>NC_136772.1:15762764-16962764 GCF_947034865.1 Barbatula barbatula
AAGGCTGATGCATGGAAAGACGTTTAATTCATAGAGTCATGGTTAAAACCATCAGACATGAACTTCCTTGGATTGGGAAACATTAAATTGTGGAGATAAAGCATGGCTCGGTAAATTCATGGCATATGCATTCCCAATATTATTTTTTGAATTGTTTTTAGGTATCCACAGAAACCATCACCTCATAGAATAATAAAATGCAATAGAAAAACAAGGCATGCATCTTCACTGGCATCAAGCACATTCACCAGATACCCACGCAAATTATTTTTGAATGGCAAGGTTATCCTAATAAAATAATAAATGCAAGAGTGTGAGCAGCACATTTGAAGGAGGAAATTAATAAAAGTCATGTTGAAAAACATGTACTTGATAACACAGCCGCATAAAACGACCATTTTCGGTTTCAGAAATGTTCTAGGACTGATTATGGTAATGAAAAATAGAAACAAAAATAACCATTAGAATATTCTGTGAGAATTATACAGGTTTACCTAATTTATATTTACTTGAATTTATAAGATTTGAGATGCATTTTTTTTTGCTAAATATTGTCAAAGTGTACAAATCTGTTCAAAAGTACCTTGATTGGTCAAAGTGTAGACAGCACATAAATCAACAAGCCAGCAACATATCAGGCATATCAATGCTCAAAGACATGACACTGTCAATAGATGACATCAGAAAACCCTGTGGCTATTTGATTGCCTTCAACCATGTTTCCCTGTCTCGTAGCTGTCTCCTCTTCTGCGAATAAAAAGGTTGCCCAACTCATAAAGACAGCTTTATTTCGTTTGCTTTGAGTCGACATAGGGACACTACAGTTCCATTCATCTCTGTCACTTGTGATGCGCCGAATGACATTCTGTGGTCGGGCTTCAGACTAACAGGTACTAACTGTGACAGGTGAACTGAAGATGCTCCCTATAGAAAAGGCACAGAGCACCTGAGGACACAAGATGCATTTAACAACATTCTTTTCAAAGAAACTTTTCTGAAAATGTGTCATTGCTCATATTACTCATGTTAGTGATTTCATTGATACTGTTGTTAATTCTATACATACTTATATATGTTTATTGGGTGTCTATCTAAACATACCATTCAGAGTTATGTAATTGACGTAGGACGGTGCTCTACGTGATTCTTTTTAGTGTTGTGCACTTTGTGTTATGGGCTTTAGATAAATAGATGTCCATGTTAAATATTATCAAGGCTATTTTACTCTAAATGTCTGCAAGTTATCATATTAATCTATTCTCAAGTCTATTGTTCGGACGAACTTCCTAGGTGTTAGTTTACTTTGAAGCTTATTCTAATGTTGATCACCTGCTTTAAAATAAGAGCGGGTCTTTTTTTACACGGCACTTGAAGACCAGCTGACTGAATACTCAAGAGTTTCATTTTGTTTACATTTTCTGTCTGAACAGAAACTACCTCAGATGCACACAAGTTTATGTGGTTGTATACTGCAAATTAAAGGCAAAGAAACTTCTGATGGCTATACTCTCTGACTGGAGTTCTGTGGTGGTCAATAACATCCCAAACAGCATTCAGTGGGGAAATACCCAACAGATACAAATGAACTCTATTAATTTGTCATCAGAAACTGTACACTGTAAAAAATAAATAGTTGAGCAAACGTAAAAAAACGAGGCAACCTGATGCAGTAAGACTTATGTTGACTCAACGTATTTAATACAATTCTTAAAAGTAAGGATACTTTGTTCTGCCAACTTAAATTAGTTTGTTTATGCAATGCTGATTGTCTTGTTTTTCTAATTAAGATATTATTGTCACACCAATTACTGTTGTTCAGGCAATTATAAAATTTCTGTTTTGTGCATCAAAATATTTTAATTAGCAAAATGAATTATTCCAGTCATTAAAACCCTTAGTAGTTAAAAAATGCACTACTTCGCAGTGTTTATTGCTTTTATAAAACATAAATTCCATATGCATAGAAAGGATTCACAAAATAAAGTAAATACAATTATATTTAAATGCAGTCAGCCTTTATAAATCGGGGTATTTTATAATGGCCAATCAGAATCAAGGACCAGAACTGACAGTTTTATAATCCAGATGAATCTACATGAGAATGCACGTTCAATAAAAGGCCTTTACAACAAACCATAAACAAGCAGGGGGCACCCAGAATTAAGAACACATTTTTGTTTGGGCCTTACTGACAAAAACATAATGAAAAACAAATCAATGTTTCAATTTAAATGTGCATTTCTGTGTTTCATCATTATAATTGATGGCCATTCTAGCCTATCATCTGTGCGCCTGGGCTATAAAACCGCAACGCATTTACCACTTGTCAGGCGTCACGTTTGGAATCGCTGTGCTGTTAACGCGCTTTCGTCACTGCTTCCTGGAAACCGGATGTTCATTTACGGCCGCAGTGCTGTCCTGTTTCTGTTCCGGTCCGCAATCTTTGCTCTTCTCCCATTCCAATTTATTTTGAGTTTTCTTGCTTTTTCATTTGTATTTAATTTTGTTTCTAAAGTTAAATGATCTCTTCGCTATTTTGTTTTGGAAATCTGATTATCTTTTTTTTGAAAAGTTTATTTCTTTAACGTACTCGGTTACTTACGTAACCTCGGTTCCCTGAGATACGGGAACGAGTACTGCGTAGCAGGACGCTATGGGGGAAAACTCCTTTTTCTCCGATGACTGAAGCAATTAAAAAGCGCAGTGAAACTGCACGGTGATTGGTTGGAAAAAAGCAGAGCTTTAAACCAATCGTAGCGGAGCTGCCAGACCAATGGCGATGGCACCCGCCAAAATGGGCGGGGCTTATGGCTATATAAGCAGACACATCGCCGTAGGGTCTTCAGGTTACTTCGACTGAAGCGACGACACAGCAGCTCGTAGCACGGCAAGGAAAGCAGTACTCGTTCCCGTATCTCAGGGAACCGAGGTTACGTAAGTAACCGAGTACGTTCCCTATCGATACTTCACTCGTACTGCGTAGCAGGACGCTATGGGGAACCAGTATAATCACGCCGTGCTACAGATGGAACGAAAAACATAAATAGTCTCGGAGCCTTGGCTCGGAGACGGGGTAAAGCAGGGAAACCCTGACAGCGGCGAGGGCCAAGCTAGAAGGTGGCCTAGACCGGTTATCGTCCCAAGGTAATTAAGTGCTGGCGTGGCACTAGCCATGGCTCAGCGACCTAATTCAAGCAGAAAGGACCCGGGCCTGAAGGGCCGGAACGTCCAGATTGTAAAATCTTGTAAAAGTGGACGGCGAAGCCCGGCAGGCCGCCGCACAGATATCTTTTATAGAGACACCGCTATACCATGCCCAGGAAGTGGCAGCGCCTCTAGTGGAATGGGCTCTAACTCTCGTGGGACATTGAAGGCCCAAGGAAGAGTAAGCCAGCGATATAGCCTCAACTATCCACTTCGATAGTCTATGTTTCGAGACCGAGGACCCTTTGGTGCGGTCGCCGAAGCACACAAAGAGCTGTTCCGACCGTCTGAATAGGGCGGAGCGCTCAATGTATATTTTTAATGCTCTGACTGGGCAGAGCAGACTAAGCTCTGGGTCCCGCTCGGAGGAGGGGAGAGCAGAGAGCACCTTAGGTACATAGCCATGCCTTGGTTTGAGGACGACTCTGGCGTCGTTCGGCCCAAATTCCCGACAGGATGGGCTCACAGAGAGAGCCTGTAGGTCCCCCACACGCTTCATCGATGCTAAAGCGAGAAGCAGAGCGGTCTTGAGCGTTAATGAACGGAGGTCCGTAGATAGCAGAGGCTCAAAGGGAGGACCCTTTAGAGCCCTCAGGACCGTGGGCAGATCCCAAGTGGGAACTGTAAGAGGGCGAGGGGGGTGTAACCGCCTGGAGCCCTTCAGGAAACGAACAATAAGATCGTTCTTGCCCACTCCTTGTCCTCCGATGAGGGCATGTGAGGCTGAAATAGCCGCCACATAGACTTTGAGTGTGGAAGGGGCACGGCCGTTATCCAACAACTCTTGTAAGAATGACAGTATCAGCGATATGTCACAGGACACTGGGTCAGCGCCACGTGTTGCACACCAGGAGGCGAAGACAGACCATTTGAGGGCGTAGAGACGTCTAGTGGACGGGGCTCTAGCCTGTGATATGGTGTTCAGTACGCTCTCTGGGAGGTCCGTAGGCTCCCGTCGAGAGGCCAAAGGTGCAGAGCCCACAGCTCTGGCTGGGGGTGCCATATCGTGTTCCCTGCCTGAGAGAGGAGGTCCCGCCTCAGGGGAATGGGCCACGGGGCTGCTACTAGCAGCTGGGAGAGATCCGCGACCCAAGGCTGGTTCGTCCACAGAGGGGCTACCAATAGCACTCGGTGCGCTTGATCCCTGATTCTCCTGATCGTCTGCTGCAAGAGCGCGATCGGGGGAAAAGCATAGAGGAGCCGGTTGGGCCAAGCGTGGGCCAAGGCGTACTTGCCCTTCGAGAAGTACGTCGGGCAATGAGTATTGTCTTCTGAGGCGAAAAGGTCGACTTCCGCCTTGCCGAAGATTTGCCAGATTCGCTGAACCGACATGGGGTGGAGCGTCCATTCGTCCGAAGGAACATTGCTCCGAGATAGCATATCTGCTCCCCGGTTCAGTTTGCCTGGAAGATGAGTTGCCCTCAGTGAGCACAGATTGGACTGGGCCCATTCCAAGAGGTGAGATACTAGGGAAACAAGGCGTCTTGAGGAGAGGCCTCCCTGATGATTTATGTAAGATACCACCGTCATGCTGTCTGATCGGACTAAGACGTGACGATCTTTTAGCACCGGTAGGAAGTAGCGGAGAGCCAACCATACTGCCTGCATTTCCAGGTAGTTGATATGGAGGCTTCTTTCCTGGTTCGACCAGAGGCCGAAGGCCGGTTCGCCATCGCACAGAGCCCCCCAACCCGTGTTGGAGGCGTCTGTCATGACCACTTTCCGGCTGGATCTGGAGCCCATGGGCATACCCTGCTCTAGCCAAAGGGGATCTTTCCACGAGGCTAGGGCGGTACGCAGGCTTGATTCACCAGAACACGCAGTCGTCCAAGACGCCAAGCGTGTGGAGGAACTCTGGGCTTCAGCCAGTACTGGAGGGGGCGCATCAGGAGGATGCCCAGGCTCAGTACCTGAGATGCAGAGGCCATAAGGCCTAGCATTTTCTGAAAAACCCTGAGGGGGCGTGAAACCCCGGGTGTGAATGAGGCCGCAAGCCGTCGAATGACCAGAGCTCGTTCTGGCGATATTCTGGCGGTCATGCGTTTTGAATCGAAGACTGTTCCCAGGAACAAAATACGTTGGCTGGGTGACAGTGCGCTCTTTACAAGATTGATCCTGAGTCCCAGGCACTCCAGGTGGCTGAGGAGGAGGGATCTGTGGGACCTTAGCTCGTCCTCCGACTGGGCTAGAACAAGCCAGTCGTCGAGGTAATTCAGAATGCGGATTACCTTCTGTCTGAGAGGGGAAAGAGCCGCATCCATGCACTTCGTGAAAGTGCGGGGAGCTAGAGAGAGTCCGAATGGAAGGACCGTGTATTGATAAGCAATTCCCTCGTAGGCGAATCTCAAGAATCGCCTGTGACGAGGGGCTATCTGAATGTGGAAGTAAGCATCTTCCAGGTCCAGAGAGAAGAACCAGTCCTCTGGGCGAATTTGCGAGAGGATCTGCTTAATCGTGAGCATTCTGAAGCGCCGTTTCATAAGGGCGCGATTCAGATGTCTGAGATCGAGGATGGGGCGGAAGCCGCCGTCCTTCTTTGGTACGAGAAAGTACCGGCTGTAGAAGCCCGACTCGATTTGATCTGGGGGAACCATTTCTATGGCTCTTTTTCCCAGTAAATTCCTCAACTCCGTGCGCAGAACGTGAGAATTTGAGTCCTGCACTCGGGTGGGGACGGTGAGGAAGCGCGGGGGTCGACGAGCAAACCGGAGTGAATATCCACGGGATATTATTTCCAGAACCCAATCTGATACCCCGGGGATGGCCCTCCAGGCCTTGGCCCGGGCGGCAAGGGTTTGGGTGCAAAGAGGAGGTACGCCGCCTTTTGGGGGCTTGACTCCCAAGGATAATGGAAGAGGAGGCTTGCTCTATTTTTGACAATGTTTGTGTTTTATTAAACATTTTGCAGAATGTGGTGTGGGCGTTAGAAAAGGCCCCGCACTTACAACATTGCACATTATCAACACATTTTTGCCGGCACCTGGAACTGAACGGGGTGACCTGGCAGACATGAGAGCAGTCTTTGAAGGAGGGCCGGCTGGAGCCCTCCATCAAACCCTCCACCGCCGGTCCGAAGAGGCCGGTCGTGGAAATAGGAGCATCCAGGAAGGGGACCTTATCCGCATCCTTGATCTCCGTCAGCGTCAGCCATAGATGACGCTCGAGCACTACTAAACTGGCCATGGATCTGCCTATCGCCTGGGCCGTGGCCTTGGTGGCGCGTAGAGCAAGATCCGTCGCGCTCCGTAGCTCTCTGAAGAGCGCAGGGTCAGGGTCAGACTCATCCATGCCTTGGAGGAGCTTCGCCTGGTAGACCTGGAGCACTGCCATGGAGTGAAGCGATGAAGCCGCCTGGCCTGAGGACGAGTATGCGCGTCCAGCGAGGGCCGAGGTGGTTCTGCACGGCTTTGAAGGATGAGACGCTTTAGCCCTCCATCCGATGGCGGCGGGCGGACACAGATGTGCGGCCACAGACTCATCGAGGGGGGGTAGCTTCTCGTACCCTTTTTCCTCTGCGCCGTCCACGGAGGTGAGCGCAGAGGAAGAAGGTCGAAGACGGGCCGAAAAGGGGGCGCGCCACGACTTCGTGAGTTCGCCGTGAACTTCCAGGAAGAACGGTGCGTTTCTTTGACGAGGAGCCAGACGAGAGACCCAGACATGAGACGCACTCCTCGTGCCCGTCAGCGGCGTGTAGGAAAACCCCACACGAGCGACAGGTACGGCGCGGCATTGTAGCGCAGTGAAAACTGCACGTGAATGCCGCAGGAAATTTGCTCTAACACTCTCTGAAAAGAAAGTGTGTGTGAAAATATGCTCTTTCAGCGTCGCCGGATAGCGGCAGGGAAAAGACCGTGCTGAACAGCGAGAACCGTTCGCTCGCGAAGCCGCCCACAGAATCCGCCGGAGCGAAGCCGCTGACGAATCCGCTGAAGCGAAGGCGCTGAGCAGGAGGTCGAATCCGCTGCAGGTGCTCTCTTGACGGCGAAGCAGTCAGTCTCGGGAAGCGAAGACGAGTCGTCGCTGAAGGAGAAGAGATCTGAAGACCCTACGGCGATGTGTCTGCTTATATAGCCATAAGCCCCGCCCATTTTGGCGGGTGCCATCGCCATTGGTCCGGCAGCTCCGCTACGATTGGTTTAAAGCTCTGCTTTTTTCCAACCAATCACCGTGCAGTTTCACTGCGCTTTTGAATTGCTTCAGTCATCGGAGAAAAAGGAGTTTTCCCCCATAGCGTCCTGCTACGCAGTACGAGTGAAGTATCGATAGGGAACCCTATTTTGTTTCAAATTGCTTGACTGGTTTGTTTGATTATTAGTTTTGTCTGGAGTTTGCGTTGTTTCTTTTATTTATTTATTTATATATTTTGTCGCCATTGACATTTTCAATGTATTAGTTATAATATTATATTGGTTATTTAGATTTTTCTTTGAGCCTGAATGATCCACCCATCAATCAAAGTTTTTTTGTGTGTTTTGTGTGTTAGCAGGGCCTGAGCACCAGGGGCAGAGGATTCTTATCGGGGTGATGGTATCTTTCTCACCGTGTGTAGTGCTTGGTATTAACACCTGAGTGTGTGTGTGTGTGTGTGTGTGTGTGTGTGTGTGCACAGTGACGTGCAGGGGTCCTGCATCTGCGGGTGGCGCACCACGACTCTCTGCCTCTGTGCCCTCGTCCCTGCCTGGACCTGGTTCTAACACTTGTAGGGGCCCATTGAACCTGAGCAAAGTCCATCATATCCTTCTTATACTGTTATTTTAAATACTGTCAATAAAATATATTTTTGTACAATGTCCCATGTCTCTGACACTGAGTGATACGAACCTGTGTATGCCTTTCGTTGGGGTTTATTCTAATTCTCTGGGTGAAATTCCCAGAGTGGCGTAGTCGGAGTGTGAATTTTAAGAAACCCCCTTATTGCCCTCGTGTCACCCGCCACACTATCAAAAGTGTTCTTCAGAGATTCACGATAGGACAGTTTAAGTGCATACAGAAGGCCAAAAGGAACACCAGAGCAGTAGAAAGTTCTGGAAGATTGTCCAAAACGCCGACCTCCTCCAATACAAGGAGGAATTTTAAAGTTTTATTTAATTTAACACTGCATATAGGAATTTATAGTCTGTTTAATATTTGACCTGTGTTTTTCTCTCCTTATTTTGGGTGTGTGGTTCTAGGTGATGGCCCCTGTGTGTGTGTCTACATGTCTATCCTATTGCACGTTTGTGTGTGTGTGTGTGTGTGTGTGTGTGGAGTGTTTTGTGTATGGGTGTGGCTGAATCTGTGTGTCTGTGTTGGTCTTCTTTGTTTTCACCTTTTTTATTTTGACTTGCATAACCTTATATGTTTTGCTTATAGTCAATATGTTTTCTTGTACAGCTGCTTTGTAACAATGCAAATTGTAAAAAGCACTATATAAATAAAGTTGACTTGACTTGACTACAACAGAAATGTTCTGCATCACTGGTGACGTTTCGGCCTCATCTTCCAAAACACACAGAATGCCCATAGACATGCCTCTCGCCCCATCTTGAATTTCCTGTTACACAAACAATAACATTAGAAAGGAAGTTGTGGTATCATCTCATCCATAATAGCAATGTAACAGATTAATGTAACATGTCAGAACAACTTTTTTTGGATCGTCTCGAAGAAACAAAGGCAGGCCTTCCAAAACAGCAGTCCTTCTGTGACTTACAATGTTTATCATCTAAAAAAACATTCAAATGAAACAATCAGCCAAAGTATTAAAACTATCTGATTATATGATCTAACCTACGAAAATGTTTTTTAAATGAAACAACTAACCCTTTCATCAAGCCTTTCTATGAGCACTTAATTTTCCTGTCCGAAAGCTCCTCTTCTGGCTCTGTATAGAGGGTATGCATTGACGTAACTCTCCCACATGAACATGTCGAGATACGCCCTGGGACACGCTCCCCTGGGTGGTAAAACATCCAGCAAAATGGCTGAGGAGAATAGGAGAAACAAACAAACCGGGACTAAAACACAAAATGATTTTCTGAAATACAAGCAGTGTACTCGACGGTTATCCTTGCGACTTCCCTATGACTTACAAAGGAATCAGGTGTTCTTGGACACTGAAATGTTGAGCGGAATTGCATTTCCGGATATTGTAAGCAGTCATTTTGCCGAATGTTTTGCCCCTCACAGGGGCGCGCTCCAGCGTTAGTAATTGTTGATGACAAATGCATTTAACAGTAGTACAATTAAGTACAATATTGAGAACACATTTACGGTTATCTAAACGCATATATCCAACAAAATACCGTGAGAGCATATTTAGCACACTGTTCTCGAACTGCTCTCGCGGAACCTGATGTCACATGTCGCCTATTGCCAGAACTACCTCCTAGCAGTATGAACAGACTGTATAACACCACAGACTCAAACTTGTCTTTTTTAATGTGCATTCAACATAGATAAACAGATCGCATGTTCACGTTACACGTAATTTAACCGTGTAATATTAGTGGAATAAAGTGTTTTAAGTTAGGATCTTTAACGTATCACGTTTTAAATTTAACGTTATCCACACAGACAACTGACAGTTCCCCTTCAGTCGGTCTCTCGACGTTGTGAGAGACTGACTGGGGTTTGATCCTGAGAACCTACCCTCTCCGAGATAATTAATTAATTAAAAAACGCCAATGGGCTTGGCGAATGGCACGCGCACGCCAGTCTCCGCCCCGTGCATACGGGTATAAAAGGAAGATGGCGGCGGTCATTCACTTATCCTTTGTTCTTCGGAACCTGTGTGTTTCTTTATGCAACGCACTTTTACTCGACTTCGAGAAAACTTTTCCTGCTGGATTTACGACGCGGAGCAGCGGACTTCTCCTTTCGTGGACTTCCCCTGGGCGTTTCGGCAGAAGGCTACAGACCTTAGAGGTAAGTCCCTCCGGCTACGAGTATGTCTCGTAGCTGTGTCCTCGGATGCGACAGACTCATCCCGGAGTCTGACGGCCATGACACCTGCGTCACTTGCTTGGGGCTCAAGCATGCTGAGGCAGGTTTCACTGATTTTGCATGTTCCGTGTGTGCGGACATGGCAATCAGGGTGTTGCGGTCACGGTTGGCTACGTTCTTTTCGAGCGCTGCCACCACCCCGTCTGCTTCCCAGGCGTCTTCAGCCGCTGTTTCGGCGCGGTTACCTAAACCAGGCAGCCGATGCGCTCTCTCGTCAGGGCATTCCCCGCGGAGAATGGCGGCTCCATCCCCGCGCAGTCCAGCTCATATGGGAGCGGTTCGGTCAAGCACAGGTGGACCTGTTTGCCTGCCCGTACTCCACCCATTGCCCGCTCTGGTACTCCCTGAACGAGGGTCCCCTCGGCACGGATGCCTTAGCACACAGCTGGCCGCGAGACAAGCGGAAGTACGCCTTCCCCCCAGTGAGCCTCCTTGCACAGGTCCTGTGCAAGGTCAGGGAAGAGGGGCATCAGGTTCTGGTAGTGGCGCCATACTGGCCCACCCAGACCTGGCTCTCGGATCTGGTAGATCTGACGACGGCCCCCCCCTGGCCCATTCCCCTGTCGAAGGACCTGTTGTCGCAGGGGAAGGGCACGGTTTGGCACCCCAACCCAGGCCTCTGGAGACTCCATGCCTGGCCCCTGGACGGGACGAGGAGACCCTAGGGGGCTTGTCGGTAGCGGTCCGGGAGACTGTTCTACAGGCTAGAGCCCCTGCCACTAGGCGGTTATACGCCTACAAGTGGCGCCTCTTTTCGTCCTGGTGTTCTCCCCGGGGGGAGAACCCACGGAATTGCCCGATCGGGTCGGTGCTGGCCTTTTTACAGCAGAGACTTGAGAGTAATCTCTCCCCTTCCACTCTGAGAGTGTATGTTGCGGCCATTGCTGCACATCACGATCTCGTGGAGGGTAAGTCTCTCGGTCAGCACGACCTGGTCAACAGGTTCCTCAAGGGCGCGAGAAGGGTGAATCCACCTCGACCGCGCTCTGTACCCTCTTGGGACCTTAACGTGGTCCTACAGGGCCTTGGTACGGCCCCGTTTGAGCCCCTCGGAGTTGCCAGTCTCCCTCATCTGTCGATGAAAGCTGCACTCCTGACGGCGCTCGCCTCTATCAAGAGGGTGGGGGACCTACAGGCATTTTCCGTGTCCCAAGGGTGCCTAGAGTTCGGGCCCGGCGACTCTCACGTGGTCTTGAGACCCCGGCCCGGTTACGTGCCCAAGGTTCCCACCACTCCCTTCCGGGACCAGGTGGTGAGCCTGCAGGCGCTCCCCTCAGGGGAGGAAGACCCAACCTCTAATGTGTTGTGTCCAGTACGCGCGCTGCGCCTCTATCTGGACCGCACACGGAGCCTAAGAAGCTCCGAGCAGCTCTTTGTCTGTTACGGAGGACAGCACCCGGGGGGGGCTGTCTCCAAACAGAGACTGGCGCACTGGATTGTGGATGCCATCACGGTGGCATACCAGTCCCAAGATCGCCCGTGCCCGCTGGCAGTGAGGGCCCACTCCACTCGGAGTGTGGCCTCCTCGTGGGCACTGGCACAAGGCGCCTCTCTGGCAGACATCTGCAGTGCTGCGGGTTGGGCTACGCCCAGTACCTTCGCAAGGTTTTACAATCTTCGCGTGGAACCAGTAGCAGCCCATGTCCTTAACGCCCCCGGCGTGTAGGACGGACTCCTGTTCTGGGCGTACGCCTGCGAAAACGCCTTCTCCCCTTGCTAGGTGAGACTACGGCGTTATTAGCCTCCCTACTTTCCCCTCTAGGCGAAGCATAGGCATTCCATCACTAAGCATTGCACTTGGTAACAGACTGAGCGGAGCCGTCTGTTAGAACCAGGTCCATTATAGGTAGAGTCATCCCTGCTCGGGCAGACCCCTGTATTAGGACTAGTGCCCCATACGTAGTGACTCCCCTCTGGGTCGTCCCGTGTGTTGAATTCCTCACTCAGGATTTCCCGATTGGTGAATCTGTGACCTCCCCGCCGGTGGTATCCCACCTGGATTGTCCCCCTATTCGGGCTAACACCTTCCGCATGATGTTCTCCCCGCCGGGGAGACCATGTTAGTATCTCCACATGTAACCTCCCCTTGGGTAGGATGTGGCCTCCGTAACACACTCTTCTAAGAGGAGAGCAGTGTTCCCCAGTATTCGGCTCCGGACAGCTCCTCGCTACTAGAGGCGTACGCCACTGTCCGTGAGGCCGTCAGTAGAGGCTTCTCAGTATGACCAATACTATGTGACTGGAAGATTACGTCTCGCGGTAGCACTATTGGGCACTAGCCCAGTCAGGGTCGCTCCGCTAGAGGTCGTGATATCGGTGCAAGCGCTGTGGCGTTTAAGATTGATCCCCAGTCAGTCTCTCACAACGTCGAGAGACCGACTGAAGGGGAACGTCTCGGTTACGTCTGTAACCTCGGTTCCCTGATGGAGGGAACGAGACGTTGTGACTTCATGCCACAACGCTGCACCGAATCACTGCAGTGAACGTTCCAGGTTCCTCAGTACAAAGGGTAAGTGAATGACCGCCGCCATCTTCCTTTTATACCCGTATGCACGGGGCGGAGACTGGCGTGCGCGTGCCATTCGCCAAGCCCATTGGCGTTTTTTAATTAATTAATTATCTCGGAGAGGGTAGGTTCTCAGGATCAAACCCCAGTCAGTCTCTCACAACGTCTCGTTCCCTCCATCAGGGAACCGAGGTTACAGACGTAACCGAGACGTTTTCTCTGTATGCGAAATAAGAATAATCTTATTTTGCTCAAAGTGGTTCTCAAACATTGCCATCTTTTACAGCAGATACACAGTTCTGAACAGATGGTGGGGAAAATACTTGTAATTATCAGTTCTATATATTATGCACTTCTCAGAAATTTTTTTGATGCTTCCAGTGTCTTTCTCCGGAAACTGAAATATTTTTTAATAACAGAATCTGTGTGCCAGCAACATATAAAAATATGATTTAGTTCTGAAAACTAAAGTCACGTTTTCGAAGAACATTCATCATATCCGCGTATAATGAAATTATTATTTGATCTGAAAAGATCAAAGATGAATAAAGCTGATTACCTCACTTAAGTTGTAATAGAGATTTAACTTAAATATTACATGAACATGTGTAGAGTACATACACTTGCAGTATTTTATGTATTAGGCTTCCTCACTCTGTATATTGGTTGTCAGGGTTATAGCTGAGATAGTGTAAAACTATATAATTTTATTTTAATTGCCATTTTAATAAACAGATTTTCCTCTTTTACACATCAGTCACAAATCTTTTATTAAACAGCACTCATACTGCTAACTCTTGTAAAAGACCCCAAAACCTTTAAAATAAACATTTAACACAATCACTTTTATAGTACTAAAACATATCACTAAAGTGAAAACTAACAAAACTAAATACAGTTATATATGGGAAAACTACAATATTCACAATATGTAACTATAAGGATTATAGGGAGAAACTTTGTTCGGGTTATACACTCCACGTTTTAAATATAGCCCATGCCAGTACATACTTCAAAAAAAATATTACAGCTGAACAGCAGCAAAATGGATGACACAAAAGTAACACAATCTCTGCTCATTTTGTTGTAGCCGTAATGGCATTTCCTCTCAAAGGTGAACATCTCATGAACAGTTTAATTACCACAGTTGTCGTGTTCCTGGCCTTCCAACTCCTGTACTGTGTCTGCGCTTATGAACTGACAACCTGAGAACAGGAACAAACCACACAAAATTCTTTTTAAAAAGGTGTTGAGATAATAATGAAAAAATGCTGTGGTTTTGCCTTGCTTTAAATGGATATGTATAATACGTGAAAGGAAAAATAAATTATTTTATTTTATATAATTTTATGTTCATACTGCTTGATTATCAAATTCTACATTAACTTTCCATTCTCTTTAAAAGTAAAGGCAGATTTTCAAAAGCAATTACTGTATGTTGCAATCAAACAGACATATTGAATTAAAATTGTTTATAGTGCATTATGCCTTTGTTCAGTGCTCTCTGATTAAGATTGAACACAGAAATTAAGCAACACTGTAGACGGTGAAGCCAAATCTGAATTAAAAAAATATGTTTTGGGAATTTTATTGGGAATGAAAGATTTCAGAATGCTTGGTAAGTGTATTAATTTATTTTTATAAAACTTCTATAGGAAAAAAAAGCAATGAGATGAAAATACACATTGTTCCATTGTTTTGATGTCAAATATTTATGAAAGTGAGAAATACTGTAGAGGATACCGAGCAGTGAAGTCGTCATCAGATTTTAAATTGTGGAATCGCAGAACATGTCCCTGATGATTTTTTCCCTCGACATCACCAGCACTTGCCAGAACTCTAGTCCTGTTCCTCATGGGCCATTTGTTTGGCTGGATGAAGCCACGTTACCAGTTGAGAAGCCAATCAAAAAATTTTGTTTTTCTGGCTGGCTTGTCTGACAGCTGTCCTATCAATCTGACTTTGTGTTTCTCTAATTTGAAGTTGGTGGGGAGCCCAAAGGCAGATGTGCAGGGAAAATGTAACTGGGAATACTTTCCCCCTCAACCCAAATCAAGACAAACTTTCTTTATGAACACACAGCATGGATGCCTTTTAAACATGTATGACAATGTCTGTACATTTTATTATCAAATGTCAATGTTCTAGAAAAAAAGTCATATCTGCTGCTTAATGGACATGCAGTCTTGGTGGTGTCACCAGAGGTGTGTTGGGCTTTTGGACAATTGTAGCGGTAGCAGCTTATCGGAGAGGGACTCATTAAGAGTACAGAGGTGAGTATCAGCAAGGACCCCTGGGACTGCGCAGAGACGAAGGGTCGGCGAGCGTTGGAACGCAGTAGCCGCAAGCAGGGGTATTAATTGAGAGAGATTAAGTTGCTCTAGCCCTTGCCTTGACAACACCATCAATAAGGGCTCTCGAAGTCGTCCCCAGACTGATGTTCCCGTTGTTTCACAAGGAACTGCGCGACAGGGAGAGCAGCTGGCAGAGGACCTGTCCATGGAAACACAGGGCTGGCTAAATTGAATATAGAACAAGGTCACCTGGGCCGCCCGCATCCGCATCACACCCAGGGGCGCAACTACTCAGTGTTAGGGGGGTATGCAGAAACAGTTTTGGCGCCCCCCTGCTAAATAAAAAAGTGTGCCTGACATCATCATGTGTGGGCTTGAAATAATAAAGGTTTATTTTAAAAGTATATCAGACAGCTACTGTAAGCCTACCATAATTATATGGTATATGGACACAAATATATAAGAATGTATTCATGGAAATTTCTCTGCCTTTTCTTTCTTTTTGCCGTAATCTAAAACGTACCGATCCGTACCGAAACGTGACACAAGTGTATCGTATCGAACCAAACCCTGATTTTTGTGAACCATTACACCCCTACCTTTTCCATATTCATAATATTAAGAAATTAATCTGTTGGTATCAAGTTGGTATCAAGCTCCCTCTACACTTCCACCTAATGTTAGACCTACCTGTTGCTTTCCCCTGTCTTTCCTGATCCACCATCCTCACACCTGAATAAAATGAACTTTGCTGCTAAATATAGCAGCCTAAATAAAACTTTTAAATCAGCCTAGGGATAGCATCAGATAAGACAACTATTATGCAGTAAGGTTGTGCTGCTGTTGAAATTACATTAACATTTGGGATTTTAAAAAGTACAAATATGACACACACACATACATATAGAAAAGTAATTACAGGGTCACATCTCTCTCTGTTTAAAGGTCTGTGCTGATATATATACATACATACATACATACACATATAGCACAGATCTTTAAAGAAGGAGAAATGTGGCCCTTGCAGCTTCCATGTCACCCAGCAGTTGTAAAGTAGCCTGTATGTCTGACAGCACAGCATTGCTAACATGAAGCTAATGGTAAAATAAAATCCATGATAAACCAGCCTTATTGCATAAGTTATGTTTTCCAGCTTCTAGTCATTTATTGTGCGTGCTACCTTATATTTACCAGTACTTATTTTACTTTAATAAAATTGAGATATTTCATGCATGGCATTGGTACAATGGTACAAAAACGGGTGCTCAGCAAGCTCGCTAGCTAACGTTAGTCTGTTAACATGAGTATTGTATTTGCAAGAATAGACGTCACATTTTAAATCCTACATGTTGCCTTTCACCATCCACGTAGCTGACGTCGCATCCCTTGACAGGCCATCTCCTTTTTCCATCTTTCTTTTACTATTTTTAGCCCCCGAAGGCTTTTTTGGTTTATCCATCTTTTTCAAATTCAAATTTCAACGACAACTCACTAACGTTACTGCGTACTTAACGTAACTCACGGCGCCCCGCCCCAGGGGCGGAACTAGGGGGTGGCCAGGGGTGGCCATGGCCACCATGGAAATAATCACGGCCACCCCACTGGCCACCCCGATCGTAATTGCGATCTATTATAAATAACAATAATAGTTTCTTAGATTTTGATCAAAATTACCTCGATCGATCATGGCAAAATGATTACGTTCGGACTGCGAAACTATCGCGACAAGTTGAATCAATTGTCACTTACAGGCAAATGCGCTATCGCGAGAGTTTCCGCAGCGCTCGTTTCTTTCCAGCATTTGTAAAAAGTCGAGGACTGAGAGAGACGAGGAGTGAAGCTGCGCTTTTGTGCCTGGTTCAACTCGTGTTTGAGCACACAACCACATCTTTTCAGGTAAGTTATTAAAGTCAGATAAATTATTGTTTTAGTTCCGTTCAACTATTTGTGTCAGTGAAGTTTTATCATTGTCCTGTGTAACAAACAGGTAACGGAGCAGTTAACTTAGCTAGCTTCATATTAGCTGTCTCGGATGCTCAGAACTATGTTTATGTTATCTCTGAATATATAAATGTATGTTTTAATCATGAAGCATTTAATGTGATTCAACATACCAATATAATTACTAGCTTCTACGTCGATTTTATATACAGAAACGTTAGTTTTCTATGTAAACACACTAACGTTAGATGGATGTGAATAACCGTTGCACTCGCATCATATTTGTGTCGTCATGCGCATGACGCAGAGTTCTAGATATAGATAAAGTGAAGATAAGATAAAATTAGGTACCTACAACAAAAACATCGAATCTTTGCTAAATAATAATCCTAAATTATTTGCGGTTTTTCAAACATGTTAATGTTGATATGCTTTGCTAATGTTTTGATCTGTATTTATGTTAGTCAGTCAGTGAAAAAATGAAGAGAAAGGCAGCAGATATAGCATCCTTCTTCAGGAAGAGTAGCAAGAAGCAGCCAAATGACTCTAAGACACAAGAGAATAATAGGCAGGATGAAAGAGAGAGAGAACAGACTGACCCAGAGAGTGAGGGAGAAGAATTTCCAGAGAGCACAACCCCAAGAGAAATGTTAGGTATACCTCCTCCACTCACACACTTGACTACTTTACTGGTATATGTTTTAATACAAGTGATATAGAAATGAATAATATTAAACTGTTTAAAGCGTATGAAAACAAACTGAGACTGATTTTTGTTTTCTAGCACTCTCTCAGACAGTTCAGGAGACAGACTTTGAGAATGAAGAGGAGCCAACAAACCAGACTGACCCAATAGGACCTCCAGGTAAACTACCTATCACACATACTTTGATTATAAGCGTGAAAGTATATACTCCTTCATTTCAAACACTTTATCCCCAAGGGGCAATTCACAAAGCGACGTAGAGTCACGCAAACAATATAAGCTACTAAAAACCTCATACATTAATAAATAACACAATGTGCACCTTGGGGATAAAGTGTTTGAAATGAAATTAGTCTTATTTTCAGGTTTATTAAAGAACCTCAGTCAAATGTTAGGTGTAAATGATGGGGAAAAAAGAGTAAAAAACGTCTTTTTTTTCTAATGTGTAAAATAATTTATATAGCTAATTATTGTTCTGTCACCATTTATTTCTTGTTCTAGACATTTCCACATCAAGAGCTGATGGTCCAGTCCAGCCACACCTTAAAGTCTTTCCCAGGACTCTCCAGGGTGACAGACGAAGACACTTTCAAGCCTCATGGTACAATTTACACCCATGGATAGAATACTCCCAGTGCCAGGACTCAGTGTACTGTTTCGCTTGTAGAAACTTTGGTCTTCTAAACACAGATTCAGTCTTTACATCTGTTGTGGGATATAAGAATTGGAAAAAGGCAACATTCAGAGATGGTGGATTTGCTGGACATGCAAAGTCTGAGGCACACTTAAATGCAATGATGGCTTGGAAGGAATTTGAACGAAGAAAAAAGACTGATTCCTCTTTAATGTCTATATTAAATAAAGAGCACAAAAAGCAAATAGAGGAAAATCGAACATACATAAAAACTGTAGCAGAAGTCTTGATGTTAACTGCAACCCAGAATATATCCCAGAGGGGTCACAGGGAGACAGCTGATGCTGACAACAAGGGAAACTTTTTAGAAATATTAAATCTCATCGGCAACCATGACCCAACTGTTAAAAAGAAATTGGTGGGGCCTCAAAATGCAAAATACACAAGTCATCATATTCAGAATGAAATTTTGGACACATTGGCAGAAATGGTGCGTGCCTCCATCATTAATGAAGTCAAGGAAAGTGAGGTGTTTGCCATTATGGCTGATGAAAGTAAAGATACCAAAAAAAAGGAACAGATCTCTTTGGTGTTAAGATATTACTACCAAGGAGCAGTTAAGGAAAGCTTCTTACATTTTGAAGCTGCAGAGCACCTTGATGCTGCAGGACTGACAGAAAAAATAATCCATATCCTTGAGAAATATGGCTTGGATTACAGGAGTAACCTGGTTGGGCAAGCCTATGATGGTGCCTCCGTAATGAGTGGTAAGCACTCTGGCGTTCAGTCTCGTATTAAGGAGGTGGCAAAGCAGGCATTTTATGTACATTGTAATGCCCATTGCCTTAATTTAGTGTTAGTTGACACTGTGAAAGCAGTCCCCCAAGCTGAATGTTTCTTTACAATTTTGCAGAGACTGTATTCATTCATGTCAGGCTCCTATGTTCATATCAAATGGCTTGACATACAAAAAGAAATGTATGATAGTCCACCCAGAGAGCTGCAAAAATTAAGTGACACAAGGTGGGCTTGTCGATATATGGCTTGCAATACTGTACTCAAACGATTACCTGCTGTAATTCGTTTGCTAGAGGAAATATCTGAAGAAAAGAGTGGAGATAGAACCGTTGATGCACGTGGACTTCTTGCTCAAATGGACCTGGAATTCATTGGTCTTTTAGTGACTTTCACTGAGCTGTTTGGTGACACAAGATGTCTCTCTGATATTCTTCAATCACCTTCTCTTGATTTGGGTTCAGCCCTGGACCTAATTGAAGCTCTTATGCATCGTTTTCAGTGTTACAGGGATGAATCCTACTTTGAAGGACTCTGGAAAGATGTCTTAAACACTGCTGAACAATGCAACATTGAAACCGAGCCAGCTCCAAAAAGAAAGACTAAACAGAGTTCAAAGCTCCATGGATATGTCACAATGTCCCAATTAGCTGGCCGTTCAGAAAGTACTAAAGACACTTTTCGAACCAATATATTCTACCCCGTGCTTGACAATATGCTGAGTGAGTTAAACAGACGATTCTCAAAACCAAACTGTGAAATTATGATGGGAATCCAAGCTCTGAACCCCAATAGTGCAACATTTTGTCATGAGGAAGCACTTTTTCCATTTGCCTCTAACTATTCATGCAACCTAGATGACCTAAAACATGAACTTCACCAAATGAAAAGAATTCTGGAGAGAAAAGTGCAAGCTGGCATACAGAAGCCCACTAGTGTTGTCGATTTGACTGTACTTATTGAGCCATTTAAAGAGGTATTTCACGAGCTCTTTAGATTGTGCAAAATTGCTGTTGCTATTCCTGTGAGTACAGCTGGTTGTGAGCGCAGCTTCTCTACTCTCAAACTAGTGAAGAGTTACCTGCGCTCAACCATGAATGATGAGAGACTGAGCAATCTAGGTGTCTTAAGTGTGGAGTCCAGGAGAGCAAAGTCTCTGAACTTTGATGAATTTGTCAACTTATTTGCTTTAAAGCACAATAACCGTAGAATCAAACTATTGTAGGTTGTTTGTACTAGTGTAACTAGTGACATGTAATTTGGAAAGTTTGTAAGTTTGCTGAATGTTTCAATGTTCACTTGAAATAAAATTCACTTCAGTAAATCATTTCTGGTCCTTTTTAAACTTTTTATTATCATTGGGAGATATTTATTCTGTTTTCAAAGTGAATTTCCTAAGTTTTATTTTATTAAATAACTTGAGGGTGAGTAAGATTAAGACGCTCAGGATTTTGGTAAACTTTAATAAAAATCTTCCATTGTAGACTAGCTATTGTACATTATACATCATTGTGATTTGGGCACATACAATACTTTAAAAAGTATTTTAAGGTTGGATAAGTGCCATGTATGTTTGCAAAATTATGTTTTTTGTGCCACCCCAAAGTAATTACTGGCCCCTGCCTGGCCACCCCTATGAAGAATTCCTGGCTCCGCCACTGCCCGCCCACTCGCGATATTACCCTTCTGTCTAAATAAATGATATGAAGGAATCTTATGAGGGCACCGGTGCCGCCTAGCCTGTTAGTCCTCTTAAATGTATATAACATTTTATATATACAATAACATAGAAATTTTATAAAAATGTATATAACTTCTATTATTTCACATTTTTTTAACGATCGCGTTGGCGCCCCCCATGGTGCGGCGCCCCTATGCGCCGCATATAGCGCATACCCACTTTTTGCGCCACTGATCACACCATTGCGATCACATCAGTTTGAAGGAAAGTGGATGCACTTGACGCTTAGATTACTTTGTGAGGATTCACTTAGACAGGTGAGGCCAGGAGAATAGTGACATAGAAGACAATATAGAATAATAAATATGAAGAGAGGTAGTGTATGAGTTTGTGTTTTATTAAATGCTGTCTTGCATATAAGATGGTACCAAGGGGTCCATTCTGAAAGTTATTGTGAAGTAAGAATGTAAAAGCACAACTTCACTTAAAAACAAGTTTGCAGGATGTATAAATGATGTCTTAAAGGGGTAGTTCACCCAAAAAGGAACATTCTGACATCATTCTGTCTCGCCCTTTTGTCATTTTAAACCTGTATGACTTTCTTTTATCCACAGAACACAAAAAAATAACAATGCAGTAACCATTCACCTCTATTGTACAGAAACTAAACCAATGCTAGTCAATGGGTACCGGCATTGTTTGGTTACAAACATTCATCAAAATATAATCTTTTGTGTTCTGCCATACAGTCATACAGTTCTAAGATGAGAATGTGAGTAAATTATGACAACATTTTCTTTTTTGGGTTGAACTATCACTTTAAGTGGAAAAACATATTTTTGTGTGTTTGCATTTGGAAATCTGTAATTTTTTTACATTTCCACTGGGGACAGTGGCATGCCCCCCTCACGTTTCTGTCTGTGTCGATGTGTGTCGCATACACACTCTTAAAACAGATCAAAGAAAGATTGTTTTCAATCACGTAGTTTTGATTTTAATTAGAATTTGTTTTTTACGTGGTCGTGGTTTCGGTAGGCTAAATTAAGCTGTATCTCTATATGAACTTTGGCAAGAAACGTGTAACGCGTGATTTGTTACTTTTTCATTTAATAACTACTTGTTCTTTTAACAGCACTTTATGACAAGGCTTGACAGATGGTCGTTGTTTAGGTACGTTAAATACGTGATATGCCGTATACCCACTAGAAAAGATCAAGGATTTCTGTATACCCACTTAAAAAAATAGGATACGCAACAACGTCGTTTTGTGACTTTTGGACCATTGGTGCAACCGGGAGATATAAAACAAAAGGTGATCATGAAAGGAAAGCATACACAATTTGCCTGCCAATGAAGCTTCTGCTGCTTCGGGTGACGCTGCAGCTGCAGCAAGTGTCACAGAAAATGACCCCGGCGAGGCTCATTATATGCCAGGTCCCGATATAGCGATAGCAATATTGTTTCTGTGTACGCCGGTGTATATACTTTCTGCTGATAACTCACCCCACTTTTAAAACCACTGTGCATCATTAATAAAAGTAGCATATTTGTTCATTAACATAACTGTTAGCTGATTGTTGGCATTTTCATTCAATTGTTTCTAATATAAAATAAAAAAAATTCCCTCGTTTTGTGTCCCCCCCACTTCTCAAACCAAAGTTACACCCTTGCCCGTAACAAAATCATAAAATGCATAATACTGTTTGTCTTTAGTACACACTTCTCCTCTGCTCATACTCATCTGTGTTCTTTTTAACTGTTTTGAACGTAACAGTTTTTTTGGCTAACAGGTAATGATGTGTGCAGGAAAAAATGCCAGATAAGAAGAGGATGTAAATAATTCATCTCGATGATGAATTATTTAATAGAAAATAAAACTCACATTGGCAGAATGCTTCAGGGCTGAAAACTCTCTTCTGCACTTTTTTGTATTTTGTACTTTGATTATGAAGACATTAAAAATAATTAGGACTTACGAGAACAGCATTCACAATTGTTAAACTATTTAGGACGGTGATAAAATGATTGTGTATCCGAATGAAACAGCTGTATTTGAGACTAGCATGGTGTGCCATGGCTCTTTTCACGTCTATAATTACAGCTCAAATCCATGTAATTGTTTCTTTTGTTTGCATGCCAATTTATCAAAATTGTTACACAAGCAAAGTGCTGAACCAGTAAATTAGTTAGAATGTATCTGAATAACGACTCGCGACACAGAATATCCCCTCTCGTAATTGCTCTATTAGAAATATCTCAGATAGTAACAAAACACTATAGAAGGCATTGTTTATTGTGTATTTTTGTTTCTTCTGTTTTTCCATTACATAACAGCAAAAGAAACAGCACATGCTGCCAAAAATGAAATATATATTAATTATTCATCCAGCCTATTTGTAAGTATAACAGCTGTGATTACCATATATAGTCATCAAATATTCAATCTGTCTATGGGACAGACTTGTGGCTTGATCTGAATGATCTGATACGATTTTCCATCCCGTTCCATCAGCAAGTAATTAATATTAATCAGCATGAGAGAGGAACATGTCAAATATGGCAGCTTCCAAATAAATAGAACTTTTGTCAAATAAATAAATTAATAAAAAGATAAATGTGTGGCAAAAGGACAGAATTGTCAAGTATCTCACCTTTTCGTCTACATGACAGCTGCGCAGCTATTACATTGTAATTTTACATAATATAACCTTTTCTTTTTTTGAATTTTCACATATTTTTGAAATGCGGCAAAAAAAATTACATTACAGAAATAAACTGTCATTTTACTTTAAAAAAGGAGGTATTTTACCTGGAACTCCTAGGAGTCCTGATTAAATTCATGACATATTTTTTTCAGAAATGAATGTAATCAAAATGATGCTTTAAAAAATACAATAAGATTATTTCTACAGACTAATATTACTATTAATTACATTTAGCCAATGTATATCACAAAACAACAACAATAAACATGAAAGTCATTTTAGGTTATCTCCAAATGATTCATTAGCCAAGACTTTGCAAGAGCCCTTTTAGTTATGAGGACCTTCAGAAAAAAATACTCTTCATGCTGTGCCGCAGAGCAATGTTCCACATGACAGCTCTTCTAAGCCCTCTGTGCCCATCTGACAGCCTCTGGGGGCGGGCACTGGTTCTGAGGGAGTCTGCTGATTATGTTTGTGATGTGAGCTGTCATTCCAGTTGTTCCCCACCTGTGGAGCCCAGGTGCAGCTGTACATTCATTTACAGCAAACTGAGAATGAGTCCAGCAGCTCTGGCTAGGAGAGCACAGACTCAACAAGACACCAGCAGGGCAGACCAGAGTGAAATAAATTACCATTTTCACTGAAGAATTGAGATGGAAGACAGGAGTCAGTCCCCAGCACATGGCTCCTAAAATTAGGTGCCACCTGTAATTCAGTTACCCACAAATCTTCCTCCCGAACCGTTGCCTTTGAGGCTACCGTGGTATTACTTATAACCAAAGGAGCTCTTTGAGGAAAGTGCGGGAGACAGGAAGAGGGCACATGTCGAGTGCCAGGGGAATGGGCGCTCATATATGAGTCTCTCTGGGTTTGATTTCTTGGAGGTGATGTGTCTCAGATAATGCTAGAACCATTGAACCTCTTTTGTGCATGACATAACCAGATGAAAAAAATTCTTACAACCCAGGAAACTTCATTGAGTTTCAGCAACATATAACCTTTGTTTCAGTGTGTCTCTTAAAATTATCTTAGGACATTGATTAAGGGATAGTTCACCCAAAAATTTTAATTCTGTCATCATTTACTCAATATTTACTCAAGTTGTTGTAAACATGTGTACATTTCATTAATCTGTTCGAGTAATATGTTTGAAACCCCTCAGTTCTGGGGCACTATTGACTTCCATAGTAGGTAAAAAATACTTTGGTTCTCAATAGTGCCCCAGAACAGTTTAGTTTTTCACATTCTTTAAAATATCTTTCAAAATATCATATCATTCAAAACCTGTATGTCTCTTTCTTCAGTGGCACACAAAATAGGATATTTTAAAAAATGTCTCAGCGGTTCTGTTTCCACAAGGTTCAATTTGTTTACATTTACATTTAGGCATTTGGCAGATGCTTTTATCCAAAGCGACTTACATTGCATTATCCTATACATTTTATCTGCAATCCAACACACAACCTTGCATTGTTAATGCAATGCTCTTACCACTTAGCTACAGGAAAGCTATACATCATTGTTACAATGATGTTTGGTTCGTTCTTCAAAATATCTTTTTTAGTGTTCTGCAGAAGTAGGAAAACAATAGTTTGTAATGATACAAGATTGAGTAAATGATGAAAGACTGTTCATTTTACATGTGAGAAACAGCAGGTTTACATGATTCAACTAAAATCTAATTTATGTTTTTGAGAAACTAAAGAGCTCTCTCAGTCATGTTAGAAATTGCCAGGAGTACCATTGGGTAACAGCTAAGAAAAGCTTAAAAAGAAAGATTAAAGTATGCTCTACATAAAAAGCCACAGAAACGGAGAAAAGAATGACATGAACATAAAACCAACTAAAAATGAGCAACAGAGCCTCTGCTTAGATTGACAGGCAATTAATACAAAGTCAGTCACAGTCCTTTTATTGTCACTTCTGCGCGGTAGGAAAAGATATGAAATACGGTGTCTCCTGAAGCCACGGTGCAGAACATGTAACATAAATTTACAAGACAACCATTTCACACATTACCATAAATATGGGCAATTAATACAGTTGGCCGTGTACAGAAAAGTGTGTGATGTAGTGTTGCATTTTTGTAGTGGAACAAATAAACGGCCATAAAAAAGAATGAAACAGACATATATTCACAAATGTTTGCATTTTTATATTGTTTTTTCAAGTAAACCGAACTGCAAAATATCAATAGGAAAGGATGACATAACACACCTGTAGCAAAAACACCCAAAAAGCTGTCTTTATAATCGATCAAAACATAAAAATGAAGTTTATTTTGAATAAATATTACAACATCTAAATGTATAAGTGGTGTAATCAAAGGATTCTCTCCTGCATGTGTAATTCCACTGGAATCTCAAGGTAAACAGCCTAATTTGATTGGTTTCATCTTTGACATCTTTCAGGGTTAACCCGGGTTAAACAGTTTGTAAGTCTGTGTGGCCCACTGGGATTCAGCATTTCCTGTCGCTTGGGGCACACCTGGGGCCTAAACACCCTGATTAGACTCTAAATGGGGCATGAGACACATTCACTAACGTATGCACAGACGTGCAACACACGTTACTGTTTGGGGTAGCTATTAGCATAGACAACAATATTGGCCGTTTTAAATTGCCATTACATCAATTCTTTTCGTTTTAGTCAAACTAAAAATCTACGGTGGAAACTGGGAGCATTGTTCCAGGCGCTGGCTTTGAACTGTATATCATCAAGTGCACAGAAGCACACTAGAGAATGGCAAATGTGAGCACCTAATCAAGCTCGGTGCCCCAAAACCCGTGACAAAGTGAAACAATATCAGATGTAAAATGAGAGGAGAATTAAGTGGGCTTATGGGAGCCAAACGCTTCCCCCATTTAATTCTCAGCACTTCAAATACTGAACAAGCTTACAATAAAAACGACTGGGCAATTCACACTTGAGAAACCAGAGGCGATTTCAAACGCTGGGTAAACATTCTCAATGTATTACTTTATTCACGTTTTTTTTATATTGATTACTCGGGTATGAAGATTTCACACTGTACCGTGCAGTTAACACTTTTGTTGGCATATTGATGAGGTCAATAACATTGATCGGACGAACACGCAGCTCACGACGGGAGCCTGATTTGTTTTCATAATGGCTTGTACATCTGTGAAAATATAAAAAATGTATGCTCTGGCTGTTTTATTGAAGATAATATCTAAAAAAAATACTAGCCTCTTCTTCACTATGTGTTCACACTCAGTGTTTGACATTTTCTTTTGCATCTCAGATGTTGAATTGGAGTGCGTGAAAGTTTCTTTGACTACAAAGCACATGAATATTTCATAAGGTAAGCACTATTTCATTTTCGACTGTCTTTTGCTAAACAACTTGCTGTAACATTCTCACAGCACATTTGACACAGCATCTTTGGCTCCGCTTTACAAAAAAAAACAAGTGTGAAAAGTTATTTTCTCCGGAGTTATAACTGGCATAGCTGGGGTTTAAAACACAAGAACCCATGACTATGTCTCCCTCAGGTAAGTCTCCCTCAGGTAAGTCAAAACTTTAACCATAGTATGTGCGCCTCAACTGCTATAAATGTTACTGTTTCCAAATATATAGAGACTATATGTGTCCCCCGAATAATACTGCAAAGTAAACATTTTGGCAAAAGTCAGAGAAAAAATCTGATCGTGATTAAACCTGAAGACAATGTAATAAACAACCAAAACCAATTTATAAAGTTCGGCCTACTTAATATTAGATCACTAAATTCAAAGGCAGTTATTGTAAATGAAATGATCACGGACAACAGTTTTGATATTCTCTGTCTTACCGAGACCTGGCTTAAACCAAATGATTATTTCGGCCTAAATGAGTGTACCCCACCAAGTTACTGTTATATGCATGAGCCACGTCCGGTTGGTCGGGGTGGCGGCGTCGCTACAATATTTAGAAACTTTCTTACTGTATCTCAGAGAACAGAGCATAAATTTAAATCATTTGAAGTGCTTGCGTTGAACATAATTATTCCTAACAAAAGTAAAAAACCTTTGCTTTCTTTTACATTGGCTACGGTGTATAGACCCCCTGGTCCCTATACTGATTTTCTGAAAGAGTTTGCGGACTTCCTATCGGACCTATTGGTTAACGTTGATAAAATACTAATTGTCGGAGATTTCAATATCCACGTAGATAGCGCTAACGATGCATTAGCTGTGGCGTTTACAGAACTACTACAATCTTTTGGGGTAATACAACACATTAAAGGACCAACTCATCGATTTAATCATACACTAGACCTGATTATATCTCACGGAGCCGATCTAACCAATATAGATATTATGCCTCAAAGCGACGATGTCACCGATCACTATCTTATAACGGGTACTTTGCGCACGTCTGGAATCAGCCCTTTAACACGTTATCGACAGGGTAGAACAATCACCTCTGCTACTAAAGATAGCTTCGCAAAGAGCTTGCCAGATCTGACTCCTTTAATAACCAGACCAATAAATAACGAATCGCTCGACGTCATGACCAGGAAATTGGGCACTATTTTCTCTAATACATTAGAAGCTGTTGCACCTATGAAGTCAAAAAAGATTAATGAGAAAAATATTGCACCCTGGTACAATAGCACCACTCGCGCCCTTAAAAGAGAAACACGCAAACTAGAGCGCAAATGGATAAAATCGCAATTAGAAGTCTTTAAAATGGCATGGAAAGAGAGTGCAAATTGTTATAAAAAGGCACTAAAAGCAGCATAGGCAGAGCACCTTCGTAACCTCATAGAAA
Source organism: Barbatula barbatula (assembly GCF_947034865.1). NCBI lineage: Eukaryota > Metazoa > Chordata > Actinopteri > Cypriniformes > Nemacheilidae > Barbatula > Barbatula barbatula. Next base: position 15,790,991 of record NC_136772.1, read on the forward strand.
CCAACAAAAACAATCCAAGGTTTCTATTTAGCACAGTTGCTAAATTAACAAATAAACAGACACCACCTGACCTTGTTATTCCGCCGCACCTTGGTAGCAATGAATTCATGAAATTTTTTACAGAGAAAATCAAAAACATTTGTGACAAAATTGTAAAAACTCAACCTCCAAATCTGTCCTATGAATTAGCACCAACCATCGCTCCAAAAGAAAGGCTCCAGCGTTTTTCAACTATAAAACAGGAAGATTTAATTCAACTTATCGCAACCTCTAAACCTACAACTTGCTTACTAGACCCCATACCAACTAAATTATTAAAAGAGTTACTACCTGTTGCAATTGAGCCCATCTATAACATTATTAACTCGTCAATTAATCTAGGCCATGTCCCAGGTCCCTTTAAGATGGCCGTCATTAAGCCTCTAATCAAGAAACCAAACTTAGATCCAAATGAACTAGGAAACTATAGACCGATTTCAAATCTCCCATACCTGTCTAAAATTCTAGAAAAAGTAGTGTGCACTCAGTTGTGCTCTTTCTTACAAAATAACGACATGCACGAAAAATTTCAGTCAGGCTTTAGATCTCATCATAGCACTGAAACTGCGCTCGTTAAAATTACAAACGACCTGCTTATAGCATCAGATAAAGGTCACATCTCACTCCTGGTCCTGCTTGACCTTAGTGCTGCGTTTGACACCGTAGACCATAACATACTTCTAGATCGCTTACACAATTATACCGGTATTGAGGGACAGGCACTACAATGGTTTAGATCTTACTTGTCAGACAGACATCAATTTGTCCATCTAAATGGGGAATCATCCTATTTAACGCAAGTAAATTATGGATTACCTCAGGGATCGGTTCTGGGACCCGTGCTGTTCTCCATATACATGCTTCCCCTTGGAAACATTATTAAAAAACATGGAATTAGCTTCCATTGCTATGCAGATGATACTCAGCTATATATCTCATCAAGACCAGATGATTCCTCCCAGCTACCCAAATTGGCAGAGTGCATTGAAGATATAAAACATTGGATGACCTATAATTTCCTTCTTTTAAATTCTAATAAAACAGAAATATTACTTATCGGACCTAAGACACGCAAACCAAATATTTCTGATTATAAACTGCAAGTTGAAGGATGTACTGTTACTCCAACAAATACAGTAAAAGATCTAGGCGTTATATTAGACAGCAACCTGTCATTTCGAAATCACATCTCAAATGTCACAAAAACAGCCTTTTTCCACCTAAGAAATGTTGCCAAGTTACGAAATATTCTGTGTGTTGCTGACGCAGAGAAGCTTATTCATGCATTTATGACCCCAAGACTTGACTACTGTAATGCGCTACTTAGTGGTTGTCCTGCATCATCAATAAACAAACTACAGTTAGTTCAGAATGCAGCTGCCAGAGTTCTAACCAGGACCAGAAAATATGATCACATAACCCCAATTTTATCAACCCTTCACTGGCTACCCATTAAGTATCGTATTGACTTTAAAGTTCTTTTAATCACTTATAAAGCCTTAAAGGGTTTAGCCCCTACCTACCTAACAGAGCTTCTATCATACTACAACCCATCACGCTCTCTAAGATCTCAAAACGCAGGACTTTTGATAATACCTAGAATAACTAAATCCACCAAAGGGGGTCGAGCTTTCTCATATGTAGCACCTAAACTCTGGAATAGCCTTCCTGATATTATTCGAGGATCAGACACACTCGCCCAATTTAAATCTAGATTAAAAACGCATCTTTTCAGCCAAGCATTCACTTAATGCAAATATGCTAAATAAACCACCAGGAGATGCTGACATTAGATATTATTTTACTAGAATAATTGGATTTATTATATAAAACACCATGTAGTGTGTTTTACCCTTTCTTGGGTTTTTCGTTTTTCCCCTGTAAAGCTGCTTTGGAACAATGCAAATTGTGAAAGGCGCTATATAAATAAAATTGAATTGAATTGAATTGAACCCATGTTTAAACACATTATGAAAAGCCCTATCACTACTTTTTTGCATTCTTTCTGTGGTTTCTCTGAGGGTATACCAGGGAAAGCTTATAGTGGTAAGCTGTCAAGATCGAAAACTAAAGCTGTACATCCCGTTTAAGTTCCTTCCTCTCCTTCTTAGTATGCTAGCAGCATCCATTTAACCCAAGGGTTTGGCCACTAAAAACGTTTCCTGTATTGAGCACTGCAGCAAGGGACTGAGGCTGAGCAAAATGATATCCTATGGAGCCTTCGTGATTCTGCCACAAGGACCGGCATATTCCGTGCATCAATCGTTCCCTCAATCAATTGCCTTAATGAAGAACGGACTGGAATTAAATCTAAACCTCTAATAACACTAATGGTGGCTCTTTTTTCCACAGTCGGAGGCCAAGTGGCTGTGTCCTCGGGGGAAATACCCTCCTCTCTAACCATTTATAATCAATGATTAGCTGCTGATCAGTGATTAGCAGTCCAACTTTAGACTTGATCAAAGCAGAGGAGCCCACAACCTTAACGTTCAGACGTGACTCGAGGACACGGACTATGATTCCTGGTTTAATTTATATTTCTTTGAAAGTCATTTAATACCTTCCTCTTGTCGGAATTGAAGAAGCAGCGGGATGGCAGAAAATTCTAGCGCGCGCCACGCAGCCAGTCGAAGCGCTAATGTAACTTTTTCAAAGCTAATGGACTTTGATATTGCTTTATGCATTGACAGAGAAAGACAAGAAGTCAAAAGAGGCTACTCAGAATAACCCAAAAGGCTAAAGGGAGCGTCTTATCAATCAACCGTTCACACATGCCACCGGCTTGATGTATAAATAGCGGGAAGATGCCTTTTAGTGTCCTCCCATTCATTAAGGGAGGCTTGTTAATGCAGACCCCCAGGTAGGGCATCAATTTCTTCCTAACATCTATATCTTCAACCCATTAATGTGACAGTAGAACAAGCTCCAATGGCAGTCGGATCATTGGTGTCATGACATCCTAAGTATAAGCGTATAAAATAGGAAGTCATAACATTATCCCACCCTGGCAGTAATGTCAATTTACATCACACGATTTGAACAGCATCTCTCTCTGAAGAGGATTCAGACTCAATTTAGATTTCATGTCTCAAAAACTGTTTGCGGTTTCAGAAGTGTCAAACAGCCACCCACTATTAATTAAAGTGAGACGGGATTTTCTGAGGTAGCCTACATTTAATCTTTATTCCACAACTATACAGCCAGTGCCGCTGCTAGCCATTTTGGTGCCCTAAGCATAATTCCATTATGATGACCCCCCCGAAAAAAAATAAAAAAAATTGCCAGTTTAACTTTTCATTACCAAACATATAACTCAATACCAATAACACAATAGCAGCATCACAGTATAAAACTTAAGAAAACTAAATAAATAGAGAAAGTAAAATCTTCACAGCTTTGCTGACTTTGTAAACATATGTAGAATAGGCAACACTATTCTATACATTAAAACTATACATTTGAAAGTGCAAACCTTTCTTCCGTAAACAGAATAGCAAAACAAAAAAATATCAATGTTTAACAGGGAAATCTCAATTCAGATTGCAAGCTGCACCGAAATTAAAGTTATAGCAACATAGTTTGCTAACATACGTCAGCAAGTTCGATGCGCATTACGATTAGTAGCAGCACATGCACATTTCCCGAATTTAAGTGATGCACGTGCATTCTTCTTTCTTTTCTCTGATCCTGACTCCTACTGTCTTTTCGGGGCCTTTTCCAAATAAGTTGCCTAGGCTACTATCTGTCAAACTGAGTCAGGCGCACGTACGATCAACCGGCGATGCCGCGCGGACCGTACATGGGCGGGTGGTGATGTGGGGGTGATATGGGATTGTTCTGCCTTTTTTTTACATATACATGGCTAAAATGTGCCTGCCTAATAATTTTTCTATAGCCTAATGAAATTAGATTTAAAAAATGTTTTTTTTCATTAGGCTATTTTTGGTGCCCCCTCAGCACTTGGTGCCCTACGCACAGCGCGTGATTTGCATGGTGGGAGCGGCGGCGCTGTATACAGCTATAAGGAGAATTCTGTTTAGACCACTATAATCTGTGAAAATGTGTCAGAATTAGCAACTTCATAAAAAGACTAGTGTGAGATGAATTCAAAACTATGTACACATCGAAGAAAGTGGGAACTTTCAGAATCTTTCAAATATAATCAGAGATAATATGCAACAACACGGAGAGTGATAACACATCAATTGTTCAAGAGACTCCCACACTATACATCGCTGATCTTTGCTGACCATACTTGCCCCACTGTATAATGACCAAAACAGATATGTTAGATTAAAAATGACACTCAATGTGAAGATGCCATGATTGATTCTGATGAAAGTGTGATTTGTGGATTGAGTTGGTGATTTTCTGTAATGACTATGAATTGTATTTCCTGAACAGCTGTCAGGTCTCTGAGACAGGTTGCTAGGCAGTGTCAATTGCACTCGGGTGAGTGAAATAATGAAAACATTATCCACTGTAGGCTCTGTGGTTTTAGAGGAATGCCCTCTTAATAGAAGTCTGAAAATAAATACTTGTAAATAAAAAACTACTGACAACATGCAAACAGCAAATGTAATGTAACAAAATTAAAATGCTATAAACAATTAAAATCATAAACAGAAAACCGAGTAACTAACTAAATTAGTCTTTCCATGCCATTGCCACCTTTTCACTTTCATACCAGAACTACTTCTATCTTCAAATAATTTCCCAATTAAAACGTTGTTCATTATAAAACGTGAACCTGCTTGTGAGAACCCAGCAAAAGTCCTTCATAAAATCATCCTACAGAATGTGAAACTATACTAATACCTTCAATATTGACTGAATAATACCAAAATCTTAGTGAAATCAATGCTTGAAATTAATAATTGATGCTTGTTATAATAATCAATTTGATTATAAGATGTTAGCCTGGGTTTCACAGGGTCACAAATGTTTACATGCTGACTAATAATGCTAATGCTTAATGTAGATAACAATGTTATGGTTAATAAAATATCACAAATCTGGTTGAAAGTTTGGAAACAGACTGACGGATACAAATGCTACAATATTCGCTGCATTTAGCTTACTGTTGTGTGTCCATTTAGCTGCTCTGCGTGTCTGCACTAGTGTTGTTAAATTAAGAACATGTTTGCAACTCTTCATGCGGCACTTCTTTAGTGGGAGAGAATTAGCGCGCGCGGAGCGGAAAGGTTTCAAATGAAGTACTTTTGGCGCTAACTAAAGATATTAGAGGATATAGCGGCAAAGTATAAATTACATAAATGTTCATGAGAGTGCGAGTGATTCTCCGTTGTGAAGACGCGCGGCTCCATATAAACAACCAAAATAGTCAAAAGTTTTAAATGTTTTATTAGGCTGTCTGGCGGTCCGGATGGAACATAGCGAAGGACCGGATCCGGACCGACTATTGAGGATGACTGATCTAAATCGACATTTCTTGTAGAAAGATTATGTCTGTATTTGCAAATTGAATTTATTTATGACTGACAATACCACAAGCCATTTAAATAATCTCACAAAATGTATATAGTAGTAATACTACTTTGTCTTATTTACTTTTACTTTATACATTTTTAATCAAAATACAGTGGAACTTTCTATGACAATCTATCTGTCTGTCTATAACGCTGCTGACCCTCTGAAACCTCAAAACTCCATATTTCATGATTCAAATTTTTGGCCATAAATCATTATTATTAATCACACTTTATGTTTGTCTCTGGGTTTTGAAAATATCTAATTAGAAGTAATACAAAGTGCTTGACAACTTTTACAACAGAATATTTAATCATTTAAAAGGTTCCGTGTTTTTTATTCATTTCACGCAAAAGAGGAAATTTGAACTGTGAAAACGCTAAAGAAAATAATCTAATTGAATTGAATGCATGGGGTTTTATTGTTTTTGCTTCAACCCACCCCACAAAATCTATCATCATTTACTGTATTCACCCTCATCTTGTTCAAAACCTGTATATGACTCTTTCTTCTGTGGAACACAAAATAATATATTTTGATAGATGTCTTAGAGGTTTTGTGTCAATGCAATTGAAGTCAACGAGGTGCCATATTGTTCGGTTACAAGCATGTCTTATTTTATGTTCTGCAGAAGAAAGAATAAATTTCTGGGTGAACTATCTATTTCAAACTTTTATTATATAACTTCTGTTCTCAATATACACTAAGACTATTTTCTAGTCAATTTCACAGATTATTTTATGCCAGCGGCAAATTATGTATGCGATCAGCTCATGCTATGATCATTTTCAAGAAATGGCCACACTTGAGCACATTGGTCTGTCTGTTCACAGTCGACATTGCCTGCAGCACACCGTGACAACCCAATGAAGATGGAAAACAAGCTACTGACACGTCCAGCAACCTCAGGATCTCATGTCAGGATGGCACATTAAAAAGAATCGCAAATAAGATTGTTCTGTCTCTGATATCTCTGTACTCAACCACTGCGTTATTGTCTCATTATTTGACATTTTCCTGCAACTCTATGCATAACAATGACATCTTTACGAAGCAAATTATGCACGCTACCCCAATCGTTCAAGATAGAGATGATGCCAGTTTGATGACAGTTTGATGTGTTGACAAGCAAATGGGAACAGGCAGAGAAGTCTTGTAATGACAGAATAAATTATGCCATATTAATCTAATAATTAATGCTAGTTTGATACTGCATGTGAGGAGCAGATAATTAATGAGATGGTGGGGTTTGTTTTGGGTAACTTGTTTCGCTTACGTGTGTATGACAGTGATATGAGGTTATACATTACAGAACTAAAGTGCTTTTTCAAATCCATTTAAGGGTTTCAATTCTCTTTAACAAATCTCATCTCTTTGGGTTGAAACAACACTTTTGCCACGTTCAAGGCTTACACACAGGGAAACATAACAAGCTCTCACATCATTATCACTTCATGTATGCCAAGGAAAAGTGAAGTAGCTTTTTCACCTCTGATTGTGTTGAGTAGGAGGAGACATTCAAAAACAGGAATAATTGAACAGGAGCATATGCAGGGCACAAATATACATCCATATGCTCCAGAACGGCTGGGGTCATTCGTTTATGAATATGCATATGCCGAGCAGCACCTTCCACCATTCTTTTTTTGGGAACTTCAAAGCATTTGGGAAATATTTTGCAAACTTAAAAATATCAAATCATATTCGAGCAAACTTTTCCAAAGTTATCTCTGGCCTTTTGAAAAAGAGCAATGCTAGTGAAAACAGAAGCTTAATTTCATTTTTACAGAAGGTGTTAAAATGAATTTTGAAGGTGAACTTGTCATCTCGCCATATGCTCAATATTTCTTTCTTGCAAAAAAACATGCTTGTGTCCCTTCAGACACAGACCCGCTGAGGTCAGCGATCTCAAAATATGCCTTAGAGAAGACATTGGATATTGTTTTCTTAGCATTAAAGAAAAACCCTAGATTGCACAGGGTGGCCTTTAGGACTGAAAAACAGTCTGAATATAAAAAGCTTTTAGAGAAAGCACTTTTAACATGATTTATAGCATAAAACATCCATTTCCTAAGTTACACCGTGTCTAGACTGGACACGGCATGGCGCGATTCATCCAGTGTGGAAAATATTTGAAATCATAATGGGTTATAATGCGTTCTATTGTCTCTTGTCGCATCAAATTGCATCACGCTGTGCTACATCCGGTGTAGACACGGTGTTAGAATATCCACACATAATTACTCACACAACATAAAACACAAGCTAAATTGAAATGTCTTTCTTTAGAAGGGGTTCATGCATAACCCATTTCAGTCTGACATCCCTGAACTAATGCATACTTTTGCTAAAATGTCATTTATGGGCAAATTTCAAGGGCATTAAGAAGAATTATTGCCAAAGCTTTTGTAGACCTTTAGGATACTCAACCCAAAATTTCTGTCCTGAATTACTAGTTGTTCTAAGTTGTTCCAAATCCGTTTAAATTTCTTTGATTTGTTGAACACAATTATATATTTCGAAAAAATGTTAGCAACTGAAAATTTTGGGACATCATTGACTAGAAGGAACATTTTAAAAAGGTGCCCAAAACGGTTTTCTCTCCTTAATTCTTCAAAATATCAAACATTGTGTTCAACAGAACAACAACAAAAAAAGACACAATAATTGTTCTCTCTATGGTAGTCAAAGGTAGCAAAGCACTTTTTGGTTACTATCATTCAGATTTGTCAGAGTATCCCTTTAAGATTTACATTTTGTCATTTAGCAGACGCTTTTATCCAAAGCGACTTACAAAGACTTTGGGGAGTAATAAGTGATATGTCATACAGAAAGCAATAGTGCTAATACAAAGTTACTAGTTTAACAATCAAGTCAGGAGAGGATCGTGGGTAATGCCATTTCGTGGCTCAATGCTGGATAACAGGTAACGGAAGCTGCGATAGTGTTTTTTTGTTGTGAAAAGTGTAACGGTATATTGAATAGGAAAAAAATAGTGTGGTGCTTGATTTCAACCTTTGGCAATTGATTGGATGGTTGGAAGTTGAAGGCTGGCCATTGGACAGTCAATAATGTCCCACTTTTTATTTTCGTTTAATCGGAGAATGCAGAAATGCATTTATGAATTTATTCTATTAGTTACTACCTGTTCCAGGTTTTTATTTAAAAATTCTCTTCAAGTCTTAGGCTAGAGGGCTAAAATAAAAACTTACATAGCTCCTTGCTTTGACTTGGTGCATTCTAATCATCTAGTTTATTGTTTGTTCTTAGGGTTGCTTCCCATTTGTTGGAAATCTCTTGACTCTCTCACACCTGCCAAACAATCAGACAATAATCATCAGCATTATATGCTCAGTGCATCTGCAGTGCAGCAGCAGCATCAGCCTCATCAGATGAAGTCAAGAGTGTGGGATTCAGTGAGGAGGGACTAATGGAGATTCTAGTCCTCCTGCCCTACACCTATAAGGCACTTTATATTATGGTCTCCTTTAGTCACAGGCGAAAATTCTCATGCCACTATTCCAGTCTGATGCATACCTCATTTCAGATTATCGATAAAGAATCCCATTCAATGCAATAGATTACAGCTTGTGTCAATTTCACGGATACCTGTGAGATTGTGTTGTATTGTTATACTGTACATATTAGTTGAAGTTTATAGAATTCTCACATAGTCTCTCTGGAACCCTTATTGCACATTTCTGAATGAGGGGAACATTCTTCTAAGCCCCTTCCCAGTGGATATTGCTCTACGACACCGATTTCAATATACAGGCTCCAAGCTGTTCTTCAACATCAAATGTCCATCATGCTCTCTTCAAAACCCCAGTGAATCCAAAGTTGATTTTGTGTTTACAACAGCCTGTCCCACACCAAAAGTATCTGTTAACTTAGTTAATTTGTTTAATTCCTTCATCTTTGGCATTCCCATGTTTTTTGACAGGGAGGAAAACAGGCAAAATACAATCTGTAGTGACATGGGAAGCTTTTATGAAATATAAAAACAAAATAATCAAGGGCCCAGGAAATGCCTTTGGGAATGATGGTACACTTGCCTAATGACATTTCTTTATGTCAGTCTGGACATGGACGTCAAAGACAACTGGTGCATGTCATGAGCCTGCAGGCCAGTAGCATCAGAGCCATGATTTGAAGGCGGATAGATCATCCATCAACTCAAACACTACTTCCACCTACAGTACTCGTTCAAGGACACATTATAGAGAAACCCTTTGGAGTTCGTCAAATTTCTCAAACACTACCACAATTTTCATATATTTCTTCTCTTGTGGCTTCTTTTTTACCTTCTTGTCGGCCTTAAGCCATCTTTTCACCCTGAAGATTCTTGACATCCTGTGAAACAATGTGGTCAATCTGTAATGTAACTAGTAAAATTCTGCATCCACATAGAGAGGACCATCTCTATTCCTTACCTAGTCTGAAATTGGAAATTTCCCCACTCATCCACAATATTTCCGATAATGTTCTACTGATTTTCTTCTTTGGTGTTAACACAACTTTTGAAGAAGATTACATGGATTTATCCCATTAGATATTATGGACCGGATTTACTAAACAAGGCAAATTAGTGTCAGAGTACCATTTCTGTCACAAAATGGCTTTGGACAGAACCCAGATGCAGGCAGACGAGGGGTTAAATATAAATGTTTATTAAATAAAACACCCACAATGGGGAAAAACAAGCACAAAGAAAAAACTAGAAAAACAACCACTATAAAAGTGAAAATAATAAGTTCACAAACTGTAAACAGGAACAACAGGTAATCAAATGACGTGTTCACAAACACTGACATTTAGACAAAAAATAATGCACCAACACTGAACAGAGAGAAACTTAGACTATGTAAAGGGAGACACTAACGAGGAGTGATTACATGGGGAGAGTGGTGACAGGTGATTGGAATGAAACCATAACGAGAGTGAAACAACTAACCAGGTGATGGGAATAAAACCCAAACGAAGGAGAAACACAAAACAGACGATGGGAATGAAACCCTAATGAAATTACAGGAGATACGAGGGTGGGGCTGAGAGACATAACAGGAAGACACGTGGCATCAGTAATAACATAAAGCCACATGTCTCCACACATAACACAACAGAAACCCGAAAAACGTGGCAATGTCATGACTCTGCCCAGGGAGCTAGAAAGCTCGAGACAGGAAGGACAGAGTCCTAACAATTTCAAAACATAAAAAAACAACTCAACACATTGAAGTTATAAGGTTCTATCTGCAATTTTTGTTCTATTGTTCCAATATACAGTAAGTAACTGTTAGAATGTAAATGTAAGAAAAAAAATACATTTTCAGAATATGTTTTGACAAATTTTGACCAAAATGTATTTTATAAATTCAAGGTGATGAAATGTTTGCATACATTTTCACTGCTTGTCTTTTGTAAATCCTGACGGTAATTTTTTTAACGCTAAAGGAGGCATTCGCACTGGCAGAAGCTGTCAATCTGGCCCTTGGACTGTGTGATCTGTTCAGTCAACCAAATTTGTACCCCTTTGCTGATAGTCGCTACAAACTCTTTTTTCTTCAGATGTTAAAGCATATTTTTTTTTTCAGATGTTAAAGCATATTGTTTTCTGTGTTCTGATAATAACACCCTGCTTAAACGTGATCAGTCAGACTTCTTATTTGTCAGCCAAAACATTAGTTCCCTTTCTGTCGGTCTCTCGACGTTGTGTCGAACCTTCAGATGGGGTTTGCCTTGAGAACCTATCATCTTCTGACTAGTTTTGAAAAGCCAATCAAATTGGCGAATTAAATTTACATTCCGGACTCCGCCCCGGATATCTGGGTATAAAAAGGAGACAGCATGCTCATTCATTCTCCTTTTGCTCTTCGGAGTCTTCGCATCTGAAGACAATCTATGAATTGCCGGATTCTATGACGCAGTGCAGCGGAGATTCCCCTGGGCGCCTTGGCAGTTCGAGAGGTGTTTTTCTAAAAGAGTTAATTTCCTCAGCCCGCTGATCCAATGGATGCAATACACTCGAGGACGGGGACGGACACGGTGGCTGCCACAGGTGTTCAGGGGTCCGACACGCTGTGGCAGCCTTCATGGATACGTCCTGCCTGCACTGCGGGCGGATGGCGATTCAGACGTTGCGGTCACAGTGACTGTGTTCTGCCGAGATTCAGCCACCACCTCGTCTGCTTCCCGTTCTGTCACTACAGCGGCTACGGCCCTGCTGTCAGCGACGGCGAGCAACGAGGGTGATATGGGGATTATCGTGAGCGTTAATCCATCAGCCACCGGCTCGCGAACCGCTCGCGCCCCGTCTCGCTCGTCTAGCCGTTCCCCAAAGACGGTTCTACGCCATCTTATTCCTCAGCCACGCACTTGGAAACGAGGCGTGAAGATGATGAGATGTCGCTTGCAGCATCGGAGCGAGACCTGCTGGCATCAGACTCTGACGATTCCTTGAAGAACCCTCCCTCGGGAGAGATGTCAGCCATGCTCGCTCGGGCCGCCGTGAGTGTCGGGCTGCGGTGCACAGCACCCCCGGCGCTCTTGGCTGGGCACTTGGTACATTGGGTCCGGCTCAAATGCCAAATTTTTCGAGAGGCATGAGGAGCTCAGTAAGACTTGGAGCGCCACTTTCGCCGCATTCCCGTCGAGCTGACTCTATCGCCCTCTCTTCCCTCGGGGCAGGGGAGGCAGCTAGGGGCTATGTCGACGCGCCCCAGGTGGAGCATGCGGTTGCGTGTGTCCGCAGACGGCGGCCACCTGGGGAGGTCGACCTAGACTCCCGTCCAATGCGTGTAAAGTTTCGACATCTCTGGTGTCGAGGGCGTGCAATGCAATGGGCCAAGCTGCCTCCGCTCTTACGCCATTACCATCCTGCAGGCCAGGGCGCTAAGAGGGGTAAGACCGACCCAAAGGCCTCCGCACTGCCACCGATTTGCCCTCCAGGCGACCAAGGTGGCGGCGCAGACCCCTGGATTGGACGATGTCCACTCCAGTGGTCCTGGAGAGACACCTCTGACTCAACCTTGCTCAGATGGGTGACGTCGAGAAAGTCCGCTTTCCCGACTCCCCCGCTCTCGCAAAGTGGTCTGTTTGGTTGCGCTGTCAAGGACTGCTCCCGGCAGCCCCGGCCTTCTTTGGCATCGATTCCGGTTCTGGTGCCCCTCAAGTGTGCCCCCGGAAGAAGACGTTGAGAGAAGGACCACCCAGAGAGATTGAAACTCGACCCCAGCCCAGTCCAAAATATTGATTTAAAAAGGAGTTTATTGATTTGAAAACGATTATATTGCCTGAGTGAACATAACTGCGTCCATAGCAACTCTCTGTTTTTCATGGCAACGGTGTGTTATACTTCGCAGCTGTCTTAACAGACCGCAGTAATTTTAAGCCAAAATGGGCGTCAACCTTGAACAAATTGCAACAGAAGCAAACTCAACTGATTTGTGTTTCCTCAATATGTCCTGAGTAAGGGAAAAAAGCCCTGAAGGATTATTAAAGTATTTGTGATTCTTTAGCAAGTTTACTGTTGTGTTTCACCAAAGAGTTTTGACTTATTTTTTGTGTGTTCCGAGTGTATTTTTATACTTTTCTAGGATCACTCATTTATATGGGAAGCTTTTTATATCTCGTATGTTATACATTTTGTTTACAACCTCCACCTCGAGTCTTGCCTGGTACCAACAAGTGAGACCAGCGGCCGGTAGTGCGTACGCCTGCAAAAAGCGCCATCCCCCTTCTAAGGTGGGTCAGTGCGCTATTGGCTACCTCCCTTCTTTCCCCACGGGTGAAGAATATGCAGTCCATTCATGAGCACGCCATCTCCATTTTATACCCGGATATCCAGGGGCGGAGTCCGGCATGCAAATTTCATTAGCCAATTTCATTGGCCTATTTTCAAAACTAGTCAGAAGATTATAGGTTCTCAAGGTAAACCCCATCTGTCGGTTCGACACAGCGTCAGGGAACAGAGGTTACATACGTTGGCCTGTAGAGATTTCTGAAAGGACATAAGCTATACCGTGGATAGCAGTCATGCCTGGACTGAAAATAAATGTCTTAAACCCAAACATCATAAATTGAGGTTTCATTTCATTATTATTCTTGTTGAGCTCCTCTTATGTAGTGCATTGTTGTATATATTTAAAACTAAAACGTTTTTGCTGTTCTTTTGGGGGCCTAAAAATGCAATCTTTTGAAAATGGCTTTTAAAGTGCAAATGTTTCAAAGCGATACTTTTATAATTTCCGTGTAAACAACAAAAAACGTGAATCTGTGGAAACGCTGAAGTCCTGTGCATACATATTACATGTTCAGTCTATTGGCATGCACAGGTATACTCAAAACAACATTGGTTGCCTACAGGACTATGTGTTTGTGCTACTCAACATACTTATTAACATATACTAACCTTTCCAAACCACTGTAAAACAAATTGAGCTCAATTGAGCTTTGGTAGTCTTATTTAATTCACATGCATATAGGAATTTATTGTGTGTCTGATATTTGACCTGTGTTTTAAATTCCTGTGTTTTACTTAGTCATTTTTTTCTTGTACAGCTGCTTTGTAACAATGAAAATTGTAAAAAGCGCTATATAAATAAAGCTGACTTGACTTGACTCCAATTTTGAGTGATGGGTAATATCTAAACAAGTTGAGGTTTTCATGTGACTCACTTCATCTGAATTACAAAGCTAAATGTTCAGTCTCTAAATGTTCATTTCTAACAGGCATTTGTGAAATTCCAACTAATACCATGAAATGCATGCTACAGTGTTTTTGCTGATCTATCGTGTAACATGTGTTTTAAACTTAAACAGACCCCAAAATGTTTATGAATAATAGTTATTCCAGCTCTAATTAAGCTACAGTTTAAGTATTACATCACTTACATTGATCATACTGTAGATAGCTGTCTGACCTACCTATAAAACAAGTATTCAAATATATAATTATATATACAATATATAAATATAACAAATATCTAAAGGTTGACAATGCAGCACTGTGTAAGATTAATAATTTAACAAAGGTTGAGATGGCCCCATAGAGAAATTAAGCAAAACTTATACTTTTTATGACTTCGAAAAATACATTAATTCAATGAGTTTACCCTTTCATCATATATCGACGGCTCTCCTTGATATTTTCTCCATTGCGCACAACAGGTATTGATGATCTCCTCAATGTCACAATAAAAATCCATTTCCCTGTGTGTGTTGTTTGAAATGGTGACGGCCTTGTTGTTGTCTCCCCATGAGTGCTGTTGATGCTGTGTTTCTGTTGTTGAAACTGGCAGGGGTTCTATCACTAGGAAAAGGCTTCACGCCGCCTCTCAGTCTGACCTGCACACAGCACCAGTCCTCTCACAGTCTCAGCCATTGATCTTCTCTGAAGCCCTACTCACCATGACCAGAACTTAGAAACAAAAGACGTTCCCCATCTGACAGACGGACCTTAGCCACAAAATGACTATGACCTCTAAAGACGTGTGAGACTGACATTAGCCTGGTGGCTGTAAGTGAGATCTTGTTTTGTATATAAATTGTATTGGAAATGGGAATGGGAGAGACATTGTTTTCAACAAACAAAAGCTGATAAAGGTGAAATAAAGGTAAAAAAAAAAATGTTCAAAAATACAACAGTGACAAATATCTTTGAAAATTGAAAGTTATTAGAATTAAATGGCATTTTCTGGAGAATTAAGTCAAAGATATTAAAACGTTTTAGCATAATTAAGCTGAAGCCAATTAGCCTGCTAGCTTAGCATATACACTTAAGTCACTTACAAGACGTGCATTCACAGCGTTTCTTAAAAACTAGATTTAAAGGGAGAGTTCACCCAAAAATGGTAATTTCACCCTTATGTAATTTCATACTTGTATACACTTTTTGGATGAACTATCCCTTAATACTGAAATCTGAGGGTGCCAAAAATCTAAATATTGAGAGAATCACCTTTAAAGTTGTCCATCAGAGGCAGCTGTAGCAGGGCGTTGCTAAGATTTTTTTTTTACCCCAAAAGTTAATGTTATTGGACTGCACTTTTGTGACTTTTTTCACAAAGACCATACAAACCTCTCACAAAGGAATGTACTTTTTTGTTGCTCTTTTATTTTTCCCCCACCTTGTTACACTTGTGGTGTTCCCGGGTCAAATTGACCCGCCTAACAAAGAGATCTTATAAATCACACATTTTGCAGTTTTTGTACTGATTTTGTTTTTCTTTCGTTCTTCAAACGGATTAATTGTAGGCCTAGAGCTTATATATTTTTAAATAATTTTGGCAATATTACATAAACTATGTCAACAATTTGCATAGTTGATAAAACTATGGACTATGTCTACACCAATCCGGAAACATTTGAAAGCCTCTGTTTTAATAGTCCAAACTACTTTGCAAAAATTATGTCTTCAAAGTGATACACTTTAGAGAGCATTTTAAACAAGCTTTGTTTTAAATATGCCTTTATTTTTTGGGCAGCCACAGACATACAGCAAGATCAAATGACTTTCTTATTTCATTATTACATTTAATGATAAAGAATGTTTATGTGTTAGATTAATATAATAATCTATTTTAATATTTTCTACTGACACACTAAAGCGAAAGATATAACTTACTTCTGGTAAATCTTGTAACGTACCCTTCGCTTCTGTAAAGTAGGGAAGTCAACCAAAGTTTAATAGAGTAACACTCAAATATTTATTAGTGCATATGTTCGAACAATTTGTTTCACAGCTAGGCTAAATTGAGGACATGCCCGATTGTATTTGATTTAATATTCCCTAAGGGCCTTGTACTTTTTACTTTTTGAAAGCTGCAATCCGTAACGTTTGCATCTATATTGAAAAAATAGCAAGCTACTTTGTGTACTTACAGTATATTTTACTGACTGAAATGTCAAACTGACATTTCCTGTAAAATAGTAGCCAATAAAAAAATCTTAATAAATAAATTAGGGGAAGAGTGGCTTTTTATGCACTCATTTTTGTATATTGAGATAAAGTAACAATTTGCCACTTTAATGTATGAAGGCCACACCCACTATGTCTCGTATCCTTGACCCCGGCACATTGCTCAATGTCAATCATTTTAACTGCTCACGTCTTCACACTATAGTCCTCCGTTTATAGAGCGAAGTATTGCTACATAAAGTCCATACTCACTGTATATGCAGCATCCTCTCTAAGAATACACCCCCAGTCAATATATACGGCGGTAGTTTCATACCACAAACAACTATGTTCAATGGACCCTGGAAACAAGAGCCATTACATGCCGCTTTATGTCTTTACAATGGAAGCACTGCACAATAGGCCTGGTGTACCGGGATTTTTAGAAAGCCCACAGTAATAAAGGTATTTGGTACACCGGCACTGCTCCTGCTATACGATAAATTCAAAGAGACAACAGCCCCACAGTATTCATGAGCGCTCGCGAAAGAAAACATTTGCTGCTGAATTGTCTCTCGGTTAGTGTGGGGTACTGATAGTGAAAACAGAAGTTGGTGTAATGAGTGTGGTTTGGTTTACTGATCGTCTGAAACCTCCCGAGAACGTGACAGTCTGGAGGTGAGTCTCTTCAACGTTCAAAAATGCCTGTTTACACACTCATCTCAAATTGCAAGCCTTCACCTCCCTTTATTATTGTCAAACTCCTCTGTTGTTTAGTTTGTACGAATTTATATGAGAGACTTGAGATCCTGACTGTGAAGGCGCGTGAATGTGCGCTTGTATATGCAGTCAGATTTGTCAGAGACATTTTTTCAGTGCATAAAGATCATTTCATATGCAGCGTTTTGAATCCGTGACTCATGGCTCTGAATGCTGCAGCAGAAGGGAGCTCCTCAACCACTTTGCTAATTATCACAGATTGAATCATTTTTTAACAACCGATCTCAAATGCAGTCGGCAAAGGGATAAATCATTTCTACCATGCAAGGGAAATGGCATTCTAAATTTCCTCTGTTAATTATTAACCTTTACTCGTCGAGCTATTTACGCAATCGTTTTCGGTTTGGGTCTCTTTTAAACGAATGCACATTGTTGTCCGATCTGTTACGAAAGGTGATTTTGTAACGAAAACGAAAAAATTCAAAAAAATATTTCACCGAATATTTCTGGGACAATTTTGCCTGAATCATCACAACACATAGTACCCCATCCGTTCAGCATGAAAATGTAGACTGACATTAGCTATAATCTGTCAACATTTAAAAATACATTTTGAATAAGCACATTGGATATGGCCTTTTGAAGTCAGGGCTTGTGCATTATCTGGTAGCACTGAACTGAAAAGGAAATGACAACGAAGGAGAATTCGCCCTTGTTGGTGTCAGCTCAATCAGCTTCCTTTGGAGGGCACTGTTTTGTGGCACAAACATATGCTTGCTATCTCAGCTGACCACATGTCCAGGCCTTAATAATAACTGACAGTTAATATATAACCTTGCCATCTGCTTGTATAATGGTGCAGTGCAAATACAAAGTGCTAGTAACTTACACCATTACAGGATGGCACCCCACAGGAAGAAGCAATAAATTGCCGGAGCCCAAGGGTCAGTGTGCCGTCTTCATTACTTAGATTAGTTTATAAAGCTAATATTTTTGGCTAAAAACATTTGGCTAAAAGGCAACATTTTAAAAAAGCCACATTGGTGTTATGTTGTGGCCGGTATGAAATGTACAGTAATGTTAATTGAAAAAGACGCAAATGAACAGGCTGTGACCTCTCTCATATCTCGTAACATTTGTTTCTCTCCATTGTCCTATACATACTGTATATTTAAAGGTTGTTTAATGTTAAATCAAGAGAACATTCCTGAAATTAATGTCAAACATTGTGAAAGATTTTATGCATTTTAGGTGTTATTTAATGTAACTTCCTATAACATCATAAAAAATATAGACAACACTTTTCTGAATTTGCTGTTAGTACTGGTATAGTTATGTTGTATGTTAGTTTCCTTTTATGTTTGTGTCATTCTGTGAATTACTGGCAATATTTTTCTCAAACTGGATTTATTTATTTTTTGCCAGTCCAAAGCAGCCCAAATAACAAAAGAGATTCACTGCTTTCAGACTGACTTAATAAAGAAATAAATAAGAAAATAAGAAAATGAAAAAAAAGATAAAATATCTCATTTGAATAAAACATAGAAAAAAATAACATCCAATGAAATTTCATGCTCTCAGTCTTTCACGTTCCTATTTTATTAACTTTGTCACTCCTGAAGTTTTCTTTTGTTGAAATTCAACAATCCCAAATGGGATAGCAACAGTACATGTAGAAATGCTGATTAAAGGCGGATTTGAAGTAGTCTTCTAATTTTTCCCTGAACTGTATATCCTCTCCACATATTAACCGACAGACAACCAAACCCTGCACATTTAAAAACAACATCTACCAACAGTCAAAGATTTACTTCACAAGATAGATGTACAGCTGTTCCTCCAAACTTACATAACATCCCCTGTGCAAACCTTAAGTAAAAACTAAGTTTCAGATGTTAAGACCCTCAAAGAAATAAGATGTCTTTTCCTTCCTTAAAAATACACATATTAAATGTATTTGCTGACATGATGAGAATAATCAAGTTGTTGACACATAGCAGGTGCAGCAGGAGAACAGCCAAGCGATTCCTTGCCATCCTAAACACAGCAATCAACACATATCGCTATTTGCATTTAGACTCTGTAATGAAGCTCGGTGAAACAAAAGGGATTTCATCAGACTTGGAGACATCATCACAGAGCTGAACCTAAAAGCACTGAAACACAAAATGTCTGGAGCTCGTCGGGAATCAACACATAATACAGCATCATTAGCCCCTTAGGTCAGGTGGAGCAGATGCTCCTGCGTAGGTGCTGAATAATAAGTGGGTGCCTTTTTCAAAGCTCTACTTTGTGGCAAGATGATTTAAAGCAACCCAAACCAAAAGCAACAGACACCTGCAGAAATGAAACACCCTCTGCTCAAACAGGACCTCCACCTGTTACTGTGATGCAGTGTCTTGCCACGCTCTGCTTTTTCATGGAATGGGATGCAAAAATGTCTCTGACAGAAAGCCATCACTGAAATGGGTCTTGTAATAGCCCTTGTGACAGCCCTCGACTGTTAACAGCAAGAATTCCTTAAATCCACATTAAAAACAAATATGCCGTAACATTAGAAGCACACAATACACAACAATAACAATATTAGCTGTGCTCACAAAAATGACAAGTCAAATGTGTTCATTAGAACAGGGCATTTAAAAAATATTTGCCCTGTGCCTTTGTTAGATGACATTTCAGATTTAAGTGCTCCACATTTTTTTGTGGGTACGGCAGGAGCAGAAACAGAAAACTCACACTAACACTCTCTCTCACACACGCACACAGAAACACACACAAAGATAATAAAATGAGGCCCAGACATGAAGAGGACACAGAACCTACAGTTTCCACAATTGTATAAGCATACTGTATGTAATATACATGTGTAGGGGGGAGTAAAGTGTGCGGTCATTGACATTTTTTCTTGATATATGTTCTTCACAGAAATAAGCCAAAAGGCAAATGAGTTTGAATTTAAAAATAATTAATTGTATTATTTTTCTATTGAGAAACTATGAAAACGGCTCCCACAGACCGGCACACAATACAAGGGCTAACCTATTAAATGCATGTCTGTATATTCATGTCTGAATGCAATAGATCGTCCTGTGTGTTCAATCTCTAATCCTTTCAAAAAAGGTACTGGGCACTGTTGCTGCCCTGTACACCATTGCAGTCTGACTTTAACCAACTGAACCACATTTACGTTTTTTTTACAATTGCTATGACCATTTTTTCAATTCTCCTAACAATTTTCATAAACTCTTAACACAGCAATACCCCAAAAACACAGAATTGGCAACACTGCTGATTTCATGCTCAAAATCACACATTGTAAACTAAACTCCAACACTAATTTTAAAAATACAAAACTACACTAACACAATACACTGTATTACCAAGACACAAACATGTGTTCTCTACTTACAGGAACATTTAGTCAATCATATCACAAAAAACACAAACATCAGATGAAATTAAAGAAACTGCATTATTATATGTGTCATGTCCGTCGTGGGAACCCCAGGTGTTTATCTGCTTTTTTGCTACATGCATAGTTTTCAGAATTGTTTATGTAAGTATATTTCTAGTGAATATTTTTTTCCAAAATGAAACTTATTACAGTACAAATACATTTAAATTTGAAAATGTCTCTTCGAGGTTATATACCTCCAACAAGTGTACCCAACTATTTGTACGTTTGGAAACAATATGTTGTCTTTATAGTATAATATATCACATTCACTATTTATCTAACAAAACATAAATATTTCTTTACACATAAAAAATTATATATGGGGATGTATTTTAGGAAGGGGGTCCCTCACAAAAGGTTCATCTCACTATATGACACTCACTATATGACAGAAGGCGTAGATATAGACTACGGCTGTGATTTATATATTTGCATAACTTCAATTTGGAATAAAATGCAGATGATATATTTGTGTTGTAATTCACAATATGAACAGCTGTTTACTTTGACTTTAGCCTATAAGTTAGGTTTAGAACGTGATGTTATCTGACAAACAGTGTGAAAGCATTTGTAAATTTGTCAGTAAAAATATTTTGGTCTTGGTTGAGTTTGTGTGTTAAAAACGTTAAATCATTTTGAATTTGTGTTACATCTATGGATTTGTGTCCAAGCTACAAGAAATGTGTTAATTGTACAACCTACACATCCAGATGTTGTGATTATAACTGTGTTAAGAGTTTAGGAAAATTGTTAAAAGTATTGGGAAAATTGTCATAGCAATTGTAAAAAACTGTAAAATGTCACTGTAACCATTTATAATACTAAAAATAAATGCTTTTAAAAATTGAATCACGCTGTTCTTGATTGGTCATTGCTGTCATTTTGAGTACCTAAGTGCCCAGGGTTGTACGCATAGTAAATTGAAATTACGATTAAGAATTACATGCAAACAAACCCACAAATTCTGTGATGAAATGTTATGAGATTTGAAAATACTAATAGGCAGCAATGCAGATCACAGAGTGAGTAATCTTTATATTAAACAGTATGATTTACAGAAATGGGACATATTCCTGGTCCAAAATATTCTGTTTTGTCTGGATCAATATTCCTGTCAAAAGTCACAGTTTTTATATTAACCCTATCCTAGCATTCCCTTTAAAATCAAAAAGAAATGACTGATTGATAGAAATGTTAGTTTGAGAACAACCAAATATGTGTCCAGGAACATGTGTTATTTGTACATGTTAGTCTAGGAACACAGCAGACATTGTAAATCGTGAACACTCAATCTCAGTATACGGTAGCCTCTGAATTAACTCGATCTGAGGATTTCGGCACAAGATTGTCATGTCCAGTAGACATCTCTCATATGTGCAGGCCTGAAAAATAATAACAAATCAGAAATAGATCAAAACGACTAATGGCTTGGAAAGTGAGAATTTTTAAATTCAAGTCACTCTGTGTTTTAGGACCTCTTTCTCTGGGTTGCGAGGAAAGAAAAAAAACATCAAGTGCAATTTTGAGTGGGTGCTGTTGCTTGTTATCTGGCCCTTTTAACTCAGGCTCTTGAGCAAAGTGCAACCTTTATCAGATAGCACAGCAGATGGTGATGTTTAGTGCCTGGGCTTTGGAGATAGTGTGTATGTCATAGTTTTTTTCCTCAGAGTCATAGCGTGTGTGTGTGTGTGTGGTCCCTACAATCTTCAGCCAGTGGCATTCTTTGAGCCTCTCTGAAGATCTTTCCCATGTATTTGCTTGATGAGGGTTTGACAAAGGGGGCTTGCCATGCATCCATCCAATCACCCAGAAATGTGAAATCATGTGAATCTCTGTACGGGAAGATTCAACACCAAAAAAATGTGAGTTGGGAATTGTTCTGTGTTTTGCCCAAAGCGTGAGCGGTGTGCAGTGGTTTGTTTTTTATGGTCAGTGAATAGGGAAAGATCTATCTCCAGGGCATGGCAGAGCAGGGCTGACCGGGGCTGGGAAACATGCCGCTCTGAACAGACATTTCCATAATGGAAGCTGTCTGTGTGATCTCGGCAAATCGACTGGCGTGTTGTGCATGTGTGTGTGTGTGGGGGGGGGGGGTGGGGGGGTGGTAGCGCTGCAAGGACCCACACGCCTTGCGTTGCGGCAATTGTAATATTAAGATGCATTGCACAATACTCTCTAATTCTCTTCTCAGCTGATCTGTCTCAAGTGTTTGGCTTCTCTTCTATATCCCGCAAGCAAACAATTACAGTACCTACTGAACTGCATTAACGTGGTATAATGTGCCCAATGCAATTACCAATTCTAATAACCTTGCCCATTTAAATAGAGATGGGGAGGAGATTGCAGCATGAAATGGGTAATAGTTGGAAGTTGATCTCCAGTTTTTATTGCTTTAATGAAAATGTAGAGCACAGATTTGCTATTATAGGTCCATTGGTGTATGACATTCAGGGATGAGAAAAGTAATTTTTAATGACGCAGATGGTGGGCCATTACTCATTTTTCTGGTCATGCACTTTGGGCTCAAGTGCCCCTTTAGTGCGAGAAGGAAATATGATATACTTTAAAGTGACTGCTTTCTGGGACATTTTAACTGTAACTGGAGGAATATTTCACACAACACAATTTGACCATCAGCCATGTTTTGATGCAATTAAATCATCTGCAAGAATAACCTCTTTAGAACAAGACTTGGGAAAGGAGGTCAAAACTATTTAGTATTGCCTATCTTCTGGTATACAAGATAGTGCTGGTTCCCTATCGATACTTCACTCAATACAGCGTAGCAGGACGCTATGGGGAAAACTCATTTTTCTCCGATGACTGAAGCAATTCAATAGCGCAGTGAAAACTGCACGGTCATTGGTTGGAAAAAATTAAAACTTTAAACCAATGGTAGCGGAGCTGCCGGACCAATGGCGATGCTACCCGCCAGAAAGGGCGGGGCTTACGGCTATATAAGCCGACGCATCGCCGTAGGGTCCTCAGATCTATTCTCCTTCAGCGACGACTCTTCTTCGCTTCCCGAGACTGACTGACTTCGCCGTTCGAGAGAGCACCTGCAGCGGATTCGATCTCCTGCTCAGCGGCTTCGCTTCAGCGGCTTCCTTCAGCGGCTTCGCTTCCGCTATCCGGCAACGCTAAAAGAGCAATTTCTCCCGGCGTTGTTTCAAATGCCGCGTCGTCCCTGTCACTCGTGTGGGGTCTTCCTGCACGCCGCTGATGGGCACGACGAGTGCGTCTCATGCTTGGGTCTCTCCCACGCTGAGGACGCGCTCAAAGAGACGGAATGCTCTCACTGCGAGAGTATGAGTCTCTCCTCTCTGCGCTCGCGGATAACTTTCTTTTCAGAAAGTGAATCCGCCCCTCGATCCCCCCCGCCACTGCCCGCCCAGGCCACTGTGCGAATGAAGCAGCGGGGTAGAGGAACTAAGCGCTCGGGGAAGCGCAAGCTCACGCACGCTCGGCATGCCTCGCCATCTCCAGAGAGAGAGCTTTCCCCGGTTTGCTTCACCCAAACAGATCAGCGTCCACTGGCGGCCACCAGTGACATCATCTCGTTCGGTGGAAACGAACTCGAGGAGGACGACACCATGTCGTTAGCGGCTTCGGACGGGGAGGAGTTAGCGGGCTCAGTAGATGACCCCGCCCCCTCTCCATCTCCGGAACACAGCGGACACGGGCCAAGTGCGGAGTCCGAGCTCTTCCGGGTCCTCACAAAGGCAGTCAACGAGCTGGGTCTCCCCCAGAGGAACCCGCTCGCAGCCGCCTGGATGAATGGTTCCTGCCGGGTGCCGTCAGGCCCCTCGTCAGCGGACTTCGCCGTTCTTCCTGGAACTTCACGGCAAACTCACCAAGTCTTGGCTCGCCCCTTACTCGGCCCGTCTAAGACCGTCTTCTTCCTCCGTTCTTCTCAACAAGGGTATGAGAAACTGCCCCCCTTAGATGAGTCGGTGGCCGCACATCTCTGTCCGCCCACTGCCTTCGGATGGAAGGCGAAGGCAACTCATCCATCTAAGCCGTGCAGAACCACATTGGCCCTCGCTGGACGTGCATTCTGGTCCTCCGGCCAGGTGGCTTCAGCACTACACTCCATGGCAGTGCTCCAGGTCTACCAGGCCAAACTCCTCCAAGGTATGGATGAGTCCAGCCCTGACCCCGCGTTCTTCAGGGAGCTTCGGAGCGCAACGGATCTCTCCCTATGCGCCACCAAGGCCAGGTTAGTGCTTGAGCGTCAACTGTGGCAGACAAGGTCCTCTTCCTGGATGCTCCAATTTCCACTACCGGCCTCTTCGGACCGGCGGTCGAGGGATTCGCGGAACGCTTCACAATTGCGCAGAAGTCTTCGCAGGCCATGAAGCACTTTCTGCCGAAAAGACCCGGATCCAGACCCGTGGCGACTCACCCCAAGCCAGATCCGACGCAACAGCCGGTGAGAACCCCTGCTGCTCAGAAGGCTCCGGGAGCTGACGGTCGTCAATGCTCCCGATCGGGACAGCGCTTCCCGCATCCCCCACGACAGGGTCCCCGGCCTAAGATCACGCTGGACCCTGCGCCTCAGGCTCCCTCCTGAGACCGATGCAAGGAAGAGGAAGGCTACAGGGCCCGCTCCGGCTGGCCCTCTTTCAAAGACCGCTCTCATGTCTGCCCAGTCACCCCGTTCAGTTCCGGGTGCCGGCAAAGTGTTGATAATGTGCAAGCTTGTAAGTGCGGGGCCTGTTCTAATGCCCACACAACATACCGCAAAATGTTTAATAAAACACAAACATTGTCAAAAAAAGAGCAATCTTCCTCTTTCATTGTCCTTGGGAGTCAAGCCCCCAAGAGGCGGCGTACCTCCCCATTGCACCCAACCTCTTGCCACGCGGGCCAAGGCTTGGCGAGTCATCCCCGGTGTGTCAGATTGGGTCGTGGGTATAATATCTCGAGGATATTCACTTCAGTTTGCTCGTCGACCCCCGCGCTTCCGCGAGGTCGTCCCCACCCGAGTACAGAACTCAAATTCACACGTTCTGCGCACAGAGTTGAGGAACTTACTGGACAAAGGGGCCATAGAAATGGTTTCTCCAGACTAAATCGAGTCAGGCTTCTACAGCCGATACTTCCTCGTACCAAAGAAGGACGGCGGCCTCTGCCCCATCCTCGATCTCAGACATCTGAATCGCCCCTTATGAAACGGCGCTTCAGAATGATCACGATGAAGCAGATCCTCTCGCAAATACGCCCAGATGACTGGTTCTTTTCTCTGGATCTGGAAGACGCATACTTCCACATCCAGATAGCCCCCCGTCACTGACGATTCTTGAGATTCGCCTACGAGGGGGTTGATTATCAGTACATGGTCCTTCCATTCGGACTCTCTCTAGCTCCCCGCATTTTCACAAAGTGCATGGATGCGGCTCTTTCCCCTCTCAGACAGATGGCAATCCGCATTCTGAACTACCTCGACGACTGGCTTGTCCTAGCCCAATCGGAGGACGAGCTACGGTCCCACAGATCCCTCCCGCCATTTGAAATGCCTGGGCCTCATGATCAACCTTGACTGCACTGTCCCCCAGCCAACGTATATCGTTCCTGGGGGCAGTCTTCGACTCAAATCGCATGACTGCCAGAATATCGCCAGAACTAGCTCTGGCTATTCGACGGCTTGCGGCCTCATTCACACCCGGGGTTTCACGCCCCCTCAGGGTTTTTCAGAAAATGCTGGGCCTTATGGCCTCTGCATCTCAGGTGCTGAGTCTGGGCATCCTCCGGATGCGCCCCTCCAGTACTGGCTGAAGCCGATAGTTCCTCCACACGCTTGGCGTCTTGGACGTCTACGTGTTTTGGTGAACCAAGCCTACGTAACCGCCCTAGCCTCGTGGAAAGATCCCCTTTGGCTAGAGCAGGGTATGCCCCTGGGCTCCACGTGCAGCCGGAAAGTGGTCACGACCGACGCCTCCAACATGGGTTGGGGGGCTCTGTGCGACGGCGAACCTGCCTTCGGCCACTGGTCGAACCAGGAAAGAAGCCTCCACATCAACTACCTGGAAATGCAGGCAGTATGGTTGGCTCTTCGCTACTTCCTGCCGGTGCTAAAGGATCGCCACGTCTTAGTCCGATCAGACAGCATGACGGTGGTATCTTACATAAATCACCAGGGAGGCCTCTCCTCAAGACGCCTGTTTTCCCTGGTATTACGCCTCTTGGAATGGGCCCAGTCCAATCTGCGCTCACTGAGGGCAACTCACGTTCCAGGCAGACTGAACCGGGGGGCAGATATGCTATCTCGGAGCAACGTTCCTTCGGACGAATGGACGCTCCACCCCATGTCGGTTCAGCGAATCTGGCAAATCTTCGGCAAGGCAGAAGTCGACCTTTTCGCCTCAGAAGACAATACTCATTGCCCAACATATTTTTCTAAGGGCAGGGACGCCTTGGCCCACACTTGGCCCAACCGGCTCCTCTATGCTTTTCCCCCGATCGCTCTCTTACAGCAGATGATCAGGAGGGTCAGGGATCAAGCGCACCGAGTGCTATTGGTAGCCCCTTTGTGGAAGAACCAGCCTTGGGTCGCAGATCTCTCTCAGCTGCTTGTAGCAGCCCCATGGCCCATTCCCCTGAGGCGGGACCTCCTCTCTCAGGCAGGGAACACGATATGGCACCCCAGCCAGAGCTGTAGGCTCTACACCTTTGGCCTCTCGACGGGAGCCTACGGACCTCCCCAAGGGCGTTCTGAACACCATATCCCAGGCTAGAGCTAGATCCACTAGACGTCTCTATGCCCTCAAATGGTCTGTCTTCGCCTCCTGGTGTACACCACGCGTCGCTGACCCGGTGTCCTGTGACATATCGCTGATACTGTCATTCTTGCAAGAGTTGTTGGATAACGGCCGCGCCCCTTCCATGCTCAAAGTCTATGTGGCAGCCATTTCAGCCTCACATACCCACATTGGCACCTTAGGTACAAACCAAGGCATGGCTATGTACCTAAGGTGCTCTCTACTCCGTTCAGAGCACAGGTTATTACGCTCTCTGCTCTCCCCTCTTCCGAGCGGGACCCAGAGCCTTACCTGCTTTGCCCAGTCAGAGCATTAAAAATCTACATTGAGCGCTCCGCCCCATTCAGACGGTCGGAACAGCTCTTTGTGTGCTTCGGTGACCGCACCAGAGGGTCTTCGGTCTCGAAACATAGACTGTCAAAATGGATAGTCGAGGCTATATCGCTGGCGTACTCTTCTTTGGGCCTTCAATGTCCCACGAGAGTTAGAGCCCATTCTACTAGAGGCATTGCCTCTTCCTGGACCTGGTCTAGCGGTGTCTCTATAGAGGATATCTGTGCGGCGGCCTGCTGGGTTTCGCCGTCCACTTTTACAAGATTCTACAGTCTGGACGTCCCGGCCCTTCAGGCCCGGGTCTTTCTGCTTTGGACTAGGCCGCTGAGCCCTGGCTCTATAGCCACACCAGCACCTAATATTTTTTGGGACGATTAACCGGACTAGGCCACCTACTAGCTTGAACTTCTCCGCCTTCTCAGGGATTCTCTGTTCTACCCCGCCAAGGCTTCGAGACTAACTGTGTTTTCGTTCCATCTGTAGCACAGCGTGATTATACTGGTTCCCCATAGCGTCCTGCTACGCAGTACGAGTGAAGTATCAATAGGGAACGTACTCGGATACTAACGTAACCTTGGTTCCAACTTTTTTCCAACCAATGAGCGTGCAGTTTTCACTGCGCTATTGAATTGCTTCAGTCATCAGAGAAAAAGGAGTTTTCCCCATAGCGTCCTGCTACGCAGTACTCGTTCCCGTATCTCAGGGAACCGAGGTTACGTTAGTAACCGAGTACGTTTATTTAGAATATAAGACATACAGAAGCAACTTTGTCAGTATTTTACTGATGACACCATTAGACAACAATAATAGCTTCTTGAATCTTATATCTGAAGCTGGCCTAATCTGATTGTCAGGCCATTAGCTTTCATATGGATATGGCGGAGATTTGTGAAATTGCTATTATCTGCAGATTGCCGTTATTTGTAAAATGCAAACATTAAGATTAAGACTAAATCATTGGAATGGAGAGGGCTGAGAGATGCATTCATGCCTCATCTGGCTCTGCAAATGACCATTAATATTGACCTTCAATGATATAACGGTGAAAATAACATTTTGAAATTGAAAATAGAGCACACAGATATCTACCATATTTAGAAAGGAATAACATTAGAAAGTAACATTCATAGACCATGTATTTAGATATGTATTGCTTTGTAATAAGTATTTGAAAGACACTATTGTAGAACATGTAATCTCAAAGCAATACAAAAGTTACAGCTTTGAAGACTGCCGGCGAATTGTTCCTGTTCTTTTATTTTGTTCAAGGTCATCATTTATTAGACAACGTGCGAGTAATACAGAATGTAGAATCACAGGCGAACCGAAACGAGAAAGAGATATTTGATTTGCATTACCTATTCATAGTTAAATGTGACAGGGCCATTCAGT
Organism: Barbatula barbatula; assembly: GCF_947034865.1. Taxonomy (NCBI): domain Eukaryota; kingdom Metazoa; phylum Chordata; class Actinopteri; order Cypriniformes; family Nemacheilidae; genus Barbatula; species Barbatula barbatula. The sequence continues at coordinate 15,820,083 of NC_136772.1, forward strand.
CTGTGTCAGATGTGATTACAGCAGAAATAAAAACCAGTGTGGAAGTATATGAGAAATAAAGGAAGTTTCAGTTAGAGGTTTCCATAACAATTAGGTCATAGTAGTATATGCAAATCCTAAAAATATTGCCATGTCTGCAGTGCTTTTAAAAGCTGAGATTACTCTGTCACAGGGCAATGGGTCTGAGAATGGCCCAGTGATATTGCTGGATTTACACTGAGAACTCCCCACTGATTAGGGCTCAACACCTCAGGTGTCATCCTTCAGGTGTAATTTGTTGAAGTCTCATTTTATCGTCTGCTTCATGGGCAATCTGGAAGAGTGTTACCATTATCGGCAACAATTTTAATGTCAGTAACATCAACAAAAAACAACTTCAATGAAGATGCAGGAGTCACATTAATTACTACCACTACTAGTAGTAATAATAATAATAATAAAATTATTATTATTATTATTATTATTAATTACAATAAGTGAACAGGTAAGTGAACCTGAGTCCAATCCTGAGCCTGTTTTGTTGGCGATCGGCACATACATGCGTAAGGTAAACAACAGAAACTTATAGTGATTTAACAGTAATGCAAATAATCGTACAGATGTATCTGTCTTTTATAAATGTAATCAAACTAAAGACCGAAGTATGCAATACTATTCTATAGTTACTCAGGATTAACATGAGATTGGCAGAAACTGTGTGTTTGACTTAATATACAAAAATAATTGTATGTCGAGGTTCTATTTATGGTGTCTTAAAATAGCACAGTTGAGTACATTTAGATCTTCTTACGTTTAGCTTAAAAAGTATAAAAAACTTTTTTGTAAATCAAGTATAAGTCCAATAAGTACAAAAAATAGAGCAGAAGTAGAAATCTTCCAAACCTTTCAATAGAAAACAATAAGATTTAAAACTACACAATTGTCATCAATAATTATATTTAATTGTTTTAGTTATGAATTGTCTGTCAGATTTTGTGTGCCGTGATGTATATTAATTTTATATTTGCCACAGTCATACTGAAACACAAGAATTCAGACCAGGCCCATTCACCTACTCTGTTTTCTTAAAAACACTGTTACAATTTTTCCATAATTGATTTCTGGATTATTCCACATAATTACTTTTATCTGAAGAGTCCGGATACCAGGGCACCTTGCGACTGGGACTTTTTTCCCTGGGGCGAGGAGGGTCAGGCTCCCTGAATGCTTAATTCTTTTCCACAATTAATTAAATGCAATTAAATACTTAGACTGCTCATGGCAGGAAAGGTTGTTAGAGTTGCTCACTAGACACACTAACTCAGACTCACCCCTAATGGTGACTCTCACACTTCGGTCACAGTCAATCAAAATGTACTTCTGCTTAATCTAGCCAACCACTTGTAATGCATTCATTTATGCTAAACTCTGTTATTAGCCTTCTGAAAGGACAACAAGCGCGTGGAAATCACGGCTTAGCGGTTATGATTGCTCTTTCAAATGAAGCGTAATGACAGACACAGCTCAACGGATCTCCCCGAAGTTGCCATGTCAAAATCGACGCAGAGTTAATTTTCCGTTTATGAATGCGTGATTCATTTCATTAATGTGTGACAGTATCATTAGAGCAATCAAACCGCACGTCGATTGTCATTTCCACAGTTGCTCGTTTTAAATAAAAATACCCCTTAAGCGAAAATCTAATACGGAGCTTTATGTTATTGAGTTGCAACAGGATTTTTATCTCTGCAGCTGTCAGGAGCAATTGAACCAAAATGAAGGCCATTAGCAAGGCAAGCGGTGCGGGAAAGACTGGGTCATACGGTAGATTTTCTGAAATCTGCACCTGTCACTTCTACCTGTTTCCATCACATATTAAAAACTCAAAACACATCCACAGGCTTATCTGAAACAGTTTAGCTCAAACTGCTTTTCCTGAAAAAGAGCAAAATTCTATTTAGATTGAGAGTTTAGTGAAGGGCACGCTTAAAGCATTTAGTTGTCAATGTAAAAATATTTTAAGGCCTGGAACATCTTGACATTTAAAGACATTTTGAAGGACGTCATCATTTTGCCTTTTTTCAAATATATAAATACAGTGAAGGACGGTTCTATTGACCAGTTTAGTTCAACAATGTGTTATGTTAGAAAATCCGATAAAGTCTTTATGTGTCATTAATTCAGAACACCTCATGACAATTGTTCCCCAACAGAACAGCGAGACCCCTGCGTGACCTGTAAATAATCAATAAAACCTTTCACTGTAGCATAGCTCCATGGTAAGATTAAAGATATTTGCAGCCTATGCGAATTTTACTGGACATGGTGCTCAAGATTGTCATCATCTTACAAGATGTGATTTACAGGCAACGGGAGCCTATTTCCCATAAAGGACAATAAAGGAAATAGCTGTCAATCCCCAGGAATGTCTCTATTAAGGTCCAATTGGCCCTATTAGAGAACATTAAGAGTATTCAGTCTTCTCAGAGTCCGCGTTTATGACACATGCATTTAGCTACTTCCATTCTCGCTGAGCCTGTTTTGCAGGGGAAGGAGATAACAGCCAATCCCCAGTTAATAGCTACCTCTTGCCCTTTCCCTCATCATACAGTGGTGAACAACGCTTGATCTTGGTCCACTGAGTGAATATATTAAATCACTGGGAAGCAGGCGTTTTTATATTTTGTGTCTGGATTGCGATGGCAAAGGTTAATAGAATAATGCACTTTTTTAACGCAGCTGCTCTGTGTTATCGGATGAATACTGTGGGCACATTTGTATGCTGGGGTACTTGAAAAAAGGAATTGCATGTTATTCTCAGTGGTTCATTTAACACAATCACGTGACCTGCACTTTACCAATGCAGCAGTGGTTTTTACTCCAGCTGTAGACTGGGATAAAAAGTAAGAGCATTATTTCAAGGATAAGGGCTTTATTTGACCCTGAGTAAAATTTTCAATTCAGTTCCTCAGAGTAAAATAATACAATGAGCACCTGTGTGAAATTGAGAATCTATCAAATCTAATTGCTTTTAATTATATACCGTAAAATTCATACTACGCATACTATTTGTAATTATATTTGCATACACATGCGTGCAATTACAGTATTTGTAATATTCTATAGCTGTTGACTTTGCATTATGTTAAATATACATACGGGTTCACATTTTACCAAATTTCTTTCACTGATAGGTCATATGTCAATATTTTGTGGTTCAAATATGCATGTGAATTTTTTTAAGCAGTTTTCCACAGTAAGGTAGTGATTGATAACGTGTAACATACTTTTTTCTCACACCCCTAACAATAACATTTTCTTTCTTTTAAATTAAAAACTCTTGACTGATATTTTTCTGACATCTGCACTCAACAGTGGTTTAGTAAAACTACAGAATATAGTGATATTAAATACAGTACATTCTCTAAGAAGTTTTGTCGGAAATTGTCGCATCTATAAAGCTGGAATTGCCCAATTACTATTTTGGCTTGTTCAAAGTTTATTTGACATACTATACAAAACCACAAAGTATGGTGGTAAGCCCTTTGAATCTACATAATTTCAGCCCTACAACCCTTGTACACTGTTAAGTGTTGCTGCCATAGCCTGTCAAATGGCACATTTGTAAATGAGGCATATTACGTAGGGCAACACTATTTTAAGGATGCTTGCATTATTTTTCTCACGGTTGAGTATTATTGTTGCATTTAATTAAAGATAGCCTGAAGTACAAAGCCAACTGTCATGCCACTGTGTTCTTAGTTAGTCACATCAGGTCATTAATGTGAAGAGCTTAAAATATCTTAGAGTAAACTGTCAGTGTTATCTGAAATTCATGTGCCAAATGTGTTCTGCTAAAACATATGATACACAATAATAATTTCATAAAGAATATGTTAAATTAGTAAACAATTACATCTTACATTTACATTTTAATTACATTTACCATTTTAGGGGGATATTAGCCAATAACAGGCTTAGGGGATATTTAAAAAGTCATTCGAATTTAATCACAGAATCAATTACAGTGTAAAACAGAATTGTAAATGAGAATAGCATTTTAATGTTTTGAACAGAGCGTTCAGCCCTGCTTAGGTTTGGAGCTCACATCTCAGAGCTAAAAATAGCAAGATACAGGGCAGTATCAAACAGTGTCTAGCATTGGATGATTAAATCAGCTAAACAAATCTATATTTCAATTTACACAGCTCTTGAATTTTAATATTCTGACTCATATTCAGATAATCACAAACAATCAACATGGGGTGATGAACATTTTAGCATTCGTATGATAGCAAAGTGGTATGCTGTTAAACCCCAATTCAAAACAGATGACTGCTTTTAATGCAAATAGAGGAGACCTTTGACCGTAAATAACTGTGGATCCACTGTATTGTTATGACATTCTCAAAACAATAATGAAATTAACGTTGGACAGCCTAGAACTATTTCCAATATAAAAAAATATCTACGGATTTAGAGACACAAACTAACATATATCTGTACTGGGTTTGGCTTATTGTGTTCTGCTATCTTAAGTACAACATTTCATACATTTTAACAAATTAATGCTATATAATGTAAAAAATCAGTTTACATATATTTGACTTATAATAATTACAAAAGATACATCATGCAAAAAAATGAAAGAAAATGACCTGTATTGTATGGAAATACCAATGACTGTATTATTGTTATTAGGAGCCAACGCCAATACCCTACAGTACATTGTGGCATCTCTATTGAAAAGCTTGGTGAAATTACTAGCCCCTGACCTCTGTTTTGACAGAAATCATCTCGATAGCCAGTAGAGTGCATTTAGATCAGTGACAGCAAGATCAATAAGTGATCTAAGGGTCAGTCATTGGGGCTAGTATGAAGATAGGCTGTGTCATGAGAGCAATGAGGCAATTCATAGCAGTCACAAACCATTCAGAGTGTTAAGACTCTGTGACCTGTTTCACCTCACAGGGACACTGTCCACAGTTTTTTGTCATGTGACCGAATATGCTGTGGCCTAATGGTTAGAGCGTTGGGCTTGTGATCAGAAGGTTGCCGGTTCTAATATCAGTGCCGGCAGGTCATGACTGAAGGGCCCTTGAGCAAGGCACCTTACCCCTGATTGCTCTGCAGTAATGTGCCACTGTATAAAACTACTTGTAAGTCGCTTTGGATAAAAGCGTCTGCCAAATGAATAGATGTAAATGTAAATGTATCTTTGTAATGCATCATAAAAATCTGACGAAATTACAGTCTCATATCAGAATGTTATGCTGGAGGGACAGTGGCAAAATAATGATTATATTTGATCAGCTGGTGCTCACGCAGAATAAAATTATAAAATGAATAGTTGTGACTCTAAATTCAATGAACCACGTTCAAAGCCATTGTAAACCATAACACACTGTGACTCACTTAGTTCTGTAGTAATGGATCAAGTGCTACAGTATGTTGCATGGCAACCACAAATTTAGCAGACTTAGCAGAAGAGCAGACGAGCAGTTTATTTTAGCAATTGTTAATAATAAATGTAACTCTCTGTTGAGCATTGCAGTGACTTAATAAGTGCATTAAGCTTATTGCTTAATATTAATTTGTCTTGCGATTAATTCTTGTTTGTGTTTATGTGTCTGTAATGTTTTCTTCATATGCTATTCGTTTTTTAATATGTTACCCTAGACAACAAAACCAGAATAACCAAAAATCTGAAATCTGAAATATTTTTTTGTTTATTTAGGGTAGAAAATGTACAAAATATCTTCACGGAACTTGATCTTTACTTAGTATCCTAATGGTTTTTAGCATAAATTATAATTTTGACCCATACAATGTTTTGTTAGCTATTGCCACAAATATTCTGTGCTACTTAAGACGTGTGGTCCAGCGTCAATTGTAGAGACCTTAGGCAATGGAATTTGTAAATCTGCAATATCTGTCAAATCTGCTTTAATTGAGGTTAATGATTGCGTATTTTACAGCAGTTTCGGAATACAAACAATTTGAGAGCGTCACCTGAAGAAGAGGTACCGAACGCTCGCTAGAGGTCAGGTTTAAATACACACAACAGACAGCGTAGTCAGATTTAATAGCGTACAGCGGCTAATTCAGATGCTCCACACACGCTTTCCTTTCATTTCATAATAATGAGGGTGAAATTATCCAGGAGCACATCTTGGTTTAGTAATAAAATCCTGCTCAAAGAGAATGGAAGCGTTAATTAAACTTTATTTAACAGCTTGACAGTCCTCCGTGCGTTTGTGTGTTTTGCAGTTCCCTGCATCACTCTCTTGTGTCTTTCCCTGACCTTGTGGGAAAAATAAAAGACAACAAACACAAAAGGATAACAAAACGACACAAACGAGATGCCTTGATTGTTAATTGTGTGAACCGCATCCCCAACATAGAATCTCTCTTTTGAATGCACGACTCTGATTGGCAGATGCGATGACTAAGATCAGCCCAGATCTTGAAGGAATATACAAGCCCGATTAGCAATACTCGGATTGCAGAGAGCGCTTTTGTCTGAGGTTATCCAAGCATTTGTTTATCCCTGCATTATTCTGGCTGTGAGAGGCAACGTTGTATGTGGGTGTTTGTAAAGAGATGGTCCATAAGTCTAGAGGCAAGATACACGCAGAGAAAACAAAGTGCCAGCTCGCAAAACCTTGCAATTTGCCACTTTTATATAAGAAGGCATCTATGCAAATGATACATATCATTTCTATGGAGATTAGCTGATTTGCTCATTTGTCACAAGGACACAAGCCCGACAGCCATCCTATGGTTGTCCGGCTCCACTGAGAGACAACGATTGCAGCCCTGTTTCTCTGTGACCGAGTTGAAGTGCGGACAGCAGGAAGACCATGTTTTAGCTCTGTGGGATAGAGGTGTAGGAATTGCAGACATCCGTTCCAGGGAAACAAAATGGCACAAGGCAGTGCTGTTGACTGGGCCTATGAGTCACAAACTATGAAGAAATCTGCAGGGTGGTGCTTTGTGTAAAAAAGGTCTGTATAAACAAAACGCCTTCGAGAGGTTGCGATTGTAGTGGAGCAGAAAGAATGTAATGCTTTTTAACAGCGGAGGAACCTTGAAGGACTGTGACTCAAGGACTGGAGGGGAAATAAGAGCAAAACATCTGAGCTAATCAGTGTGATACAGGATGCCAGAATAATTTTGCATAATGATGTCACTCTCGCAGAGAGGTGACGGTGTCACACCTGCCAGGGGAAGTTACGGACTGGAGGCAGCAGAATGCGAATTTCAAATTGAATGTGGTTTATTCACATGTTCACAATGATCTACTTCAGCAACCAATGCCTTGAAGTTGCTTGAAAATGACCATGACTGTCTTGCTCAATAACCTCTGAATGGCTCATGTGAGACCTTCAGATGAAATATTCATCAGTTCTTTCTCAACGGTGAGAAAATGGCTTTAAAAAGCATTCGTGTCCAGTGTGTTTGTAGTGATATACTGTGAACGTCTTTACCTGACTGTGTGGTGAATTAAATGCACACATCTTGAATGAACAGACATGAAAGATCATCTTTCTTTGTTTTATTACATATTACTCCAGCATCATTCAGTTGGCAAAATGGCGTAAAAAACATAGTTGTTTTATCTTATCTAAATAATTCATACGTACAGGGTACCTTGCACAATTAAAAACATAAAACATATGTACATGTATTACATGATTTATAAATAGTACTGATTTACAGCATATACAGTTTCAAAGCTAAAGTTAAATTAAATGCAGGGAGAACAAATGTAACAGAATTCCCTATGCAGTTTACAAAACTGATCAGTATTAAGGGGGATATTTGATGGTATTCATAACAAAATATTAAAAGAGCAGAATCTTTTTTTCTATACCTCACCCACTTTTTGTTAATTAAAGAAATTGCATGCCTTAAGGATATTCAGATAAACCAAAACTGTATTAATTTATATATATAAATATCACTGTAATTGTTGTTTTTGCTAATTTGTCACAATGAGTGGTGCAAAATCATATGACGATGTATATATTATTATGTATTTATATTTCCTTTTTAAGTGAAAAATTAAATTAAATGTAAATTCATCAATATAATAAATAAATTGAGTACTGTCTACTTGCCATATGGCTATTGAAAAAAATTAATAAAGTCAAGACATAAATTCCAGCTGAACACATCTCCTTGAAAATGAAAGGATATGGACTTTTTAAACTAACTAGACTTGCTTTGCATTCAAGTATCAGTAGTTAATACTTTAAATAAGTAAATGAATCATCCTCTTGAGTTCAGTGTATTTTATCTGATGCAAGCAAGAGAAATTAAATCCTTTGCTAACAAAACTGAACTTCTGGTTTTGGAATTATTCCATAGCAGGATTTCATGAGAAACGTAATTCAAAATTTGTTTTAGTTATGCATTTGATCACCAAGGCTTGTAATGTTTATTTCCATGTGTAATATACCAATAAAAACAAAAACGTCAACAAACAAAGCAATTAATCCCAGTTTACATGGCACACCGTTTTGGCCATTCTCGTACATATAAATCATTCGGGTTTACAAATAGCATAATGAAAAATAAAATTCCCTAAACAAATGTCACAGGGCAGGGTTCTCTATGATCGTAAACCTGTACTAATAAAACAGATCTAGCCTATGTTGTCCTATTTCAAGCAGGTTATATATTGAGGGATACATGAAACATGAATGAATTGCGCTTGGTAATTTTTGTGCTTCTTTTCAGCATATAAGATCTAGAATTTGAAGTAGATATAAATCCACACATAACCCCTCCTGTGGTTCTGCATGTTTGCCCAAACTACTGCCGGTAATTAGCAAAATAAGAAATTTGTCCATATCAGCTCAGCTTTCAACAGTCACATTCAGCGTTCCCATTACATGCTATGGGCTTGTCATTTGCATAAAAACTACTCATATAAATGAGCACTATGTATGTGTTTAACACAGTGCTGATGTAGCACACAGTGCATAGCGCTATTCTGCTGCATTCTGCTAGCCTTTCTGCTAACCGGTTCAGCAGATGTATATTTAGAAAATACTATCTTACACTAGTACCAGGGTGAATCATTTTAAACACTGCCACACATGATGAATGTCTGGGTTACATGAATTCTCAGCTGTTTTACTATAGATATCTGTAAACGTCACATACTGGGACTTTCTGAATTCAAATTACTACGGATTGCAGACAATAGCAACCATCATATACACTATTGTCAGTGCAGTTTTATTATTATTAGAACAATTTTATATTCTCTCTAGGAGTATATAGACTACAGCATAAATATTTAAATATTCGTTGTATTTAATCAGTTCTTTCTACTATATGATGTGCGCCGAAAATTTGTATTTGAATGTTGCCTGTGATAAAACTATGGTGATACAAATCTGTTAAACCCTATATTACGATCATCAAATGATTTCTACTAAAAATAATTATCAGAATAATCAGGTAGGTGAGTTATACACTTTCTATAAAACAGTTTCAATCTCTCGCAATATTTCCATGCTTTCAAAAAAACTGTTAAACTTGTTACCCAGAGACTTTTCTTCTCATCTCAACATTCTAATACTGGCAATACTGTAGATACAGCAGAACAAACATATCTGAAGAACTAGAACAGAGGCTGCAAGGGAATGACGGTAGGATGAGGAGGTAACATGGGAGGAAACACAGCAGGTCGAGGCAGGGTGTGAAACGTCACAGTCATAGGGTGTATAGTTGGAGGTGGTGCCACGACCTGCATCTGTTGTGGAGTCACAAAGGGAGAAGCAGAAGGGGAACAGATCTCTGGTCCCAGGGGAAATCGGGAAACAGGCACTACCTGGGAGAAGAGAGGGGGCTGCGGGGGCAGAAATGGGGCATGATGCTGTAGGATGGTGTGACGTATCGTGATGGAGCCAGAAGGCACGGAGGATGACAAGTGAACTGGATGGAGAACAGCAGATGACATGGGCAGATGTGGCCTGGGCAGAACAGATTTCAGCTTGGTGGGGAACACCTGCTGGTGGAGCACCTGTCTGTGTCTCTGGATCTGTAGGAGACAGTGTCTGTCCATCCCATCCGAGGGGGGCACAAAGGATGGAGGATGTTGAAACAGGTTGCTGGTGGTGTGGAAGCACTCCCTACTTAACATCTCCTCAGTTTGAACGCCTAGGTGGAATCTCTGCTGTGGGGTTTGAAGGCTATGCTGACATGATTTGTTATGAGTGATTTTCTCGGTCCTCTGCAGGGCGAACTCTCTCACATTGACCAGGCAGGCCTGAGCTGCCACTGAATACTTGTTACAATTCTTTACAGCGGTTTGGACTGCTTTAGACTCACTGTGGTGGATGTTACTGTTCTCCTTTGTTGGCTCCTTTGAGTGCCTTAAATCTGTATCGAGAGATAGACTGCCCTTGGTGCATGACGCATTGATCTGAGAGGAGGAACTCGCCTGCCAGTCACCACGATCCACCACAGTATGATTCAGGGCACAGTTAATGGAAGTAAATTTCTGAGAATCAACCTCACCGCTTTCTCCATCATCAATACTACATGAGATTGGGTCTGACCCATTTGAGCTGTCACACTTGCCTTTTAAAACAAGGCAATTAATCCTCGTAGTATTGTCCTGCTCATTCAGAGTACTGTTTTGAACAATAGTGCCTTCATTTGCAAGACATGGCGTTTGATCTTCCACACGTGACCGTCTCTGTCTTTTCCTTCTCATTCCGTGTTCACAACAGGTGGGTTCTGTGTCTACAGAGGTATTTTCTTCTGATAAGCATTGATCACAAAACTCATCTAGTTCGGACGCATCTTCAACGCTTTGAGAATCCCTACGTTGTCTTTTCAAACTTTCTCCCCCACACGGTTCATTCTGGTCGGTCTCTTGTGGTTGAGACAACTCTTTTTGGTATACCTGATCTACGTTGGAACTTTGATATGAATCGTGGCTGGGTGAACACTGTCCTGTGATGGTTTGCTCCCCTGCAGTTGGATTGTCAGGCTTTTTCCTGCTGTTCCCAAGCACCTTTTCACCATCGACACAGAACTCATCAGAGGGAATGATGCAGCCCGCTGAGCCGTTTTCATCGGCTGGTGCCTCCTGCCTCTTGCCTCCCACCCCTTCCTCAACTTCGGGAGCTGTGCTGCTGTCCTCGGCCTGATTTTGAGCTGATTGCTTTGACTTCTCTAATCGGTGCACTTGCTGTGAAGTGGTCCCTCTAAATTGGCTATCAAGTCCTTCCACACATTCAGGTTGTCTGTGGAATTTTTTACATTTTACCACATTGCTCTCCGTCTCCCAGTGTCGGTCTCTCCTCTTCTTCCGCCGCCGCCTCTTTCTCTTGGTGTGGCACCTGTAATGACGTCGATCCCTGACTCGCACTTTTCTTGTGTGAATGCGATCTTTAGAGTGTCTACACCTGTCATATGTTTTAAGCCTGACACAACTCTCTGTGTCACTTGAATACTGATGACACTTTCTGACCTTGCTTTCAGGTACTTGGCCGGGACCAGTTCTGGCTGTGCATTCCTCAATGTGCTTGTCAAAGTGGCAGGATTTGAAGCCTGAGCAGACAGATAATTCCTCATCAGCTTTGGGCTCAGGCATCTCCTGAGTGTCAACGGACCTACTAATCTGTGACCTCTTGAAATCAAAGTGGAGCGGGTTGCAACTGAAAGACAGGGACGGCTCTGTCCTTGTGAAGGTCACCATCTCAGAAGGCCATTGGAAAATGGTGTTACCATCCCTGCTTAGGACAGAGAAGAAAGGTTGGCTGGGCTTTGTAAAAGGGCAAGATGTCTTTGTAGTCGCATCCTCTTTTTGCACCTGTGTTTGAGGAGAATCATTCTTTGCTGATACATCTGAGAAACTCTTTTCCGAGGGATCACTGGTGATCGAGTGCTCTTCCTCTGTTCTGCTGCTCTCCTCTACTGTCCCCTCCTGTGAGGTCTGAGGTTTCCTTTCAGCAATACCGCTTTTCAAGCTCTCAACAGAGTCCTCAGAGTCGAGAACAATATCAGTGTTTAAACGAAAAGGGGACATGGATATCCGTGAGACTGCGGGACTAGGCACGTCTTCTGAATAAATAAGCAATGCACACAAATCTGAGTCAGCTGATGAGGGGTTCTCCGTCCCCACAGATATATCTGATGACCCCTGACTTCCCACGCTGCCAGTTTTTTGGAAGGGCTGGCCCTGCTGTGTGCCAGAGTGGTAAATTGTCTCCTCACAATTTAGTACTTTGTCCTCTATTGGGAAACTGGTAAGGTCAAGCTCGACAGGGGGTGTTCGGAGTCTTTGTCTGTGGCTCCGCTCCATCAATCCCTCCTCTGTGCTCTCACAGAAAACCGCCGCTGATGACTCAAGCTTAACAGGTGCTTTCTTTGGAAAGGAAAAAGAGAATGCAATTTTGCGTCTAAAAGTTTGCTTTTTCGCCCTCCCGTTATATGGCCATGGTGACTGCTTACTAGCTAAACCACAGCCACTGGAATGGATCTGACCCCCTGAGTCCTGAGCTGGAAAGCTTTGGTTCACTTCTTGGGTATCATCACAGCAGGACTCTCTGAAAGTACCTTCCACTGCCACCGTGGTAGATTTGAACATTGGGCCACTTCCTGGGGCACTGCGCCAAAAAAAGAGAGGAAGAAAACATTCTGTGACACTCACAATATGGTGTTTTACTATTGCTTTCATTTTAAACCAAAACCGGACAATCCATGTTATCTTAAAGGGATACTTCATCCAAAAATACAATTCTGTCAACATTTACTCACCTTCGAGTTGTTCCAAATCTGTATACATTTCTTATTTCTGATGAACACAGAGAAAGATATTCGGAAGAATGCTTATAACCAAACAGCTAGTAGTCAATGGGGGGAAAAAGGTTATAAGCTTTCTTCCGAATATATTTCTCTATATTTATCAGAAAAAAGATATTTGAACAGATTTGGAACAACTTGAAGGTGAGTAAATGATGACAGCATTTGAATTTTTGGGTGAAGTATCCCTTTAACATGATTCGTGAATGTTCAAAAAAATAAAACTGGCAAAATTTTTGAGATCTAAAATGTCTTGCTTATGTTTGCTTAGTAACTGAAACATAAAACCCCCTTTTCCGTATTCAAGGTCTGAAACATTACATCTTCAGTTATCTTACATCAAAATCTGTTATTTTAATTAATTTGCTCAGTTTACATTTTTTATATAATATAAATTCAAATAAATGCAATTTTGTATTTGAATTTGGGTGACATGTTATTAGAACTGTGATTTACAGAACAAAGCCCAATTTTACCTAAATACAAACATTGTACATTTACATTTAGGCATTTGGTAGACGCTTTCATCCAAAGCGACTTACATTGCATTATCCTATACATTTTACATAGGTATCTGCAATCCCCTGGGATCCAACCCACAGCCTTGCATTGTTAACGCAATGCTCTTACCACTGAGCTACAGGAAAGCTGAATTGTACATTCAGAACCACAATTTTTTTATATATTTTAGTGTGTTCTCTTAATTTTTTTATATATATATATATATAGTAAAAAAAGGGAAATAACAAATTTACAAAACGTTCCCTACCATTGCACCTCTCTGCGTTGTTCCGCAAGCTCATGTAGGCGTCTGAGAGCTCTCTCCTGTTTCCTCTCATCCTTCTTGGATTTGGAGGCCACGTTGCGGGCAAACTCTCTCTGCTTCAGCTCTTTCAGCCTCTGTAGGGTGACAAAGAACCTCTTTTTCATTTACCTATCTCAGTATGTCAATAACGCCAAAGCGACATTTGAATAATAATCCTCTTTGAGATCATGAATCTTTCCCTCTGCTTTAATAACCTTTTATTATGAAGACTGTGTATCACTGTGTATCAGCCATTGAGGAATACACTAGAAAAAAGATTACAAATATTTTCAAGAGAAGAGAAAGGTAATTAAGGTGCTCGCACACCAATGTTATGTTTCATCAAACCCATTTTCTGTGCAAATGAAAAGGAGCCGAGGATGAGGTTGCTAAACTCCATGAAATTGTCCTATTTATTTTAGACAAAACTCAGTGACGCCAATTTGTATTTGTTTGCTGCTCTGAAAGATGCTTGTGCCTTGAATGAAAGATTGATGCAAATCGCCACGAGTGTCTGAGGGTCGTAAGTGCATCCCGGGCACTGAGATGTATTGATCGGGATTACGTCTGTATGTATAGTATACACTCATATTAAATCATTGAGATAATCTAAATAAACTTTCATTAATAATTCACAAGGACATGATATTTATTGATATTTAAAGACCACACTGCTTTTGAAAGCACTAGACAACAACTGGTTTAAGAACAGTTATGAAATCCAATTAATCCTGAAAGCTTTCATTCATAATCCATTAATATTTGATGCTTAACTTTAAGACGGATTACAGCATCTTTTAAAAAGTAAGGCAGAGTTGTGCTTTGCCAAGGTATATACTGCGGTCAATGTGTTCACGTGAGAGTAACAGCTGAGTGTAAAAATAGTGATGTTTCTCCAGACAACCAAGTGTCATTCGCCCCAACATTAAGCATTCCACTCAGGTTACCCTGTTATACAGTTCAGTGGTGCTGTAACCTCTCCTATTTGAGAAGGCTTCAGTGATTGCATTTACGGTGGCATGGGATCATACTCTGGGGAAAGCAAAGCGGTCACATCAGATATAATTTTGTCATGTTAAAGGGCCTCTCGGTGCGGAGTGGGCACACCGGGGTAACTAGTTTGATCCCATCAGGATGGGGTCTCTACACGCACCCACACCTGGCACAGTGTGAGCAAACCCATCCCTAATCCACTCTATTGTTTCAATGTCAGTCAGCCTCACAGAAATTAGCTAACAGGTTCACGTGGGCTATATTTTCTCGACTCTCATGTGCCTTTCTCAGAGGAGCTGTTTTTCATTGATTGTTAATGTATTTGGTGAGAGAATCTCAAAAATGAGCCGATAATCTGTGTAGCCTGTATTTCACATGACTGGATGTGGTTACATCATTTACAGGATGGGGATGATGGGAGAGAGAATGCTCTCCTAATACCCTGAGAAATCCTTTCATCTGTGGCAGGGGCAGACATGAGTGACAGGACACTTGAGAAGAAATAAAAATTTAAACAGGCAGTCTCTTTTTTGACTGGACATTTATTCTTAATTAAAAGTAACATTGAGACCGGTCAGAGGCAGAGAGTGAAGGCTTGGCAGTGATGATTCACACAGTGACAGGAACACGAGGCTTTTCTGTAGCTCTGGGCTTCCTGTGGGGCCGTGAGCCTCCCATACTCTATTATATTCTCACAAGATATGCTCTGCCAGCTCCTGAGGGCTGATGGGAAATTACGCTCCTCGTCTATCAATCCCATTTGAGAAGCCAAATTGTGGTGTTTGCTCATGCTTCGTAATTGTTTTCAACTGCGGTCGACGCAGGGGCCAAAACTGTGTCACGGACACGTCTGACTGAAACAAATAAGCGGCATAGCGCCCATTTCACGTGAAGTAGTGGGAGGGGCTTTTCCCTTAGTAATTCGTTCATTTCGCTCCCGTTTTTAGTGTTCAATAGCAAGGTCATGGGTGGAGGGTTTGTAGATGGTGTTCAGTCAATAGCTCAGTGAGCCCTGTTATTGACAGCGCAGCAGGCCCCAGAGACTCCATGCATTTAGTTTCTGAGTGAGTCAGAGCACAGAGGTCAGGACCGATATCAAACAGCAGGACAAGTGGTGGAATTAAAGCTTTAACTTGCTATTAAAGGTTATCCTTCTATTTTTGGACACTGGCAGTTCTTCAATCAACATAGTGAATGTGAAACTGCATTGAAGTTTTGACACCTTTGTGTGGGGCAGAATACCTTGGACAAATCCCTTTTCTTTTTTTCCCATGTCTGCAAACACGGATTCTTGTTGCTCTTTAAGGTCTGTTTGCACTGGTACCTTTGTTCCAAGGTTTCCTACATCGCACTGTGTATAATGTTCAAACAGCTCAGCGCATTTTGATACTGGCACCAACTGCCGTCAAATTGAACTATTCTTGCCAAATGTGCTGAACCTAGTATTTGGTAGCCTTTCAGGCATGCATTTATGAATTTATGCATTATGACTCAATGAATTTGCTGGTATAAAGAATAGCTCTTCTTTGTAACATGCTGGGAAATTTAATGTTATTCAGGTAATGAAAAAAGCAACAGGAACAAGCAAAAACAAAGCAGTTGTCCTGTCTATTTGTGATTTATAGTGCCCTAAATTAAATGCTATAAGACCACTAGTAGTTCACTTGTTCTCTTTTGGGGGGCTAAAGTCATTTGTCTTGTAAAGTACAAACACACTACTCAATCTACATTTTAGTTGTTACCTTCTAAAACAGTCTATTATACCTATGCATTGCTTTCAGGGAAAGTCTCAGGGGGTTGAAAACAGGCCCATTACCTGTTTGTGAGCATGGTCATATGAGTTAATATGGTTGTCAAACTCTTGATGTTTGTAGTACTGCTTGTCACACAGCTGACAGTAGAAGTTTGCCTTGAGGTCCTCCAAGGCTTTTGCCAAGGTTTTTCCCTTCTCACTATAGTCCTGAAACAAAGGAAACAAAGGATATCCATAAGAATGACTGTCCCCAACTTGTTTACTGCACATTTATAAAATTGCATATTTTACATATTTTTGTCTTGAAATGTCCTTCAAGCCCTTAAGTATGTCTTAAGTAAAAAGTCACAAAATGATGGATCGAAATGCACCGCTTAAAAATGTTTTCCACGTACAGTATACCGATTGTTCAGAGTGATATCTGTCGATACAGATTTTGAAGATTACCTCAATATTTAAGTTATTAATTGATATAATGTCTATTAATTTTTAGCATCAAACTGGTTGTTTCTTAACATTTCCATGTAAAGAGCACAAATTCATTGCATCCTGTCCTCTTTTTATGGACAGGAAATATCGGCTTCATCCTCCTCTGAAAGCTGATAGTGTGAAAACATATTTAATTGACTGATACAGATTATTGGCCTATATCAGTGCATCTCTAGTAAGAACTGGTAAAATAAAGTGTATAGAAATTCTTTTTGAAAAACCTTAGACATGACTGAAAATTGTCAATGTAAAATGTTTTTTTGTACATTTTGTACCAGGCAATGCATTGTTCCTCACGACTTGGATGAGAGGGGCTCATACATGCATTATTATTTACTACAACTCAAAAACAACTGAAACGTGTACACACCAAAATATATATGCAGTTAACGTGTCGCTGCCTTCCTAATATATATTAATAATCTGTGAGGGTGTATACTTGTTGTGCTGTTTGAAAACGATGCTCATAAAACCAAACTCAGCTCCCAGGATGCCATCATCATTTTCTTCTTCTTTAATACTCTTTATTAAATATTGATTTAAAACAAATCTTAAAAGGGAATAGCTTCACCAGGGGCAGATTGCATTTCAGACCTAATTTCTTTATCTCTCAGGATGTATGGAAACTTGCAGATTTTTAAAGCAAGACACACAAAAACTATTTTCCCAAAAGGTCTTGAGTCCAAACGACTGCAGGGGAGAGAAATCACTTCTATTTTAATTGGATTCAGTTTACCATGAAACACACTGCTGATTCAAATGTTGGACTGTCACCCAAATGCTTCTGTATTGAGCGGCACATAATGGAAACACTAGTAAATCAGTCAAGAATGATTGAGTCAACAATCAAATTTGTCAAACTTGACGAGATGGACAGTAAATTACGGACGATTGCTATAATTAGAAAACCCACAAACATGTATGTCTGAGGTTATTACTAACATGATCCTGAGCTCATGCAAATGCATCAATTCCATTACATTGAGAAACAGGGAAGCCAGGCCTATACGCATCATCTGATGCTTTGTGAAAATCCTGCGTCTCTCACTCATCGTAGGTGAGAATGTGCCACCGTAACGCTGCTAAAAACACGTCTGTGATCTGCAAAAATGATAACATGCCTCTCGTTCACCCATGCTGTGAGACAGCGGGAAACAATTGCCATGTAATTGTACTTAATAGGTGGCTAGCATTCAGCTAATGAAACCAGTATCGCTTGATTAGCTGGGTGTGCTAGGAAAGTGACCCTGATTTTATTAAGCTCAATATCACTTAAAGGTTAAAAACTACTCCAATGTGTCATTAGAGTCTTATAGAGGAAATTCTGTGGCTACTGCTGGATCTCAAGATAACATTGAAGTCAATCCAAGTTGTTTCGCAGCTTCTTGTGCTGTAATGTGTTTGCGAGCAAAATTAAACAACGGAATTAATATGTGGGGTAAAAAGAAAAACACAAAAATAATATTTTGTGGTGTGATGCTGTGAACTCATTTACACAGCAGATAGATATAACCGCTGCAAGGGGGAATGCAGGCACTTAA
Source organism: Barbatula barbatula (assembly GCF_947034865.1). Classification (NCBI taxonomy): domain Eukaryota; kingdom Metazoa; phylum Chordata; class Actinopteri; order Cypriniformes; family Nemacheilidae; genus Barbatula; species Barbatula barbatula. The sequence goes on from NC_136772.1 coordinate 15,838,474, forward strand.
CAACAACTTTGTGTCAAGCCGAGAAGCCCCTATACATCTCAATATACTGTATCAAAATAATATGTGATAGTTCTCAGGGGCATCTAAAATGCGGCACCTGTACTTGAATTTTGAAGGGAGGGTCTCTGATATCACAGACGCTGCTACAACATGCTCATGAAGAATACAAATAAAAAGCAACAAAATGGCTTCATATATGCATTTTACTCAGATATGATGTTCTAAACATAAGTTTCACTTATGTTAGTGCAGTATCTCTTAAGTATGAGAGAGAGAGAGAAAGAGGGAGCTTTTTCTAATGGTAGCCATAATCGTCAGGCGTCTTTCATTTAAAGGGATACAGTTGTCCATCCGAAAAATAAAATTCTTTCATCATTTCCTCACCCTTCTGTCATTTCAAAGCTGTATGACTTTCTTTTTTCCGCAGAACACAAAATAAGCTATTTTCGAACAATGTTGATGACTTGACAACGGCGCCACCTATTCACTTCTTTTGTATGGACACAAAAGTGAAAGGGGACCTCTGTTAATTGGTTGCCAACATTCTTCAAAATATATTTTGCTGTGTTCTGCAGAAGAAAGTAAGGCACACAGGTTTGAAAAGACAAGAGGATGAGCAAATTATGACAGATTTTTTTGGGGGGGTAAACTATCCCTTTAAAGTTGAATGAAACGCTCAGTTGTTGATTGACAGGTGAGTAGGCGGTCCACGCTGCGCTGTGAGCACTAATGAATGCGATGAGGCGACTCGCATTTTTGACCCTGTTTACATTTGTATTGTAGATTAAATTTACATGCATCTTAAACAGAAATCTAGCAGCTATTTCAGTCTTCACAAGTTCCTGTGAAGTTTTCCTTCCGTCCTTCCTGATCACTGTACCTCATCTGAAGACTCATATAACTCTGGTATACCAAATGGGGGCCGCATTTATAAACATTTAGCAAAATAAACATTTGTCTTTTGTTTAATATTTGTACCAGCAGTCTTCAATCTGGCATTCTATTACAACATCAAAAGCGAGAGTATTTACATACAGTGGATTACTGTCTGACTTAAAACAAATCCTGTGGTGCTAGACACACAGGGGGTGTTCATATAAATAGCACGCTTCTAAAGCATAACAACGCATCTTCAAAATCCAGAACACTAGTTAACATGGTTTTCCTTTTTTACAGAACATAAAGCAAAAGAGCACAAACAGTTGAAGGTCCTGCTGCTTTTACATATGCCTTTATGGGACTGCTTAACACGGTCGAGCACAGGGGTGGGAACCGTGTAGCCTTCTCGCTGCAGACATTTACTGAAACATAAAGAAAAAATATGATTGACATAAGGGGACATGAGTGGTGATCAGAGAGGCTGTGATTGCACTTTTTATAGCACATGGGTTATGAGTGATGTCTTTTATGTTGTGCTGAAAAGGGGCAATTTCTGAAAGCAAAGGGGTTTAGAGAGCGTATTTGGGTGCAAATAGAAAAATCGAAGATGGTGATACAAAATCACATCAAGAGCTTCATGAATTAAACAATAAATTAAACCGGGTCGAAAAAAAGTTATTAATTTATGCACATTTCCAGAAGCCTTAGAACAATATCTTGTCAAAAGCAAAAATGCAATTTTGTTCAGGATTATTTCCTTTTGACAGATTCTCGCATAATTTATGAGGAAATAGAAAATATTAGCTTTGCATATTCCTCACGGGCACAGCTGTCGTGAGTTGCATTCATATTTTCTGTCCCTTTTAGTGAAAAGTTCCCTCTTACCTGACTGCAAAACAACGATGACTTATCTTTCACTGACAGACACAAATTACATGAACTATAAAGTTCTTGTTCTGTGTATTTTATGGATTGTCCTTGTCTTTTGCTTCTTCTGAAATAGAAGCATTTGATGTACGCAGACTTACCCTACTCCATCCAGAGCAGAGCAATTTATGAAAAGTAAACTGCAAAAACAGTTGTCACAACCATGAGCACATTCACATGCCCAGTTTACATACAGTGTTTGGTATTAATATTCAGCACCTTGGTTCGCTCTGATGATGCGTGAACCTCAATAATAAAAGGACAATAGCAAATCAAAACAAAGGTCATTTAAATATATAAAAGTACTATAAGTACAATCTCACATGTACATTCTTCTTACTTTTATTCAATGGCTTTAGTGCACCAAGCCTTTATTATAAAAACACATTAAAGGTGCTGTGTGTAATTTTTTGAGGATCTTTTGACAGAATTGCAATATAATATACATAACTATGTCTTCAGAGGTGTATAAAGACCTCGTGCAAAGAAGCGTTATGTTTGGATTATTTTAGAATGAACTATTCTATCTACTTACAGCGCATGGAATTCGTCATGTTTTTTTCTACAGTATCCCTAAATGGACAAACTGCTCTACAGTGCATGTTTCATAACTACATTGTCTCATTGGGGAAAGAAGTTAACAGTAGATTACAGTAAGGTCAAGATATAGTTCCTTTACATATAATATGTTACTTTTTATAAGCTTCATTCACATCTTTCCCTCATACAGTGCCTAAACATGACCTAAATGACAATATACACTTTGTAAACTAGCTCCACTTGAAGTAACAGCAAACAAAGGAAAACCACAACACAGACCTTGCTGGCTGGCAGAACCATCTTGCAGATGTATTTTGACACAATCTGCTTGTTTCCTCCCACTCAATTCATTTTTAAAGGAGTGATTTTACTCTTCCGTGAGCAGATCGTTTCTGTTAAAACATTGACTGGAGAACAATTCACACTACACAGTTCTTAAATAGTTAATAAATATAGCACTCACAACTACTGTACAACAACTACAGCTTATAAGACTTATCGTGTACAGGCTATACTTAAATGTGAAGCCATTTTCAGCAACCACATGTTTTGACTTTAGAACAGTTTAATAACCTACTGGAACCGGATCCAGTTTTAATAATGATGCACCGGTAGTTTACCGTGTAGAGTGCTTGAGAGAAAGCCCTCTCCGCGCGGATCTGTTGTGATTAATTGTATCCCTTCTAGTGGGATTTTTGTTGCCTGTTGTGTCTAAATTGCTGACATACACAGAAATTGTCTCCATTATTGGCTGAAGTGTCTCCTCTAGAGGGCATGATGGGAAGCCCAGAATTCTCCAGCTTTCACTTGCCATAATGCGCTCTTTCTCCGACAACCAACCTGATTAGAGCGCTTAATTGCATAAGGGTTAAGAAAAGGTTTGTGTGAGTCTAGAGAGAAACATGCTTGATAAGATTTTCCACAAATGACAGCATAGTACTGCATTACTCTTTACAGTGGTCTGTATAACAGGTTGCTGTAGTCTGAACATACTGCTGTAATGAGCATGCTTTGATTGATGATTCTGTCTTGCTGTGGGACAAAATTATTCTTTGTGATTGCAAGTCACAGACCGAGTAACACAGCATACTAAAACACATTTAATTAAATGTAATTCAAAATCCTCCCAAAACATCTCAATTCAACTATAACAGTCTGTGCTATATTTTAACTGGCTACTCATTTGCCAAAAGATTACAAATCAATTTCAGTTTCATTTTATTTAAACAAATGGTGTAACTCCAGCAGGACTGGAGTTTGCTTCACCTGTATTGGTTTCTGCAGTTAGTTAGTTTGGCTCTAATATCCTAAATAAACGGTTGTTTATAATGTTGTCTATACGTAGTTGGGCTTCTTTTCTCTGCATTCATTTAACTTTTCTCTGGATCTCATTGCCTACGATCATTTTAACACCAGATTATATTACAATGTATATGTGTCAGAGCACATGCCATAGCAAGAAAGACTTATAAAATATCTATAGTCAATGTTAAAAATATTTCCTATAAAATTAAAACCCTTTAAGGTCATTTATATTACATCAAATATTCAAAGACCATTTCAGTCATAACATTATTCTCTTCATAGTTTACAATCCTATAGAAATATAGTTACTAATAATTACTGATTTGTTTAAAAACATTATGTAACTGTTTAACACCAATTTTTAACAAACCGCAAGCATCTTGTTAGCATCTAGCACTGTGGTTACAGCAAGTAACGTGGGGGCTATGTAGACTAGACAAAAAGAATAATTTTCAAAGACCGTAGAAAACATAAGTTGACTAGAACAAGGCTAGAAAATTCAGCTCAATCCTCTCTGTACAATACATCTGGGATCTATAAGCGTCTCATGTGACTAAAGTACCAAAGTGATCTACACTGTAAATTCGCCTCTATGGGGACAAGCCCCTGGCCAACACTGGGAGAAGAAGTAGTTAAATTAATACAAGAGACAAGGTGAGATCGCTCACACGCACTCCTACCGTATGCACAGGGCTGAGTTAAAAGCTGGTTTCCATCCATGGATTTGGGGCAAGGAGTTTAAAGAAGAACTCTCTTGTAAAGACTACTATCAAATGCTCTCGACTCGAGGCTGCACATTCCTTTGGGAAGCTGCAAAGCTCCCATTGAGGCAAAGAAAGATATAAGACAAGGTAAAATAGTATGAAAGAAAGCAAAAAAGAAGGGCGTCAAATTCCACTGACAAGTAGTCACAGGAGATGTGCCTCCATTTGACAGCTGCTAATTTTCCTAAGGTTGCCCTCCTATTGTGAGCGAGGGGGAGATGTGATAATTATCATCTGCAATCAGCTGAGGTTATGAAGGGAACAGCGTATGTTTTTCTTTGGCTTTTCAGAGACATGACACGGTAGCTTGGGTAAATCACAGGGAGCATGCAGCAATTAGAGGGACGTTTTTCTGCTTGATGAAGCTGAGCTTGATAAGCCTTTCCCAAATGTCTAGAGAAAACGCAGCTTTAGTCAGGTGCAAGTTAGCTGAGAATAGTAGGCCGAGTTCTAATGCAACCTGTCAAAAATAGAGTAACACTTTCAAGGACGAATTTTACCCCATTTCCTTTCACGGCCAACCAGTTTCATTCATAATCTTTCGGCTTTTATTGATTTGTTGTGTGCGAATGTTGATTTTAAGCGTGGCTGGAAAATCTAAGTCATCACATGCATATTTATTTGGCGCATACATTTTCATATCACGCATACATAATCATAAATAATTGAATGCAGATATTGTCATTATTATTGCACATCACTAAAGCTCAGATGCAGCATGTAAAAATACATTTTCTATTAATTTACTATTTATAGCTACATGTTTTGGTAAAATCGTTTTTGCTTCCTTCTGTGCACTGGTGACATTACTCACAAATTCCAAATGATAATATTGTATTTGCAGAAAAATGTTCAAAACAACCAAAAAGATGCAATGTTTGCAGACCTTGAATACTGCAAAGAATACAAGTTCATATTCATTTTTTAAACTACACAATACTAATGTTTTTACGTAATTGTAGGATCAGTTCAAATACAATATATGATAGCAGAATTCTCCTTGTTTTTTTTTGCATAGCTCAATGTCATTACTGAGGTATGTTTCTGTTCAAATTCAACAGACATTGGACTGAAGTTGGCACAATACGTGCATATGCTGCATGCAGAATCTCAAATGGAAACGACATAGGCAACACTCATATGCAAAAATCTGTATGTAGCTGTTGTACAATCACACTGTGCCGAGTAAATAGGTCTCAGAATAAATCAACACAAAAAACATTAACGCACAGTGCGTTTGTAGCGCTTGCTTTCATTCAGTGGCACGCTTGTAAAAACCGCAATAGAATGTGAGCTGGAACAAATGAGATTAAAAGCTACCCACGGATGACAGTGACGTTTATTTTGAAAGATGACTAATTTGCTAATTCCTTCATTGGCAGGGTGGGTAGCGGGAGTGTGAATTACAGCACTTACAGTGCGCTGCTTCATCTTTACAGAGTCATGTAAACGAGGCCATTACGGGTGCATCTTTTCATTTTACGTGTCCCCTACTCCACGGTGTGGAAATCTCTCTTTAATGAATGTTCCGGGTTTATTACAAGATAAACTTAAAGAACATTTATTGTAGAATGTAATGCTGTCTACCTTTTTATCAAACAGTGGAAGTATATAGAGCTATGTAAACACACTGGGTTAAAATACACACTGTTTGCAGTCACATGTCTGTATATTAATATTTATTCATTGTTAACCGTGTTGATGATGTAATATTCAAGCGAGCATACCAAAAAGAGAGGTGATGCAAACATCCTTACATGAAGCTGATTAGATACAAACAAAGTCTAGACTGTTGTCTTGACTCAGCAGAACAATGCGAACTTGACCACTTCTTTAGCGTCTAAAATGTATGGTTCCTTCATCCACCTAGAACATTAAGTTTATTGACAGAAAAATGAATGATGAGAGGTGTATCTCATAAATATTAACCAGAATGAAAATTTTAAACAGAACTTTAAACATCCTTTAAACAACAATGATGTAATGACATCTTCCCATGTGCTCAATGCCTATTGGTTGGTTACAGTCACAAGACATAAAGGATTTAGGGTACTGTAAATTAGGGTGTGTTTGAGCCACATGTAAGTAATAATATAACTCCCTTAACTTCAATAAGCTTTTCTATCCTTCCAGCAACGTGATGTCTCCCCTGTGAGCTTTGAGGCTGCTGGGATGGCTGATGGTGACTGAGAGCCCCAAGCTGTTCTGACAGCGTCCGACGGAAGAAACTCTTCTCGCTTTTCATCACTCATCTAAGGCGCCGTTATTTAGTGTAGCGTGCACACATGAGCGTGATGCGAGGGGGTTTAATCTCTGGTTGGGCTCCGCAGTCGCTCTGTAATGAATGGGTAGCTCCAGTTGATAGCTGCTAGCGCTGCCTATGCATCAGCATTCTGCTTCAAATGAGCAGCATTTTCGAAAGTCTCATCTCCACCACCTCAATCGATAATAATAAGAGAGACTCTGTTGAAATGAGACAGGCTGTAATTAATCCTCCCAATCGCGCCAGCCGGCCCCTGCCAGCCACTTCTGTCTTAATAATGTCGAAAGGCCTTATGACCCAGCCACTGAAACAACCATTTAATCACAGCATGACACAGAGAAACGGGCCAGGAGACACATATGCCACACACGTCACATATAGGCCACGGTGAAAACACAAAGGTCTGAGGGCCTTCAGAAAATGCTTTCAGTATGTTAACTCAGCAGTCAAATGGATTGAGATTTACTTCCTGTTAAATTGAGAGCCAAACTACAGTGACCCTTTTTTTAATTTATGCAGCTTGGAACACAGAGGTAAACAATCGCGGGGTAAACAGAATTTTTCTCTCCAACAGCTAAAGGAGTCAAAAGCACTATCAACAAGTTTCCAGAGGGCGCTACTGTAAAAATTAAAGTTGGTAAAACTTCTGCTGAAACGCCGGAAGAAGTGAAATGCACAAATTGCAGCATTGAACAACTTATTAGACAGTAAATTAGATTTTGATTCATATTTTGAATTGTAATACTGTTGGTTTCATGTGGGAATCTATTAAAAAAATAATTTGGAAACTGATAAGCAACACCTGCTGTTCGTGGCTGCACTCGAAAAGAGCGGACTGCTCCTGTAATGTACAGATTTTAAAGACGAACTTCCAAATGTGGACTGCTTATCTCAAGCAAATAGATACCGAACATGAAACATCACTTAGATTTAAAAAGTTAAAAAGAGAGTTTGCAGTTTGAAAAGGGAGTTCAAATAGATTAATTTAATCACCAACAGTATATAATGTATATGGTCTTCAATAAAATGCGAGACGGTAAATTGGATTTACAAGGATTCTTTACTGTATTGTACCAACATGATGTCAAATCTGTGGGAATGATCACATCATGTGATGTGTACTTCGACTACATTTCTCATCTGATATATGCTTGGTGTAGAGTATAGGTATTTCTTCCACTTATTGTCTTTTTAACAAAACGTGGTAAAAAGCCAGCTTTCGCACGTGATCTCTAGTTTAATGTTTATCAGATCAATGGCCAGCTTAATGATATGTACACGTGGCCCGTGCAACCCTTTGCCGTTCGCTTTTAAATACAAAAACAAAATGAGTTACCACATCTTTAAATAGCACACAATGGACATCATGTAAAGGTATTGAAAACCCTCCTTGATTTTCAAATTGCTTATTAGTTTATGGTGACAACAACTGAATCAACAAAGTTGCTAAATATCCGTCGTTAAGAATTAGAATCATCATCCCATTCCTCCATAAAGTAGTGGAATGCTGATGTAGTGTGTATACTGTAAGTGCTGTTAGTGTGTAAGTTCACATTCTGCTATAAACGAATCACTTGAAATTACTAGGAAACTTGTGGATAAAGTTGTCAGAATTTTCAAATAAGGAAAAAAGAGAGAAAGCAGTCTAAAGTAGGGCTGAATGATTTTGAAGAACAATTTGATATGTAATAACTAAATAATGTGATAATGCAATGAACAATGCAATACAATAAAAATTATGAATTCCATTCAAATATATTTCAAAATAACCATTGCAATATGCACATTTGCATTATTTTCATACTTTACTTTACTTGAAACAAAGAAGCCACTGTCAACACTACTAAATAATTTTATGTTACAGTGTGTCATGAATCTGCCTTCGTGTCATGTCTATTCTTGGTCTTGAGGCAGATTTATAACAAAGTCTTATGTTTTATGTGAGAGAGAGATGTTGGTTCGATCTGCTTTTCTTGCTCTCTCTCTGGTCCGTGTCTTTGTTCCCGCCATCTCGTTTCCTCGTTAACCTTCCCTGACTGTTTCAGTACCCGCACCTGACCCTTGTTTATTATCCTTTGTCTGTCTCCCTTTAAAACATCCTCGTGTTCATTGTCCTGTGCTCGTTCGTTGTACCTGTTCCCTGTACATGTTTCCAAGTTTTCTGGTCTGGTCTTGTCGTAGTGTTTGTATGGTTCCAGGTTCTTTGTTTAATTCCTAGTAGTTTATGTTTGCCCCCTTGTGGGATGAGTTTGTTTTCTGTTTTTTGTATCCAGTTTAGTTAGTGTTTTCCCATCGTGGATGTTTGTTTTGCCGTGTTTTATATTAAAGTCTTTGTTAATCCCTTCATCCCTGTGTCTGCCTGCACTTGGGTTCTCTCCCTCTGTGGTTCATGACAACAATGACTATATTGCACATTAAAATTAGACTATTGAATCCTTTTGCCAACTAGCTAGCTGTTTCTTTCTCGGAGCACTTGACATTGAGGCCAAGTGCTGGTCATATCCAACCTACAAACAATGGAAAAAAACAGGCCCTACAAAACTTAAAAGAACAAAACCAATGCGTTGGCTTTGATTAAATGATACGTGATTACCCTTTGAATATACAGAGGCCCAATTTCTGCCCCTCCCATCCCCCAAGAACTAGAGCAGAGACCAAAAAGAGCAAAACTGAGGGGAAAAATGCAAAATAATTCTAATGACCTACTTCTACTCTGTTCCCCCAGAGCTGCTTTACAAGGAGCTGTATGCAGGATCATAATAACACAGCTCTAGGTACAGAGGAGTGAAGGACTGGGAAGAAATATGGAAAACAACTTCAAGATCAGTGGACTGAGATCAATGGGATTTCATATTTCTGTTGTCATCATTAGCTCAGAATCACATTTAATATCAGGATTGCGTATGCATGTGTGCAGGCAGTGCTTAATTTGTAATGTATATGAGCTCTCAATACAGAGAGAGTGGTAACAGATTGGACAGATTTGTTGATTGAGGTGGGAGCAGTGCAGAGGTGTTGTATCGTAGCACTTGTAGTTAAACTGAGGCATTCACTGTCAGTGTTGTCAAGTCAAGTCAAGTCAAGTCAGCTTTATTTATATAGCGCTTTTTACAATTTTCATTGTTACAAAGCAGCTGTACAAGAACAAAATGACTATAAGTAAAACATAAAAGGTTATGGAATTCAAAACACAGGTCAAATATCAGACACACAATAAATTCCTATATGCAGTGTTAATTAAATAAGACAACCAAATTCTAGCAGCCCCCCCGGCCAGGCAAAACAGTGCAAAACAGTATGCAAACGGTGGCGAGGAACCCAAAACTCCATTGGAGGAGAAAAAAAACCTCGGAGGGAAACCAGGCCTAACCAGGGGATTCCAGTTCCCCTCTGGCAAAAACTGCAGCCTCTGCACAAGCTCAACAGTGCTTGCACAACAAGGCGAAAATAAAAAAAATTAGATTTAAAATTATCATTAATAATCTAATAGTGGCTGAAGTTTTGTAGGGACGTCACTTCCTTCGTCCAGCATTTGTCAGGTCTAGGAATGGATTGCGCCCTGCCCGCTCCGCTCTTGTAACCTTGGAACAATGAGACAAGACTGGCTGAGAGTAGAGTACTGTTCTGCACTCTTTGATGCAACAAATGCATCAGTTGTTATTGGAAGTGTCCCTGGTTCCGGTTGATCTAACTAGTGCAGCCTAGATCTTTGAAATACATGTATTATGATAATCTAGTGTATGCAAGATTAAAAAGATGCGTCTTTAGTCTAGATTTAAACTGACAGAGTGTGTCCGCCTCCCGGACATTGCAGGGAAGACTGTTCCAAAGTTTAGGCGCTAGATAAGAAAAGGATCTGCCGCCTGCACTTGATTTTGAAATTCTAGGTATTACCAACTGACCTGACGCCTGAGAGCGTAGTGCACGTGATGGACTATAATACGTAAGAAGTTCTCTCAAGTAGTGAGGAGCTAAACCATGCAAGGCTTTATAGGTAATAAGCAAGATTTTAAAATTTATGCGATGCTTTATAGGTAACCAGTGCAAGGTTGACAGAACCGGGCTAATATGCTCATACTTTTTTGTACGTGTAAGAACTCGAGCTGCCGCATTTTGGACCAGTTGGAGTTTTTGTAATAGGCCTGCAGGGCAACCACCTAATAGTGCATTACAGTAATCTAGTCTTGATGTCATAAAGGCATGTATAAGCTTCTCCGCATCTGATGATGACAGCATATGACGTAATTTAGATATATTTTTAAGATGGAAAAACGCAATCTTACATTGTAATAGAGAACAGCTCATTCTAGTCCGAGTAAAGACTGAGTCCAGAGTAGGTAGAGTTTGAGTCAAGCCCGAAACCCAGGAGGGATGAGTCCGAGTCAAGACCGAAACCCAGGAGGGATGAGTCCGAGTCAAGACCAAGACCAGTGAGGGTCGAGTCAGAGTCAAGTCTGCGTCCACATAAGCTTGGGTCTGAGACAAGACCTAAAGATATCTTCAGGAATATGTTAAAGCAACAACGAGCCGTTTTTCGACCTTCAAATAATCACACTCAAATTAATTTAGTGGTGGGACAACTCTTAACTGGACGAATTTTACTGCCGCTGCTGCCCAAGCAGCCCTCTATCAGCTGAAATCACACTTGTAACTTTTGTATGCGGGTAGGTTTACAAGCCCTGCCTATCACCTGCTTTACGGCATACGTCACGTTTTACTTATAGCCTGGGTGAAGTTAACCAACATATAAAAAAAAGACGAGACCATCACCATGGCAGAAATCAAAATAGGGTTTTGAAGAAAAGAAAGAGAGAGAATGATTGGAAACTAGCCCGATCACGAACCAATATCAGACAGGTTTACACTCGGTGGCGCAAGCTGAAAAAGGCAACGGGTTTGTATGTTATTAGGATGTGTTCAGGTCATTCATTGGCGCACCACCAGAACAGTTCAGTCATTGAATAGGCTAATGTTACCGTTATGTATAATTATATGCTATGCGCTATTTTCATAGCGAGTTGAGTGTAGTTGGTAGACCTGGTCGTGAGTGTGTTTAGTTACCTCCGAAATTCTAACAACAGAAAATTACTAAAGGTTAATAGATATATTCACTTACATGCCTTGTGTTTTGGGTGAATACAAATGCGCTATGTAGCTAATACCCTATGTGGTAACCGCCAACAATCAGCTGCTACCCAGTTTACTTTACGTCAGAAAGGTTATTCAAACAAATAGGCTCTGTTACTTTAGTTCTTTATGGTAACACGGGCTACTTTACCTGATTGGTGGACATAGTTTCAAAACAACGTATCTGGGTAAGCTGTTTACATAAGCTTTGTAAAAAAATGCACGTGTTTTGAGCTGACTATGGGGAAACTTTGCAACAGTATTTACGACACATGTATCAGACAATTGCGTTTATCAACCACATGGGGTAACCATACACCAAATGGCGCGTTGTTGCTTTAAATGTTAAAACTGGCACCAAGCTCATAGAGTGCATTCAATATAACATGGCATGTACACTGTGTTTTATTTACATTATTAGTTAAGGGGAAAAACAGACACATAGTTTGTGTTTTAAAGGTAATTGTATTAGAATTATGTCTTCCCCCAAGCAAATATATGCCCAAAAGTGTCCTTTATTGGCCAAAAGGTGTTTCTACGTCTTTAATTACATTTTCTGAACGTCTGATATTGACGTACAATGTAAAAACTGGTTCAAATCGGGAGTTTATCAGACTACTTTCAGTTTTCACATGAAAATAAATTAAATGAGACTCTTTATAATATATTGAGTTGAATGATTTGAATTCAGTTAAAATGATTATAATTGCATTAAATCAATAGCAGTTTTGTACCCACAATTATAACCATTATTGTGATCAGTGTTTGCTTTAGTTGGGCTCTGGATCCTTGATTTTTGTTTAGTTAATTATTTTCGGTCGTGTAAGAATGAAACACCTTTCACTTTTGGCCCATAAAGGGACGTCTTTTCAATGTCTTTAATATATTGGATTGGACTCGAGAATAAGTCCAATTCAAAAAGTCGAGATCGAGTCAAGATGCTCCTCCACGACAAGACCAAGACCATTAAAATAGGGTCTTGAGACTTCAACACTGTTGACCTTTACTACAGCAGTGTTTGATCTGTAATATGGTTGTCACAATATAATACTTTCACTACATTATTATCAAGACCAAAAATCTATTAAAGGGAAGACAAAAACATGCACATCAATCTCAAATGGGTGCTGACAAAAGTCAGCACACCAGAGCTCCAAAAATATATAAAAAATAAACATCACGCGCCACGCAAAAGTCTTTTAAATAATTAAGCTTTTTATATATATTTTTGGAGCTCTGGTGTGCCGACTTTTGTTACTACTGCGATTTCAATATCTTTACTTTTATAAATTGAGTTATCAGTCAAATTTAGATGAGTATAGAAAGGCAGAAAGAGAGAGATTTTGTAACCATTGTGGACCTCAATGCAAAATTTGAAATGGGAATGAAGTTTTGCATAGAAAATCATATGTGTATAATAAGATCATCGGATGCACAGGCCTGGCCCAAAGCTAACTTCTTGTCCGTGTTTGTTATTTTATATTTAATTTATATTACTATTAATTTATATTTTTTATATATTAATTGTATTAAATGTAATTAAAACTACTTAACAAATATAGAGTTTTGCGGATGTCTAACAGAAGTTAGGGTTGGGCCATATAACGTTTGTCTATGTTGTTGCCTCTGAAACCATCTTTACCAGTAAATTGTGACACCCCATTCCTTTAAAGATGTGTTATGTAATAATAATAATAAAAACTAATATGTAATGAATCAATAAAATATATATATATAGATATATAATATAAAAGTAATAAAATGGTATATTATATTATGATATATAATTATATAAAAGAAATATAATAACAATAATAATGCAACGTTTTTAACCTTTAGTCAGCTAATATAAACCCAAAACAGCTTTCTTGCATGCATTTGTCACGTGACGCAGGCAAAACATGACAAAAATGTGCATTGCTGCTACTGTTGTGAGGAATCGACAAGATTATTATTGTTATACTTGATTTAAGATTAAACATATGTACAGGTCATAGCACACATTTCATTCAGAGATGTACAAGGTGAAAGATCCAATAAAATAGTTGTGGAATCCAATTACAGAGGTGCCGGGTATAAAACCGTCTTGATCCGGCACAAATTAAGCCTTTCTATCAATTCTGATAAAACAAGGATTCTGGGAGAATTATTAATTTACTATATTTCCATAAACCAATATTCAGACTTTTATTTCCATAAACCAATATTCTTACATATTTTGCAATCTATGCAGAAAAATCTGTGTTTGATTAATTCATGCAAAAGTGGACATTTATGAAGAATCACTTTGTAAATGGATATGGAATAGATTACGCCATTGGCACTGCATTACAAGCTGTCAAAGGGGATGGATTCTCCATAAAACAGTTTGATTCATTTTGTGATCTGGTAATGAATGTTTCTCAGATAGCCTCTGCAAACAATTACTGTGACAAAGGCTTGACAGGTGTGATTTAACCATGATGGCTTTATATGGTGACTCATAACCTTTACAGGGCCAATGAAGACAGGGCTTTCATCGATGCACTGGACGGGAGCACACAGAAAAGTAAAAAAAACCTCCATACACAGTATTCCTTCTTCAGAAACATCAAGAAAAAGCATGACATGATATCATTACTAATTAACTGTAAATAAAGTAAGTCAAAACTGAAAACTCATCTTAGGAAAGTTCTAAGGACTCAGATTCCCTGCTTGTTTACAGTTTTATCTCTTTTCCCTTCCGTGTTGTGCTGTTCCGTATAAAAATTTTGTCCCCATCAATGAGCATGTTCAAAGCTTTGCGCCGTGGAGTAATTGCGCCTGGCGTCCCTTTGAACTGCAAGGCAGGTTCTCTCAAACACAGCTTCCGACAAGGTTCTGTCATAGTAAATTACACGTCAAGAGTATCATTAGGCTGGAAGTAACTGAAATTCTCCAACAAAAATTCCAATGGGAATTTAAACTCTTATCTCGACCGAATAATGAGAATACACTACGAAGGCCATGGAAGCTACCCTAGCGTGCAAAAATAATTAATAAATTGCATAACCATTACATCACAGCTGCAGAGCACATTTGTAATAGAATGTGCTCCTCTGTTCGGTTCTCTGTGAGGGCCAGGTTACTGCAGATGGACTATAATCAAATCTCAGAGTAGGACCGTGCTTACCTTTGGAAAAAAAACAAGACGTGGATTCTTCTGATTGTCAATTAGCCATGCTGGAAGCCTCATTTTCTTCTCTGCGGCATTCACGGCCAACTTCAGAATGAACACGTGTGTCACGTCTTGAAGATCACCCTCTTCAATTTGACTTGAATTCTTCTTTTAGTATAACTGATTGCAAGCTATCTCCTTTTATTTGGAAATGAGAGGCAATTAAGCAAGTGGGTGCCATTCATTTTTCACAGTATGATGGAAATTGTAGAAGATGGAATAATTCTTGGTAGTTTATCAAATGAGAGTTATAGGTTGGAATAATCGTTACAGGACCCAACTGCCAAGAGGCAGTTCTGATTCGCAGATAAATGTTATGCTCCTCTATTCATTCTTTTAATTTTCTTTCTCTCTATCTCCTGGGGAAACGTTTGCTTTATCAAAAACAGGCTTAAGACAAGCAACCATGGAAACAGAAAAGAGAACTCTGTCTTTCCACACAAGACCTGCGTTCTCGTAAAAAAGCAAACAGACCATCTGAAGTGGTTCTGTAAGAACTGTGGATAGATCTGAAGATGGAAGAAAATGTCAACCTGACTTCTGTACGTTATAAAGCCTTCTGGAGTTCCACGCAGCAAGTTTCAGCTATATCAACATAATACGCTGTGGTGAATTTGTCATGTATCTCTGGAAAGGCAATAAGTAATTGTGAGTAAAAACTATTTTCACAAAACGAGTCACCGAAAGCACCACCTGTTCTAGCTGTCTTAAATTAATAGTTTATCTAAAAATAAAAATTCTATCATCATTAATTCACCATCATGTCATTTATTCGCCCTGATGTCATGACTCTTTATTCTGTGAAACAAAAAAGAAAATATGACATGAGAGTGATAAACAATAAAATATTTTGTATTTATGGGTGAACTATCTCTTTAAATTATTTAGTCATATTTGTTCAATACGCACAAGTAGGCTACACATGATCAAGGGGGAGTATATGTAATTTATTCACAAGGCATCATTCTACATATCGGTCCAAGCAGAAACAGGAGCATCTTGAGCCAAGCTCACAAATTATGCATCATTAGAAACCATCACAGGAAATTTACATCAGTCGAATGCCAGCACCACATGACAAGCAGGGCTAATCCGAGCGAACAAGTTTTTCCATGACACCTGGTCCTTACAACAACAATGGAACATCTCCCGATGTTATGAGATGTTCACTACAGGAATGAATGATGATCACGAAAGCTCACAGCCTAGTTTGCACACAAAGCACCCGGGCTTCCCTTGTTCTCCTATATCGAGGTAATGAAATAGTACTGCTTGGGGGAATTTGATTAACGTGGCAGACTTTTAATCATGGACGAATCTGAGATTTTGTCAGGGGGGTGATAGTAAGGTCTCTGCGGTACAAAAACGACAACAGAGCGAATCAGAGCCGACTGATCAGTCCCAAGGACAACAGGAGTCAAGTGTCAGGAGCTATAAACATTGCGGCCTAGGCGCAAGCTGCGCACAGTCTGTTGTTTGGGATCCTGTCATGGAATATTAGCAGCAGCAGGGGCCATCGGTTGCGTGAGCGCGGGATCAGGCAGCTGTGTGCGGGCGGTCAGGGAAAGAAGATGAGGCATCTGGGCCGGAGATCTCTGGGGAAGTGGGGTACATCTGTACATCACTGATATCACATGGTGCCTCATGAGCAAGGTGTGCAGCTTCCACCATTGCAGTCTATGTAAGCAGCATCATATCACTTATGCAGCTAAAATTAGATTTTTTGGACTTGCACAAAGGTTAATAGATCTTCACTATTGTGTCTGACACTTGTTATCTGTGCCAACAGAAACCTGGCGGTCGGTTTTATTTAAATCTAGGCCATCATCATTGTGTATTTCTTGGGAATCAAACTTTACATTTGGTGCCGCTTGCTGTGTAATGTACTGTTCTCATCACAGAAATTGTTTTTGTTTATTTGAAAACAACATGAATAATACTAAAAGGAGTTAAAACTATGGAGCAATTTTGATCTAATAAATTAATCACACATAAAACACGATGTGCAATTGCGTAGCCAGTGTGTTTCTACGTATGCATATTGTGGGTGTTTTGTATGTGGGTGTGCATGAATCAGTGTGTGTGTGTCTGTCTTTTGTGTTTTCACTTTTTTTGTTATTACTTGTATAACCTTATATGTTTTGCTTATATTCAATATGTATTTTGGATATAAAAAAATTTGACTCGACTTGACATCATTATGTAAATATGTATATATTCTATATACATTTACAAAAAACAATTCACATGTGTAAAAAACATTCTCATAGAATAAATTTCACAAACGCTTGATAAAATTCACAGACGTACAACTGTGCACAAATATTTTGAAAGTTTAAATTGTAAAATGAAAAGTTTATCATTGCATATAAATGTGAAAATTGTCACTCATGTGCGAATCGCCTTGAAATTGTGTTTGTATTTTGAGACTCTTTTGGCAGCGCTGTCCCTCGAACTTGAATTGTCATCCAGTTTAGCCAATCAGATTCAACCTTACCATTCAACGGAGAGTACAGGACTCGGCTCTGCGCAACTTTTGTGCAGTTTGACTCACTTCCTGTGTTGCCAATTTAGTGATTTTTCAGCCCCTTTAGCCAGATATTTTTCAAAAAGCGGCTAGCTACAAATTTAGCGACTATCTGAATATACCTTAGCCTCAAATCTGTGTGGGGTTTTCTCTCCCAAGGTGCAGGACTTTCTACTATCTACTCTGTTCAGTGAGCTGATCATGGTTTCCAAGAGCTGATCATGTATTGTCCCTGTTTGCCCTTGTTCAATTAAAACATACACTGTATGTACATACAAACATGAACACATCTCATTAATAAACAGGCACAGTTTGTTACCTAGACGGGTTTAAGCAGTGCAGTGCACTCATTGTGTAGTTTTAAGTGGTCATGTCACTGTTTATAAGTAAATAAAAATAGATTCATTGTGTGGCTGTATTATGTTTCAATACAGCATCACAGCTCAGAGAGTAGAGGAGCGAAGCTGTAGAAACGAGCCCCTTTAGCACTAACACTAGTGCTCCTTGAGTTCTGTGCTATCTGTGGTTATGATTGGTTGAATGGTAAGTTTGAATCTGATTGGCTAAATTTGTACATATACTTTCAAAATATTTGTGCACATTTCAAATGTATGACTTTCTTTCTTTTGCAGAACACAAAAGATATTTTGAAGAATGTTGTAACCAAACAACGACTGTACCTATTCACTACTATTGTATAGACACAAAACCAATGCAAGCCAATGAATACTGCGCTGTTCGGTTATCAGCATTCTTCTAAATATATCATAAGTCATACAGGTTTGAAATGACAAGAGGGCAAGTAAAAGAAGACTGTTTATTTTTGGGCGAATGCCTTAAAGGGAACGCAAGTAGTTGAGTTGACTTAAGGTAGTTTTGGAAGCTTTCTGACTCCATAGATAGCAATGCAACCAAACTTCAAAGCGCTGAAAGTGCATAAAGACATTGTAATATAGTCCACGCGACTCCGGTGGTTCAATATCAATTCATATAATGTGATGGTGATACTATTTGTGCACAAACAGTTACTGTTATTAGGAACACAAAACCCATCAGATCAAGTCATCATGCACTGTATGTGAGTTCAGGTTAGGTGAAAGTGTTATGCCCATATGGAGTTATTGCACGCAGCTGATGTCTGTGAAATGTCTAAAGCGCTAAACTCTGCACATAAAAGTGTTGGCCCCTTTTGACTGCGGTGGTTCCAGTCCGTGGTTCATTTCAAAATGTCAGCTCTGTTTTCACTGCCACAATCACAGCAACTGATACAGGCATCTCCACCGTTCCAAGGGGAAATAAAAGGTGAACGCTCTCAAAATCTCCTTTTAATATGACCTTTACTGACCTCAGAAATGGGTTAAGATGGGAGTGCAGGAGATGAACTGTTCGAGATGGTTTAGGGACTGAAACTCGATTTCAAACTGTGAGAGGCCGTAAGAATTGTAAATGGATTTATATGTGAAAAGCTTGCAGCAAGAGAAGACTGTATGCATAGGAATATTGGCAATGAAATAAAACCACAATAACAGATGTACTGACATGCAGTAGTTCAAATAATGGTTTTATTAAATGTGTGTTTGTTTTGTGCTACTTTGACAATATTATTCTGTTTCCTAAGTCTTAGTACCAAGTTCATTTCAGATTATTTCTTTTTTTTGTCACGATCCCAGTCCGTGTTTCCCCTGTGTTTGTGAACTTTTCTGTTACTTCCTGGTCTGTGTCATGTTTTGTAGTCCTTTGTAGTTTTAAGTGTTAATTAGTTCCTCCAGATGTGTCTTGTTATCTTGTTAGTTTCTATGTTTTTGAACCCTAGTGTTTTCTTTGTCTGGTGTGAGTTGTTGTATGTTTAGTATTGTTCCCAGTGTTTGGCTCCGTCTCCGTGTTTGGCTTAGTGTTTGAATTATTACATTTTCTTGTTTCTTTGTTCTTTTATTATTTGGTACTTTGTCTTTTTATTAAATATATATTAACTGCACATGAATCTGCTGCCTTGGCGACGACACATCCAGGTTGAAAGGTTTACAGTTATACATTAACCCTTTCAAACTGGACGTGTTGTCGCCAACACATTTGACACAAGTGGTCGGTATTTACCATAACTCTGCAACCATTTGTGCTATCGAAAAAAAAGTAGACAATATGGTATGTTACGGTAATGTCTTGTGTTCTGTCAGCCAATCACTGCTGTTTTCGTGGAGAGCGGCAGGGGGTGAACATGAACACTTCGTTACGGAGCTGCTGTTTTCATGGGTACAGCCATACAGGTTTGAAAATATAAAAGGGTGAGAAAATTATTACAGAATTTTCATTCTTGGGTGAACTATCACTTTAATTTAATTTAAGTCTTGTGACAAAACGTTTCACGAAATTCAGCAAAAAGTGTTCAGATGAGCTTCCATTTTTAATTGCAGTTAAGATTTGTGTAGATCGACTACTTGATTTGCTTTGAACATATGCAGCATTTTAAACTGTTTCCATTTGATTCAAGTGACATCAGAGCAATTAATGAAAATGTGCCTTTTCATCGGTACATGTGGAAAAATTGGCACTGGATGCAGAAGACACGTTCGTTCCACTTCACGCTGGGCACAATGACAATGAATTTATTCACATGACACACACAGTCTGACTGAGTGAAAAGGTGCAGTATGTAGCAAGTAATTATTCATCTGCTGTTTAAATCCAATAAGGATCTTGACTGGCAGAACATCAACTGTCCAAAAAATGTGTTCAAATATAAAATCATACGGTATATGCAGTATTATTCAATATCAATTTCTCACTGGCCCTTTTTCAAATACATACAACATGAGTTGCGAGTGTCTGTTAACTAGTAGTCTGTCGTCATGAAGAGAGTAATCTAGCAAACCACCCAATAAATACAAATTCTTCTTTGGTTAATGCTTAAATATTAATATGGCGTGGGGAAAGATGAAGAATGAATCTAGTTTATAGTTCCCTTTTCTGTGCATGCAGCCAAAGTGATCAAAGGCTGGTGTGTTTCTTCATTTTTTGCAAGCACTTTGATATAGTGTCTCCGGCTGCTTTAAGCCTGAACTGAAGGGCAGTGTGGCAAACCCACGCCCAGAGAGCAGAACCATAGGCCACATCCAAAAGGTCAGTGAGTTTTAGAGTCTATTCATTGAATTACATGCAGCAATGGGCGGATACTTTTTATGTCACTGCTGTCAAGAGTTTTAATAGCATTTCTCAACAAAGATTTCTGTTTGCTAGGGAGCTGGTGTTACTCCAAGAGGTACAGAGGAGGCTTTGAATTCTCCAACTCCCTTGATAGCGCTATGGGGCAACCACACAACAGTTTTCTCTCTCTTAATCTGATCTCATTTTGCTTTATGGATTTTTTTCTTATCCCCCGATGCGACTGCCGCTGCTTGTGTGAGCTAAGGCCATATCATGATTAGGTTTTTACATTTAAATCTGGCTTGTGTAATGGGTTATTTTATGACCATCCTCTCCATCTCAATTTAAAAAAAATCGAATTATATTTCAGGTCTGGCCTGAAACAATATTTTATCATAGACCAACGCACTTAACATTTTGCTAAGGCCACATTGCATAATGAAGCTTGTTGTGTTCAGAATTCAAGTGTCAATCAGGCCGGCACACTGATTAAAAAGCCATTGATGCTGAAATGAATCTCTATCATGTTGCGATTCATAAGAAATTGTTTTGAACTTTTATAACATCTGCATTACCAGGATTGCTTGGAGAAAGAGAGATTTTTCACAACTTAGGACACACAGGTTGGTCATTAGACAGTCCCTCAAGGATTTTGTGTTCAGCCGCTCTCCGCATTATTTGCACCACCTTGCAATTTTCCCACAATAAAACGCAAGCTCAAAGGAACAGAAAACAATATCATCCAATAAAGGTCCATGAATCCAAGGCAAATGAAATTGATCAACACACGGTTCACGGGTTAACATTCCTGCTTTGAAGGTGAGTGTCACTACATTCTAATCTCTCTGGAGGGCACACGTGATTACTCTGCTGAGAGCACAGCGAAGGCATTACTGTCTCATATGTGCTGCTACTTCATTGCGAGTTGGATTATTTACCTTTAAAAATAAAGGTATAACCCCATGATAACCCCAGCATTAAAATTCAGATCATTTCTGTGAAAAGGTTTTCGTTAACATGATACATATGTGAACATACTTTCAATATTCTTTCGAATGTTCTTTCAATGTGTTTTTTCTTATGCGTTGAATGCAAGAGCACAAATGTTTATTGCCTCATTAGTATTTGCATGCTTACTGCATTTGGAACTATGGTACACTCAAATATTCACATGTAATTGTACTCCTACTGGCACTGACACTAATTACATTTTTACATATCGACTATTCGTTGACTTCCATTGCGAACTGCTAATAGAATGATAATCTCACAAAAAACAGGTGCAAATTCAGTCATTTTATTCAATGTTATCATAACTCACATGAGATCATGATGGGACTGACTAAAGCTTTGTTTGCAGTTTAATGTCATGTGCGGTACACTGATGAATCAAGTAGAGCAAGCCTCTTGTCATTGGGTTCGAAAATAATAGTGTTTTATGACCTTCTATGTATAGTACAGTAGAGCTTTGATTCTGTACCTGTGTCACTGCTGTAATAATAATCTTTTATGATTTAAAATGAAAGCAAAAGCCCCCGAGAGGTCTTTTATTCCATAGATTTTACCTACCACGGATAATGGGTATTGTTAAGCAGGCACGGCGTAACAAAACAATAATCAAAGATGCTGACGTTAAATACAATATAATTATGATATCCACAATAGATAAGTGTTCTGCCAAATAAACCTGTTCATTATTGTGGGCTGTTCAGCTGTAGGCTTATGTAGGCATAACATAAAGAGAAAGCAAATAATTAATCATTTCTAGGGATAGTTCACCCAAAAATATAATTCATCATAAAATTCCAAATGTGTATGAATAAAAAACAACTACACTGTTATCACAGTTACATGACAATACACTTGTTATATTACCACTCTAAAGCAAAGCAATTTGTTTCTACGTTTACACATAAAATCATATCAGTAGTCTAATAAAAGCAATTTCGTTCTACATTAAGCCAGAATGTTAAGATCATATGATCATAAGTACTACTCTATCTTAGTACAGCATATTATTTAAATTTTTGTTCAATGTATTTTTAAAAATACTCCTTTGTAACATTATTCTTAGCTTGTGTGGGCGGGTAAGTGTGATTTAGTTGTTCCTCTCAGCTAGTTTCCACGCTAACTGATAATGACTTCTGGTCTCCATCCTTGAACGTCCCGATCCATCTCTCTCAATCCCTCTCCTCTCTCACTCTTCTCAACTGGAACCACATTCTCTCCATCTGCATTCAGTTCTCCAATTAGGGGTCCCTTTCTATCAGACCCACAGGAGCAAGTCATGAAGAGATATATACACAAGCCACACCCAAACACAGACTCTCAAACACACACTATGCAAAAAAGACCCCCCAAAAATACAGGCAAGCAACAGATATCGCAAAGCATAAAAAGGTGGGGAGAAAAGAATCCATTACGAGCTTCAAACAGCATGGAGCACATTCACACAAGAGAAAAGATTGAATTTTGGAGGACTGAGCACTAAAAAGATACTAATGCCTTTGTAACTAACCTACTCCGCTCCGCTGCGAGTCAGCGGGGACCACATTACAAGCGCCGTCATTCTAAAAGGGATAGCAATCAAAAGAAGTCTGAATGTGGGGTTGCCATAGCAGAGAGAGGGAGTGTATTTCTGTCTTGTGATGTGGCAGAGATGATCAGAGTGAATATGCTCCAGCTCCAGCATATTTAATATGGTCGTAGTCGCACACCCTGTCTCTAAAGACACACTACAAAGATCCAGCAATGCATGGGTGTAAGAGAATCTGAGGTGGAGACAGAGCGAGAGAGAGATAAAGAGATAGGCTGATTGAAAGGGAGAGGGGAGAGTGGCTGTTGTTGGTCCAGATAGCGGCAAAACAACAGAGATAATTGGATAAAAGCGAGTTTTGGTAGGGTTACTGTATCTAATCTGTCCAGGACTGCTAGCGTGTGACGGAGGCGTGATATGTTCCCTGAAGCCCTTTCTGTGAGATAGAGGCACTTTAATTCACTGTACTGTGAACTATCTACAGCTTGCTCGACAAGAACGTGCGACATTTGAAGAGAGAGCGAGAATCAGACAGAAAAGAAATGAGTGAATAGGCCAGCGCTCTCCTAATTGGTACATGCTCTTTTTGCTGCAATGGTACTGATGCGATTGCATCATATATTCCTGATAGTTTCCAAAACATGTTCAGGATCCTGACAACATCAGAATGTTTTATATATTTTGAAAGAAATTTTGTTTTAATATTATTATTTGCAATTAATTTCATGTCAAAATCTCTGAACACTCTTTGTGTCTCATTCACAGTTAGGACGCATCTGAAATAGGATGATGAAGCACCGTGACCAGGCCACACGCTGAGGGTGTCTCCTGCCTTCTGGAGCAGTACCGTACCGCCTAGCGTGGTAAAGCGTATAGAAATCTGTCATCCCTCTGTTGAGCTGACAGAAGGTCACATTTCACCATTTTCAGTTTTCATTAGTCAAGTAATAAGAACTGAATAAGCAAATTAACAGATGCACTGGATCCTCTAGATTCCGCAAAAGCGTCTCAACCTCTATTCCATTCGTAAGACATGACACAAATGTGCCAAAAAGGCAACGGCCGTGCAGAAGAACAATGGACCAAAGGTCAAGCAAGGTGATTTTTAATGGAAAGCCAGTGTGAACTGAGACAATATGCCAATCTGTTTCTAGTTGTGACAAAATGAATTGCCATCACAAAAGAAATCAATACTCATTGTTACCTCTTTCCTTTTACACAGTAATTTGTCTTTTGAACGGAACCCTGTCACATTTCCTAGCTGTCTGCAAATTATTCACACTTATTCTGCAGCTCTCAAATTCCCAAGGTGCCGGCACAGGCTCCTTCAACTTCAACCAGTCCTGTTTAATCAGTAAATTGTGTCTGTTCATTCTATAGTACCAGACAGAAGGAAGGTGCTAGTACTGTGACCAGGAAAATCTATCAACTGGAGGTGAATTGCTTTTCCCCCTCACGTATGAGGAAGTATATAATACACATTATTTAGATACAGGACAGTGGATGTGGAATGAAAGGAGTGAATTGATAGGTTGCAGACACGAAGCTGGATCTTGGAAAAGCCATTTCTCTTCCACATCAGACCTTCTGCTGACAGTGGCTGAACAACTGCTGCAGATATTGCACTCTGCAATTTTATTTCAGTCGGTGTCGGATTGAGGGGTCGCCAACAAACAATGAAACAGGAATTTCTGCTGAAGTATAAATACTTGACTCAGTATAATCGCGGAAGATGGTGGCGCCCAAATATTTAAAGGTGTACACTCTGTCTTTTCTTCTCTATTAATAAATATGACATCTGCTGAATAAATGTGCCGGATGATGAAAAGCTGTTTTTTTTTTAATGCAGGGGTGGTCTCATGGGGCCGACATAAGATCGCAGGATGAGATAAAAAGTACTCAATTTATCTCTGTAACCCTCCAGCGGAACACCTTTACTCTGGGAATAATTTAATCGTGCCTGGCTGCAAATAGCAAATGTTTTCAGAGGGAACTGTGAGCGTAAAACATTTTTGCTGTTGCTTCCAGGCCACTAGGTGTCATTATCTGAGACCACTAGTTGATATTTCAAAATACTTTAATCGTAGTTAAGATTCCTTGATCATAACATTATATGGCCTTGTAAATATCAAATAACAATGGACAGTGCATGGACAGTGTTTCTGTGTGGTTTTCTGTTCTCTAGTGCATTAATGTAGTAAACATTGGCCTGTATTACTAATGTACAGTGACCATACAGAGCATAATTTACTGTAATAATCTTCCTGAAATATATGATAGGTCAATATTAAAAACCTATTGAGTTTGCTTTCATTTAGAAGTGTAGAGAGAGAGAGCTGGATGATCCCAAATGTGCACTTCTCACATAAACACACATCTTTCAGACCTTGGGTGGCACTGTAATGAGGCTATTTACGTTATATCATAGTTCAAAATAACCACAATATGCTCTTTTGGCCATACTGTGAAGGCCTAATTGGTTTTGTCTCCAGTTTGTCGATTACAAACTCAACCAGTGGTGGTTGACTATTTTTAGCGAACTTCAGAGCGTCAGACGGTTGTTATTGAGTAGCTCTCTTAATCAGTCATCAGCTAAGTGTCTTTCCCTCTTAAACGAGCACACAAATGTCACCAATTTCTGCTGAGAAAAATAACTGCAGTTGTAAATGTCACAAGGCCTAAAATCAACAGTAATAAGCGCTTTGATCAATAATAGATCACGCTGTCAGGTACAAACACCTCCTGCATTAATTAGCTGTGCACGGCGTGGTGGAGGCTGGATTCGCACACTGCACCCCTGGAGTCCGCAGAACAGTGGAAACGTATCCGATAGGCCGGATCCAATAAAACCTAAGGCTATGACATCAGAGAGCAGAAGGACAGCAAGTTGCCACTGCTGAGGTGTATATCTGTCTGGGTCAGCTGAGTGACAGTGACGTCTCCAAACTGTTGCTCAGCCAGCACAGGGAGCGATCATAAAATAGCAGGAGCAAGACTAACAGAAATGACATTTGGTGGCAAAAAGCAAACAAACATATGTCTTATCAAAGGTGATGTCAATTATATGATATGTGATCAAGCATTCAATAGCTTAACCCTAAAGCACCACCCCTGAGCATGGATGTATAATACACTGTATATGAATAAAAATAAATGTTACGTTTTATCATTTTTCTATTTAGTTGACAATTTTGCAGGTTCACACTTTGCGGTGAAAAGGGTACTTTCATACTTGATTTAAATATGAACATATTTATAGTGGCCTTTACATACAGTATAGAGATTAACATCTAAATTTGACAGATGTATTTTCTCTAAAGCAGCTTACACCGCTTTTGCGCTGCATATTTATCAGTATGTGAATTCCTTGGGAATGAAACCCATGAGTTTAGCAGTCAAGCTACAAAAATAACTCCGATAACAGATAATGAAAAATATAAAAATAATTACAATTTATTACTGGGATACATTAAAATATAAAAAAAATATTATGTAGGTTCAAATTATTTTATTCGCTAACTGAATATTAACTAATTGTGAAAAGAAAAAAAAAAAATTATCAAAGGAACCGAAATTGAGAATCTGTCAGTTGAAGAAAACTAAAATGTTCACCTTTATGAGAATGCACCGTGTGCACTGTGACTTAAGATGAAGCACTTCATTTCATTTGAAACTTTAATTTCCAACAGTGTGGAACCAGGTGTATAGTGCGAGATTCAGCTGCACACAGTTCCATAACATCACAACCTGTCCAACCGGCCCCTTTATTACACACGCTATGTTTTTATATGTGTGAGTTTTAAGTCACTTCGTAGCCTCAATGCCTCTGTTTATTACTGCTTCTCTTCAAAGATGAATTGCATTAGCGATGAGCACACTCAGCCCAATACAATAACCAAGCACTACCTGGCCCCGTGCCAGCTGCTGGCTGATCTCAAAGCAGCACTAACATTAGCTCCACATCACATATGTCAGAGGCAGCGTGTGATTGGCTCTCCGAGCCTCTGATTGGGGCAATCGAGAGCAGCAAATCAAATCAGCTTTTACAGGGGACGGCTGTAAGTGCTGGAGAAACACTGACCGCACATTAATTATTAAACACAGAGATATCGGGCTTATAAATGTACACTGCAGATACACCTCTTGAGGGCCGGGGAGATGCTATCTGAACCTCCCAAATAGGGCCCTTAAGTGCCCCTGAACCTGAGATAAATTTGGCAAATCGAAGAGCTTGTATGGATCACACAGCAAGATACTGAATGATTGCACATCTCCATTAAATTGTACCACCTTGAGTTTTGGTTATTTTTGAGGGGAACAATCAAGGCTGGATAGAGTGTGAACCCGGCACCACTTTACACTTGACAGCTGTAATCATTGTTTTATTAAAGGCCAAAAACAGGGAGCAGCGATTTCTGCCAAACACAGCAATATTTACAAAAGCATCATACAGTATGAGTACAATGAAGCTTAATAAAATCCCTGTTGTTCTGAATTCCTCTGGACTGTCATAAAAGAAAATAAAAAAGTAAATAATTGCTTACTTAGCAATATATTTAAACCAACATTTTGTTTTCTTTTTTCTCCATCAAGACCTTTTATTCTTGAAAGGTCCAATTGTTGACTGAAACAACGGAAAGAATCACGCCTCAGGCAGAAATGCAGAATCCCAATCCATGTTCATTTTGTCATGCATTTCAAACCAAAGTTTAATTAGTCTTTCAGCTTTTAAGACGCTCTGGCTAATGAATTTCATTAAAGAAGAAAGTGACCCGATATGTGGGCAGTACTCTGACAGAAGAGAGGATGGATGTGGGTGGGTGGAGAGGGAGCTGCGTGGGGAGTCCAACAAAGATAGCGCCGCAAGCAAAGACTTTATAAAACACACAAAGCTAAAACACTCTCTACTCATTATGTAGACAATGACATCCGTCATACTGCTGGGAATGCGAATTCTCCAAGAACCCGGCAAGAGCAGCAAACAGTTCTCTTTTAATGAAGCGGGTGTGATAGTGTGGAATTTTGTGAGAACCTGCGAGAAATGGGGGGTTGCAGAAGTACAGGGCATCCATTGAATGGTAAATAAGTGTTGCTTGGCGGAAACAAAGTAAAAAGGGCTATTACCAACCTTTAATAGAAGAATTCCTCTATGATCTTCGTTTTTCAGGATGTTTTTTTTCTACGAGTGGACACTTCTGCACACTAAAATGTTTGCACACTAAAATAATGACTCCTGCATCTACCCAATATTTAGAAAATTGTGACCCTGTCTGTGAAAATATAAACTTGATATTTTTAATAATGAAGTAATATTGTCCTGAACAATGTTTAGGAAGCCAACCTCTATTCTTCTATTATTCGTATTTTACAAAACGTATGATCATTCATTTTAAAAGAATAATGAATATATCAGTATTTAAAATAATTAATTTCAGATAAATACAGATTTGAGTGCTGTATCCTAAAATGTATCACAATATATCATATATATACACCAATGAATAATTATTGCTATGAATAGTTTCATGCTCCTAATCTCAAAATTGGATTTTGAGACTTTAGTTTAGATTTCACAGACAGGGTCACAATTCTTTGTAAAAAGGCCCCAAAATCTTGTAATTGTTGGCAGCAGTGAATGGTCAAACAATTTATCAATACTAGCATGGAGAAAACTATAGATGTACCTTAACACACGTTTGCTTCAGCACTTTTCTGGATGATCATATACACTACAATATGCCACTTTGGGCAACCCGAGTCTCAGCTCAGGGTAATTTCTGGAGTGTACCTTTCGCTCTCCTACAGAAGTTTAATGTCATCCTCTCTAAAATAAAATAAAAAGTAGGATAGTAAACATTATATAGCCATTTGAATCCTATAGCAACCATTGATTCATGTTTCTACTGCTGTTTTATCTTTTTTTATTATTAAGGGAAAATCATGCAGTACCAGTTGGGTGAACGAAACCTGTCCCTTTAATTCTGATCTCTAGGTTCCCTTGTTTGAACTCTCAGCTTATGCTGTGAGAACATAAGCCAACACCTGGCATCTGCCCAGGCCCCGAACCCAACCCTTCCCCTGGGCCCTAGTAACCCCCTGAGTACTTAACCATCATGTAATCTTAGCTCACTATCCTACAAGCACAGCAGAGCCCTGGAACAGAGTTTGACTTCCCAACAACACAGATAAACACTGCAGCCGTGTGCAAATAAACTGAACCAATGTATTAAATGTATCCCAATATGTTAAAGCAATCTCAAGGCGGTCTGCTTATTTCCACACAGCACTGCACAGTGAGGCAGCCTGTGAAATCATGCCCGGTATATTGTGCGTATCTGGAAGCCAATAATACATTTGGAATCAGCTTTAAATATGTATAAAGATCAAACAGGCCATATGGAAACATGGTAAAAAATGCTGGAAAACTACAAAGCAGATAATGCAGAATAAAGAGAATAAGTGAAATGACATTTACATCCTGAAATGGAGGATGAATCACGTAGAAATCGACACAAATGCACCAGAAGAACACTTACGCGCGCACACACAAACGCAGAACCTGCTCCATAAAGCTGTCTCTTTGAGCTGTGCTGCTTTAATTTACACAGCCAGCACAAACTCTATCTCTCTCCAAGCTGACCATGCACATTCCCAGGATCCTTCCACTGCCATTACGGCTGCTGTTGTTTCAAGCAGAGATTAAATGAGAGGCCGGAGGAAGATAAATTCTTAGGATCTGCTGGGCCTGCCAGACAAAAAAATCAATGCTTTTTTCTATGGGAGAATTCTAATGAAGGTACAGAAGCCTTACAAATCACCGGGAGGTTTAGGGTGTTTGAAGCTATGTGTGTTCTTCAGAACCCTTTGTGTAAAGCTAAAGGGAGAACTAATTGAGGGCGTTTGCTAAAATAAATAAGCCTTTCATGCTTATACTGTATGTCAGGTGGACACTTTTAAGACATCTGTTTGTCAGTCAGATGCGGTATTAGCATTAAGTGAATAGCATTTGTTGACACGAGACGCAGAATTAATGGTCAGAGCTGAAATATGCGAGGGTTCGCTGCTGTCATCGCTCTCCGCTGGCACGGGAGGCATCTCGCTCACAAATGCACCTCTTCAATCTTATTTCTTTTCAGATACATCAATCTTCTGATTTAAAGCCCCATTCTGACATCAGAATAGGCAGTGTTCTTGATATTGACTATTGTTCCAGCGCTGTCAGCATTGTGTAAAATAAAAATACTCTGAGAGAAAAGGATAGAGTGAGATTGGTGATGTCTGAGGAGAGAGATTTGAGGGGTCATTTAGAGGTTGCTTTGGGAACTGTCCTTCATGGCAGGAGGGATTAAGGGACAGCGCACACACGCTGGTCAGAGGTGAGCGGGGAACCCTCAGAGACTACGAGAGATCATGCATAGAGATCATGCAGTGCTGGCTCTTAAGTGTCCCAAATCAGAGAGACCTTTAAACTATGCCTGATGCAATGTGTGTCTCTGTGCTTTTAAATATGCACATCATGAAACCTTTTTTTGGATCTGTCTCTCACAAAGTCACTGTGATATAACTATAATTGACCAGTATTGTAGAATAACTAACTAACATAAGCAACACCGGGTTAAGATCTGAATTACTTCACTCAAACCACCATTTGACCGTCAGCCTTGTGAGTAAACAATGAGTTGACCATAAAAGTAAATATCTGTCAGACGCTAACATTCTCCCTAACATCTTTGTGTTTTATTTTTGAACACCAGGGTGTGTAAATGATGAGAGTTTCTTGGACGAATTATCTCTTTACATTTATTTCTCAATAGTATGTCAGCTACTGACATCTAGGCTGTCTTCTAAAAAGAATAACAGTTCCAGACACAAACCCTTTTTTCAATGAATAGTAATGTAGCACCACAAAGCGATACACTACATTTATATTTTGGTTTGCGTACATCCCAGCAACTTTGACTAAATACTGATAATGCCTTTTTTACAATGCTCTCTCACTGCTTTGAGAAGTTTTACTTATTTTAATAAATGAGTCTGTATTTTTTTAGTACCTTTGAGTTTGTCATTTTGTTGTAATATAGCTGCAATTTCCAGGAGTCAGAATACACAGGTTAAGTCCATTAGAATAATTATAATCAACTTTTAAAGCCAACAGGTCTCTTTTGCACATGAGCAAAATGGGTCATTTTTGTACCAGAAAAGATAATTCCACAAAAAGGAAATGACATGAGGGTGAATAAACTTTTCCTTTAACTATGTAAAGTTGAGTGTAGCTTATTCCCTAACTAACACTGCTATATTTAAGCTTTTAACCTTAAATCCCAAGGCATCTGAGTTTGTCTAAACCGTGTCAGATCAATTGTTTGTTAAACTTATATCTTTATGTACATACTACGAGACAAACAGTTGTGCACTTGAGGCTCAGGGGCAGGATAGCATGAAGGTGCTGTAACCATCTGCACATGCAATGTGTGAGGTGAAACAAACAACCCAGTCTCAAGGCCGTTCATGGCATAGGCACGTAATTTGGAATCTATTGATTCGAAATTCATGGACACAAATGTCGCTTTTTTTCGTGTCACTCAGCAAACCTTTCACCACACAGACCGCGTGTGTAGATTTATATACTGTATTTATAACCTGGTATCAAAATCACAGCCGCAAAGAATCGTGAGTTTCACGAGGTGGCAAAGCAATGATAAACGGCTACCCTAACCCCGCCCCTAATCCTAACATCACAGGGCAAAATCAAATCATAACAAAAGATACGAATGAGATCGCATTTTAAAATGCATTAGATTGAAAGTCGCAATGGGTGACACAAAAAAGGTTGTGCTGACTGATATGAAAAAATTGGAAATTCCTTAAGACTGTGTTGGAAACACAACAGACTATGAACACAGGACAGGCCACAACAACAATTGAAGCCCAAGGTCATAAAGTCCAGCGTTTTTTTCCACCAAGCCATCACTTTGTGATGTGCTTTGGTATTTACTACAGCTTTGAAACAGGGATTTAAATGTCAATAATCGCCATGGCTACCACATGAAGGGCTGCTGGGTTTCTCTTTTGTGAAGTTTAGATTATATCCATCTGTAGATGTAAGTAGGAGATGGTCAGCAATAAAGCCCAGAAAAACATATTTGTTATTTTAAGATACTGTATGTGTAAGTAAGGCTTCGTTCATTATTCAATGAAAACATTAAAAAATTCTCAATGTGCAAAAAGAATATTAGGAAAAACATTGATACATATCGAAAAAAAAATTAACAAGCTTCTTACCATCCATATTCTAATTGACTGTCCTCTATTCAGGCATCAAAATACAGAGGTTTTTATTAGACTATTTGAAGAACTATTGGCAACTTTAAAAGCCAATGAAGACCTGATGTTTGCTAAACATCAAAGAAAGAAATATTAATTCTACACACTTTCTTCTTGTCTGTGTCACGCTACTCATATATGCAGAAATTACATGAAGAGCCCAAGGTGAACAGTCTAATTCACTTGCATGCAAGGCAGTGGCTGGCGGGCTTGAGGGCATTGCAGCCAGGCTCGAGAGCGCTGCGGACTGCGGGCACAAGAAAGTTGTGGCCGCTGAAGACAATGGGGCTAGCGTGAGTTGCAGCGGCTGGCGTTATTACTGGGCTGAGTGGGGAGCTCGGGGAAACCCTGGAAGGTATGGGTGGCCAGGTATGCAGAGGGTACCAGCACGGGGTGAGCTGGAGTGGCCTAGCTTGTTTCAGACTGGGCTGGACGAGGATGGTTCTTCTCTTCTTCAACTTCTTCAACCGTTCAAATAAAGGACCAGATTAATCAAATCGACCAAAATGAACTCACATACAGGTAACTCATCACAAACTGTATTCACGTCCAGTCCCAATGGAAACACAGCACAAAGGGAAGCTCAAGAAACTCCCCCACATACCTCTTCAATGGCCAGCCACCCTACCGTAATTCCCAAAGGCGATCCTCAGCCCCCTTTATTGTGTTTGGTACGGCCTTCTGTCGCTGAAATAACATATCAACTGTAATCCAAAAACTTTGAAATACAGTACAAGCATCGAACATAAGTATAATATTACTGTGACCGAACAGTGAATGAAACTACGGGACAGGCTTAAATAAGGAAGATAGACGAGACTAATAGAACCAATACAGCTGAAACAAACCTAATAAGTAAGGTGTCCATGACAACTAAGGAGTTGTCGGAAACTGAACGAAGGAACCAATGAAAATCAAACCAAGTACAGTTCAAACAAACAGGAATGTGACAGTCTGCTCTGTTTCTCGAAATTTCATCTGAATTATTTGAATGCATTATTATGTTGTTTATTATACTATGTGTCATAGATATTAAATTTTACTGGCCCGTAAAAATAAAAACCTAATTTGGTCAGCCGTTTTATCTCTCTATCAGTGTCGAGGGTTGATGTGACGGAGTCGTCGTGAGCAGATGTAAGCACACAGGAGAAGTTGGTGAATATGCCATAAATGCTTAAAAACAGCAGAAATGTTACATCTATAAAACTAGAAAATTACAAAATATTATTTATATGGTTTTAGCTAACTTTAGCAAATTATATATAGTCATATTAACAGCTGAAAATTTAATAACTCAAACTCCGAACCACTTCCTATTGACCCGGAAGTCATAGCGTCATATAAACCTGGCAAAAATTCCTTTACACAAACAAACAGTAAGACACAAAGATCGTATGTCAAAGCTATGTTAATTTTAAATTAACTAAAAAGATACATAATTAACGAAGACATGTGTTGCGTGGTTATTGTAACTGGTTATGATTGTGAAGTAAATTACATGGTTTTGAACAGCTAGATATGTATTGATAATAGTAGCTATAGCATATAAATCACCGTAGTATTAGATGTTAAAGTGTCCAAACGAAAGCTACGGGATTACTGTGGAGTTTTGATAAAAGACTAGGTTAACCGCTAATTTAAGGAATAGGAGAACACATTTACACGCTAGACAAACAAATACAGGCAACACTTGCACTCAGTCTTTGTGAACTGGAATAGGTAGCGCATCGCTGCCGTGACGGTAGCTATGCGTCCCGTCAGAATCAGACAGTACCTTCCTTTCTAAAGCTGCTGTTCTTGACCAGAATAAATAAAGCAGGACAGACTTTTTACAAGTCTGACTAAATGTTTCATAAACCCAGACGTCTATTCAAGCACATAGATCCAATGAAAATGATCTTCCTCTTGGGCCTCGTAAATGTAAATGCATTACTAGTATTTTAATTATAGTGCATAATTGCACTTAGTGTATTTATTTATAGAAATTAAGATAATAATACATACATTTAACAGTAGCTAAAGACTTAAAGATAAGGAAATCCAAAGAAAAATAATCCCTTTTTTTTCCCAAGCATGTCTACAGTGTCAAATACATCTTCATCGAAGCCAAAGAGTAATCTAATATTCTATTAGTGGTTAGATTATTAATACATTTTCTAACATTCTTAGTGATACCAACACTGTCTGAAGCCCACAGTATTCTTAGTAACACTTGGGAAATGCCATAGTATGTGCTCGCTTTGAAGTATCCAAGTCTGAAATGTCAGGTAGTATGAGCCGTTTTTTCTCTGACGCCTTACCTGTGGTGTTGCTCTCACCTATCTAAACACACAGCAGACGTCTGTCAATTAGCTTATATTTAATCATTAGGAAAAGCTACATCGGCAGGGTTGAGTCTCCAGGCAAATTTAACAAAAACTAAACTTAACTAAACTAAAGAACAGGCTGATGTGCACACCCCCTCACACACACACAACAGAAAAAACAAGGCACAAACACAAGTACACACAGTCAGGTTAACATACAGTACAAACTAATGCTAAATGGTAATTATAGCCTGTGAAATATAGTGTGGATATTGTTGTGTATTAAGTGTCAATGGTAATTACATGTTTTGTTAGATCTAGCCGTTTACAATTGTTTTGTACATTTCAACACCAATCAATCCTAAATCCTAACATCTGGCCCTTACTACATCTCCTAGATCAAAACTGATTGTGTAGATTAAGAGGTGGCTTGCAGGAGACAGGCGTCACCACCCCATTCTAACTCTGTTTTGCCCCAAGATGAAGGTGACAACACTTCGATAATTAAAAGCTGCAAATAGAGACTTCAAGTCCACCTCTTTGGGGTATACACACTACAAACATAACACCATGTGACAGAAGAACCACTCTTAGAAATACCTGGATTCTTTCCCGAAGAGGAGTTGAATCCAGTCATGTTTTATTAGGTCAAAAGCAGAGTGTACATATGCAAAATGCTGGCAAATCAGTTTTTGCTTTGTGGCATTTTTTTCTAAAAATCTTTCTTTTCTTGTACGATTTATGATGTCTGAATTCATTCATCAGATTGGTCATACTGCATAAAGCCTGACAACATTTAACATAAAATTAAAGGTCTGAGCCTATTTAGTACATGCATACATTTATATTCTAAATAGAAACCATATTGAAATCAGTATTCACTGGAGAAAAAGTGTGACAACTAGCCTTGGTTACTTAAAAAAAGAAAGTGAAAAAAGAGTGGAAAAAGGCAGAGTGATATACAACAGCAGACAACGGAGAATGAAAGCCAGAAGAGGAAAGCAGCACAAGTTAATTGACTTCATTCAAAGACACAATGACTATTCAACACTCCTGATAATATCACTGCAGTATCTGAATACTAGAACGCGAACAGCAGAGATGGCGAGAGGTATACATTCAGCGAACACCCACACACTTAACTGAGTGTTCATCACAAATACAGCGGTCACCTGGAGGGGTCCTCACAGTTCCTCTCTGCACCTCTTCCCCTGCATCTCCATCTGTGCTCAATCGCTAATGCCCCTGCTCCCACCGCCAAAGAACACGGCTTCAGTAAACACGAGGGTGGGCTGAAGCGACGTTCGATGTGCTGAGGTCCTGATGCTGCGTTACTCAGTGTTTACAAGCCCGCTTAGCCTACGACACGTTTTTTTTCTAGAAACGGAGGATATGAAATGCCTCACTTGTATCAAGCATCCATTCAAGAGAGACGAGGCAGCTGGGATGCTCTGCATTATTATATCACTCAAAGGAACGGGGAACATTAAAAGGCTCTCAGCACTCATATTGCGGTGAGTGGTTATGAGCAACGACGGGACTCGTTCAATTACAGGCACAACCGCAGGGCTGTCGTTCCGGCTCTTAACCTGTACTTTTCTCTACATACTGATGCACATTTTTACATTGTTTCTGTATCAGAGATCGGTGATGACG
This sequence comes from Barbatula barbatula, assembly GCF_947034865.1. Classification (NCBI taxonomy): domain Eukaryota; kingdom Metazoa; phylum Chordata; class Actinopteri; order Cypriniformes; family Nemacheilidae; genus Barbatula; species Barbatula barbatula. Next base: position 15,874,965 of record NC_136772.1, read on the forward strand.
GTCTGTCAACTACTCATCTAACAACCGACTTGACGATCAGTTGGTCAATGTGTTTGATTAGTTAATGCATTTTGATATTTTCCTCAAGGGGGTTTTGATGGGTGAAGAAAACTTTAAAGGTTGGACGCCACAGTGTTTCGTGTAGGCTTTTCATGCTTGACATGGTCAACTTGTAATAAAATGAGTTGGACGTATGAGGTAGTATTTCTGTGCTTGATACACTCCCCCAGCGTTTGTATAGGTTTTAGAAAGTCTCGTAACAACTTTTTACAGTTCCTTTTTGGATTCTCCAGGAAACGCACGCACAGAGGAACAGTGGACCTGTTTTTCAGAGTGGTCTATACAGACAGTGAAGTTCATACTGTATAGTGTCTTTGGTTGTAGCTGTTTTAAAATGTCCCGTCATGAGTGTCACATTCAAAAGTCAAGTAAACACAAAATGCAACACTTTTAATTTCTTTGCAATCCGTATTGATATTTTTGAACACAATCATTTGTCTTTGAACTTAACCGTTCAGTGGCCTTCCATAGAAAGAGTTTAACATCATAGTCTTTCAGGGTCAAATCTGTCAAAGGCTACATGGAATATATGGTGTGGCAGGAAAAAAACATCCCTCAGGAGTTAGGAAGGCTGTAAGCAAGCCTCTCTACATTGCCCTTCAGTCGTACCAGGCCGGGGCTCAGGGCCGTGAGGGTATTTTTACTCCACTGCTTACGAGAGCAAAACCCTCTAGACGTGTAGAAAACGCTCTGCAAAGTTCAAGCGATTATATAGAGACAGTTCAGAGCGAGGGATTGTCTCAGAGAGTCAGGCGCTCTTTCCGGATTGAAACAGCAGGTAAATTATAGATCCTGTGATTCGTGGCCAGTCCGACTTAAATATTTATGAGGGCAAAAAGACAACAGCAGGTTGGCAATGTAAGATCATGGCAAACATTTCATAGCCAAACATCAGGTGAGATAGATACAGAAAGGAGAGAGGGTAAAGCTGCCATGCTACTGTGTAATTGTGCTATTATACCTCAGCAGCAAGTCTACAGTGAAACCCTGCTGTGCCTTTGTGCTATCTAAGTACACAGTTTATTCAATGGGGGTATTTTCTGTGAATCAGTGTGAAAATGGCTTCACTGTCAGTTGCAAACATGGGATTAGCACTTTTATGAGGCTGCTGGATCTGCCCTGTGCCTCTTTTTGTGCAGAATGGAGAACAACACAACCAGGGCAAACGATTTGATTTGTCACAGTGAATACCTTCAAAACACACACACACCCGCAGAAACAAATACTGTGACTGCGGGTTTCGGAGAGAACGATTCCTTTGTTATAAAGTTAACAGCACTGTGAAATGAAATTGATGCAGCACTAGAAGCAAAACACCACGTTCAGGGTATTTTAATGAACCTGGCGTATATGATAAACAGAAGGCCATGAATGGAGTAAATTTTAATCAGCTAAGTGAGAGCACGTACGCATGCCAAACATTTAAAGTTAAATGCATCCGTCTCCGTTCAGCGGTGATGACAAGCCTTGGCTTTTCCATGTCTCTAAATAATGCATGCTGCTATATCTGAATTCTCGATTCGACCCCACACCTGGATGGGGCAGCCCGGTGAAACACGCCGAAAAGTTACAGAGGCTAATGGCCTGAGCCACTACATTAATTACCTCGCGCCAGAGCCGGTGCACAGGGCAGCGCGTCGGCTAGACTCGGATTTCTACTATAATTCTCAATTAGAAAATAATTCAGTGTGGTGCATCTGCACATCGTGCCCCCACAATGCAAATTGTCGAGTGAGCTTTCCCAGCAGGAAAAGACAAAGGGTAAGATAAACATAATAACATTTTGCCCTTTTTCTTCCTCTCTCCCCCTGTGTTGCTGCTGCCTCAGCTCGGCACACCAGCATATTGAGGCGACTATGATTAGAGCTCTGTGGAAGTGGCATGGAAATGCCATGAACAGTGGAGTCAAATGGGCATATCACAGGGCACAAAATGCATGTTACCAAAATTGTTCAGAACCCCTCCGCAATCAATGCAAGAGCTGAGCGTCACACCTGCTCTTACTGTTAGAGCACGAATCTGCCAATAGAGGCATTGTATTCATATATATATGAATGCATTCAGTGTAAGGAGTCTTTCACGGAACACAATAGCTTCTGAAAGTGGCATCACTGAGTGGAAATGAATGCTCACATCACAGTTCAGTGGTCAGATGGGCTGACATAGCAGAGACTGGGAGGAAATCGATAAGAGTGATGAAATAATCCCATTGATATGCATATTCATGGAGGCGTATGCAGGGGGGGAAATTCCACTCAGGAGCTGGGGCTCACTTTAAGAGAGTTCACCGACATGGCCCAGCTACACGCAGGTACATGTATGCAGTACGTTTAGAACAGGAAGAATGTCTCATTGCATATATTTACTCTGAAAAAGATTTGTTGATAGCTTTAAAACGAGCATTGTTTGGTGACTTCTAAAAAAACTGGTTTATTGTAGTAAATTTGATCCAGCCTGCAAAAACCCAAACAAAGTAATTTGTTGTTTTCCAAATAAATAGTTTTTTCCAAATTAAACAAAAAAAACCTGAAAATAATACTGACGATATTGAACACAAAACATACAGTATTTATTAATCAAATCAAAATTATTTGTATATTTCTATAAAAATCTATATATTTATTTATATGTTTAAAATACTTTCAATATGAAAATAAATATATATTTATGTATAACTACTTCCGTCTTTACATTTATGACTATTTTTACACTACATTTTCAAAAAATCCACACTGTAATACTTAAATTTGCGTAATTATACATTGTTTTACATTAAAACTTCATTGAATAATAAAGTTATATAAGGAATTGTACACAGTGGTGCAAGCAACCATACTACAAAATTGTGCGTATTTGGCAAACTACATAAAAATTACAAGCAGTGTCACACACAGTTTTGTGTCATTGGCTGCTATATATTTTACATTGATATAAAAGATACACTGCTATGATTCACGATTCATTTAATTTGGCATCCATCTAAACTAGAAAACAGTTACATTTAACAAAGTTTTTGTTATATTTTAGACTAGTTTTTATTTCTCTTAACATGATCAACAGGTGTACTTGTGCACTTGAAGCAAGCCCTCCGGTGCGTGACAAAGTCGAGACATGTGGCGAGCAAGTGCCTCTAATTACAGAGATGTATTTCGCTGAGTGGTTCTCTGCTTTATAAAGCAGAAGTCCACTGTAGCATGAGAGTGACTATAGGAGCTCTCAAGCTCTCTCAGTGGTACTGTTATTAGCCTGCTATTATAACAAGTGTCTCTTCTCTCCTTGCCTCCGTGTCTGAGCCACTTTGAACAAATGTTCTACAGCACAAAGCTTTTCTTCTGGACTAAAATATCCCTGCACCAGGAGAGAGAGCCAGATGGCAGTGCACCAGCGCTGGGATAAGCACAGCTTTCTTACTCTGCCTTCCATACCCGTCCAACTGAGCGTGCATGCTCGTGTATGTGCGTGTACGAGATTTACAGCTGCTCTATGCGGCGGAGAGAGTAATGGGTGAAATTTACTGCGTTCCAGAGCTGTGGCAGTGATGCATGCATGCACACAATGCTCCACTGTAATTCTACATTCAATGGCAGCAGGTTTTCCCACTGAAGCCGGTAATTGCGTTGAGATCGAGCCGCCAACGGGCACCGAAAGCTCATTCGACTTTCGCTCCATAGCGAAGAAACAATCTGTTGTTGCATTCACAATAATGCCACCCAAACGTTCCCTCTGCATTAGCTTTTCAGCTGGAAGCAGGAGGCAGATAAGCAGCATTGGCGCTTGATCCTCAGCCAAAAGCTTCAATATTTCATCTCCAATCATTTTTTATTCTTTTGAGAGGAGGAGAATGCTGTCAAGAAAGCTCTGTTTTCGCAGTTGACAGAGATGACACGAGGCTTGAGAGGAAAGCAGTGAAAGAAACAGAGTATGAAATTTCACTTCTGTGTTTAAAAGCTTTGAAAGATGCTTCCTTTCATTTAACGGCTTTGAAAGATGCTTCCCATCGGTAACTGAGTGCTTTAATTAAATTACGCTGTATGGCTGCATCATTCATCGTATTACTTTGTATCTATAATCCCGCTTAACTTGGCAGCAAATTGAAAACAATCAGACTGCTCTTGAAGTATTTACAAGAAATACACTGTTTCTCTTTTAAAATTCACTTTTGCGGTGCCCTAGATATTGTGGCTTTCTCAGAGTTTATGGGAAAACAGAGGCAGTTTTGTGTTAGCAGAAAGATTATTATTTCGAGGGCAAGGACAGAATTTCCAATGGACTAAATCCCAAACCATGACTGGCTGTGGAGATTAATTTTATCCCTATCCATCTGTTACGAATTTAGTGATGGTCACTGGTTAAAGCCGCATTTAATTTCTTCATCTGCAAATCTTCTCATCTACAGATGTATTCTAAATTAATTTCGTCCTTTGCAACATACTTCATACATATGACAAAATTAGGGATTCGATTATGTTTATGTTTCCATAACATATGATTATTATATAAAAGTAACAATTATTTAACTAATGTTTAATTTGTGTAAAATTGCTAATTATTTGAGTGCTTTATCTAAAGAACTTTTACTATGTTACAATAATACTGAGTATTTAAAATCCAGTAGGTCACAACAAATCTGTGAAGTATTTCTACAGAAAAGTTTCCAAAGACCCTTAAAGATCCAAAACACTCTATTCTACACCCATTATTAAATACGCATTCATAAAAGAAATGTGATATTTACCAAATGTTTGTTGCCATTCTTGATGAGAGGACCTCGGAAAACTCCCTTGATGTTTCGAAAGTGTCCATTGCTGAGGTGCGTGGAGCTTATAACAATATAGTAACACGCCATAGGGGACCCGAAGCTTCCATGCACACAGTCCAACCAAAAGAGAGCAAAACACGTCCAGTCAACAAGCCTTTTGTTTGCTTACTCTGTGTTTCTGTCTGAGATGACTGGCATAAAGCTCACTTTCCCCTCAGTCAGGAACAGACCGAGCATGTTTCTTTATCCACTTCAAACATCAGAGTCTCCTTTCAGTTCAATCTGTTACAGTCACTTTGGGGTTTTCCTCTTGCGTGGTTTTGTTTTCTTCTGGTACCCTCTAGCGATGCGTTATCCCACTACAGCAGTAGCAAAAGTCATATGGTAAGATACATCTGCCAGTTATCTGCTCTCTCTCAGTCTCGCCTCTCTGCGCTGGGCTGAAGTGCGTATGGATTGAGTCTCCCACTCAGCGCGCAAGTCATGTGCGCTAGTGAGAGAGCTCTGCTGGGTCTGGCGAAGGAAAGCATGGTGTTATAGCTCGCTGTGAGTTGCCGGTCCAATGAACGGGGCCAATGGAAAACAAGCCCCTGGTCTGATGTTGAGGACTGGGATGAGAATTGCATCTGTCACACGCTGCTCTTTCAGATCCACTGAGTCAGCCCCTACCCACCAGCCAACCAGGATTCAGCATCTTTAGCTCTCACACACCCCCTCTCTCTCCCTCATTAGTCTCTCTCACTCTCACTCGCTCTAAAGCATGCATTCTTTCTCAGTAAGGAGCTGAGGCAGCAGTCCAGAGCAGGTAAAAGAAAGGCTGAGATGCACGGAGAGATGCTTCAGTACGTGCTACATTGACTCTCATCCATCTTTCATCAGCTTAGTCTGCGTGAGAGCAGCTATAAAAAGATTTATGTGTTCTGCGGACACCGATACATGAAATAAAATATCCTAGGTGCAATTTACATGCAAGGGATTTCCAAATAAGAAAATGAAAAGACATATAAAGCCCCCACTGGAATATTAATTATAATATTATAGAATTGAAAAGCCTAACAACTTTTTTTATCAAGCAGATTACATTATTAATACAAAGCAAGGAAAGATCAAAAGACAATTTTTATCTCATTCTATTTTAATGAATACTACATGCTTCAAAAATGAAAGTCGCTTGTGTATTGGAAATCCAGTGTCAGAGAATTGTGAATGTATTTCGTGCCTATAAGGACTACACTTACTGCAGCAGGAAAAAGAAAGAGAGCGAGACATAAAAGAAACCCAGATACAACCCTACCACTTCTTTTAGATCATGTGGCTGCACGGGACATGTGAGAGAGAGAGAGTGAGAGAGAGAGAGAGAGAGAGAGAGAGAGAGAGAGAGAGAGACTTCCCTTCCCACCCCCCAATTTTAGAAGAGCAATAATGCCTCGTAACTAAGCAACACAGTTTCTGAATCAATTCTAAATTGCACACAGTATAAGAGGCGAGATGTAAGGGGCAAGATGAGCTGGCGCACACATGTAAAAATGTGTAGAAAGGAGTCTTACAATATGGTACGATTAATTGTAAGAGATACAGTAAGTCTGCAAAAAAATATGAAGATATTAAATATGTCATCCGTGCACTATATTAATGAAAACTACAGTTACAAGAAGGCGTCTTGGCATGTTGGAAACTACAGCATAATTGAGCGTAGTGGAAGACAGATACGTTGGAAAGCACTCTGACCAACTGCCAATTATAATGAACCATCAGGGGATGATTTCTAATGGGAGAACAAATGCTGCTATTCGTTTTTGAACTTGCTCTCGAAAATGATTATTTCATGCAGGGGCGAGCTGAGATGCAATTTTAAAACAAACTGATTCCAAAGATTGTGCTAAAGTCAGAGTTGTGTTTGTCAAGAAACACCATCATAAGATGTATATAACAAGAACACCAGGAGGAGACAAGCTACATAGAGAAGGCCCCAGATAACTGGCTCTAGAGGCTTTAAACAAAAATCGAAGATGCTTTTTCCTATTATTATGTTGTTTTGCTGCATTTTCCAGTTTACAGTTTATGAGTAAAAATTACATGGAGCATATTTTTCCAAATAAAATGGGAAAAATAAGGATACAATACAAATTGTAATTAATTTTTTGGAGTTATTATAACATTTTTATAGGGCTGTCAAACTATTAATCGCAAAAGTCTGTGTCTGTATTCTGTGGATATTAATTTTGTATTTATAAAGACATAAACATACATGTATAGATATTTTTAGAAATATTTACAATTTCAATATTTATTTATATTTACCAATAATTTAAATTATAAATAAATTTGTGTAAAAATGTTTATTAATTTAACATTTTTATATTTTTCTTGAGTAGGCTATTTGCATGTAGAGTATGTGTATGTTTTTATAAATACAAAATCAATTTGCACAGTACACAGACATATATTGTGTAAACACAAACTTTTATTCTGTATGCGATTAGTCGCGATTAATCGTTTGACATCCTTTTTTTCAAAACCTTTGTTAAGAACATCCCTCAAGTAAACTCCTTAAATGGAGCTAATACTTTCTTGAAAATGCTTGTTTATTTTCAACTCAGCGTTGGGTCATAAATGTATGTTTGACAAAGGGATAAAAAACCTAGCATAAAATACACAACGGTTGGGTTCGTCCCTTTATTTGAGAACCGGCAGCATAGTGCTGGGAGCTACTGTAGCCAATAACTGGCTCAAGTACAGATCATGTGATCGCAACTTCTGTTGTCTGAGTGAGTGACTTGTTTTTTTACTTTTAATTATTCCATCAGTTTTGAACAGTATGATAAATTCAGTGTGATTTATTGAAGATAATACACATGCCTGTATTTTGTCATTTACACAAATTAACACCGTGTTTTCAGAGCTCAAGAAGTCAAAAGATCACTCCCTTTGAAACACATGGGGAAAGTATTCATTAAAAAAAAAACTTAATCTTGTTTGTTATGTTTCCTTTTGTACTGTGGACGATTGTACCGGCCTCTCTTAGCTCCTCAGATAAAATACCCTGGAATTCAGCAATACCTGCATCTAAAATCAACAAAAACTAAAGACTTTAATTAAATTAAATTATTTGCAAAAGAATGATTTTGTTTCGGCCTCTAAGTCATCAAACAAATCTTCATTCATTATTTATCTAAATGCATTTATTGACCACTAAATCATTAGGTTTGTAATGAGTGTGGTACGGACCATATCACTTGTGGATGCACAGAGAAAACATCAAATGCGTTTCCAATAAAGAAGAATCTCTTCCCCTTAACCAGCCGATAACTGCAACCGCAAAGAGACCATTACCCGTAAAGTAATGGAAACAACATTGCTCGAACCGATTTACCTTGCAGTAACAGCCAATTCTGTGGAGAGAAATTCCATTAAATAATAACCACAACAATAAGCAAGAGGAAAGAGAGGAAAGAAAGTTTTCCTCAGAACTACTAGTTTGACCTATCGAATGTAAAGGCATGTTGTGAGATTTCACAGAAGTGAAAACCTTTTGCTGCCTGGTGCTCTCAGTGTGGTGATGCAGCATTTGGCGGAGTTTAGAGATAAAGTTGTGCAGATATGGTAAATTGGAGTCTCGTTTCTATCTGTCGTTCTGTCAGTGCTCTTTCAGTTGCCCACCAACCTCTGCAGTTCAAGACGACGTGGAACCAGGAAAGGTATTAGAAATAACTTATGCGTGGGTGGTTTGATTCTTCTTGCAAAACAATGTTAATATATTCTGCAATCAGCAGTCTTAGGATGACTGTATCCTGTAGGGCAGAAAGTGTCTGTTCATTATCAACAACCTGCAGTAAAAAAGTGTCGTTTTTTTCCACATACACTTTACACACAGACACAACATGTTTTCAAAGTCCCAGCTATCAGATATTGTAGCTACAGAGCTGTTTCATGGTCTCACGATAAAGTGCCATTGTTGGAAAGGACAGGCTTTGTTCTTCGTAATAATGCCATTCAGATTTGAACAATGATCTGAGTGCACAAACACGAAATTAGCTTTGACTGATTGCTACCTGTGTGATCGCCATGGCGCTGCCGTGACATTTCATAAACCAGGAAATTACCAAACCCCATTTTTCTTCTGTAACAACAACTTTCATATCTCTTGTGTGCTCTCACAAAATGTGAGCATGGCAAATAAACAGATACTTTATCATCTTCCCCAGCGTACTGGAAAACTTTAACGTAAATTATGCTGTTAAGAGATGCTGCAATGTTCACGTTGTTCAGCCATTGTTATAAATCATGTGTTACTATGTAACAACATTGTAATGTTGTTGTAATGTCACTGCATGAACATTTTGGTTGGGTGTTTGTTGACGTATGCAGCTTTGCAAAAGCCGAAATATAAGTTTTTAAGGCTCAATCTGTAAAAAAAAATTATAATGTATTATTTATTAATAGTGATAAGTGATTTAATTTGATAAGGTCACAACAAGCAGTGTACCGGGAGTTTCTTGATGTATGATATTAATTCTCTCCCTTGCTTTCTTCTGCTATAATCCCCCTTGTAACTTGGCCTTGTAAACTATCGGTACTGTTTTAGCTTGTTGACAAAATGTTATATTCTCTCCTACTTGTAAGTCGCTTCTGGATAAAAACATCTGCCAAATTAATAAACGTATATGTAATGAAACTCGGTAAAAGTTTAAATAAACATTTATAATTGTAAAAATGATAACTGTGTAATAACATTGTGATGTGCTTATGTAGGTTGCATCGGGCAGTGTTTGTATGTATGCAACTTTGCAAAAAAGTGTAACAAATTATTTATTACCATGTAATAACATTGTAATATACATCAATTTGGTCACAACAAACAGTGTTGAGTTTGTTGTTGTAGCAACTCTGCAAAACCCTAAAGGTACGTTATTAGAGCTCAGTCTTTTAGTACTATGTAATAATATTGTAATGTGCTTGTGTAGGTCAGAGCATGCTTTGTACTGGGAGTTGATGTGTGCAACTGCAAAGCCTAAATATACCTTCTTGGAGCAAAATCTGTAGAAACATGAGCTATTTTCTCCCTTCGTATCACGCAGAAACTATGGCATGTTGTTTCGCTACAGTGGCTCATGTTGGCAAAGGACAAGAAGTGAATCTAAACGGATAACACACAGAGAGCTTTGTTAAACAAGAGAAGTTTCTGGCAACAACCTCACACTCCAACAGATTTAAAGCTTTGAGCTCAAGAGTACATATGGAGCAATGAGCCGTCCGCTGCTCAGGGAAAACTACTCAAACCTCACCCGGCTGACAGCAGAACAGACAATGTCAGACACTCTGACTAGCCGGAAGAATCTGCCCTGCATATTTGAAGAAAGTCTCAAGAGGTGCAGATGTAAAGATCAGAGTTTAAGAGCAACAAAAAGAAACATTGTAGCCACTTAAAAGCAGCATGCTATATTACTATATTACATGCTATAATACTGAACTATTCAATAATTGCTTAAGAGATGAAAAATATATATATTTTTCTAGCGCATTTGGAATGCTTGATTCAATTCAAACAGTGCAGAAAATGAGGAATGAAGCTTTCCTATTGGTGTGCCATATGTACATCAGGTTGTGGCGTTCTGAACTGTAGCCTGCTCCCAAATTAATTAAACTGTTAATTTGGAACACAAGGGAACATTTGAAACTCTTGTCACACTCTGTCGTATTTAAGATTATTTGAATATGTCTGTCATGATGTCAATGTAATGCCATCACGCCAGTCAGACATAATGGGTTGTGACAGTCCGTGAAACAACTCTAACAGCATCATATTGCAGCACGGTTACGGAAGCTTACCTACAGCTTTGATGAATTCCTGAGAAACACAGTTCAAAGATAAACCATACGTCTGTAGCAGTTTTAAGATTTAAAGAAATAATCAAGACAACAGAAAACCAAAAAGCACCAGGAGAAAGTAATTAGTTAAATTGACGGGGTCCACATCTGAGGTGAAGGCATATCGGGAAATTGTCATTTCTAACCCAGTTTTACAGTCAGCACGTAAATGGACTTCTGTGTAGCAGTTGCTGCTAAAATTCAATAACCCCACAGTAATCACTTTACCCTTTAGAAAATTATTGATCTGGACATAGTCGTCTCTGCCTGACTTGCTATCAGAGACTGATATTCCTGTGGGTGCTAATCTAGCATCAACCAAGCCATTTCGCCTCACTTCCGAACAGAAAAGTTGACAGGGTTTCAGAGACAAGTGGTTTATTAGCACAGCTTCCACGGCAACTACAAAGGTGGATACTAAAAATACTTTGCAGTGGCTATACAAAGCACACTTCCCCCTACATGAAAAGAAATCTCTAAATGACACTTTGGGAGAGATTTTTTTCTGAGACAATGCAGTGATTCGGGCATGATGGCATATAGAATGACAAATAGAGGCTTCAAGGATCTCTAACACATAATTACAGACATTGTAGCAGTTTTTACCATCTTTGTTACTTTCCATTTACCACAGCACAAGCTAAATGTTGTGGCATACTGCATACTGTTTTGGAGTATGTGAAGCATGCATTATGGAATAATAAACATTTTATGGTACATTGCGGTCACAAAACCTCATCCTGTTGCATGTTTTGTTGGCTGGTACATTGCGGTCACACAACCTCATACTGTTGCATGTTTTGGTGGCCAATCATGAACTAAGATATTATTCAATTATTTTATATTTGAATTCTTGAATTTACATTTTTGCCAGTTCAATGGGCTATATGCACACGGTACTATGACATACTTCCGCTAAAATCTCAGCCAGCTAGGTCACTTCTGCTCTCATAGCAAGGGGATTTTTAACCAAGTGATTGTTACGGACACACAAGACACGGAGATCAGAATATGCAAAATGGAGGATTTATTAACAGGATACTTAAACCTGAGAAAAACACTGGAGTCAGGAGACGATGGAGACAACAGAGATGATGGAGATGTCGGAGATGACAGAGACGGAAGAGAATCCTGCTTCAGGTAGGGAGATAGTTAGAGCCCTTGTTGTCTTTGTAGCATTGACGAGACCGGACGGTGACTGTGTGTTCGCGTGCTGCTTAAATGCTGATGAGGTGATGATGATCTTCAGGTGCAGGATGATTAATACTCTGGAGAGTTTGCGTGTGGTGCTTGAGAGAGGTTGGAATCCGGGTGCTTGTGACAGTGATAATGTTTAAATTTCGACAATTCAACAGCGCTACGGGTGAGCATTGTTAAGTGCCTTTCGAATCATTCCTCGAGTAAGTGCAAAAGTTCACTTTGCTTTTTTCATATTTATTGATGTACCTTGAAAGTGTCAGGGATCGCGGAGGGAGGAACCCAATTGCAGTCAGCGATGAAGGGGTTAACAATACTTTAATAAAGGATATAAACACGACAAAACAACACAACCACGGTGGGGGAAAACACTAACAAGACTATATACAAAAACAGAAAACAAAGCATTTCCCACGAGGGGGCAAAATAGACAATAACTAAACTAGACTATCAACACAACGTCTTCAACACAGGGATGGTAGACAACAGGCAAGCCAGTAAACAGTACAAGGAATCTGAACACGAGCAAGAAATTTCATAGCAAGGCAGGGAATTTATACATTACGAACAAGCACAAGACATGAGGGCATTTAATAGGAGAAACTAACGAGGCATGATTACACAGGGCAGGTGTGGGCAATGAAACACTCAGGGGAAGCAAACGAGGAAACGAGAGGGGCGGGGCCAGACGAGACAGGAGAGAACGCATATTATGTCATATAAACATGTGGCCCTGTCATGATCCTGCCACTAGATTAGGAAATCAAGACATGAGAAGGCTTATCATGACAGAAAGATAGCCTGAATTGCTTCTCCCTTTTGGTTAAAAAAAATCTTAATCCTAAATGCATCCTGAAGTAAAACGCCATTGTTCCCTATGGACGCTACTTGCACCAGTTGTAACAGCTTTGCTTCCAATTCTTTCGTCGCACTGGAAGGTCAAGTCGGTATTTCATGTAAAGAGAACTTGTTTAATACACACTTTACTAAATGAAGAAGGTCGCCAATTATTTTGATCATAGACAAAATTTGCATACTGAGCAATGTGCACATGGTAAGTAGGGATCATTCGAATTTGAACACATCCAAGCTTTACATACTGTATTAATATCATTTAAGGCTACCGTTTCATAGTCCCATGATCAGAGTAATTTCTGGGCCTTAATTTAGAACCTGATTTCTGGGAAGCTTTTTTGTTCTTAATAAGTTTGTTTAAATATAATTTTAAAATAAAATGGGTTCTAATTGGTTCTGTTGAGTTTTTCGTGTTGTGCGGCGTCATGTAGGAAAGGGTGGGGAAATTGTAATTAGCATATGAAGCATGGATATAATTTTACTTTATTTAATCCTTTTCTCACAGTTTATAGCTATTGTGTGATGTAGCAGCACACTGTAATATTAATTTACTGCAACTTCTTTGTACAGTATAATACCCATACCACAATTTGGCTTTACAGTATTATAACTCTACAGTTACTTTACTGCAATTATAGTAGTGTAAAATGCACTCCTTTGTAATAATTTTACAATAAGTGTATTTCATATTATTTCACAATATCTCCAACTAGCAGTACGAGATATCTACGTTAAGTTTACATGAATACTGTTACAATTCATAAATTCAAAATAAGTGATATAAGTCCATGTAAAACAGTATTTTTTTTTATTCAGTACAATATTATTAGTTACATCAATATATAATGGCTTTTTGAACAACGTGATAGACCAGTGCCTGATGACAAATGATGAAATCATAACAACATAACAGTATCTAAGAATAATCTAACAATAGGTTGAATACTGTAAATGCAGCCAATGTTTGGTCAGAATATATTATAACAAAACACACCAGGATGATTTTAATGAGCCAACAGGCACAACGCTTACAAGATCCATTCTATGTTTCTAGGATCTCTGTTCTGGCGTTGAACTGGCACCGGTACATTGCTAGACAGATTATCTAACGAGAAAAAAGAAAATGTGTGTGAGATGAAGAAATGAACAGACAGGCTAATAGCATAGAATACAACAATCTAAATATTCTTTATTTTCTTCAAACCCCCAACTTTATTCAGTTTATACATTTAGTTGGAATATGAACCAAACTTGTGTTATTCTTTAAATCAGACAAAACGTAGCACATTTTCTTTCTGCCCATATTTTTTACTATTTCACACAAATAACCTAATAAAAATAATTCTCACCGGGATGATGTTATTTTAGTTAGTGCCACACTGGTTCCCTCAACCGAAAGCCAATGGTTTTTTTTTCCATAGAAATTTTAAAGATTACAAAAACCTGTAATTTATAAAGGTTTATGACACTTACATGCCTTGTCTATCAAGATTATCTTTACAAGTTCACACCAGATGTATGAAAGACATGTATAACATGTATAACACCACATGTATATGAAGCCTTAATACCATCGGCAGAAATAAAAAGCTAACATAAACATATACGGGTACTGAAGTTGTATGTGTCCATGGTGTGACATGGCAAAATTTTGAAAACAAAATTATATTTTACATTATTAATATTAGTATGTATACTGTAATATTAAATAGTATTCGAGAGATTTATCTTCATTGATAGTTTTTTTTATTCTTTACATCAAACCATTTTCATATTATTTTGCCAACTACCCATAAAAAGACTACACCGCGGTTGCACAACATCAATGTCATGACCAACAAGCCTTGAAAAACCCTTTCAAACTTAACAACAAAAAGAACATGTTCCCTAATAAGCAAGTAAGGTAAAGCTGTAAAATATTGCGAGGGAGTGAGTTGTATGTCGTATTTTAAGATGTAGAAATATTTGCAGGAACCAGAAGTGCTAAAATGTTAATTGCAGGTTTTGCATATAAAAACATGTCATCTCTGTGACACTTGATGTGGATGCCATAGGAGACTTGTGTAATACACTTTACTCTGAATGTTTTCTCTTTATTAGTCAATGTATGGATTGCTCATATATATGTATATTAAATGTACCATTACATATATAAGTTATACAATTTTAAGTGACACATTGATGTCTTCACTGATCAAAGTCAGTCTTCAAATACAGTAGGTAAAGTATCTAACAGCAAATTAATATTTCAATATTTTACTGGGCATTTTGTAGTTAAGTAACTGTAAAAATTACAGCAAAGTCTAACAGTGCAATTAATAAGCAAAATATATCTATTTTGTCATGAAAAAACATTGTAATAATAATTATTATGATAAAGTGGTTCTCTGTGGCACAGGCAAACATTGTTCTATTACACAGCCACATACTCGTGTTGTTCGCATGCATTTTTCTGCCATTCCCCTTCGTTTTTTGGCAAGCAGATGACTGGAAATTTGTCCAATGGTGGAAATAGGGTCACATTGCTGAGAGGGGAATGGCTAAATACATTCGTTTCACACATGCAACCAATTTAAAAAAATATGCTTTATGTGATTTGGGATAAAAAATGACATGAAGAATGTCACAAAACAGTGTTTGCTGAAAGAAGTTCAAAAACATTGTGATGTGCATAAGGGGATAGAAACTGATTTCTCGAAGAGTGGAAATCCACGGTGAGGCCTATTTTGTGTAGCCTTTCTTATATTCAAGTGATATCATTCTTATCACAGTAGACAAGTCACATTAGCATACATATTGTGCCTCTACTCAGACTCTCTGGGGAGAGAAAACACGTATGTTAAAAATACATCACCTCATTCTGATGCAGGGAGTTTATGGGGCCATGTCAAGGTTCGTGAATCTGGAGGAAAATCAGACTCTTGATTATAACAGCCGTGACATAGAGCAGCTCAGGAGCACTCTGAAAAATAAATGAACACGGCCACTTCTGATCATAACTTATAATGAAAATTTAAGCAATTTTGCTAAGGTGGGTAAAAGCAATTTATAATTTATTTTAAAATATGTCATTTATCATTGGAGGAATGTTCACCTGAGGGGGAAAACAGATAGTGTAATCTATATCAATATTTAAAGTGAGTACGTCAAAGTTGGGAATTAATGTTTTGCTGCTTGAACATGAAAAAAACTAATAAATTGTGACATTGATAAATTAAGTGGGGAGGGAGACACCTAAAATGAATCAACAATATTGACTGTCTAAAAGCTATTTCATAACATTTATAGCAACACACGGTCAGACAGTCCCTCAGGTCAAAATCTTTTCAATCAATATTTTGCTTTAAACAAAAATCACTTTTATTCTATTAACTTGCATCACACTATTACACCCCAAGTCTGTAATAAATTGTAAATCTAACAGTAAGTATTAGAGTATTGCAAGCCTGCCCTCCAAAAAATATCTCCATAGGTAATTTGTGCCAGTAGCATATTATAACCTATAGTTACCTTTCAAAGTTTAAAGTGTGTTACGTCATGAAATGACGCTTGAACGTCAAGGAAAATCAAAATGCTTATTTGTTTATACCAAATATGTAAACTTTATACAAAGCCCTTTACAGAGTTTATAATATTGAATTTGATCAATCTGCTTTTACCTGCGTGTCTGATTCATTCTTTGGGGATTTGTGGGTCAAACCAAGTCTCGCTCTGGTAACGCAAGCTCTGCCAACCAAGCAACTGGAACTTCCGATCAACATACACATTAAACCACACACCTGCTGCCAGTAGAGGTGGAAATAAAAAAGCTCCTATAGATCACATTTTAAAAGAAGAAACACATTATTTTATACAGTTTCAGTGCAGGGGGGCAACAGGAACAATAACCTAAAAATTACACCATCAATAATGTAGGACTAAATGTAATTGTTAAATTGGACAGGTGATATAAACATTTATCATTTACATTTACTTTTATCCAAAGCGACTTACAAAGAACTCATGGAGAAATAAGCGATATGTCATACATGAGCAATAGTACAATAGGTGCTAATACAAAGTTACTAGTTTCAACAAACCTCTTAGCTTAAAATGAAACATTCAACCTCCAAAGCATGTACTTGTAGCAAAACATTTTTTAGTTTATTGTGGATTTATTGCAGTGATAAACTGCCAGCCCACATGAAAAAATACTACGGTAGCCAATATTTTAATACTTTCTAAAGTAAACTGTAGTATTCTTCAATGCTTTAGTGTCATTGTACAGTGTTTTTTAACTATACCATAGCAAGAAAAGAGTAGAGAGAAGCGTACTGTAATTACTATAATGCATTACAATATGTCATGGTCACTATCACTTAATTATTTATCATAGTTATCCGGTCTGCCCCCTGCCAGTTTTCCCCGTATTTTCACCCCATGGACTCCCTTTCACTGGACCTTTAATTTCATGGACTTAATTTCCCATCACCCACTTGCATCGGACACCATCTTTTATTTCACCCACACCATAAAGACACTATTGCACTCACACCTGTACCTCCTCCCCAGGACACTTTAGCTGCTTCTGAAAGCTTAGGCAGCTGACTTGTTGCCTTTTTGTGGCATCGTCCTTCTGTCCCATGTAGTTGTTACACTAGTCACACTTATTAGCGGGAATATGGTATATTCAAGCAAATAGCCTATTTACGGGTGAAGCTGTATTAGCTCAGGACAAGGGAATGGTGGCGTGCACGATGAACGGTGTTGCCAGGAGCTGGCCTATGTCACTGTTTTGAAGTATTTGACATTGTACCTTTAGTCATTTAGCAGACGCTTTTATCCAAAGCGACTTACAAAGAATTCAGGGAGCAATAAGCGATATATTGCGAAGTTGTACATTTGCACATGGCACGATTAGAAGTGAGACCTTTTCTTATGGTGTTAACCCACTACCAAATATGCCTATTTATGTCTGTGGTTTGACCATTGTCTATGGACTATCAGAGTTTTGTGCTGGAGGTTCTTTAATGTATTTCCTAAATGGGCCTTACACATATACTAAATATATTACAGTTTAATTTAGTTAACAATCAGTTACACCGCAGTCTTTTTCATGAGCGCACTCTGACATGGTAAACAGGGAAAATAATACAACATTTTAATTCTGCACAACACGCAGAATTCAACGTGAACATAATCGTTGTATTAATATGAGTATAAAGGTTTCATCCGTTACCGCGTAGCATCGTTCGCGTGATGTGTCCAGTATACAGTAAGCAGTGCTGGACTGGTAATCTGGCATACCGGGCAAATGCCCGGTGGGCCGACGCACTTGGGGGCCGATATAATATAATATAATCTTTTTTAATCGGCCAACGACCGGCCCATAAAGCAGGGACAGCGGCCCATTGGATCATTTTCCATACTGACACTGGGCTGGCCCAATCATCTCTTAACAGACTCCACCCCCCCCAGTTTTTCGTGTCAGATGCTGTCAGTGTCTTATAGAGTGTTCACACCAAACGCAGTAAATCGCGCTATTAGCGTCTAGTTGGACGCTTGAACATTTTGCTTTTACTCGCTTCATTCGCATCATGGAGGGGCTTCTGCCAGGCGGCTCCCGTCTATTTGCGAAATGGCGGACATGGATTTAGTTGAGAGGATAGCTGCGCATTATGTGCTATGGAAGGCTGAAAAACGACGTAGACTCATTCGGCGCCATGTCTGGGTCCATCAAATCCTTCAGAGGCACAGTCATTCATTGTTGTTTCGGATTCCTGCCTCCGCTCGCTATGTCATAATCACGTCCCTACTAGAGCAAGCTCCTGGTTCGTAAACGCGGCGCGAATTTTCGCCAAAGTTCAGATTTTTCAAATCGCGTGAACCATGGGAAGCCAAATAAAAGTTGGACGAGACAGCGGGTCAGTTGTGGCCTGGGGGTTAGAGTGTTGGGCTTGTGATCAGAAGGTTGCAGGTTCAAATCTCAGTGCCAGCAGGTCATGACTGAAGTGCCCTTGAGCAAGGCACCTTACCCCTCATTGCTCTGCAGTAATGTGTCACTGTTAAAAACTACTTGTAAGTTGCTTTGGATAAAAGCGTCTGCCAAAATGAATAAATGTAAATGTATTACAGAGCTCGCGCCGCACTGACATGTCATCTGTGCGATTCAATCGCCCAGCCAGCCGACTCCTTGTCAGCGCACACGTTATTTAAACAGCGCAAACCGTACACTCAAATGTACAATAAAGAAACCCCTCATTCCTTAAAAACATTTACATTTGCTTACATTTGCACAAGTCTATCAGTTTTTCCCTACAGAAGACAAAGGAAATCAGGATGAAATGCATAATATTTTTTTATTATTATCTTTAATAGTGTACAAGTAAACGGTAGTGCTTTGCATAGATACTTTGAAGAACTGCACATATGTATAGACTCTATACTATAGAGGCTACGGAAAGACCTGTACAAATCAGAAACTTCAATGACTTCCAATATCGTAGTCTTGAGGAGCACGCCAACCTCCTGGAAATTATATAGGACAGTTTATATGTTCAGGTAATTTATTTTATTATTGTAGTACGTTTTGCGCCTAGCCATTTTACCTAAACTATTTATGTTAATAATAGCAGAGGTTTAAGGGTAAAATGTAAATGAGTGGCGCCAAATGAACATTGTATATGTTTTAATTGGTCAGTGCAGCGGATTGGTTGGTGCCACGCTGTCCATCGGTTGGCGATAGGAAATTGAAGCGTGGCGCGAGCTCTGTAATACCCCGCTGTCTCGTCCCACTATTGGATTGTTTGGCTTCCCTTACTAACGCTCAATTTGCACGAATCACACCACAAGCAGGTATAGGTCTATCACCAGGGAGTCAGTCAAGAGAGAGTGAGTACACTGGTCCACTTGCACTGGTACACTGGTCCATGGCACTTAGTTCTCAGCTTTGTAGGTTTTTGGGGGAATGGAACAGTATATATGCATATCTACAGGGACCACAAGGATGGTGTACTGGTTGGTTGTGTCAGACCCATTGTGGTGGGCCGGTCTGAGTAAAAATGCCAGGGCCCATTTTTTGTCCTAGCCCAGCCCTGACAGTAAGTGCACAGTTTCATCCATTACTTAACTACTGCTTTATATTCTTGAAAGAATATGTTGTTTTATATTTAAAAAATCTAGAGGCTCTGTCTTCATATACTCGTGCAGTAGTGGGGGTCGAGAATGCTCCGATCACTGCACATGTTGAGGTTGCGTATGATGACGTAAGCACATTAGGGCTAGCCCTTCGTATATGTTTTAATTGGTCAGTGCAGCGGATTGGTTGGTGCCACGCTGTCCATCGGTTGGCGATAGGAAATTGAAGCGTGGCGCGAGCTCTGTAATACCCCGCTGTCTCATCCCACTATTGGATTGTTTGGCTTCCCTTACTAACGCTCAATTTGCGCGAATCACACCACAAGTAGGTATAGGTCTATCACCAGGGAGTCAGTCAAGAGAGAGTGAGTACACTGGTCCACTTGCACTGGTACACTGGTCCATGGCACTTAGTTCTCAGCTTTGTAGGTTTTTGGGGGAATGGAACAGTATATATGCATATCTACAGGGACCACAAGGATGGTGTACTGGTTGGTTGTGTCAGACCCATTGTGGTGGGCCGGTCTGAGTAAAAATGCCAGGGCCCATTTTTTGTCCTAGCCCAGCCCTGACAGTAAGTGCACAGTTTCATCCATTACTTAACTACTGCTTTATATTCTTGAAAGAATATGTTGTTTTATATTAAAAAAATCTAGAGGCTCTGTCTTCATATACTCGTGCAGTAGTGGGGGTCGAGAATGCTCCGATCACTGCACATGTTGAGGTTGCGTATGATGACGCAAGCACATTAGGGCTAGCCCTTCGGAAGCCATGAGGAATGAATTGCAGGGCCTGCAGTTCGAAAAATAGCTATTTGTATGGAAGTAAATGGGAGGACCTGGGGTGAATCTCGGCGATAGTGAAATCACCCCGTTTGGGCTGTACTTCTACAGGCAGAAAACAGTTCAGAATGGAGAGAGCAAGCGTATAACTGTGGTTGAATGTGACAGAAAAATCCCTTGTTTCGCACTTTGGTGGTGCGTCACCCCAATCGTCCTAATGGACGAGCCTCCACTGTACCATTGTATGGGTGGGAGCAACACCAAGGTCATGGGTTAACTTCCCTGGGAACAGAAATTCAGATAAAATTTGTATACAGATATAAAACACTGCACATGAAATAAGTCACTTTGAATAAAAGTATCTGCCAAATGAATTCATGTGAATGCATCTCCTGTATATAGCTGCCAGATGAATTAATGTCATGTTTCATGGTGACTATAACGAGGACAACCTTAAAACTTCTTAACCTTGACCGGACAAGAAAGCTCTTCAGGGTTTATTAAAAATGTTTGCTTGCATTTTTCATCAACAATTCCAAGTAAACCCATTCCCAGATCCTCAGGGGTTTTGGAACTTGTGTGGAAATCACCTCTGCTAGATTCAGGATCCAGGTTTTGTTCTCAATACATTTGTTTAGTCATTATTTAATTCAATATCCATAAATCTTGAGCAAAGCCATCATAGATAACAAGACAACTGCCATCTTTCTATGAAAACCCCAAATCCTTTCATGTGGTTTGAAATTCACGTTGTAACAAATCATTCATTACATGTGCATGATTCAGTCTCCTGGAATGCATTTTTAGAGAAAATGTGATGTAAGATGCAGTAATCCAATACAAAGCTAAAGTATATTTATGTGTTCTGTTTACAGAACATTGTCCCATTATTTGGCGGATTTTGTCATAGCACATTTCACAGATGTTTGCCTCAGCTCCCTCCTACAAATATGTTAATTTCTGAAAAGAAAAAAAAAGAAAAATGAACTATTACAAATTTTAAGCTAGAAAGGAACAGTGCTACAATTAACTTCAACTTGAAACAATTATTACTCACGTTACATTTTGCCAATTAATAACATCTGTGCTTTTAAGCAAACATACTGAGCTGCGCTGAGATTTAACCTTAAGCAGCTTATTGGCTGCTATTCAGCGTTCTTGCCATGATTCCACAGTTAAACATATTCTCTTCCTTTGAGGCAGTGGGGATCTTTATCATTTCTGCAGCAGTGGGAACAATATAGCATCTACCCCAGAACTTTCTTCTATCTCCATTCATCTCATCTACAGTATCTAGCAGTAAAAGGAGCTGATCCCCAAGCTGGAAGGTTTGTATGTGTTCACGCACAGCTGTGGGTAATGAAATATCTGCACCTCTCCTAAACAAACACACTGACCATGGACATGCACATTGCAGAAACATCTCCTGGGCAGATCAACAAAAAGCAGACATGTGTGGAGCTTTCAGCAAACACTGGGAGGATTTGGTAGCATCCGTCACTGACAGAGACGCTACTGAGAGATTTAGTTTTCTTTTGCTGTTTTTGATGCCTCTCTCCAGGCACACAGGCTTTTGTGACAGATCTATATCAGTTAATGACAGATGAATATTATATTTCATGTTTAGAAATGTTTTTGAAACTACTCTTTTCTGTAATCGCTGAGTTCATACAGGAGCAAGGCTCTTGGAGTGTCTTCAAAAATGCATCATGCTGTGTAAGATGTTAATACTTCATGTAGCATACACAATCTTTGTTGGATTTCATCCCTTGGAAACTCTTTGCCAACAAGACTGATTCTGGTATCCATTTAATGGATTGGCAGCTGTTTCTGTAAATAATTAATTCGGGACATTGGTGTTAGATAACACTTGTTTATTGGATAACCTTCCTCGGGTCAAAAAAACAAAACAACCTGGTCTATCAGCGCGCTGAATTCACAATATTCTAGGTGAATGCTATTTTTGTATCAAAAGGAATCTCTTTGAAGCCTGGTGTTGAAATGTGGGATCTGGGTCAGATACTCGCATTTAAAAAAAGAGAGAAAAACAATTTAAAAACTGCTTATCTTATCTTAGTTTGACCAAAAACAAAAGTTCATTTCAATAATTTTCTCACCCTAATGAAATGTCAAACCTGTATGACTTTTCTCTTCTGCAGAGCACAATAAAATATATATTTTGAAGAATATTGATAGCAAAACAACACGGGTCCCTATTGACTTCCATTCTATGGACACAAAACCAATGAGATATTCCTCAAAATATGTTATTTTGTATTCCACAGAAGAAAAACTCATAAACTGGTTTAAGACATCACAATGGTGAATAAAATGAAGACAAATTTTTATTTCTGAGTGAAATATCCTTACAGGGAGCCTGGTTCCTATTGAGTCTATTGTAAATTAAAACAATTTACCAAGTTTAATTTTAACCATTAATCCAAGATTATTAGACTGACATTGCATAACCTTAAAAAAACATAAACTGTTAATATTTCAGAGAAAATATGTTACCATGCAAATATTTTTTGTGACTGTGTCATAGTTATATAGGACTTGGCATGTTCATTCTATTTGCGCTACTAAGGACCCTAACGAGGATATGACAGAGAGCAATATATCAGGTGACAGGAAGTAAGAAAATAACTATATTTAAGATGAAGGAGCTCCAATTGCCTGCCTCTTTAAACTCTGTGTCCGTCTGCTCTAAAAGGAAAAGCCAGCAGATTTGAATATAGCACATATGTGTGAGTCAATAAAATGAATTGACTGCAGAGTAAAAGCACTTAGGAGAATTCAATATGCAAGATGATCAACTGTGTGCACTATAGTGGCACATATAATTTCACTCCAATTCAAACAGCACATACCATGAACTTTCACTTTTTCTCTTGATATGAACCGATAAACACAATCAGAATATCGTATCTTAATAAGTCTTAATATCTTATGAAATTTTGTAAATAGCTATATTTTTATATTTTACTGAGAAACGAAAGTCATGCATTCAGTTCGCTAGTTTTTAAAAACAAAGAAAATAGTGATTATGGAGACCCATGTTAGAACAATAGCAACAGTCACTACGCTGAGAGCAAATCATCCCTTTATGAACATCCTGCGAACTGTCGCACAGATTACGCCAGGCAGCTAAGTAAACCGACAATTTCCTGACAAACCCAGGAGAGCTGGAAAAATACCCACTTGTGAATCGGGCACAACAAATCAATTTCATAATTGTCATTGCACCGTTTCATATGACAATTACAACAATGTTTAATGAAATCATCACTTAAAGATCCCTAAGCTGAGGGGGGACCTGTAGCATATGCCTGATTGCATATAAAATCTATTTTTAAAAACATGCAAAGAATGAAGGAAAAATGCTGTATTTCATGTACTGTACAGCCAGTGCTTGAAGTGGGTGGAAACTCACTGGTATGCTCTCTTCTGTTCAAAGTAATTATAAACTTAACTAGTTCACTAGACTATAAGTCAAAAGGTTTAACCACTGAATACATCTTGGTTACAGATGTAACCTCAGTTCCCTGATGGAGGGAACAAGACGTTGTGTCGAACTGACTGATAGGGTTTGATCTTGAAAACCTATCAACTATGATGTACTTTTTAAAAGGCCAATGAAATTGGCAAATGGCGTAAATACGGGTATAAAAGGAAGATGGTGTGCCTATTCATTCACCTTTTGGGCTGAGGAACCTGGGAAGGATACCTGGGTTGCTGCAGCGGCCGAAGCGTTGTGGCATAAAGGACACAACGTATTGATTCCTCCATCAGGGAACTGAGGTTACATCCGTACCATAAGTTCCCTTTCTGTCAGTCTCTCAACGTTGTATCGAACCGACAGATGGGGTTCCTATATTGAACGCCACTGAGCTTCTACGTATCACAACCTCAAACGGCGCGACTGACGTGCCTAGGCGAGTCACAGGTGAGCACTGCCGCAAATCATGATTTCCCAGTGAAAAAAGTAAGGCAGCACTTGAATAAGGGCGAGGGCTCTTACCAACGGTCGACACAGGCGGGGGCCTTCCTACTCTTAACACAAGATGGCCGCCTGGTACAGTGAGGGACACTGGGGAGCGCAGGAACCTCGAGAGAGTTGAGCCTGTGCAACGGAGGCCATATCCTACCTACAGGGAGGTGAAATGTGGAAATTGCACACACAGTATCACGAAATGGGGAGAACTCATGGAGGAATCGTGCATGACCCCAACAGGGGTGCACGGAACGGTGGAGTCCACCATGGGGAGCTCACACGTTCTCCAGCGGGGATCCAAGAGTGAGGAATACGTTATATGGGACGACCCAATGGGGGAGTCATTGGGTCGTCCCATCATGCTGAACGATACTTACCTGTGACAAGTACGAGATGTGAGGTGATGTCAGCAACATACACCTTAAGGGTAGAAGGGGAGAGATTCCTCTACAACCCTTCCTGGAGCACGACCCTGACCGCACCACTCTGCGGGTCTTCCCAGCGGGAAGCGCTTCAGTACGAGAAGAGGCGCCACTTGTAGGCATTCATATGCCTAGTGGTGGAAGCCCTGGCCTGAGTAATAGTAATCCTGACCTGGGGGCAGGTCACACAGGATCTCCTCGTCCTGTCCAGGAGCCAGACGTGGAGGCTCCAGAGGTCTGGTCTCAGGTGCCAAAGCGTGCCCTTCCCCTGAGAAAGCAGGGCATCAGAAGCCAATAGGGCGCAGCTTTCCTGTAGCTCAGTGGTAAGAGCTTTGCGTTAACAACGCAAGGATGTGGGTTCGATCCCAGGGGAATGCAGATAAACAAATTTAAATATATAGGTTAATGCTATGTAAGTCGTTTGGATAAAAGCGTCTCCCAAATGTCTAAATGTAAATGTGAACTAGCAGTACTTGATGTCCCTCCTCCCTGACCTTGCACAGAGCCTGTGCAGGGAGGCTCACAGGGGGGAAAATTACTTCCTGCTCTCGAATCGAGGTAATAGAATGCGGCGAACCTGGGCAGGTGTCTGGCAAACTGGGTCGCATAGCCGAGACGGATCATCCTCGCTAGCCAACTGGACGAGCTGGGGACCTGAAATCGCGCCACAGTAAACGCGACAGAGGAGCCAGGGGAGTGATCTATAACATCATCCCCGTGGGGGGGTTGTGTGGCTTGCAGAATGTGCGCTAAGGTGCCAGCTGTGCACTAAGGTGTCCGTGCCGAGGGCTCGAAGAGCATTCTTGCCTCGAATCGAGGTAAACCAGGGCGGGTGTCTGACAAACTGTCCCCGCCGGGTTCGCTTTTCACAGGAGGTAACAGACAGGGAGTCAATGCCCTCGTCAATGCTCCTACCACGGGGGGCCGCCTAAAGAGTGGGTACCGGGACCGCAACGGAGGGGCGGGGCTTCTGGGAAGCACACGCTTCTTCACTGTCAAGAACAGTGTCACCAAACAGTCCAGCCTCGGTGACGGGTGCATCGAGAAAGCGTACTCTCTCTGCGTCTGCGCAAGGCTGCGCATTTGGCTGAAGCACAAAGTCAGTGGTGGTGCGCAGCTGAATCATGTCTTTACTCTAGCAGGGGCAGCTTAAACCTCAGCAGTGCAAACTTTCGGCACGAGTGTCGAAAACGTAAATGCTCTGGAAGGGTTCGTCGGTCCCTCCAGGTGGCGGCTGTCTGCGGGCACAGGTGTGGCGTGACTGCATGCTCGACCTGAGGTACATCGACATATCTCTAGCTGCCAATGTCAAAGAAAGTCAAGGCAACAGCACTCGTCTGACGTGAACGTGCCTAAAAAGGGGTTTTCCCGGTCTTCATGCCATCCGATGACACATCGAAAAACTCGTACTCGTCAGCCCAATGAGTGATTAATTGCTTATAATAAAGATGATGCTTCGCAGGTTCCGAAGAACAAAAGGTGAATGAATGTGCACGCCCATTCCCTAATTTCATTGGCCTTTTAAAAAGTACATCAGAGTTGATAGGTTTTCAAGATCAAACCGACAGAAGGAGAACTGTATATGGGGTCATTTTTTTATTTACATTTTAGAATAATAATAGTAATTCTGTTAATAGAACCTAGTAACAAATGTAACTTATAGTATAGTATATTTATGTTGTTATTTTGATCTGTGTCTCAAGTTTTCATTTTCTGCACATAAATGCAAACAGAAACAATATTTTTATTTGACATTGAACAAAACTAAAATGATTATTTTACCTAAACACATATACATTTAGATGGTAAATTCAGATTTAATTCATGGCAAATTCTCCTTATTTTTTCCACGGCTGTTTGTGTTTATATGTGTATACAAATATAAATGACATACAAACTAATCTTATGGATCTCTTTTTTATGCAAATTAAAATGGGATGTAAATTTTTTTATACCATGTTATTTAAATGCGATCAATGGCATGGTTTAGAAGTGCAGGAACCAATTATCCTTAAGTTCAAGCACTGTGTGTACATCCATGTACGGAAGGAGACTGATTCCACAAATATCTGTGAAGTGGTTACTGTTCAGCGGCCGGAATATGATTTTGTGAAATATCCACTTCAGATGTCATTTCATTAAGTACACACTCAGCTTTTCTCGTAGTTTTCAATACACCATCTAGTACTTGGGCCTCAGCAGATGATTAAAAAAAGCAAGTAACATAAGCAGAGGTCACAGGAGACTGA
This sequence comes from Barbatula barbatula, assembly GCF_947034865.1. Taxonomy (NCBI): domain Eukaryota; kingdom Metazoa; phylum Chordata; class Actinopteri; order Cypriniformes; family Nemacheilidae; genus Barbatula; species Barbatula barbatula. The sequence continues at coordinate 15,902,267 of NC_136772.1, forward strand.
TGGTGCAGTAATGGGAGAGACACAGAGAGAATAGGAGAGAGAACCTCAGATGACAGCGTATTCAGGACTGAGCACCTTCTCTGGTATTGACAGCAGATCAATGTCTGTGGTTGTGTTTAGAGGGTGTGTGCAGATAAAAACAATACGGCAAAACGCTGTGGTAAAGGTTATAGTTCGAAAATGACCCTGATCTTGCTAAAAAACATCCTCTTCTGTTGCCCTCAGTGCTCAGAGGGCAGGAGATATCGCATTCAAACGCAAAGAGTAGGCGTCAGACTGCAACCCTGCGACATAATCAAGTGGAGGAGAGGGAAAGAAATCAATGGATGACAACCTGGAAGAAAACAGGAAGCTACTCGCTACCTCCCCCTGATGCAACCAATACCTAAAGTGATAGCCAACACTTGGGCTGCAGTCCCAGATCCCAGACAGACTGATCGATGACTGGTGTCCTGCATTAACTCCAGGATCCCCGTTTCTTCTGCCAGACTAAACGTGATACTTTGTGGCGAAAGAGTTTCATCTGATTCACCTCCCAATAATGAAATATTTGAGCCTAAGATTTCATAACCCACAAATTTGGTGGTCTATAGTAGATATGGTTTTCTTTCACAGAGAGGATTATTGAGGGGTTTAATCAGAGCCGGCGCAAGGCATAAGCCAACGCTTAGGGCCTCCGTGGCAACCAGGGGCCCCCCAAGACTCTTAAAAAAACTAAAAAAAACGATGTAATTTCATGTACTCTTGGGACATTTCTTGATATCGTTTTTCAAATATAATAATTCAATGGATATGGGTAATGATACAGATTGCATTATTCAATGAGAAAAAAAAACACAACGCTATTTTATGTTAATTGTGTCTGCAGCAGGATGCATGCACAGCTACAGTATGTTATGATTAAAGAATTTCAACTCAATAATGTCACAGAAAAGGACATATTCTTCTGGTGCAGAGAAAAGAAAAAGGAAGCAAACCGAGAAAGAGAAAAAACAGCAAGATAAAGGTAAATTGAGAAAATGTATATAAACTAAATAGGCTTAGCCTAGCCTAGTAGGCTATATGCAAGCTTAAGTTAGCTGGCTAGTTAATTAAGCCAGCAAGAAAATATGTTTGATGAAACATCCACGAAATGCTTTGCAATCTTAATATATTATACACAACATATTACTTAGCTGATTTTAAAAATAACTTTCCTGGATTATATTTCTGTACTAAAAATAATCTTCATTTTCATAAACTTGGCACTGATAATAAAAAATAAGTTTCTGTTTTATAACTTTGGTACTGATAAAAGGTTTAACATTACTTACAATTTCATTACAATTGTGTTTATTTTTCAAATAAGAAGATCCTGGTGGTGTTTGATTTGTATTCAGCTTTATATTTGATTCTTGAACCACCTTGTTACAGATCCATCTGATCTGTTCATTTTGTTAATATTTTATAATTTAATTTAATATAGTCCGTTTTGTCCATTTAAATTATTTTGTACATAAAAAGATACAGTTTATCTTAAGTAATTTTATTTGTAGTTGATTGTATTGCACTCTTTGCACATTTGTCATTTTTCTAACCAAAAGTAATTAAAGTGGTTAACATGTTTACCGTAAATGCATTGTCTTCTGTTTTATTTAGCTAATTTTCAGTACACCACATTAAGTGTGCCAATTGGTAATGCAAGAGTTTGAATGTTAAAGTGCAAATTAACACCTGACCACTTACAACACAGCTACAATAAATAAAATGGATAATGGGTATTTTAGATTTATAGTGTGCCATTAATTGGTCATATTGGTGGCACTGAGGGGCCCCAAAATAAAATTCTACTTAGGGCCCCATGAAGGCTTGGGCCGGCCCTGGGTTTAATGTAAGCCCATGTGCAATGATGTAAGATCATTAGCATAATATGACCACCCATATAACAACCCACATGTACTGGCAGGGAGAAATGTATTTATTTATGTGCAAAAAGATCATATCAAATGGCATTTACATACAGGGCCAGGTCTGGGGGGGCAACCCCCACTCAGATTTGTTATGCGCCCGTCCATAAGTATCAAGAAGACAATTAAAATAATTAAAAACTGACATACTTCTTATTTGTATTATCTATTAAATAATGATCTGTCAATGAAATCTATCCATGGTTGAGTATGGACACACCCAATCTGTAGTTTACTGTGAATGAACGTCAAAAGTCAATTTGATCCAACCATGGGTTAAAAAATGTATTGGGTTAAAACAACCCAACATATTAATTGGGTTTATCAATATTTTACCCAAACAAAGACAGACAAAAACTCAGCATTCTATATAGTATGTTAAATATATGTCTAGAGAAAGACAAAAACATTGGTTATTTAAGAAGCATTTACTACTAATCATAGATTAGTAGGCCATAGACAAATTATGGATTCTTGGCAGTGTGCCTCAATGTATCATATGAAACAAATATGAATATCAAGCAATAACATTAACTACTAGTCTATAGACTACAGTATATCTATACTCAATACAAAAACTCTATCCAAAAGAGAAGTAATCGATTCAAAAGCATCACATAATATTGGTGTGCCAAAGACACGCCCAGGCCACGCAACCATTTGCATGTAAAGCAACCACAGAGCACCCATCGCTGGTAATGGTGGAAGAAACAGCCAGCTAGAGCGCACAAGACAGATGGTTCCCCTCCCAGAATACATCTCATTTAATGATCTCATTCTAGTGGGTGTCATGCTCTCTAGCTTTGCTGTTGCTGGCAATTCACAGCCTGAGTGGAATCATCTGTGTATCATATAATTACAACAACCCGCGTCCGGCCCGCGGTGTCACACTGGATCTCATGGAAGTAAATGGAGCTTTATGACGATAATGCCAGGGTGAACGTATTCCTCGTCTCCTTTACCACCGAGCATTAAGATGTTTTGACCGCAGTTAATCATAGTAAAAATGTAAGAGAAAAGAAGGATATGAGGAAAGATTATAGTTTGATACACACTCCCATCACAAAGTAATTACATACTCCAGTCACTGCGGAATGCATAACAATCTCTATAACACCTATTTACATGTACCGAAAATAACATCATCTGCTGTGAGCAAAGCAGACTCAACAGTCTTTTTGCTTGATAAATTACTCTTGGTTCAATATCTTCCCCTACCGCCCCAATGCCTTCCTATCCCCTAGCCCCACCTTCCTCCGCTTGCGAAATGCATCAAGCCTTTCTATTTGTCTTGGGAATAGATCTAAGTAAAGCTTTTACTCTCCTCACAAATTACCACTGTAATATAGTTTTGTTAATCTATCTAGTCAGGCCTCAAATTTAAACAGGGACATTTTGCTGAATGGAGGATTTTCAATTGCAAGCAGATATTATATAATTCTCGGCCTAATGGCCTGGCAAGATCTTTTCTCATTCTGATTTTGGTTTAGCAATGGGCTTATTTTTTATTCACCACGTTCTATGCAGCTGAGTGCTGAATAGGCAGGAAATTAATGTGAGTTTATGGCAACTGACTGAATCAATAATCTCCATTTGTGGCTGTGCATTGTTGTGGTACGTCTTACTGCAAACGTAACCTTCATGAGCAGACAACTGTATAATAGCTGGTGTCTCGGTCATCTCAAAAACAGTACAGTAAAACATACATTTTTTAACTGCATGAGCACGGGAAGTTGCATTAGAGCATTATGTATCTTGCAAACCGATATTGCTACAATGCAATAAAATGACTTAATTTGTTAACATATGTATTTGTGATGAGAAGGAAATAGGTACATTTTCATTATATCAATACCTTTTCGTTTCTGCCTTAATGCTTTAAATCCTTACATTAACAGGATAATTGTAACTCCTAATCCACAATGGTGTAAGAACCCCAATCACACCCCCAGATCATCGCCCCCTGCTGTTTTCAAACGATCTTCATCTCCGGACTTTTAAAGGACTTCAACTCCTAACATGCACTGCACACTCACCCGCCAGCTTGGAGTGTTCATGCATCACACATATTGTCTGTTTGATACACACTATTTAAGCCTGAGTTTCCCACTGAGTTTTGTTGAGCGTTGTTGTCATCAATTTTGTTTTGTACCTCACTATGGATTATATGGATGTAAAGGCCTTGGATTATTATACCTGAAATCTTGTATTTGGATTACCTACCTGTTGCCTGGTTTTGATGTTTATATCCAAAATTCCTGGTTTGAAGATACTTACCTAAGGATTATGTACCTGATGTCTGTTTTGAAACTTACTTTGAAGTACTTCTGAAGTGATTGTACTTCCTGACGATCTGAACTGAATTATTAAAATACCTGTTTTCCGTTACGCCGTGGACATAATTTGTTACATTTACTGGTAAAGTAGTTTGGAGTTAACTGGTCCAAGTTAATAGCATGCTGTTACAGGTCAGAACTGCAACATATACAAAAAAATAAGGACTTTAAAAATTATTTTCAGTTTTTCTGAATTTACTATTTCAACATTTTTTTATTTTTGCTTTATTCTTTGAACTAATAACAATATTTCTGCTAAATTTCCAATATAAAAATTGTTTTTACATTTATTTACAGAACATGAGAATTTTTTAGACCTCAAATGTTAGAATATATAATTTATAAATTCATATATTCACTTTTAAGAATTACAACAGTAAATGTATTTATGAATTTTATTTTATGTGATAACACAGATTTCTATCACAGTCTTTAAGTCTTTCACGTTGTTGTTGGAGGACTTTCCAGTATGTCACTCAATAGGCTTGATTTTGTTGAAATTCAACAGATGCTTGACTGGAATGGGCACAATACCTCTATATGGCTGATAAGAAATGACTGAAATTTGGAACGGTCTCAAACTTTTTTCTGCGGCTGTATATAAAATAAGCATGTGTGAGATCTCTTAACTACTGTATTTGTTCCCCACAACAATGAGATTAAATGTACTATATCAATGACACTGAATGAAAGCAAATACTTCTCATTAAATTCATCCAAGATCACATTATCTGAATTATGCTATGCACATTAATTTTATTGTTTTACCGGTGTCTCGTTTGCATCTGCACTTTATTCCTAAGAACACTTTGGAAGCAACATCCAAAACAATGAAACTTCATAAAACATCACTGAGAATTAAAGTCTACAGAGCCATAAAAGAGCCACCAGTGAGCCATAAAATGTTCTTGTTTTATCAAGAAAGGCCAGACCAGAAGCAAAGCAAGTGCATTATGAAGCTTTTGCACCACTAACTTCCATCAAGTAGTGTCAGTGTGTTTCTGTGTCATTTGAAACAGCACAGGTCTCGGGAGAATTTCCACTGAAGTGTAAAAAATAAACTTTATAAAAATGCATATTATCATGTATGCCTATAAACCCATGCAACGCAGACAGATACACAGCTCCAGGACGGTGTGTAATTTATTCGGAGCATACTTTATAAAGATACAGCTATGGAGCTAAATGGAAAATTATGTTCCAACTGTGAAACATCAGTCAGCTTTCCACCACCCAGAATGCAGATCCTGCTTCTTCTGTGTGGTCGACTGTAGTGATGAGAACAACTTTTCTGCTACAATCTGACAGGTAAGACTGAACGTTTGTAAAAGCGTCAGGAGACAGACGGAGTGACAGAAACAAAGACTAAAAGGCTGTGAAGAAATGTCTCTGTACATCATCAGTGTTTCTCATTTCCAACATTTTACCAGCAAGATGCACAGAGCTGTCATGAATCTTGATAAATAGGAGAACGTGGCTTCGGAATCAAGATTGGGCCGTCAGGGCGCATGGGTCCTACGCACAACATGACTGAAAATGATGGAGGGGTAGAATGTCGGTTATCAAGGAAAGTAAAAAAACACATAAAGACGGGATTCTTCGCACAAGGTGAAATGTAGTGAGGTAGCTCCTGGACATTTCAGGTTTCTAAGACGCTGTTTTATTCCGTATTGATTTTCAAAGGCTTTACTTGCTCTCTTGTTATCTGTGAGTTCGAAACAATCGGCCGTTTTACCATGAGACCGCCAGAGTTGGATAAGTTAGCGCTTTGGTGCGTACTGCACGGGGCCTTTTAGATCTTACTGATCTATTTTTTAAACGTAAAATGGACTGTTTTAGCATGAGCTGCAACACCAATCTGCTCTGTTCTAGATATGCTAAGTGAAGTGTTTTGCAGGTTTTGGACTAACATTAAATCATTCATTTTCCTCCTACTATAATATAGTAATAGAATAAAAAAATTGTTCACATTATAGTTATCAGTCATATCAATAGACTAATAAAAGCCGTTTTATTTTTTGTGACCTCATGATGGGGGCCAATAAATTGAGATCATTTTTATCTTTGTAGCCCCCCATTATGACACTTTATCTTTAAAAAAAACAAAGTTAACAATCACACAAAAACAGAATACCTAGCATATTCCCAGGGGGTCAAGAACCAGATACCCTACTGTCTGGTCACAATTAAGATGTCATCCAGACTGCAAAGCAATCTGATCCATTATACTTCCTCCAGATATAAAATAATCGGATGAAATACTTGATGCATGTGCCTCACATTGTCACCATCTTCTTTTTCATTAAAATGATCTATTTTTACTTCCTTCAGCATTCAATAACCCGGTATCAATGCATCGTCTCCCCAATGACATTTCAGTCTGTAACACCTGAAAAGCGGTTGAGAAAGCCAGTGTACTATAAATGCTCATCGCTCTTTTATTGATCCCATCTTACACAGACTCATGCAGATTCAAGCCAGTATTTCACCACTGTAGTTGCTATGCCACCAAAGAGCCAAATGGTTTGCATGGCTCTGTAGGCCCCTGCTGGTAGATGACACAACTACACTATCAGGGATCAAAAGACATTAAATTTTTTTAAATACAGTATTTCTCTAGATAATACCCATAAGAAAGAAAAATCTCAATTATTTTTCCTTAACTCAATAAGATTAAACTAAGAGGCAAATGGAAACTTTTGCTTTAAGGGATATTTCAACCAAAATAGAAAATGATGTCATTATTTACTCACCCTTGTGTCATTTAAAACCTGCATGGCTTATTACAGAGCAAAAAACACAACATTTAGTAACCGAACAACTATCTGTACTGTCATGTATAATATCTCAGATATTTCTTCTAAGAAAACAACTTCTTAATAGAGATTTTTACACACTCAGTTCACAAACGGAACTAAAATTTTAGAACTCTGCAATCAAAAGTCAATATTATTTAAGATTTTAATCTCTTTAGCTATGATGCCTATTTAGCATTTTCAGTTTAAGAGTGTCATACCTTTATATATTGAATTACATTTTTTATTTCAAGCAGATTATCTAAAATTCTAGAATGAATCTGTTATGTTACTCTAAAAGTGTTCAGTAAAATACACAGTGACATTCTTGAGAGTGAGAGCATTAATTTGACATACTAATCTATGTTGTGTGAGCGTGAGTGACATATATATGTTATTGAATATTATTTGTATGATTTCAAAGGGTGTGGGTTTTGGGAAAATAAATTCAGACCTTGTTATGTTGGTTTATGTATCAAATGCAGAATAACATGCTTTTAAAATATACCATACATGTCTGTTTTTGTGCTCCAACAAATCTGCATCTGATCTGATTTTGGACCCACTTGGTGGGTTTGGGGAGCATGGAGGACTTAAAAAGATCAATATGAAATGTGGTATTTTTCATAAATTTTACATAAATCCAAGATTTTCCATGTATTTCACACCTCCTAATATGCCAGATACCAAACAAATGACAGAACTAGACAGTTTTTCTGTGGCACCCTTGAACATTGTCACCAGTGGTCAGATAAATGTAGTGTTTGCTGTATTACAGAAAAGCTCTTCAAGCTAATCTACAAGAGAGAGCCATCACAACAGAGCAAAAGACAATCCAGTCCATATAAATGCTGAATGAGTATGTGTCTGAGGTGAAACAGTTCCGCTTCTGAACATCCATCTACATGAGTTTGTATTATTTTCAGCCTCTTACACACCGCAACATTACAGACATGGCGCTGCGCTAAGGTTACGAAAGGCTTTCAAGCGGTTCGAGAAAATTGACTATAGCGTGTTCTCCCTTTCACTTCAGTTGAACTCAGAGGAAGAAGGTGAGGCATTTTGAATTCATGAGAGAGTCTCCTGGTGTGTGGTTTAAAATTGCATAACAGCAATTTATCAGGTACCATCTCTTGAAGACAGAAATGAGAGCCGGTCACATGATCCATCAGCAGCTGGTGGATACACCCCCACACTCCTGCCGCTGCACGCGAAAGCCATCAGTGCCATATAAATCACCCCGGAGACGCCGGGCCGTTTTTCATTTCTAGCAAAGTGGCCGTTTTGTAGTAAACTCCGAGCATGAGCAATTTGCACGCAGAATATGAGTTTGTGTCGTCCGCAAAACAGAGTGATTAAGTGAGACTGAGTGCACCCGCCCTCGACTGAGCAGCAGACATCAACGTCCTATGATCTGCGGGCCCTGGGATGGAAGGTGAAGGGACCGTTCGAGAATTCCAGCCGAGGTTAAATGTATTTTAATGGATCTCATTCATAGGTACATGCTGCACTTTTAAAGAGGGTCATTTCTGAGGAGCAAACATTGGTCTCTGCTAAAGGCGAAGAGCTCAATTTTGTCTGAGTGGCCAAACGATTCAATCTAATTATGTTCATTGCAGCAGAGAGCTTTAGAAAACTCTGTGGGGCTTCTACACACATTATAACACCAGAGACACCTTGAGATTTAGGTGCGAGAAAGACTGCACAAGTCTTCTCACCAGGGAGCCCATCTACGCTAATCAATACGCTTGCTGCATTCAAATCTACAGTTTAACTTCTCATTTTTAGGTCTATATATCTGCGTACGTCAATCATACCGCGCCTAACCGTAACCAATTCAAAAGTTGCAACTGGAAAATGTTAGCTGGGAGCAACAGCGCTAATGCTAATGATGAAAGGCACCATAATAGCATCTGCAGACTCAATACGTGCGCATAAAGCTAATCCCTTACCTAAAGGCCCCTCAATCCTTTGCTTCAGAAATGTCAATAAATGGTTCATTCAGAAACCTTGAAGAGTCAGATTAGGTTAATGTCAGTAGCAATGTTTTCCATCACTTTGCAAACCGTGGCGAAACTCTGGCAACGATATCAAACCCGCGAAGCAGTTAATTTTCCTGTGCATGTGCTAATTAATTGGGAGGTGGGTACTCTGAGCTACGGCAGACACATCATTAAGTTTTAACAGGACCAAAGGTTATCCTGCCTCCAGCGTCTCAGACAGATTGGCAAGGTGTGGACACTTAAAACACATCCATTCCATTTGAGATTAAGTTTACAACGAGTTCCTCCCCCTTCTTCTCGGTAGAGTGCTAATGAAGTCCCTATTTAGTGAGATCATCCATTTCTGTGACACCTGCTAAAAGCAGCCTGTCGGTTTTGGGACTTAAAGCAATGGCAGAGAGAGGAAAATTCATGCAATGACCCTCGGAGGGCCAGTTCATATCCCGTTTTAATTAATAAAAGCCATTGATTGATGGTAATGATCAATGGTTATCACACTGCTTAGATTTTATGGCTTAGGCAAATGAAGTGTCGCTGATAAAACTTAACATGATGGATTTTTTAAGGTGGTTTTGAGGCAGTAAAGCAAGTTTGACTCAGAATCATTCTCAGAAAAAAACATGTTGATTCAGATGTGAATTTCTGGATTCTCCCATTTTTGTTATGTGTTATTTTCTGCAGCCTGTTATAAGAGGAAAATTCTATATTAAGCACAAACTTGACCTCTCAAAGATATCTGTAGACAAAAAAAACATTCTTGGACATTTAACTTTTTCAATGCCCTCTTGTCGGAATTCTTTTTTGACAGCTGGGTCATATCGACTACATTGAGCTAAGGGAGAATTCATGTATTTGTTTCAAATTGTTTAATCAATACACTTCTAAAACAACACTCCCTCAACTGTTGCTTTCTGTTTTATCTCCGCTTCCCTCACTGACACAAAAGGGGATCGAGTCACAGTGTAGGCGGAAAAACAACATCAAATCTGTTGCGGTGCCAAGATCTGTTCATATTGGCATGCATGAAAGCAGATTTAGGCACAGACCAGAGGCTATCCATCTGACTTAAGCATGATCAAAAAACTCTTAAATGCACACAAGCATTGCATCAAAGCAAGCATTGATTTTTAACACGCATAAAGAAAACACATGAGATATACAAAAAGACACAAAAGACAGCACACCAACAAGAGGTCCTGAATGTTTGCGCTTCTCTTCAAAAACTAATTTTGGGAGTTATGCATAATGAATACAAAAACCTTAACAAGTAACAGGACAAGGCGTAGATGTTACCTATCTGTCTGATTCCTATCTAGGGCGCACTGCTGAAATGTTGGTCACTGCATGCTTGTTAATTTTTCGCTATAATGATTTTTTCAGGAGTCTTTGAAGCTATTTATGGCACAGTCTTTGAAATTCTGCACTCCAATCAAGATCCACAAGTGCTTACTGCATAATGGGCTTCATTAAGAGAGGAATTCGATTACAGTGGAGAAGTTTTGACTTAGCATGCTCAGTGGGAGACCTTTCAATTGCAGACCCACTCTAAAAGTACTATCAATGTTAAACAAAACAGATCAACTTACAGAATAATAAGCAATGGACATTCGATTTAAGGACTTCTAACCTATTCTAGATCTTTTTCTAAATAGTGCCGTACTGACAGCAAGATCAAAGCAGTTTGAGATCTCCGCTGTGGCAATCTTCCACATTTACATTTGCGCATTTGGCAGACGCTTTTATCAAAAGCGACTTACCTATACATCTATACATAGGTATGTGCAATCCCATGCGATCGAACCCACAACCTTGCCCTTACCAATGAGCTACAGGAAAGCTTCCAGCTGGACGCTACAGTCTCGTACAGCCAATCTGTCAGCATTTATATCCCAGGTCGGTTCATATCTCTCTTGTTTTCTCCTTCTCTCCCTCCTTACTTTCCTCATCCGTTTTCCCCAAGCCCTCTCCCTTCACCTAAAATCTCACCCACTCCCCTTCGCGCTTCCTCGCTCAATCTGTCTTTTTCGCACTGAACGTTTTGCCTTAGTATTGTGCTGCCACTCTTCCATCTCTGTTCCTCTAACTTCACTTTGCTTTGCGGTATGAAAAGGCATGACAATTCAGCCAAAAGGGTTTCCACAAACAGCACAAAGTGAGTGATAACCGGTCTGGCCGTGTAGCTGTTCGGGCCCGGCTCTTTGAGTGAGTAATTGCTCAGGCTCTCTGGCCGAATCGTGGCCTCGCACAAGCTGTCTGTTATGTGATGTAGGAGTCAAATGGCATGTCTGCGTGTGCGAGCACGCGAGAAAAAAAAGAAAGCGAAATTTTTTATGTGCTTCTGCGAGTGAGAGAGAAACAGAAAGGCAGGGCCAAATGTGTAGAGAACAAATGGCGAAAGCATACATTACATTACGTGCCATGTTGTAACTGCAGGGATTCTTTTGCCGGGCTCACTGAGGACTCAGCCCTCCTCTTCCTCATTAAGACGTCAGTGTAATTTGGCAAATGTAGCATGACGACATGCGGCAAGTAATATCCTAATGATCACAGAATGGGCTTCTCACAGCCTGCAGAATATCATCAATCTCAGCCCACAATGCTGATGACAGATTACTGAAGAAAGGCAAACAATTATATAAAATATCACAGCTAGCAACCAAATGATAATGCAGCACCGTGTCATGTTTCCTGATATGCCTATTCCCAGACGAGAAACACATTATTATTTCCACAGCACTGGAGCTAAATAGTTTAGCATGACTTGTAAGGACATTGATAGGGTGTTTTGCTTTGTCGCAGAGCTGGGGAGGGGTGTAAGAAAGATGTGATGAAAAGTTTGATAGAGGAGGAATGCACTAGTGTGCAAGATCCATTTCGAGGATGTGGAAAGAGCAGAGTAAGTCTGAAATTAAGCAAGAGCACAATTTCAAAAAGCAGTCACGCCTCCCTAAAATTTACCGCTAGAGTGCATGTGAATTTTCTAAAATCTTCACATTTTTCCTCAATATCTTTGCAATGCAACCCAATGGAAATCAATGGATTCACAGCTCTGTCTGTTGCATCAAAAACCCTGGTGTGTAGGCGTCCTAATGCAGCAGGACAAACTTAAATATTAATACCTGGGAAATTCAAGACTCTCTCTCTCTGTCTCTCTCTCTCCTCGATTTGTGTTGATCTCAGAATTCATGCTTTATAAATATTTACAGCGGTGGCAGACACTAAGCAAGCTTCCAGCCGACTCGTCTCAGTGTCTGAATGACAGGAGAACAGAGAGGGGAGAAAGAGAGAGAGGTATGTTAGGACATATAACTTGCAATACTTCACAACCCACTAACAAGTTTAATACTACCACAAAAACAAAAGTGCTCAGTTACTGTCTGCACTACAGAGGAAAGTCTGACAAAATGTATCCTAAGGGTAAAAGCAACAGTAAAACAGAACAGTGGAGGTGAAATACTATGGGTCCAAACAGTCACTATACTGTTAAAGACAAGACTGTGCTCATGACTTGTTTTGCTTCCTTTGTTTTGGAAGTGTGTTAGTGATGAAGGGTCCATTATTTCTCAAATCGTTGTTGTTGTTGGACTCGTATCATCAAAAGCATATCACACAAAAGGTCAGCGTCTTGGACAACCTCCACTTAGAAAAAAACTGTTGACATGTTAAAGCAAAATATATTCTTTGTTTTGCTGTTAAGGAGTGGACATTTAACATTATAAATTTTTTTAAGTTTTCCTTTTGTACTGTCAATTTGCCATTATTTCCAGTTCCAATACCAAATATCTGTATTAAGACAGTGTGTAAAAAGACACACACAGTTAATAGCACATCATCAACATTGCCATGAAGAAAGCAGTGCTTCTTTTCTCAGGAGACCCGTTTTCGTTTGTGTCCTCAAGGTCCAGGAAGGGACCTTGTTTTTTTGACATACTGTAGTGTCTCAGCATGGTTTAAACTGACCCAATCTCCATGTAACACTTCATGATGGTATCTGCTCCATTTCCATTCTAAAATTGGTAAGAGTTTCGGATTGATAGTCAATGCAAAAATAAACATTCAGTATTTTCCGCAGAAAAATAAACCATCCAGCTTGGCACTGGGTTTAAATTGGGATGTCAGGGGCAGGGAATCCATTTATTGCACTGAACATTTCCATTTAAAAATGACTTGGGTGATGAATGTAAGACTCACAGCGTGTGCAGATGGCCCTAACATGACAGACTACTAAAATGCACACAGCATTTATCAAACTTTTCTTTGGGAATAATTTTCCCTCTCTCTCCCCAGCGTGCCCCTGAAGCTTTAGGTCTTACGCCTGATGTTGTAACTCTGTTTTTAACCTCGTTCCCCAACTGCAGGCGACTGATAAGAGCAGATGAGACCCAGGCTCTGAGGAATTCCTGCCACACCACTGAACTCAAACTGCAGGCCAATGCAAAATGCAGCGTGAGCTCAGCTCAGCCTCGCCATATGCTCCCGTCCTGAGTCTTTCGTCAGGCCTGTAAAAATTCACTGATTGAACATGCTTTCCTCAGAAATATCTAGATTGATATCTACTTCCAGATGCTCAGGTACGTCGAGAGCATTTTTTGCGTAGTTCAAATACAGAGTTGCTACTTTCAGACGGAATTCACTAAGAATAAAATCTGATGATATTTGCAAACGCAGTTTTAGCACCCGATTCCCAAAATAAAGTTTTATCATGCAGTAAACTTTACTGAATAAAGCATAACTCTTTATTAATGTGAAATCTTGACTATAGGCTACTGGATGTTTCATTAAAATCCTGTTTTAATGGTCTCTATCAACAAACATATCTATAATGTGATCTTTCTTTGATCAAAACAGTAACTGTCACTTAAATAACAAAACATGTAAACAAACATTTGTCTCAAATAAATATCAACACCTGATTTCCAGTGCAGTAATATACAAATGTTAATTGCACTTCATAATTGATGCATAATTATAATATTTTTTATGCAAATTAGACTTACATTGGAAAAAAAGTAATTTCACAGAAAATACATTTAAATATGCATGATGCAGCACTACTTCTGTATTTAGTACCTGCTTGAACTAGGTTTGCAGATTTGTAAAATACTACATCAATGAAGACCATGTTTCTAAGGTCCATATGTAGCAGATCTAGATCGTTACAACAGAGCACCGGCAAGAGTTACAAACCGTCTTGAGGTGTGCATTGTGTACAAGCGCTGATGGCAACGATGAGGCTTTATCAGAGAATTGAGCAGATGTGAGGGTTGTTTGAGTATTGATCCACTCCACTAAAAGAGTTTTGTGGCTCCTAAAGCCCTCTGTAATAAGAAGGAAGCATCGGATAAAAATGAGAGGAAGAGAGAAAAAGGTACAGAAGATAAAGAATAGGAGAGTAATAGAACAGAGCTCATGCATGCAAGCGTAATATTTACAGTAACGCTCCGCCCGGAGGCGCAGGCCACCCCGCTGTCCAGCACAGCTTGTAGATCAATTAAACACTGTACTGCTCTCATTCATCACCCCGGAAAAGTGACAATAGCAAGCTATTCTCCCAGCCTCTCCTTTCCTAGCCGCAGGGTTCTAAGGGCAGGGAGCAACCCCATAGTTCTGCAAACACTGTTTAATCCTGGTTGCATATGCAGGATGCCCAACCTCCCATCTATGGCTATAGTCAAAACAGGCCATGACACCTTCATCGAAAACAATCAACACATGTATGCTAATGCACCCATTTAGGATTACAATGAAGCATGAGCAATGCATGTACAGCGTTTGCTTTCAGTTGATGCAAAGTTTAGTAATATTAGTCAAAAAGGAACCCCACCAAGACGACATTTGTGGGTTTAACTGAACGTGTTTGTCTTATGTTTATATTCATACTAGCGTGAGTGAATCACGCAGCTTGATGGTTTAAGATTTAAATAAGACGGAGAGTCCTTGAATAGATTTAGGTGTTCAGGAGAAGCTGACCTGACAGGGAAAGATGAATTATTGCTCTCTCAGCTTTGTTTGAGTCATACTCTTGGGAGAAACACATCCAACATCTTCCCCCCAATTACACCTTCATGCTTGTGCAAGTAGAAGAAAATGAGAGTGTTTAAATAAAACATTATATTGGGGTGTTTCTTCAAACACAGGCGATTGTAGGTCTCAGGGGTTGAGTTTTAATAAAACAGATTTCATGTTTTATGAAGGTTATATTAAAAGGTTTGGAAAGGTTTTAATAACTTCATTTACTTTTAATACTTTAATGTGTAGATTTTACTTACGTTGTTGGTTTTATTGTTTTAACTATTGATATTTTTGTTATGTTTTTATTGTAAATCTGATCTGAAAGATTAAATCAACTAGTCACATGATTTTTATCACAAACCAGTTTTGCCAGTCCTTTAGATATAACATATGCATTCAGTTAATAAAATCATTATTTTTAAGATAAATAATTTTAAGTGAATATTTATATTTCCATTTCCAAATCATAGGAAAATATTTTCTTTGGGATACATATGTGACCCTGCTCACATAACTAGTCAGAAGTAGCACAGGTATTTGTAGCAATAGCCAACAGTACATTGTATGGGTCACAACTATCAATTTATTTAATGCAAAAAAATCCTTGGGATATTAGGTAAATATCATGTGATTGGATGCAGCGAAATTGCAAACAAAAATTCTGCTTTCTATAAATGAAAAAACACCCATTCATTCTCACTTGATTTATCAGCTATATTTGAAACGGACATGAGGTAAGGGCCAGAAGGCAAGTACTTGACATGCCGGGCAAATGCCATAGTGTTTTTAACCTGGAGAGAAAAGAGGGAGGGAGAGTGAGTGAGTGAGAGAGAGAAAAAGCAAGCGAGACCAACATCGCAGATGGTATCCAGCGGCCTGCAAAATGTCAATGGGTTTTAACCTCGTTTGACAAGAGCAGAGCATATTTTCCCCGAGTATGATCCTTCAGTAAATGTCAGGGAGGCATTTCAGCATCTCTCACTGTCCCTAGAGACACAGTGTACAATACACAGCAACAACACGGGCAAAAGCAGTGACCAATGCCAACCTCTGTAAACAGCTTTAGGCACATTCATCGCATTTAAGCGACACAGAATTCTGTAAAGATCCATATCAGCATCTATAGGGTTTAGGCACAGGGTAAAAGACGGGGCATTTTTGCATTATTGTATTGCATGTGGCATAAATGAGTGTTTGATGGACTGTGATAATGGGGTCTATAAATAACTTTTCCCATCTGTTCATCTATCAGCCTGCTTCGAAGCAACATACATTAGACAGCCCTTTGCTTTAAAAGTCTAAATGTTTTGCTTCATAATTCTAGTAACAAAGGTCAACTATTATTTCCATCGGTTTGTAAAAACACTGTTGCGGCCGGAATCCCGTCAAAAGGCCAAAGCAGCTGCAGAGGTACATTTATTTTGAGCCTGTGCCAGATCAACTAGTGAACAATTTGGTATAAAGAAAGACTCCTGTTATTGTCAGGTTTACATTTTGTATTGCAACTAGTAGGCAGAGTACAACAAAATTGAATGCAATTGAGAATTCCTTTCTCTGAAAAATGACCTTGTATCTCTACTTCTTGACATAAATCATCATCACTCACAGATCAGGAAACCAGCTTGACCTCATCTACACCCGTAACTGCACCACAGACAACATTAAAATCATACCTCTTCACATTTCTGACCACTTCTTCATCAATTTCAACATGCTCCTCTCTACATGCCCTACACCTCCAACACCACCTGTTTATTTTAGACAGAACCTTCGCTCTCTCTCCCTTAGCACCCTCTCTGCTAAAGTGACATCCTCTCTTCCCTGCAACTTTGCATCTTTAGATGCTGCCATTGCCACCTACACCTTATGCTCTACACTTACATCCTGTCTAGATAACCTTTGTCCTCTGTCCTCCAGACCAGCTTGTGCCACCCCCTCCTGCCCTTGGCTGTCTGACATCCTTTGTGAACAACGGAGTACACTCAGGGCTGCTGAAAGGAAATGGCACAAGACCAAGAATCCTGCTGAACTAAGGGACTACCAGTCGCTACTCTCCTCTTTCTCTACTAGTGTTACCACATCTAAAACGTCTTTCTATACCACCAAGGTGAGCAATGCACCAGGGGCGTTTCCAGCAGTGAAGGACATCCGGGGCTTAGCAATGATGTATACGTGCATGTCAGACGCACGTATACGTCATTGCTTAGCCCCGGATGTCCTTCAATGCTGGAAACGCAATGCTGGAAACGCCCCTGGTGTATGCGACGTCGGAGGCGTGGTTGGCTGTCAGTGGAAAAAACTCGCTTTTAAAAACGAACTGGGATCCCGATCAGCACGAGCAATCGCATCAAAGCAACATCGCGCTCTCCTTAGGCATCCACTTCATGCAGCAGTCATCATCAGAGAAAATACCCTTTCTACGAAGAGGAGTTTTTTTGTTTGTTTTCCAGCTCTAGCTAGCCTAGAACCAATTATAGCGGCTGCGCTGCCCATGTTCAGTGTTTTCTTATTAAATCTTTTTATAGTTGTAATTTAAAGGACGATTAAATGAAATGATTCAGACAAAATTTAAATGCGGCACACTGCTTATGACTTGCATGACGCGGGACAACAAAGCTTCACATTTCAAATCAAAAGCATAAAATTTGAAAGCTTCCCGCAAATTAAGGGACAGGTGGTCCCCCTTTGGTAATATTAAGCGGGGTTTTGATTTACCCACTGTTTAATGTTTGATGATGATCACGTTATTTTATATTTTAATGAGTGAGCAATCTTCTATTACTTGTTTCAGCTTCTTCTCCTGTGTTTTTATCCTGTGGCGATTCGGTACTAGAAGATCGCTGTCCACTGCTCACCACATGATCACTGGGGTCCCTCAGGGATCGGTGCTTGGACTGCTGCTTTTTTTCAACTACGCAACATCCTTGGGACCCATCATATGGGCACAAGGCTTCTCCTATCACTGTTATGCTGTTGAAACCCAGATCTACATCTCATTTCACCCAGACAATACCACTTTAGCAGCTCGCATAAAATCCTGCCTAGAAGACATCTCAGCTTGGATGAAAGAGCATCACCTCCAGCTGAACCCGGCCAAGACAGAACTACTTGTGTTTCCGGCACACCCCACGGTGCAACACAATCTCACCATTCAACTTGGCAATACCTGTTACGTCCTGTATGGTATTGGGAGAGTTGTTTTGTTTTCTCTCTTCTCCCACTATTCTTTCTCACAGGACCAGTGATTGGATGGCGTTCCTGTCAATCATCGAGTTCACCTGACACCCTGAGAACCAATCGGAGATTAGTGGGCGCGTATAAAGACCCGGATATGAAACCAGCGAGGAAGAGCGGTTTTGGGTTTTCTCCTTTGTTTTGCTCTCTTGTGATTATTTGCTCTTGCTTGTCGTGCTTAGTTTTTTTGTGTGTTAAAGTTTGCTCTGTTGAACCCTTTATAAGTCTTTTTCGAGGCACAACGATGGGACCAAATTAGTACATCACGTGATTTACATTCACAACATACAGGGTTAAAAACAAACTATTTAATACACTAGTTTATGAGCGGATGCTAACCAATGTATTTGTTTATTAGATAGTGTAGTTAGTGGCGTTTTCGCTGAAGATTATTTTTCTGTCCCTGTTTTCTTTACTTGAGTTTGTTTTGTTGCGTTCTTTTCTTTGGCACCGCTCTTGTCCCTATGTTGTAAATAGATTGGTTGGATTTATATTTGATTCACGGTTTATTGTGTGATTGAGTGTTTTGGTAACATCAATGTACTTTTTTTACTAAAAGC
This sequence comes from Barbatula barbatula, assembly GCF_947034865.1. Taxonomy (NCBI): domain Eukaryota; kingdom Metazoa; phylum Chordata; class Actinopteri; order Cypriniformes; family Nemacheilidae; genus Barbatula; species Barbatula barbatula. The sequence goes on from NC_136772.1 coordinate 15,921,153, forward strand.
AAGTACAAATTTCGTTTCTCAATAGAGTAAAAGTATATTACTTTAAACAATATTCTGTTTAATTATTTCTATTTTTATTTTTCCTATGTTACTTTCCATGACCTCTAGATGCCGAATAATTAAGGGATGTAACAATACCACAATCACTCCTTCCAAAACAACCAGGAACCTTGGAGTGATATTTGATGAACAGCTGTCCTTTAATGATCAGATTGCAAAGAAAACATGATCATGCCGATATGCCTTATTCAACATTCGAAAGGTTAGACCTTGTCTCACTAAGCATGTGGCACAACTCCTTGTCCAGGTCCCGGTAATCTCGACGTTGGACTACTGCAATGCTCTCCTTGCTGGTCTTCCTGCAAAGGCTATTAAACCACTACAGCTGGTTCAAAACGCAGCAGCACGCCTTGTATTCCAACAGCCCAAAAGGGTTATAGTCCTTATCAGTTTCCCGCTCATTCTCCTTCACAACTCCTTCCTGGTGGAACATTCACTCTAACTCAGTCCGGTCAACCACATCTCTCACAACCTTCAAAAAACGACTTAAACTCCATCAAATAAAAAAGAGAAAAAAACTCTCTCTTTCTATCAACAGGTAGTGGTCTAGCTTTTGATGAAATTGGTAACTTTGTATAAGCATCTATTGTATTATTGCTCCTGTATGACATATCACTAATTGCTCCCTAAACTCTTGGCAAGTCACTTTGGTTAAACGTAAATGTAAATATGCATTTAAGAAGTTTGATAAAACCGCACCGTACCACTGTGACCCATCCTTAACAAATGCCTAAGAAAGTGCAAAGGAAGGCATTTAGGCAAACGATCTCATGACCCTGTTGTAATGGATCAGCATGTCAGACATATCAGACTACCTCTCAATATCAGCAGATGTTAACCTCAGTTGCCTCAACTGCAAATGTCTCTCTCCTTGTGTAAGGACATCAGTCTGTCTGGGACTGCAGTCAGGCTCACGTATACTTTCAGAGTCTTTGAAAAGAGGCAAGACAAGGATCTTTTACATCTTCTGTCTAGCCCTTTCTTGGTTATGTTGAGGCCTTGTTGTTTGGGGTGTAATAGCTAAATCTGGGAGGGTATCAGTTAACACACACGCACACAGAGCCAAGGATGTTGTGGCCACTGCTGAGATGGCATTGTGTTTCAGAGAATGCTGTTAACAGCACTTTTACAGAACAACCAAGAACAGTGTGCATAGGACAACACTGTCCTTAGACAATATGACAAAGCAATAAGGCTGCTTTATTTACACTGCAGATATATAAAGAAGATGGTAAGTTAATAATACGCAGCCAAACAGTAATTCCAAAGTGATCATTTTAAAGCTAACGGTTTGATGTGCTGATACTACAAGAATCATAAAGCCTTTGTGATATCGGTTACAAAAAAATTTAAGAAATCCAATAGAGAGAATAATATTCATTTCTGCAGCCTGATTAATTATGACTTCACATTTCTCGATGACATTGACCCATAAAATGCCTGGCTTGCCACATAGGATTATTTTACTGTTTAAAGGTGAAGTGTGCATTTGCTGCACCACTAAAATCACAAAACCAATTCTGAGCCTAGCTGGTTGGGATGCTTCAAAATTGAAGAAAAAACATTACAAAGTGGAATCAGCCTACAAATATCCTAAATTTTCTTGTAATATTTGTATCAATATTACAATAATCTATTTTCTTTTTATTGCCGTGCTGACATCATTTTTATAACATTTAGTTCATATTTATTGACCTATTAAATAATGATTTGTCCAGAAACAATCAGAGACGCGGTCTATAATGGCAGTGGACCTAAAACAAAGACAAGCAGAAACTACTTTATCAGGGAACCCTTCAACGATTATATTTACTGTGTGCAGAGCACTAAGCCACTTAGCACTTCTGTTTACACAGCAAATAACAAAACATGAAAGCAGATGATATAGGTATCTAAAGGCATCAAAGGGGCTTGTTCAGTGTCTTTGGTTTGAGTATTAGGAACTGAAAATTATCTATTTTGCCAAATAACTTCAATGAACTGAACTACACAAAGTGCTAAAGGTTTGAGACGACAAAAGAAATACCTTAGACCTTGGTTAAATCAGACACCCATTGATGTCCTTGATGATGAAGAGCAGATACATACTGAGATTCCTGGTCAAATATAATCTTACATCATGTGGCACACACATGCTCATTAAAAAACATAATCAATGTAATAATGCCAATTTCATCAAGGTATTATGCATAACTTCTTAAAACTGAGAAGGAAAGAAATGCTTAGAAATGTAGCAGCATAATTTCAAGCACAAAAAGAATACATTTTATGTCAATTAAATGATACTATCTGAAATTGGTTTGCAGTAAAGTATCATTTAGGTCAGCATATCATATTGTATTTTTTCCTCAAATATTTTGATGGAAAAGTAATGTAATTATTTAGGTCAATCTATAAAAAGCAAAGCAATATCCAACTATTTTTGACAAAGAACTGTGAAACACAACTACTGCACAAAACAATATATACAGAGTATATATATATATATATATATATATATATATATATATATTCCACGAGCTCCATAGATTTAACTTCCATCTCATGAATTCTTTCCAGGGGCTTTATTCCAGGGGCGACCCTGTTACCACGCAGGACTGATGAAAACATTTATTGCTTTTTGAATCTGAGCTCTGCCTTGCATGTCTCACAAAGCTTATCATATAGTACACAAATCCGCTGAGAGATAATTAAAATATCTTCACAAGGAGGCAGCAGCCCTCACCTGACCCTGTCAAGAGCTGCATATCAATGCTGTTGACGTCTCCTCTCCTCCGCACACAGTTGCTGTTCGACTTGGGGGATCTGTACAGTTGTAATAAGAAAAAGCGTCTCAGGAATCATTTACTTACATTTAAGGCAGACAGGTTAGGAGTCAACTGTGTGATTCATGCTCGCAACAAACTTGCTTCAAAATTGTATAACAATAAAGCCTATTGAACGTTTTTATTAAAAATATATGAAGCGTATAAGGAGGACTGAATTTTGATACTGGGCACAAAAATTGTGTACTGTAATATAATTTAATATTGTAAAAGGGTGACTAATAATAATTATACTGGCAAAACGAAGTTTCAGGGGGACAGTTGTATATGCAAATCTGCAAAGAGACGTGTATTCTTTTTTTATCTTACAGCGTATTCTTCTATACCATATATCTTCATTTTATTTGAGGGTATAAAGTATTATGTGTTAAGTGTTAAGACAGAATTTCTGAAGAAAAAGACCCAAAGAACAAACACACAGAGACACTTTCAACTAGGATTATGTTCTTCTCTTAAGGCGCTTGGCTTTTCTATCAGGAAAATTTGCTTTTCTAACATGACTAAATGGCACAATGAAGGTTGAATAATTGTAGCCTGCGTTCATAATAACGTCTTATAGGCGGTTTCAGGTATGTCCGTGCAAGTCGTGGTGAGAAAATTGCTAAGCAAAAGCCTTCGAGCTCTGCTTGATTAGGCATCGTTCCACTCCGTAATGCCTTTTAATGGAGTTTTTACATGCCTGTTCTGCATGCATATCAGAGGCGGCTATAAGGCGAGAGTTACTTTAATGGCTCATCAGACCCTCTCTGAGACCCACTTGACCCTGGAGAGCTACTGCGTATTAAAAGTAATTTGGTTTAATGATGCAAGAGGAGTTGTATTATTGGATTTCTTTCATCTGTCAAATCTGTGGTTTTGATGAAATTGTATCTCTTTTGCCACTGTACTTGTAGAGCTTTAATCACCCCTCAAAGTCACCTGGAGTTAGTACTGTGATTTGCTGTCTTCTGTCCTCAAAGACAGGAACGTACTGTAAAAAATAAAATAGAGAACAAAAGGCATCTTGTAACAGGAACATGTTTATAACTTGATAATTTACATCAATCACTAGGTCTTTGGTCACTGTTGAGTCCAGACATCACAAAATTATAAGTCTAGGCATTAGTTTCCAAAAATAGTGGAAAATACATATGTTATGGATGTGACAAAAATGGGCACACATTTTTGAGAGACAACATAATTTGTATGATTTTTGTGAATAGAAATGCACAAACCAGAAGCAATAATCCCCAATAAATGGAGAAGGGATGGCTCTTCATATACTACAAACAGTTGGATGTGACAATTCACTTACAAGACTAAACAAAAAAACATTTTAAAAAGTCACTTCACTTGGGTATATTTAAACCATCAAATATTGACATCTGACCCATCAGTATTAAAACCTTTTGGTTTTATCATAAGGTTAACACTTGTATGGAATTGCCCCACTCATTAAAGAAGATGCACACTATTGTGCAAATTCTTAACTACAGATTTTAAAGGCAAGTGTGTTATAAAAACAAGGTTAGGCTTAGACGTTCTCAGAGAGAGATGGAAGATACAGTATCTTTAAATCTTATCCATTAAATTGTGGAGATAAATAAGACAAATCTGATCTTAATCTTAAACGGATTATAACCGTGATGATAAAATGTAAATTTATCTTTCAGTAAAGACAAAACGAGAGCGTAAGAATGTCACCTTCATGCAAATGTCTCCTCAAATATCTTGCTCCTCTGATCCATAAGACAATTGATGCTCGAATAAGAGTAGGCGTTTAGAACTCTCTGCCTATATTCAAGTGAGTGCTGATTTAGAAGATCTATTAGAAAGCATCGTCTCAGAAACAAGAACCTGACAGGCTTGTGACTGCAGCCATTAATTTTAATTTAGTCCCCTGAATAAAGCCCTCTTTGTTCATTTAAAGATGAGAAACGATCTACTTTTTTCCAGTATTGTGGTTAATTTGGTTGAGTTAATATTGACATATCGTCAGTATGGCCCACCCTCCACGCCTCCATGGTCAGAGAGACCATTTCCAACAAACGGGTTGCCAGTTATGCACAAAAGAATGCTTGAACAGAGACTGAATGAATTGAATAAAGCCATTTCAAACAGACTGAAATTAGTTAAATGAAGACATGTTTGTCATAATCTTTTACTCCCCCTTTATGTCCTGCCATTCTGGCGTATTTACAGCTTGCAGTAGGCATCCAGTGAGACTTCATATAATTCCCTGTGTTTGTGTACCAAACACAAATTCTTGTCCATATTACATTGATCTGCTATGAAGCCACACATGGTTGAAAAAAACAGCTAATGGGCACATCAAGAGAGATTAATGCAGTTATGTTCATTCTAGTGAGAATAATTACAGACTTCTGTCATTTCTTGCCAAAGGCCCTGTTCAAGTCTCCCGGTGGAATTTTAAGTAGTTTTTATCTCTGAATTTTACCATTAAAAATTGTTATTGTAAAGAGCTGGCTTTGTTGTGTCTGACTTCTTGCGTCTCAATACAGAATTCACCCATGGTTTCTGTTACGTGCCTGCCTCCCGATTGGCTGAAGTTCGGTATTCTTCAGTCGATTGGCTGACATTCTTCAGTCGATTGGCTGACATTCATCTCAGTAATTTGATTGGCTGGAGACTCTTGTCTCATTTGATTGGTCAACTTTGTGACATTGACAAGCGCTAGCCGCTGAGACTGCTGCTGCAGCTGCACCAAGTTACTTTAGGACACAGAACTCACGAAAAAAGCTAGAACAAGTCGGTAAAAAATAATCACTTAATATATTAATTCTTTATATCACAACAATGGGCAACATGGACTATACGCCTAGTGTTAAAATTGGCCATTAACATGTAACCTCTGCATCAGCTAACAGTTTTCACATCACATAACTATAAATAGACACTTTCACAGTAATAACGATGCCACTGTAATAATGTTGTTTACTGTCAAAAGATTCACCATTTTAATTCGTACACATGTAATATATCTCGGTTTTAATCTGAAAGTCTTCTTCAGTAAAATGAACTGGAGAGGAGGGCCGAGTTTAAAGCTGAATCCTGCCACCCAGCATACTGGATGAATTCATTTTAGAAACCTGAGATGCATTCGGGGCTTTTGAAAAAACATTCTTGGCTTGAGCCCCAAAATATAGAAAATCTGAAAAGCTGGATCTTTTAATCCAAGAAAACTATTTTACCTACAATGTTTTCTAAAAGTATGTCAATGATTTCAGTGGCAATTGTTGTTGACAAATTATGTGTTACAGAAATTTCTGTAGAGTCTTGAAGTTTATTTAATTGGAGCTGTCAAAGAGAATTTTACAGATATTATACAACATTACAGCAAAGCTATGGCGCACTTATTGTATAATTCATTGTGACAAAAGGTACAAGAAGAAAGTATTCAAGGTCTTTGTCACCTTTCAGTATTTTTCTTTATAATTCTGCTTCAAATATAAAGTGCATGTTGTCATGTGTCGGCCCTCATCTCCTAATAAGCATATAATCTTAATACATCTGATACTGGTTCAAAGCTTAATGAGTTTAATTTAGCATTAATCAACTAATTAATTAATTTGCACAATGTTACAGGTAACATAATAATAAGTAAAACTGTGCTGCTAACAGAAATCTTTAATATATTACAATGTATATTCTATAAAGCTTGTCTGAGAGAGCAACAGTAACAGAAAGAGTATAGCAAACGCCATTTTCATCTAGGTTAACACAAAATATTGTGTAAATTAACTATTTAAAATCATAGTTCACTAAAACATTTAATCCTTTCTTCATTTCCTCACCCTCAAGTAATTTAAAACCTATATGACTTTCTTCTGCAGAACAAAATATATTTTTAAGAACACTGGTGCCAAAACAACACTGGCCCCATTGACTTCAATTGTATAGACAAAAGATCACTAAGACATTTCTAAAATTATCTTCTTTTGTGTTCCTCAGAAGAAAGAGTGTTACACGATTTGAACGACGAAGAAGCTGAAAAAAAACGTATAGCAAAACAAGCCAACTATCCTTTAAATTGTCCACAATACCTGCAATCCAAAAATTCAGCCAGCAGTTACTGTTCAAGCATTTCTATTTGTCTCTACCAGGGTGAAAGAGACATTTCAAATGCTATTAGCTGTTGTCTTGACGGGCAGTGGTGGGTGAAGAGCTGAAGTCAACAGATGAACAAAGTGAAGCAATACAGCAAACCAGAAAGCCCACACTGTAAAACCTTTGCAGCAGATTTGCCAGTAACGTACTGTACATTTAATTACTTTTTTATTAGTACTGTTTTCGATTTGAGTTAAAGTTAACTTTACTTTTACTTTTGAGATTATAATTGAACAAGAAGAGGCTGGTTTCATTACTGGCATTAGCACAGGAACACTGCAAAAAATTACATTCTTCCTAAGCCTTTTGTCTTGTTTTTTAATAAAACATATTTGAAACTTCTTAAATTATAATACATTTACATAAGTGACAAGATATTTAGTCTTGTTTCATGAAAGAAAATATAAGAAATAGGTAATTTTACAGTAAGTTACTGGCAAAACTACAGCAAAGTTTTATAGTGCACAGTGCTGTGTGTATATAGTGACGTACTGTACATGTTGATCAACTAACCACACTACACACCACCCCGAAAATGTTTGAGTTTGAGTTAAATGCTATACACACTTGTTTACTAGAAATGCATCACTCTGTAAAAGAATCCTGTGGTGGTTAGTAAATGAGATGCAGGTCGAACTACACTCACCTAAAGGATTATTAGGAACACCATACTTACTAATACTGTGTTTGATCAGGTACTTCATTTAAAAAAATGAAGGTAAGGGCCTAAAGTGTGCCAAGAAAACATCCCCCACACCATCAGCCTGCACAATGGTAACAAGGCATGATGGATCCATATTCTCAGTCTGTTTACACCAAATTCTGACTCTACCATCTGAATGTCTCAACAGAAATCGAGACTCATCAGACCAGGCAACATTTTTTCAGTCTTCAACTGTCCAATTTTGGAGAGCTCGTGCTAATTGTAGCCTCTTTTTCCTATTAGTAGTGGAGATGAGTGGTACCCGGTGGGGTCATCTGCTGTTGTAGCCCATCCGCCTCAAGGTTATGCGTGTTGTGGCTTCACAAATTCTTTGCTGCATACCTCGGTTGTAACGAGTGGATATTTCAGTCAAAATTGCTCTTCTATCAGCTTGAATCAGTCGGCCCGTTCTCCTCTGACCTCTAGCATCAACAAGGCATTGTCGCACACAGGACTGCCGCATACTGGATGTTTTTCCCCTTTCACACCCTTCTTTGTTAATCCTAGAAAAGGTTGTGCTTGAAAATCCCAGTAACTGAGCAGATTGTGAAATACTCAGACCGGCCCGTCTGGCACCAACAACCATGCCACGCTCAAAATTGCTTAAATCCCCTTTCCTTCCCATTCTGACATTCAGTTTGGAGTTCAGGAGATTTTCTTGACCAGAGCCACACCCCTAAATGCATTGAAGCAACTGCAATGTGATTGGTTGATTAGATAATTGCATTAATGAGAAATTGAACAGGTGTTCCTAATAATCCTTTAGGTGAGTGTATATCACTGACTGTATAATAAGTTGTGCTTCTAAATTGCAGCTCCCCTTTTGTTTGTACGTGTGCAGAGATCAAAATCTATTGTTCCGCTCTTAGTCACAACTCGAAGGTCAAGGTTCTTTTCACAGATGTTTAATACACTTAAGACGTCAACACCAACTTTTCTTGGACGTCAACGACAATATCCATACCAACACCGTAGAACTAAGTGGACAATACACACAGAAAACAAAACATTCATATAAATAGAGAACATGACATTAATTTTATACATAAACCGAAAATAAATCTACATACCACTTTGCCTGCTTGTGAGTTAAGAGTGGATTATAATCTTTTTATGTCTTCATAAACCCGTTATACACTTTTAAAGAAACATCGCATCTTCTTCTCTCGCAAATGGTAAAACCCGGAAGTAACATGTACCATAAGGCATCATGGGAATGCCAAACAAATAAACGCAAACCCTTTAACAAAGGAATCGATTGTACAAAAAATGAGCGATAATGTTTTGTATGCGTCCAATAACCATCATAAAAATAGTTGAAATATAAAAAATAAACGAGTTAAACTTATCAATAAATAAACAAAGTAAATACGCATGGACGCACAAAAGCGCCACCCAGTGGACGTAAAAAATCAAGTCCCAGTGTCAACGGACACACTCCCACCATCACACAAAGTGTGATTCTCAATCGAAGTTATGGAGGAATACACAAGTAATCGAACATGAATTAAATAAACATTCAAAAGGTATTTTTATACAAGAACCATATACAAATTTACCAAATTTTACTAAACTTAACCCACTATTCAGCTTCAAGTAATAACACTGTTTTGTGTATAGGTCTTTCTAGATAGACTGGCTTGCTCGTGCGTGCACCCTTGCTATCTAGAGTTGTGTTGCTGACAAGAAGTTTGAGTTTTCTAACCCTGCCATCACTTCCAGGGAAGACTTCTACCACTTTGGCTAGCTTCCACTGATTTCGAGGGGCTGAATCATCTTGGAGCAAAACAATATCATTTGTCTTGGCATTTCTTCTGCTCTTATGCCATTTAGACCTCTGTTGCAAAGTTAAGAGATACTCCTTCCTCCACCTAGACCAAAACTCATCCGCAAGGAACTGAACTCTCTTCCATCTCTTTCGAAGATAGACATCCTGTCTTACAAATTCTCCTGGAGGTGGTGCAATGATGCTGGATTTCATTGTTAGTATGTGATTAGGCGTCAAAGGTTCTGGTCCCATAGGATCATGGATGTTTTCCAGGGTTAAAGGTCGACTATTGATGATCGCCATTACCTCATACATGAACGTTCTTAAGGAAGAGGTATCCAATCTTGTGGCATGCTGATCTAGAATAGCTGTCAGCAAACTCCTCACAGTCCGAATCTGTCTCTCCCAGACACCACCCATGTGACTGGAAGCAGGCGGATTCATGACGAAGTCACATCCTAACTCTTTCAAACGTCCTTGTTCTATTCCCTTCATCAATTCCAAGAACTCTCCCTTGGCACCAATGAAATTGCTACCCTGGTCGCTACGGAGTTGACTTACATTGCCACGTATGGAAATTAAACAACGCAGTGCGTTGAGAAAGGCATCAGTTATAAGATCATCTAGCACCTCAAGATGAACAGCTCTCGAGCACATGCAAGTGAACAGAAGGCCATATTTCTTCAACTGCCTTCTTCCCTCTTTAACATAAAACGGTCCAAAGCAATCCATGCCACTGTAGGTAAATGGAGGAGTTGTTTCCATCCTTTCTGGTGGCAGATCAGCCATCTTTTGTTCCTGGTTGTATTTTCTTAACTTCCTACACTTTACGCATTTGTAAATGAGAGATGACACCTCACTACCGCATCCCAGAATCCAAAACCCATTTGAACGGATTTCGTTGATGGTCAAGCCACGACCTTGATGCCGAACCTTTTCGTGGAAGTGTTTTACGAGTAGACGAGAAACATGATGCCCTTTTGGAAGGATGGCTGGATGCTTGACACAGGGGTGAAGTTCTGCCTGTGACAATCTTCCTCCTACCCTCAGGATATCATGACTATCAACAAATGGACTTAACTTGTGCAGCTTGTTAGACAAATTCGTATGAACTTCCTTACCTTGCTTGAGAGACGTAATTTCTTTGCTGAACATTTCTTCTTGGACTATGCGAATTATGAATTGTTCAGCTTCTCTTCTTTCTTCCAATGTTGTGGATTCATTGGATGTTTGAGACAGACCTTTAGCAACCTTTGCACAACGTTTGAGTCTTGCCATGGCTTTTACCAGTCTCTTCCAATCTGAAAATCTTTGTAGACGATCTGTTAGAGACGGGTCCTCCTTTACCTGCGTTAACAGCACTTGTGGTCTTTTGAGCTCTGGGTCTCCCTGATCAACTTCTCCCACCATAATTTCCTCATTAGGAAGTTCTCTTTGCCATAGGAAACTCGGCCCAGTGAACCAGTTTGACTTAATGAGATCCTTTGTAGAGAGTCCACGAGAGGCGTGATCAGCCGGGTTTTCGTTTGAGGCAACGTATCGCCATTGACCAGGGTCGAAGCTTGACCTGATCTGCTGAATTCGATTGGCTACAAACACATGAAACCGTCTCGCTTCGTTGTTAATGTACCCAAGAACTACTCTGGAGTCAGTCCAGTAGTATTCACGGATACCATCCATATCCAGTTCTCTTCCGAGCAGATCATTTGTTCTAGTGGCTATAACTGCAGCTGTGAGCTCCAATCTTGGGATAGTTGTCAGCTTTGTTGGGGTAACTCTTGGCTTACCCATGACTAGCGCGCAGTGGACTTCTCCAGACTTGGTCACAGTTCTAAGGTAAGAACATACACCATAACCTGAAACACTGGCGTCTGAGAAATGGTGCAGTTCATAGTGTTGTACATCCTTGGATGTCGATGGCGCGTAGCAACGCGGTATCTTTAGTGAAGACAGGTTAGGGAGGTCACTCAGCCAAGCTTTCCAGTGAGGCTTGAGGTCACAAGGAAGCGATTCATCCCAGCCCATCTTGTCCTGACACGTCCTTTGGAGGATTCTTTTCCCAAGTAAAATGAAGGGGGCAACTAAACCCAGGGGATCAAAAATGGAAGCGACTGTCGACAGCACACCTCTTCTAGTAAAAGGATTTTCCTTTACTTGCACTGCAAAGTGAAACATGTCTGAAGCTACGCACCATTGGACTCCAAGTGCCCTTTCTACTTTAGGCTCTCCCAAGTCCAAATCCAAGGCAGTTGCACCCTCAGAACGTTCCTCTTTTGGGATAGTGGCCATCACTTTCTTGCTGTTGGTGATGAATTTGTGCAAGCGGAGATTCCCACTTTTGCAGAGCTCTCTGGCTTCCTCTACAAGCCGTATAGCTTCAGAATCTGAGTCCACACTTGCCAAGCCATCGTCAACATAAAAATTACGTTTGATGAAATTTATCGTAGCTTTATCAAACTTGCTTTCACCGCTTTCAGCAAGATGCTTGAGCCCGAAATTTGCACAGCCTGGTGAGGAAGCCGCGCCAAACAGGTGAACCTTCATACGATAAACTGATGGCCGAATGTCCATGTTCCCCTCTTCCCACCACAGAAACCTGAGGTAGTCTCGATCCTTCGGAGATACATGAAACTGGTGGAAAATACGCTCCACATCACACATTATGGCCACCTGCTCTTTCCGGAAACGACACAAGACACCAACAAGGTTGTTTGTGAGATCAGGCCCTGTCAGTAAGTGGTCATTAAGACAAGTATTCTGAAATCTTGCTGCACAATCAAAAACGATGCGGATCTTCCCTGGTTTTTGTGGGTTGTAAACCCCATGATGAGGTATATACCATGCCGGTTGATGTCTTATCTCCATCTCAGGAACCTTTTCAGCATCACCTTTTGCTATTGTATTCTCCATGAAGGCCAGGTAGTCCCTGTTATATTGCTCATCCTTCCTTAGACGTTTCTCGAGGGATTTGAGTCTATATTCTGCACAAGCTTTGTTGTTTGGCAAGTTCGGTCTCTCACCTTTAAACGGCAATGGCATTTCGTAGTGTCCGTCTTCGTTTTGCCTAATGCCCTCGGATAACTTTGCCAAAAACTGCATGTCTTCTTGTGACATGGAAACTTCTTCCTTATGCCTTTCAGCAAAATCTAAGACCTGCAAAATATCCACAGGAGGGATTTCCTTTACTTTGTTCCTACACACAAAGTGAACTTCAGACTTGAGTTTATGAGATGGTTCAACGGCGGGTAGAACTTGCTTCACAATAATCCTATGACTCACACCAATTTCATCATAATAGCATTCTTGGTGGTTGTTGTAACCGATGATGCTCCAGCCAAGCACAGATTTTTGTGCAAAAGGCTGATCCTCCTTACCACAGAGAACATCTCTGGGAAGTAAAGCTTGAGGACAATTATAGCCCACTAGCAACCCTACTTTACAGTCAAGCTCAGGGGACATTTCCTCTACCAGATGTTCTAGATGAGGCCAATTTTTTGCTGTCTCACATGTGGGTATATGAGATCTGTTAGCAGGTATGTAGTCTCTAGTGTAGGTCGTTGGAAGTTCGATTCTCACTTCAGACTTAATGCCTCTTACTTGGAGACCATTTACCTTGTGACTAGGCACAACCTTGGTTTTGGAAGTTATTGTAGAAATCTTTAGTTTCACAGGTTCTTTCTTGATGTTAAGTGTCTCAGCTGTATCCTTTAGGATAAACGTAGTGTCACTTTGAGTGTCAAGCAGGGCATACACAAGAATCTCTTTCTCTGGTTCAGCCATTGTTGAGACAAATACTGGAATAATTGAGGAGGTATGAGTGCCACTCTTTTCTTGAACAACTCTATTTGAAGTCACTGATTTGGACTCTTGTAGTCCTTGCAACTCAGCTGCTCTTTCTACAGTGATTTGGTTGACCCTTGACTGATCTTGAATGTCTTTGGCTCTTGGATTTGAGTATTTATACTCACGATCTTGGTGAAGACACGTGGGGTGAGACCTTTCACATTTGTCACACACGCTTCTGGCAGTGCAGCTCTTGGAATTATGGCCCGTTTTAAGACAGCCAAAGCACAGCCTCTCTGACTGTACGAACTTCACTCTTTCTTCTACCGTTTTTTCCATCATCTTTCGGCACTTATGGAGAGAGTGGCCGTATCTCTTACAAAAGGCACACCAGATACCATTTCTCTCAGTAGTAGTAGTTGTGAATGTCTTTGCTCCTAAGCTGCGATTCCGTTGAAATTTATTATGATCATGATCCGATTGCTTAGGTCTTTCTTGTTCGGTTGGCTTGAGTGCTTGCAGGGAGGTGATAGGATTGCATGCTATTCTCGCTTCTTTGTTGAGAAATCTCACAAAGTATTTGAAATCAGGAAATCTTTTGTGTACATCTTGGAACTCTGTGACTGCTCTATTCCAACCTGCACTCAACCACTCTGGTAATTTGGCTGACATCCTTTGATTCTCAACACAATCATTCAGAGCTTGTAACCCTTGAACGTAAGGCATGGCTGTTTCAACGCTGCTTAAGAAATCTACAAACTCACGGAGATCCTTGGTGTCTTTGGTAGTAATCTTATTCCATGACTGTATCTTGTCGCGATATGATTTTCCAATTACGAATGGATTCCCAAAACGATCATCAAGTATGTTCCAAGAAACGACGTAAGCGGCTTCCGTACCAGCTAGGAAATGTCCTTCGATAGCTCTCTTGGCCGGACCACTGACGTACTTACGTAAAAAGAATAACTTTTCTTGAGCTGGCAAGTTTTTGCGATCAATTAATGTCTGAAAAGACAACTTCCAGTCATTGTACTTCAGAGGATCACCTGAATAAACAGTAGGTTCTGGGATCGGTATCCTATTAGCCGTAATCGCTTCAGCGAGTGCTCTCACAAGGTCATTTGAGGTTTCATTAGTGAATGTAGAAAATTGGGGGACGTGAGCTTTGTTGTCAGAATCATTCTGAGGAGAACGAGATGTATGATTTAATGTAGCATTAGCTTGAGGAGGTATGACTGGTTGAGAGAGAGGAAAAAGAACTTGTGGGTGAGAAACAGGTGGCATTTGATGAAGAGAATCAGAATGCGAATCTCCAGCATCACCTTTGATGCTTTCATCATAAACTTGCAACCTTGCTTGTGCTGCATTGTGCCTTTTAAGTTCCTCCAATCGTTCCACTTCCTTTCTCTTCTCTTCCAACCTCATTTTCCTCTCAATGCTTTCTGAGATAAACTGAGATCTTTTTCTAGCCATATCAGCTGCCACTTCAGCTGCTGCCTCTTGTTTTCTCTGCAAAGAATCACGAGAAACCTGGCTCTTAGAAACAGATCTTGCTCTACCCGAGGTTGCTGAAATGATACTGGACAAGGTGGCTTCAAACACAGAATCCGATTCAGGCCAGGGAATGTCTTCAGACTCATCATTTAGAAATCGTTGAGCCTTTTCGTTAGCTATGTTAGTAATTGAAAGGCATGCGTCATTTTTCCTCCTTATTTCCATTTCAGGACTTGTGATGTTTCTTATTTCCCCATACAGACGATCGACTTCTGTCTGTGTGTCGTTAACAGTGCTTACCACTTCAAGAACCAATTCCTCATCATTGTTCTTAAATGCTCTTTTTAATCCATTGATGTGGTACTTCCATCTTTTATACTTGTTTTCAAATTCCTTCTTCAGGTCGTTCAACTTTACATCCTGCAGTGCCTTTCCTCTTTCCGTAAGCGTACGTGAACGTTGGCTTCTTCTTACACTTGAGGGTTGTGTGCTATCTGCACCTGCTTGAGACTGTGACTGACTTGCTTCAGCTTGCTCTATTGGAAAAGACTGCTCTACACCGCCTTCTTCTTGAACGGTAGGGTTAGTAACACTGCCTTTAGGGGATAGCCCTACAGTTTCTTGTGTGTCTGACATAGCCACTGTGTTCTATAATGCACTATACTGTGTGGTGCACAATATGATGTGATTTCAGAAGGCTAAACTGGTCATGTATGTACCCCAGCTGTGAAAATTACAAATGTAAATAAAGCCGTAAAGTAACAAAGATATAGCACAACCTTTTTGCATGAATATCAATATACTTCACTTATGAAAAGTGCAAAAAACACTAAAATGTAGCATACAAAAAATAATAAACTTTAGTATGTCATAATAATGTCTGATGAACATTTGTTTATCTACTCAGTCTTTACAGTTTCTTGATAAGCAAGCCAGTAGGAAAATGTCCAGTTTATCTCCAGAGAAATGTAGAAAAGTCACCATCTTTATAAGTGCAATCCTTAAAATATTGAGTTGTCCCCATATATTAACTTAAAAGGACTTGCTTGCTTGCAATATTTTCAAACTTTGAGCTTCCCTTATCAGACCTTTAATCTTTTGATGAGTGACTTCCACTTGCAGCTTTACCATGCGATGATCTTGGCCTCCACCGACGCAGTGAAGTGTTCTACTGTTCCGCTCTTAGTCACAACTCGAAGGTCAAGGTTCTTTTCACAGATGTTTAATACACTTAAGACGTCAACACCAACTTTTCTTGGACGTCAACGACAATATCCATACCAACACCGTAGAACTAAGTGGACAATACACACAGAAAACAAAACATTCATATAAATAGAGAACATGACATTAATTTTATACATAAACCGAAAATAAATCTACATACCACTTTGCCTGCTTGTGAGTTAAGAGTGGATTATAATCTTCTTATGTCTTCATAAACCCGTTATACACTTTTAAAGAAACATCGCATCTTCTTCTCTCGCAAATGGTAAAACCCGGAAGTAACATGTACCATAAGGCATCATGGGAATGCCAAACAAATAAACGCAAACCCTTTAACAAAGGAATCGATTGTACAAAAAATGAGCGATAATGTTTTGTATGCGTCCAATAACCATCATAAAAATAGTTGAAATATAAAAAATAAACAAGTTAAACTTATCAATAAATAAACAAAGTAAATACGCATGGACGCACAAAAGCGCCACCCAGTGGACGTAAAAAATCAAGTCCCAGTGTCAACGGACACATCTATTTTCTGTGAACTATCAAATTACCCAAAGAGGGGCCAACACAAATCACGAATCTCCGCAGCTGATGCATGTTAGCACGTATGCTAGCAGCTCTCCTCCAAACAGCAGGGAGAAATAGCACAACCCAAGCAGCAGTTAGCTAGGTCTAAGAAATGTGAAGGACAGAGGCCCTCATCCTAGAAAACCCCAGCAATGTGATGACTCTAAGCTTTCAGCCAGGTGTCAGTGTAGGCATCCGATCAATGACAAATTAAGTTAATCCGTGTTATATTTTAAAACGCTTGATAAAACGTGTGCTTAATGCAACACTTGATTTTTCAGACCAGCAGCCAAGTTTTGCCACCTTGCAGATATGGTTTCACTGGCTGACTTAATAGTTTTAAGTGACTTGGTATTATTCCCATTCAATGTGCTGAGTAAGCCTCGGGCAGAATTCCTTAACTGTTCCTGGATCCCCCTGCAGCAAACCTTCTAATGTAATTAAAGGGTAAAAGCTTTTGAAAACAAATTCCACTCTGTCACGATTTAGAGTTGGCACGGTGGAAACCCGCTTACGTTGAAATATCGTTTATGTTTAAAGGTGTTGGGCTATTGTGGAGATAAAACAGTACCATTAGCTCATCCTTAAGCAAACGGTCAACATCTTCCACTTGAGTAGCACTAAGTAAAAAGGATAAATGGAGCTAACAATTCTTTCAGGGCTGGAGCCACTCCACGACATCATTGAAAGCTCCAATGGACCTTGCTCATACAACCCCTCCTCGGAGACGATTTAAGCTCGGAGATCAATTGAAATAATGAATATGTATTTGAAGCAGATCAGTCACTGCCACTTGTACAGCTTGAAGGGGGAAATTAAAAAAATGGTGGTGGAGTAAGAGGTTAGGAACGAATAGCCGAAAAGGGTTCACTTGGATACAGTTCAAATAATGTTACAGGGGATTCTGTAGAAAGACGCAGTGGCTAGTTTTTGGCAGTGGGGGCTGTTATAAAATCCTTTCTGAGTCTAATCACCTGGATAAATGAGATGGATATTGATTTGTTTATATTAGCATTTCGAGTCTGGTAGCGTCATTGATTTGGCAGACAGAAAAAGGTTTGCAGGTCAGATTCATTTAGCATATTGAAGTTGCTTGGTTATTCTGTGTTTATAAGCCTCCAAAACAATGCACGGGGGGTTTTATCAGAACATATGCTTCATAGGATCTTTTGTTCAAGTGAAATTTGGAAAGGTTGGCATCTCTTTTGAGAACAAAGCAGCGCCAGCCACTGGCCATAATAACTTTTGTGTGTGAAACTATTTCTCATGAATAGTTCATGTGACTTTTGGGACACAATATAGTGCCAAGTTATTTCCAATACAGCGTTTACGGAAACAGTGAGTCATGCACGACTTTATATACACATGGGAAGTTTGTAAATGCAAGTCTGTATTTTTAGCTATAAATTAATTGTGGGCGGCAAACGATCAGATGGTTCTCTCAAAAACTTATAAGGAAGAGAAAACATTAACTAGGGATGAGTAAGTGGAATTTCACTATTGTTTCCCCAGGCTGAGAGAAAACTAATTCCTGAAATCTTTCAGGACCACTTTGAGCACAAGACACACAATATCAATAGTCCCCATCTCTTAATTTGGAGAGCAATAAACCTCTTTCCATTATTGTTATGTCAGCAAAACTCCAGAGACAGACTCATTATAAAATATTTATATGTATGACATTATTATTATTTATTTTGCTGCATTAATATCCTTTGTGATTTCCCCAGCAGCTGCCTTTTTCAAGATACCCCCAAAATGGCAGCAATAATAATCCACAACATGGCTGAATCAAGAAGATCTGGCACATAAAATTGGTCCAAAATTAAATGAAAACTTGCCAGAGGTTTGCATGAGAAATTTCCCCCATCATTTTCTCAAGATACGGAACATGTGACAATGACAACAATAATATAACCAAACATGCATGTAATATAACATATAGAAAAACAACTAGGACTAAATGAGAGAGTGAGTAGGAGGTTACTAATTAAACTGCTGTATTTTTCTCTGGAGACACTACCATTAATTAAAACTTTAGAAATCAAAACCTGCTTGTATAATACATACATCATTAAAAAAATATCAGTTATGTGTTAACACTTAAATATTACAACATAAGGTTTCTTATAAGGTGTGAAAAGTATTGTAAAATTGTGGGGGGTTTTCTATAGCATGTTAGTGTGTTGAGATTTCTGCTTAACAACGAAAATCAGGTCATTCATTGGCAATCAGGGTCAAAGAAAGGTCAATCCATGATTAAGCAGTTCGTATATAATCTTGCCGTAAGAGCACTCCAAAAGAAATGCCATTAACATTATCTCCACTGTAATGGGTTCAAACCCCAATTACACCCATCACTAAAACAAGTACTGAGATTCATGTCAATATAATTAATCCATTTCTGACCATGCAAATAATGAGCACAGGAAAAAAACTTGGAAATGCTGGCACATATTATATGAAACACACTAGGGTGTACTCAATGCAGTGGAAAAACACACACACACAATATCAGATCATGTCTGATACAAAATGATGTAGTATACCAACCATTAAGACCATGTTTGATATATCATAATTACTTGATATGTTGAAATGCTGTGGGTTAATGAGAAGATGATGAGAACGTCTTGGTTACGGATGTAACCTCAGTTCCCTGATGGAGGGAACAAGACATTGTGTCGAACCGACAGATGGGGTTTGATCTTGAAAACCAACTCTGATGTACTTTTTAAAAGATGGGGTTCCTATACGAAACGCCACTGAGCCTCGCCTTATCACAACCTCAAGCTGTGCGACCCCGACCGGCCTAGGCGAGTCACGGGTGAGCACTGCCGCGAATCATGATTTCCCAGTGAAAGAAGTAAGGCAGCACTTGAATAAGGGCGAGGGCTCTTACCAACGGCTGTCACAGGCGGGGGCCTTCCTATTCTAGATACAAGATGGCCGCCTGGCATCGTGAGGGACACCGGGGAGCGCAGGAACCTCGAGAAAGGAGCCTGTGCTACGGAGCTTTGGCCTTGGCCTTTAAAAAAAAGTACATCAGATTTGATATGTTTTCAAGATCACACCCCATCTGTCGGTTCGACACAATGTGGAGAGACCAACAGAAAGGGAACTTAAGATTTCCGTGTGATGGATGCCCTTGCTTCACAGCAGATGGTAAATACACGCATGACTTCACATATCTCCTGAACCTTAATGAATTTTAACCTCAGATGATCTTAGTAAAAATTTAATTCAATCACTGATCCCAAAACAGTCAGACTGTCTACATCTGTTCACTGCCCAGTCATTTCCTTTGCCTTCAGCATCATTAACAAATGCTGGGGGAAATTGCCAAATTGTTGCTGTCAAATCAAATTAACAACATTCTTTTTTCTTTATTTTAAAGTGTATATCTTTTAAAAAAGTATGTACTGTATATTATTGAAAGCTTCAGTTCTATAAGTTTTTGCGAGAAGAAATTTAATAAAGGCTAATATTGTTTGAAGTCATGTTGTTATTTTCTGCAATCTTGTAAAAAGTAGCTCAAACATGAAAAATATGGTTATAATTACTGTGAACTTGAAGTTTAATTTGAAAAATTACTTTAAATTGTAATCTCATGTATGCATTTATTTTAAGTAACTAAAATGTATATAAATCAAAAGAAAGAAAGAAAAGGATTAAAATCAAACATAAATTTTGTCAGTGAAGACACAAGCCTGTCATAACAATCTCCAAAAGTCTCTTGGTTATGCCTTTTGTGCATCACACATTTGTGATTATGAAGATATGATTTCACATTGCAACAGCCACAGACACAATTATTCTGTTGTAGAATGACAGTGACAGAAATTGTTGGGAAGAAGAGGCAATGCAAGCCTCTCAGAAAACATCACATTCCTGAAAATAGCGTTACTGCTATGCACAGTCCAACCCCTCACCTTGAACTGTGATCAACAGTGAGTGGAAACACTGTCTCTGTGGCTGCCCCTGTAATTTGATGGTCATGTTGAGAGTCTGCCTCCACAAGATTTTAAACCATGACCGAATATCAATCTGCTTTTAAGATTTTTAGTTTTTGTCATACGCTGGCCATTTTAAAACAGGTGTAGGAAATATTTAAACACACGACATTGTAATACTTAAACTGTCCACTCACCTAATTGCACAGTCATGCTGTCAACATTCAAAACTAGCTGTACACACAAATAGCTAAATGCAGTACGAGTGAAGTATCGATAGGGAACTTTAATTGAACACAGAAACACAGCAAACAATTCAAATAAATGCAAAAGTCTTAACATTAAGACACTTATTTGGTGCAGGTTGGCATTTAGAAATATTATTGTCATGATTCTGCCTGCTCTTGTCTTGATTTTCTGGTCTAGGGGCAGAATCATGACAGACCCACGTGTTTTATGTGGAGAGGAACATATTATGGTCAATCAGGACATAATATGCGTTCTCTCCTGTCTCGTCATTTGGCCCTGCCCCTCTCGTTTCTAGTATAGCTCTCCTCCTGTGTCGCATTACCCACACCTGCCCATCGTTATCCCCTTTGTTAGTCTCCCTATATAATACCCTCTTGTCTATTGTCTTGTGCTCGTTGGTTGTACAATATCCCTTGCTTGTACTCCTTACTGTGTCCTTGAAACCTTGTCAAGTAACGTATAGTCTAGTCTTAGTGTTTAATATTGAGTTCTTGTTGAGTGTTTAGTAATCCGTTTATCATATTTGTTATTGTGTACTGTTTTGTTACTCCCTCGTGGGTTTTTGTTTTGTTCCTGTTTTATTATTTATTAAAGTCTTGTTAACCCCTTCATCTCCTGTTGCCTGCGCTTGGGTTCGTTCTCTGTGATTCCTGACAATTATAGCCTCTTTACACCGCAAAGGCGGCACAGAAACCTAATCTGAAGCGGCATAAAACCACGAAAATGTGTATAAACACGGAACGTTAATGCGACTCTAAAAGGAATTTACACAGCAATAAAAATTATGCAAAATATTGCTGAACATAACCACAAAAGCACCGTTCTAACAATACGCTAATTAAATGATGTCTTAAAGTAAACGATATGAACTAAAAAAAGAAAAATACCGACACTTATAATAACAATGCATAGCCTACTTTGAATAAAAGCAATATTTGGCTATAAATGCAACATTTAAAAAAAAAATCCTAATAAATGCTCCATAGAATTTGTTAGTATCGGGCAACTCACTGCATATTGAAAGACGCCAAAAGTTGTTTTAAAGAGCCAGAAAGTCGCCGTCGACCAGGTTAATGAACAGTTCCGGTGTTACAGCAAATTTGACCAGATCGTTGTTGTGTATGAAATATTGTCCTCAATGAGATACGTTTGGAAATATAACGAAAGAAATCCTGGATTGCAATGAAATAGCTCTGATAATTTACGCTCCTAGGGACGGGCATCTGTGTACAAGCGCTACTGTTCTCACTTTACGATCTGGACCGAAGTACAACATTATTATGATGCAAATGTTTTGTAAACGGTATGGAAAGCACACACTCTCCCATCACAATATAGAGTAATGTTAAGTTTGTGATTTGTTTACTGTTCGACTTCATGCATGTGTTGCAAGACCCATCTGATTAAGTGACAAAAGAGCTATTCAAATAACTTGTGCGGTACTGCGCAGCACTGCATAATGTCTGATAAACTTAATATTTGAAGCAGTTTGAGACACGGTGATCACGCGTATCAGAAGATTTTTTCTTTACAAAGTAGAGGAACTAAACTAGGAATTTAAACAATTCATGTCATGAGTTCGAAAAGAAAATCTGCATTCTGCGTCACAAACAATGATACTCCAAACTTTTTTTCTAAATGAACTTTAAAGAGAAAAGAAAAGAAATAAATGTTATTTGCCATTAAAAACTAATTTCAACTATTTGAATGGCTCCAAACAGTCCCAAAATTTACATCATCCATTCAAACTGGACAGTCTGCCTAAGTAAACAGCAACACAAACAAAAATACTTCAAATATTTCCAAAGCTAATTACATTGCATTACATTATACATTTTTGTTTCTAAGTATGTGCAATTCCCTTGGATCAAACCCATGACCTTGGCATTGCTAGTCCCATGCTCTAACCACTGAGCTACAGGAAAGCTATGTTTGGGTTTTTGGCTTCCTCTTCACTCTCTGGCTTTCTGCTGACATGGCAATGAATGACATAGTTTAGAGCGGCTTTCATGCGCCTTCATTTATACTAAAGCCGTAGCAGAGTCACCTTTGATACTTGGGTCTGAGGAGGGTCAGAGCCGGCATATTTTAGATCCGCTTTCAAGCGGCATTGCGTCTTTACACAGAAATGTAATCCACCACAGAGATGCCTTAACTCGCCTGTTTAATGACGCTATTAGATTCCTCATCACTGATGTGATTTCTCCAGCAGCACGGATGGGTGAGAGGTTCTTAGATGTCTGTGCAGATTTGTTGTTGGCCCTGCTCTGACGAATATTTTCAGTCTCTTCACTTGGCTTTGCAATGATCAATGTTATTGAAATGCAGCCAGATGCTGCTTCTTTTTCGTGTTCCGCTCATTTCTTCCAACACGCTTACACTTAAATCTGGCTCCCCCACCTCTCCCTGTTGCTCTGTGTACTCGCTATCATCGGATTGTGTCTCCCCCTTCCTTCTTTTACATAATGGTATGATCCTAGTCTATCCCCCCATGTGATTGGTGTGACCATCCTTGATTTGGCTCTCCCCAACGGGAGTTGGCTCTTCTCTCCATGGCAGCAGCATTGTGTGTGTGTGTTTATTGACAACAGAGCAGCGTGTATTGCGAACGTGGGTACAAAGTAATGGTGACCGGTAGATTATTAGCCCGACCTGATTCCGCCACTATTTAGGCTTATTTAAAAAGTGGAAACCCGGATTAATCCTTAGATTTACAGATTTTTCTCGCCTTTCGTAGGGAGAGTGACTGGGACGGATCGGAATCTAAGGGGGTCATGTCCCACCCGTCCCCAGTGCCATCTGCGTGACCTGCTTGAGTGCACCTGAATTTAATCACAATAAAAAGCATAAATCTAAGCAAATAAAAATTTCAAAATGGCAAACACATGCAGTCTTAATTCATATGACTGTTATCCTATTCCTTTTTATTGTGTTTGTTCGTTGATTAACATTAGTGACAGGATTTATAACAGCCAGCAGGTTTAAGAATACTGCCCCTTTAACGCAGATGTGATGCAATTCATAAATCTACCCATTCATTTGAAACTTTATTTAACTCGACAAATCTGCTTTATGGCATAATCTTGTGTGTTTTTATTCATTCAAGCACAAAATAATACTGGTGAGTGGTCTGACAGTTTTCCCGCTAGCTGCACAGCCAGAAGCTGTCTATCCAACATTATACAAAAATCGTGCTTCAATGATTGAAAAGCCTTTGCATGACTACAAGTGTAACAGAGGCCAGCTAGTGAAAAGCTGTGCAGTGTGTAAACGTCACTCCCCGACCAACAGAGGTCTTTAGTCTCTCATTCGGACCGACGCTGGTGCGTGGCGAGTTGAACCGGTTACACCAGCATTGTAAGCTAATGTTTCTGACTAGCTTATCGTTAGCTTACCTGCTGTCTCTTCCTTTGTATATGTTACCTTATTCTGGCCTTTTTATTATGCATAGTTCCCTTTCTGTCGGTCTCTCGACGTTGTGTCGACAGAATGGGGTTTGACTTGAGAACCTACCTTCTGAACAGGCCAATGAAAATTGGCGAATGAAATTTGCATGCCGGACTCCTCCCCCGGATATCCCGGTATAAAAGGGAGCCGGCGTGCCGCATTCATTCACCTTTTGTTCTTCGGAGCCTTCGCATCCTGATGCTGACGACTCTGCAGATACTATCTACGTGTTGCTGGTCTTACGACGTGGTGCAGCGGATTGTCCCTTTTCCTGTGACTTCCCCTGGGCGTCTCGGCAACTTCCAAGGCATCTCTCTAAAGAACGAGCCCTTTTCAGGGCTTGGTGTTTCTTCAGCGCGGCATGTCCCGCTGTGCTCGTGGGTGCAGCGCACTCATCGAGGAAGGGGACGGACACGATGTCTGCCTCGTGTGTCTGGGACTCCAGCACGCTGAGGCAGCGTTTGTGGATACATCTTGCCCGCACTGCGGGCGGATGGTAATTCAGACGTTGCGGTCACGGGTAGCTGCGTTCTTCCGAGAATCAGCCGCCACCTCGAGTGCTTCCCGTTCTGCGGCAGCAGTGGCATCAGCCCTGCCGTCCGCTTCGGCGAGCAACGGGGGTGATCAGGGAATTACCGTGAGCCTCAATCCGTCAGCCATCGGCTCGCGGACCGTTCACGCCCCGCCTCGCTCGTCTGACCGTCCCGGAAAAGGCGGTACGCCGCCTTGTTCCTCCGTCACGCACTCGGACACGGGGCGTGACGACGATGAGATGTCGCTCGCAGCATCGGAGGGCGACCTCTTGGCATCCGACCCCGACGATTCCTTAGAGGATTCCCCCTCCGGGGGGTCGAGCTCAGGATGAAGCGGACGTCGAGATGTCAACCATGCTTTCCCGGGCCGCCGCGAGTATTGGGCTGCAGTGCCCAACGCTCGCGGTTGGACACGTGGTATCTGGGGACCGGCCGTGACTCTAAGCCACGGTCGGCGCCGGTACCATTTTTCCCGGAAGTGCATGAGGAGCTCAGTCGGACCTGGAACGCCCCCTTCTCGGCGCGTGCACGTCAGACTAGCTCGGTCGCCCTGACTTCCCTCGATGACGGGGCAGCTAAGGGCTACGTCGACATCCCTCAGGTGGAACGTGCAGTCGCGGTGCACCTGTGCCCGCAGACAGCTGCCACCTGGAGAGATCGACCAAGGCTCCCTTCCAAGGCTTGTAAGTTTTCGGCATCGCTGGTGTCGAGGGCTTACAACGCGGCGGGTCAAGCTGCCTCGGCTCTTCACGCCATGGCCAGTCTGCAGGCAGGCCGAGGCGTTGAAGGAGTTGCACGAGGGAAAGTCCGACCCAGGGAGCTCCGCACTGCCACTGACATCGCTCTTCGGGCGACGAAGGTGACGGCGTGAGCCCTGGGTCGTACGATGTCCACACTGGTGGTCCAGGAGGGACACCTTTGGCTGAACCTTGCGCAGATGCGGGACGCTGAGAAGGTTCGCTTTCTCGACGCTCCCATCGCGCAGGGTGGGCTGTTTGGTGATACGGTCGAGGACTTCTCAGTTCTCGACTGTAAAGAAGCAGACGGAGGCGATCCTGCCCCGCCGCGACCCGGCCGCCTATCGTCCGTCGAGGTCCCGCGCGGCGTCTGCTTCCCAGCAGCCCCGCCCCTCTCCGACTCAGACTCCGGCGCCAGCGCCCCCTGCACAGGCGGCCTCCCGGAGAAGGATGTCGAAGAGGCGAGCACCATCCCGTCACCAACCTCCGCGGAAGCAGAAGTGTTCTGACGGGGTGAACCCAGGGAGATCGAGTTCACCGGGCCCGACCCAAGCAACTACATCGCTAGAGGGTCGGACTGGGACGGTGCCTGCCCCGTCCCAACAACACCAGCCGGGCCCCTCTCAGGGCCTGGTGCCCACATTCTCACAGAAAGAGCTTTCTCTCTCCCTGGGTCTTTCTCACAGCCGCTCTCACCCTCCACAGGACGGTGCTCGGCAACCCCACGTTGTGTTCCGGCGAGACACACGGTTGGGTATACTCTCAGTGGCCACCAGCACCCTCAGTCAGATGGTGCGGTATGCCGCGATATCGCCCGACAGGCACCTCGGCAGAGCCGCTCTCCTCCCCGGGGTCCCCCCCGCGTCGAGGGAGCCTTTCTGCCAGCCATCGAACCACCCCCCACGGGGGCAATGAATCAGATCGAACCTCTGGTCCCCCTGTCTCGGTACCTGGGAGCCTGGTTGGCTCTTCCCAGACCAGCACGGTGGCTAGAGCGAACGATCCGTCTCGGCTATGCGATTCAGTTCGCCAAGCAAGTTTCGGGGCATCCTCTTCACCTCAGTGGGAGGGGTAGATGCTCCCGTGCTTTGGGCCGAGGTCGCTACCCTTCTGGCGAAGGGGGCGATCGAGCTCGTCCCTCTGGCCGAGATGTACTCCGGGTTTTACAGTATTTCATTGTCCCCAAGAAAAGTGGCGGGCTGCGCCCCATCTTGGACCTGCGTACCCTGAACAAGCACCTACACAAGCTGCCGTTCAGGATGCTAACGCAGAAGCGCATCCTGACGTCCGTCAGGCGTCAGGATTGGTTCATGGCGATCGACCTGAAGGACGCGTACTTCCATGTGTCCATCCTCCCTCGTCACCGGCCGTTCCTACGGTTCGCTTTCGAGGGACAGGCATATCAGTACCGCGTCCTCCCATTTGGTCTGTCCCTGTCTCCTCGAGTCTTTACGAAGGTCGTGGAGGCCGCCCTCACTCCCCTCAGGGAGCAGGGGGTGCGCATACTCAACTATCTCGACGACTGGCATCTTGGCGCACTCGCGAGATCTGTTGTGTACACACAGGGACCTAGTGCTCCGGCACCTAGACCATTTGGGGTTACAGGTCAACCGAGAGAAGAGCAAGCTCTCCCCTGGGCAGAGCATCCTCTTCCTCGGTATGGAACTCGACTCTGTCTCCATGACTGCACGTCTTTCTTCCGAGCGTGCCCAGTCAGTGATGACCTGCCTGAGGAACTTCAGGCAGCAGCCAGCGGTCCCGCTGAAACTCTTTCAGAGGCTCCTGGGACACATGGCGTCCTCGGCGGGGGTGGTCCCCCTCGGGTTGATGCACATGAGAACGCTACAGCACTGGCTACAGAGCAGAGTTCCTTGGAGTGCGTGGCACACCGGCAACAGGCGCGTCGCGATCACGCCCTTCTGCCGGCGCACCCTAACCCCATGGTCTTCAATGACCTTTCTGCGGACTGGGGTCCCTCTTGGGCAGGTTTCGAGGCGCGTCTTGGTGACGACAGACGCCTCCCTGCAGGGTTGGGGTGCTGTGTGCAACGGGCACGCAATGTCGGGTCTCTGGACGGGCCCCCGCCTGCGCTGGCATATCAATCGCCTAGAGTTGTTGGCGGTGCTGCTTGCACTGAGGAGGTTCCTTCCCCTCGTGCAGGACAAGCACGTGCTGGTCCGGTCGGACAGCACGACTGCCGTGGCATATATCAACCGACAGGGTGGTATTCGTTCACGGCAGCTATCGCAACTCGCCCGACGCCTCCTCCTGTGGAGCCAGCAGGTGACGAAGTCTCTGTTAGCCACGCACATCCCGAGCGACCTGAACCAGACAGCCGATGCGCTCTCTCGTCAGTCGACGCCCCGCGGAGAGTGGCGGCTCCACCCCCGCGCACTCCAGCTCATTTGGGTGCAGTTCGGGCAGGCACAGGTGGACCTGTTCGCCTCCCTGGACACCACCCATTGCCCGCTTTGGTACTCCCTGACCGAGGGCCCCCTCGGCACGGATGCCCTGGCGCACAGCTGGCCGCGGGACAAGCGGAAGTACGCCTTCCCCCCAGTGAGCCTCATTGCACACGTCTTGTGCAAAGTCAGAGAAGAGGAGCATCAAGTGCTACTAGTTGCGCCTTACTGGCCCAACCGGACTTGGTTCTCGGAGTTAATGCTCCTGACGACAACTCCCCCCTGGCCGATTCCCCTGACGAAGGACCTTCTTTCTCAGGGGAAGGGCACGTTGTGGCATCCGAGACCAGACCTCTGGAACCTCCATGTCTGGCTCCTGGACGGGGCGAGGAGATCCTGAGTGGTCTACCCCCAGCGGTGGTGGAAACCATTACTCAGACTAGGGCCCTGGCCACGAGGCGGTTATACGCATTGAAGTGGCGCCTCTTCTCGTCCTGGTGTTCTTCTCGTGGAGAAGACCCACGGATATGCTCGATCGGGAGCGTGCTGTCCTTCCTGCAGTCGAGACTCGAGAGCAATCTCTCCCCTTCCACGCTGAAGGTGTATGTAGCCGCTATTGCCGCTCATGACGGACCAGTTAGTGGGAAGTCTCTGGGACAGCACGACCTGGTCATTAGGTTCCTGAGGGGCGCGAGGAGGCTGAATTCAGCCCGTCCGCGCTCCGTTCCCTCTTGGGACCTCAATGTGGTCCTGGCGGGCCTCCAGAGGCCCCCCGTCGAGCCCCTCGGAGATGCCGCTCTTTCTCATCTCTCGATGAAGACGGCTCTCCTAGTGGCGCTCGCCAAGAGGGTAGGGGACCTACATGCATTTTTCGTGGCCACGGATTGCCTAGAGTTCGGGCCTGGTCAATCTCATGTTATCCTGAGACCCCGGCCTGGCTACGTGCCCAAAGTTCCCACCACTCCCTTTCGGGACCAGGTGGTGAACCTGCAGGCGCTCCCTTCTGGGGAGGAAGACCCAACCCCTTCCGTGTTGTGTCCAGTGCGTGCGCTGCGCCTCTGCCTGGACCGCACGCAGAGCTTCTGGAGCTCTGAGCAGCTTTTTTGTCTGTTTTGGGAGGTCAGCACAAGGGGAGGGCTGTCTCCAAACAGAGGTTGGCGCACTGGATCGTGGACGCCATCAATGGCTTACCGATCACAGGATCTCCCGTGCCCGCTTGCAGTGAGGGCACACTCCACCAGGGGTGTGGCCTCCTCGTGGGCACTGGCTCAGAGCGCCCCTCTGGCAGACGTATGTAGAGCTGCGGGTTGGGCTACGCCCAGCACCTTCGCGAGGTTCTACAGCCTCCGCGTGGAACCGGTATCAGCCAGAGTCTTACGAAGCACCGCCAGGTAAGGTCGGCAGCCGGTGGGCGTTCGCCTGCAATAGCGCCCCTCCATAGGTGAGACGTGGTGCTATCCAGCCTCCCCTCTTCCCCCCACGTGGGCGAAGAGTAGGCATTCCATCCATCACTAAGCACTCCTCGGCGGCGGGCTCGGCGGAGCGGCCCTGCCTCCCTTGGCCTGTTTCTGAGCTCTAGCAGTGACTCAAACGAGGCCTAGTGCTCCACACGTAGTAACCCCCCCACAGGGCGGTTCCGTCTGTTGTCTTCTCATGAATGGCTCTCAATCGATGGCCCATGACCTCTCCCAGGTGTACTTCACCTGCTCGCGACACCATCTCGTGTCTGCATGTCTCCCACGTGCTCTCCCCTATCCGGTGAGACTGTGTGTGAATCTCCACTAGAGCTCCTCCCTGCGGTAGGAAGTGGTCTCCGTAGCGCGTTCCCTCAGGGGGGAATGACGCTTCCCAGTGGCCTTACGGTGCCGGGCGGCTTCTCACTGTTAAGAGAACTAGGCCGCCGTCCGTGACGGCCGGTGGAAGGGGCTCCCATCTTTTTTGAAAGCTCTGGACTCCTTCCCTTCCACTGGAAGGTTGCAATTCATGCTAAGCGCTCACGTCTGACACGCCCAGGCCAGTCAGCGTCGCTTCGCGAGGAATTGTGACGCGGCACAGCGCTGTGGCGTTTTCCGAGGAACCCCATTCTGTCGACACAACGTCGAGAGACCGACAGAAAGGGAACGTCTCGGTTACGTATGTAACCTCCGTTCCCTGATGGAGGGAACGAGACGTTGTGTCCTTCATGCCACAACGCTGGCCGCCCGCTGCAGCAGTCGGGGCAAGATCCTCAGGCTCCTCAGCACAAAAGGTGAATGAACGCGGCACGCCGGCTCCCTTTTATACCGGGATATCCGGGGGCGGAGTCCGGCATGCAAATTTAATTCGCCAATTTTCATTGGCCTGTTCAAGTCAGTCAGAGAAGGTAGGTTCTCAAGTCAAACCCCATTCTGTCGACACAACGTCTCATTCCCTCCATCAGGGAACGGAGGTTACATACGTAACCGAGACGATTTCCCGCCACTTGTGCTCGCTTTTAAACTCACTTGGCCCAAGAAAACGCGATCCATTCCGTTGCTGACGTTTCCAGTCAACTCGACAGCGCGATTTGGAAAGTGTCTGCCTTGCCTGCGCTCTTTTCACTCCTCCCCTTACTGCAGGCACCTACCAGGGACGTGCACAGGAATTTTGAGGGGCAGTTGCTCTGACCTGAAAAAAGGGGACCCCCCCCAAACAAAATCTCACAGGCTATATGAAGGACTGAGAATAACAGGATCTTTATTCATATATATATAAAGAAGTAAAACACTGAAATACAGCACTCAATCACCTCAAAAAACTCAATAACACAGAAAAACATAACTCCCTGAAATATCTCTCCTGAATCAGCCTCTTTTCAGTGGGCATCTTGGCTTCAAACAATACCCAAAATAGTGAAAGGATTTAGGCATTTAACCATTTAGAATAAAATAATTAATGTGATGCATAGCTTCCATCATTCATTCTTCTTGCTCAAACGAAATGTGAGAAACTAACTATCAGCAGACATGTAGCTTAGTTTGCCTAATGCCTACCTACCAAAAAAATAGTAGCCTAGGCTGCTTGTCTGCAAGCTATCTGTCTTATCATTTAGGCTAAACGTTGCAAACTCAGCCTGGATTTTTGAAGATTTTAATTCATTTCATAAAACTTGATGATGATGATGATCGTTCGTTTGTTATACATCACAAACTCACCTTTTCTGACAACGTTATGGTGGCCATTTCCATAACACCAAAAAGGAGGACACTCAGCATTTAGTGAGGCAAGAATAATTGCATAGGACTCTGGTGTACTCGCAACTACAATACAATTTTGTGCATCATATCGATGGTCTCATGATACAGTGATTCTGAAAAAGTCTACTCGTTTTTTTAAATTGTCTGCCAATGAATATTTGACCTAAGCTTAAGGGAAGATGTACCTGCAGCTCGTCGGTTACTTTTGTTTTTCCGTGCTGGCATGTCGCATGTCCCTTGACTACAAACGTCCACTTCACAGCGACATCCATGAAAAGTGTCTGTACTGTTTTTTTATAGAAAGTTGTGCTCTTTTGTCCATTCCGGACTAAATGATGTCTGACGTTTCAGCAAGTTACCGTTATGATGTGACGAAGCCAGCATGTGGACTCCACTTCCAGGTCGTGGAGGCTTGTTTACGTTATTAACCAATGATATATCAAATATTTATTTGACACCTCTTTCAGCCAATCATTTGTTTGACCGGAGCTCTTACGGCGTCAGACGCAATGCTGCTGCGTCCCAATAAATGTTCTAAAGCGGGTTTTGTTTAGGCCGATTCAGGACAACTCCAAAAACGAGTACAAATTAGTTTCTGGTTTGAGGCTGCCCCGGACGCCAGACAGGGGGCTTAAAATCCTGACTGTCCGGACAAAATCCAGAAGTATGGCCACCCTAGACAACGTTGAGTCGTATCACCCGATAACCGCGACAATCTCCTTCTAGGGCCGCTCATGCAGGCTCAGCTAAGGTGCCGGTCAAGTGCAGCGCTGCACCCACGTAAACAGAGTTTGCCCTTCCCCTTCTGACTTTTACTTTAGTTGCCCGAATACGGAAGTGAATGAGGCTTTTCGCGTTTTTTTTCTCTAGACGTATGTGAAATTCTGCATCCATTGTATGATTTATTTATTTTCCACCTCGGAAGGGCAACGTGAGTCGAGAAGGGCATATGGGCAGTTGCCCGGGCAACCTGAGCAACCCCCCTGTGCACGTCCCTGGCACCTTCACTCGTCTTCTTTTCAGTCTAGGCAAGGTGCTTCTCAGACAAGTCTATTTGTCTACAGCATACATCATCAAGGTTGTCTCATGTTAGTTAAAAACATTATAAAATAAAAAATTTGCAGGACAGAGCCTGTAATGGAAATTTTCTAGTCTAGCTTCTTGATGTGTCTATCTATATGTTTATGAAGTTTCTATCTATGTTTTCTTCTCTATGTTATCATGTTTTTCTCTATACGCGTCATACCACTCTGCATTTGCCCTCGAGCAGAGGCCAAGATGTTCTGTTTGGAATAACGGGCATCACTTCTCGGAAACCAGCTCGGGATTCTGGCTAGGGGGCAAAGGGAGGGGGTTTTCACGTTTTAATATATAAACTCTGGGTGTAGGAGGAAAGAGCGCCTTTGCTCTGCACCATGCTCATTGCTTATGATGCAGATTAAATGACAATAAAATACTTTGCAAAGTACCTGATGTCTCTGTGTGTTGCGTTTGTCAAAATTGACTCACCTTGATTAAGGAATAAGAAAATTCCACAACAAGCCTTTTTAAATTGTATCCCGGCTATTTACTTTTTTAATTTGGTTGAATCTTTGGTTATTAAAGAGGTCCTAGTTTGGTTTATGGATTGTCCAACAACAAGTTTATGTGCATTCAAGGTGTAAAACACTATTATGTCATAATAATAGGCAGTAATTCTTACCTTACTTCTTGACTGACTCTCAAATGATTTGTCCGCGATTCATCCATCTAATCCCCCTTATCTGCCAGCGTCATTTGAATAGTCACACTTTCAGGTTGTGATTCGCACCAAGATTATTGAAGCAATCTTTGGTGAAATGAAGCGCGCACAGTAAAACCCTGGGGTTATACTCCTCTAGTGTAATTTGAAAAATGAATTGTAACCGTTGTTTCCTTTAGAAGTTCTTCCTTTGGTAGTTTAAATAAGACGGACTTTGTTTCACAACGTAGAATTTTCTAGATTCTAGACATGATGCACACGCATCACGAATGAGCGACAGTGTCTGGGGGAGGAGAGTGGGTTTGATAAAGGTATTATTCTAGTTTGTCAATTACTTAATGCTCAAGGATTCCTTGTGACCTATAAGGTCATACATAAATTGTATGTTTAAGAAGGACATGGTTCTAGCTGCTCTTTTTGCTCTTTTGCTCTTTGACCAACATTTTTGGCACTGTAGTAATGTGGAAAAAAATATGGAAAGATGTGTCATTTTTTTTTTAAAAGTAAGATATTCTATAATTTTGAATTACATTATGAAAATGTAATATTTGGTTATATAAAGTTTGAAAAACGTTTAACAAATGAAGCTTATTTAATCAATTAGTTTTTTTTGGTGTAAAATTTTGTACTCATAAGTCTAAGTTTTCTTCTCGGTTCTGTTTAAAGAATTTGAGCAATATGTTTAATATGTTTTGGTCATTCAAAGTAGGTCTTGTTTTTATTATTTTAATTGTTTTAATGCCTTTCTCCCCTGGTTGTTAAATGTATATTGTATGTATCTTTGTTCTAAGCATAATAAAAAAAGAATAATAAAAACATTACAAAATTAACATTAATTTCTCTAAAGACGTAATCATTGTAATTTCATTCTTACCTTGAAATGTAACGGTTGCTTTTCTGAAATAAAACCATAAAATAATAATGTGTGTACATGACTTAGGGCTGCCAACCCTGACACATTCGCTGTGCGACTCACGCAATTTTCTCACGCTCTCAGAAATGCCTAAAAGCCTATCTGTAGATTTTGGTGCAGCAAAACTTTTTCCTCAGCTGTCTAGCAGTGGACTTCAATGTTAAAGGTGACAATTGGCCAATCAAATGTAAAAAGGTGGGATTTACTGTTTACAGAGCCGTTGTGGTGACCAATCAAATCAAAGAAGACAGCTAAGGTTCGAGAGCAGCCAGTGCAACGCATGACGCTATAGGCTAAACATTTAATATTTTTCAATTTTTAACAATGGAAATGTTAATCGGTAGTATGCAATGATCCAAACCCCAACACTTCCTATTGAATGAAAAAGTGTAATTTACATGATATATGTAACATCTTGCGGTCACTGCCGTAAGATTAAATATAAATGTTTTGTCTATGTATGACGGTATATTGTTTCAGTTAAAAAGCCAGTGAGTGGTGTTTGGAGCAGTCAAGTGTGCTGCTTGGTTCTGTTCAGCTGCCCAAAGTACTCTGCATGGAGGACCAAGATGTTTTAGAGGCCTTGGACACATTACAAAAGTTGAATTTTCAGGGGACAAAATAGCAGCTCTGGATCCCTCCAGTTTTGTCTTCAGTGAAATCGAAGATATACACGTATTCATTGAACGTGTTGACGTCATGACCCTGAAAGTGTTCTGTCAAGTTGAAACTAAAGATACTGCATAATGTGCCATTGTTTCTTTTTGCATCATTTCTTTTGCTTTTACTTTTGCAAGACTATATATTAAAGCTTACCCAGTAATGAAAATTTTTCATTTCATTTTCATTTGAGAATTTTCAAGTCAATGAAATGCCACATCCATAACACTCTAATTTCCCACCTGGTTATAGACGTTGCTGTCATACCATATTTAAATGTTAAATATAATAATACACTATGTATTTCTTCTAATAGATGTAGAGTGATTATTCATCTTTAAAGCATTTTGTTTCCTGGCAACACGAAAAAGACGTATGGAAAGTATTTTCCAGTTTATTTATGTCGATTGCAAATGACAACAAAGAGTGTCGCAGGCAACAAAGAGTGCAGGTGTCGACTGCGAGTGACGTTACTTGCACAGGAAGTGTCTGAGAGTGTAAGTGCAGTTTTGCAGTCAGATGCTATTGAGTGTAGCTGTTCTTGTGTTGCTGGCACTGCACTGGCACACTACTCTCAGCTTGGCATCAGTGTAGTTCCTCCAGTGCACAGCTGTACTGAAACTGAGCAGAACTGGCACAAACCCAGAACAATGGTAATAAATGCTTTCTCAACTTCTATCCTTGTGGACTCATAATTCACCCAGATGCCCCTTGGCTTGGCACCTCTCCTGATGGCATTGTTTATGACCCAACAGAGCACCACGTGTTTAGCCTTTTGGAGATAAATAACCCAAATGTAAAATGTTACGTTGACTGCTCCTACCTGAAGTTGCAAAATGGCACTTCAGAGTTAAAAGAACAGCATGCTTATTACTGGCAATTCAAGGTCAGAAGCAGACCTCCGGACTGGACTGATTTTGTGATTTTGTTGTGTATGCACAGGATGACATGATGATTCAGCACATCAAGGACTGCACAATGTTTACAACCATTTCTTTTTTTATTTCTACCTGCCGAAGTCCCTAAAAATTAAAACAAATCTGTTTTACACTGTAAGAAAGTTACTTACATGTTAAAAGAAGCAATGTATCAAAGTTATTTATATTTACATATTAACAGAAGTACTGTATTAAAGTTATTTACATGTTAACAGAAGCATTGTATCAAAGTTATTTATTTTTTACATGTTAACAGAAACGCTGTATCAAAGTTATTTAAACGTTAAAAGAAACTGCATTAAACTAAATTACATGTTAACAGAAACCCTGTATTACACTAATTTACATTTTTGCTAAAAAACTATATCAACATTATTTACAGAAGCAAGGAAGATTTTAATCCATTGCACATGGCTTTTACAATGGCACATTTTGATAGTTCACAGGAAGGCAAGCAACGGTTTACAGCTTGTTAATGCTCCCTGTGATGGAAAGGGGGGTGACAGTATCAAACAGCTTCACCCTGTTGCTTCACCCTGCGGATGAGACGCTCAACATGAACCCTCAGACGAGTAATGGATTGTGTGTCCTTCACCTCATCAGCCGTCATCTGTTTCCTATGACAGGAAAGCAGATCAGCATGGTACACAAGAAGGCTTTTTTTCGACCATAACCTGTGTGGTTTGAGCAGAGGCGCGATCCTAGACTGCTTCAAAAGCTTTTTGTCACTGACAGATCCTGTGTACAGAGATGACACAAAAGTAACTACACCATGTGGTGCCATACCAATTAACCCCTTGAAGATGCAGTGGGATTTATAAGAGGAGAAGACTTCACTTTGAAGCAAAAGGGAGGATCGTGTTTAACAACGCAGCTCTGTGCATTCAAGCACCACCTGTGTGCCTGGATAGTCCTGGAACTCCTTGGGCATGTAAGCCTTAACTGCCTCCTCAGACATCCAGATGCGCACTGATCCAAGAATGGTATAGAAGAAATTGGCCCCGGTTCTAATAATTCGACTCACGGTGGACTGATGGATATTAAACCTGTGAGCCAGATCCTTCAGTTTTAGACCAACCGAGAGATGCACCATGAACAGAAAAACAATTCTATGGGCTGCAGGGAGTGACCCTGCTAAAATAAATTTTTATCCTCAGAGAAAGTAACATTGGAATTTTAATGTATACCATACCGCCACTTACAACAATGTATATTATATGTATAAAGTAAAAAATATGAATAAATGATAAATGTAAAAATATATATTTACAGATGCAGTGCCTGATGCCTCAGCTTCACCCATTGTAGCCGCTTTTGCCCTGGTCACACAGATCATGTTGTGGGATTTTAGGTCACAAACCTTTATACGATATGGTCATGTTTGATATAACATGAATAAATCACCAAAGATAATGTATGACAACAGTTTTAGCTTACTTTTAGACGGAATTGTAGTAATAACGATATTATATAATATAGCATTTCATAATGATGAGATTATAGCATATTGTATAGGTTTCAGGTGCTGAACAATTATCATGCTCCGTCTGCTGGAAGTCCATAGGCACACGATCTTCATTCGATTGAGGAAAAACTTCTCTTCTCTGCCATACCCTGGTGCACCTTGGTGTTGAAGTGGAGTAGTAGTTCCACTCAAACAAAGTGTCACTGAAGCCCCATTAATAAATTTTTTGTGTATTTCCTTGTCCAAGGGGAATGTAATCGCTAGTCAATAAAAATATGAGAAAAAACACAATTTTAGAACTTAATTTTACTATGTAAGAATGCTGTACCGAAAGCCCGCGTAAAACTGAGATATGGGCGAAAACACATCAGGAGTATAGGCCATACATTGAGTGCATTTTTATCACAATACTTGTAATGCAAGGTTTTTGTGTTTTTGAATACAACTCATGCCCTCACTCCAAGCTGAACTCAAAAGTTGCCAGCCCTGGCCAGGGTCCTTACGCATCACATTTGGTTAGGATGCGGTGTCCTAAATGAAAATGGAGTTCAATAAACAAATTTTCAAACATTGAAAATTTCTTATCATCTTATTGTCTAGGTGTAAAGCCAACTCCTACCTGTTACCTTTACCAGAACATTACGTGAATTACGTCTGCACAAGCCTCCATCCATAAAACACTCTTATTATTATTTAAAAACAAACACAGCAAAATGAAATTGACAGTTTTTTACATTAGGTGCTGTGGGGTACATTAAGAATTAATGTTGAACAGACGTTCTCACAAAACCCCCCTGAGTGACATTGGCTTAATGTGTTAGCACATGCTCTGCTTCTCTGTTTGAAAAGCTTACATGTGGATTCCAAGAAGTAAAATTGTTCTACAAAATCATAGAAATCCTAAAAATGCATCTGAAAACACACTCATTCTCAGTGAGCTAGCGTGAGTGGGAGTGCAGGGAGCGGATCGAGAGCAGGCTGCAAATAGCTTTAGTAAACTGCACCTCCCATACCTGGATTGGCTGTATCCATTGTTAAGGCAGTGTGTTTACAGTGATAGCTGCCCCAAGGGCTGGAGGAGTGGGCAGCTGCTGAGTCCTGTCCACCAACAGCATGTCAAAGCACCATCTGATACCTCCCCATATCTTCTCGCTCCCCCACTGAGTAATTGAAATGCTCAGCCACCAGCGCTCTTATTGGATTATTTTCTGTCAAACATCTCACTCACTTTTCTGCAAGAAAGACAGTCTGTTTTCTTGATTTGTTTTCTTGCTGCTCCCTTCAACTTTTTTGGTGTCAGAGCCTTCACGTTGGACACGATGAGCTCAGTGTGTGCGTTCGCGAGTGCATGTACAGTATATGCGTGTGGTTCAGTGCAGGTTTCCCAATGCACATTCTCTCTCATTCTCTATCTTTGCCTCATTAGGACAGTGCTGTCTGGAGTCTCCTCCGAGCCTTGTGCTGCTCTGACAATCTTTTGATTTATTGGACTTTCTGTTCCTTGGGTTTCATCACTGTCTTTCAATTGACACTAGCAATCAGGAAAGTGCCCACTCTGATCTTTTAGATTTGACTTTCTTCATATCTTTCTGCTTTGCTTCTCTTACTGGGGGTTAAAAAGCTGAAATATTGAAAGACAGCAAATGTTTTTGACTGTGCGAGTAGTTGTTATCTACAACACCAAATATATAGAGAAGCCTTTTAGTTGATATTGAAACAGCTTTTGAGATTTGGTAAAGACATCCAAATACTGTTTATTGGGATTCAGTTCTGCTAAAAAGACCAGTATAGACTTCTGGACTTCTGAACGTCTGGTGCACTGGTCTAGAAATGTTTCATTGTAGCCTATGTATAGTTAAATCTGAATGATGTTTGCTTAACATTTAGAATCGGCTATAAATGTTCTGTTGGTTGCATTCTGTTCAAACGTTTGCACAGTGTTAAAAAACTTAAACATGAAGTTGTTCTGGACAACACATGCTCACTCCTGACTCAGCAGGGAACCTCAGCGTCGCTTTTTACTATACCTTTGCCGTCATTTTCCTATATGAGTGGTAATCCACATCAACACGCATACTCGGTTTTAATGTTTTAATAAAATTGTATACACCTGTTCTTTCTGGTTCTCGAATCTGATTGGCTGAGAGCCATAAGATATTCCACCAGTATCACCATAGAAACCGCTTCACCGTTTGTATCACTCCACCACTAAGCTAAGTCGGACCTATGAAAGTAAAACACACAAACCACACATGTTGGTTGTGACCTGCCATATAAAGTGAGAGAGAGAACTTGCTAATGTAAACAATCACATGTTTACATTAAAAACAATGGAAAGTGCTGCAGTGCAATGAAAATAACGCATTCTCAGTAAGTGTTCTTTCACAGTTCTCTCTTTCATTCACATGCACGTTCTCCTGTCTTAATTCTCACTAATAACTTCACTGAGGCAGCAGAGCATAAAATTTAAAGACATGACGGTTTAGAATTAGCATCAGAGTTGAACTGTTATGCTGGGCTAAAATTCGTAGCAGAAGAAAGTAGCTCCCCATTTCCCTTGGGGTGTTGTATCTGATTTATCTACACACTTGTGCCGTCGAACTGTTGTAGGCAGTATCTTGTTATGCAATATCGCTCTCGTAGTAGTGTGATTGTAGATACAATCAGTCTCACTTTCGATATTCAGTGTACCAAAGACAAACAATCTATTTGTATGAGGAACAGAGGCGAAAGCAATCACCAACTGCAGTACATGTCAGATCTGTTAAAAAGACATTCAAATACTGCCGCCAGAAGAAGTGTTGCTTCAGCTTTGTTTGTGCATTGGCTTTTGTGTGTCTCGTGACCGATAGCGTCATTTTCTCTGCAACATATTGGCTCCTGTGATCAACTCACGCTGCCTTCCGGAGGTACTCACTTTAACACATATTGTCACAGGCCAAGGTGGGCACTAGTGAGCCGCCACCCCTAACTTGCGTACCACACTGAGGAGCGAACCGTAAGACACAAAAGGCTTGACACTAAGAATAGCATAAAAAAGGTTATCTTTTTATTGGATCAACACATCTAGTAAAAGTCAGCACAGCAGGTTCTCGTTCTCTTCGGCGGAGGCTCCGACAGTGGGTGGCGGGCATCAGCCCAGCAGATTTTCGGTCTCTTCAACAGAGGCTCAGGCAGTAAAGGCTGGCGTTGGCACAACGGGTTATCATTCTCTTCGGCGGAGGCTCCATCAGTAGGAGGCGGGCGTTAGCCCAGCAGCTTTTCGTTCTCTTCAACAGAGGCTCAGGCAGTAAAGGCTGGCGTTGGCACAGCGAGTTTTCGTTCTCTTCAGCGGAGGCTCAGACAGTAGGGGTTGGGTGTCAACACAGCGGGTTTTCATTCTCTTCAGCGGGGGCTCAGACAGTAGGAGGCGGGCGTCAGCCCAACAGCTTTTCGTTCTCTTCAACAGAGGCTCGGGCAGTAAAGTCTAGCGTTGGCACAGCAAGTTTTCGTAGGCAAAGCAGCGCCCATACGGCAGTTCCACGTCCTCTCCAGCAGAGTGCCCACAAGGAGTTGGTTTAAGGTCTAGCGATTTTTGAGAAGTCCTTAATAAAGCGCCTATAATATCCCATGAAGCCCAGAAAAGACCTCACTTGTCTAACAGTCTTGGATTCCCACTCTTGTACAGACTTTCTCTGGCTCCAGGAACTTGACCTCCTTCAGGAATAGAAGACACTTGTCTGGTCGCAACTTCAACCCATACTTCTCCATGGCCTGAAGCACCTGTTCTAAATGGTGCAGATGGGAGGCAAAGTCTGGGGAGGAAACAATAACATCATCAAAGTACACGAGTGTAGTGTCAACCAACTGCCCACCTCGACACTGCTACATCAACCGCTGGAAAGTTGCTGGGGCTTTACACAGACCAAAAGGCATCCTATCTCACTCAAATAGCCCAAAAGGGGTTGTAAAGGCAGTCTTCTCTCGATCCCCCTCCTCCACTTGGACCTGCCAATACCCACTGGCCAAGTCCAAAGTAGAGTACCAAGCAGCCTGGGTCAAACTGGTCAGGGAGTCCTCTATTCGCGGAAACGCATCCTTCTTGTTCACACTGTTCAGCTTCTGATAATCGACACAAAATCTCCAGGCCCCGGTCTTCTTCTGCACCATTACTATCCGAGCTGCACAGGGGCTTCTGCTTTCGCGAACGATGCCTCCATCTAACATCCCCCTCAACAAGGCACGTATCTTCGAGTAAACCGACGGTGGCACTGGACAATACCGCTCCCGGATGGGCGCTGCCTTGCCCGTGGGGATCTGCTCACAATGCTAGTACAGCCGTAATCTTCATCATGGGTGGAAAACACAAGCTGCCATTTAGCCAGGAAGTCTTGGAGCTGGCATTGCTGGCACTCCAAGCCACTCCAAGCCCTCCCCCCACAGGGACTCTCCTTTAAGATGACCTTGCACTCCCTCCCTAGATGCGTCTGTCCTCTGATCCACTCACATGATGGCCACCTAAACCACCGCAGAATTCACTTGGCTGAAACGGACATCCCCGCTTTCTCTCACCTGTTGGGAGAACAGTGGATAACTCGGGCCAGACGATGATGGCGACGGAGGCTGACTGGGTATGGATTTACATTCCGAACCTTCACGGAGACCCGACCCCTCGGGTGACCTCGACAGTCTGGCAGTCTCAGTGGGGCTCCCAAGGACCCAGTCGTCGCGCCTATAAAACCATGCTGACAACCATGCCCAAACGTTGGCTTCACTCCGCGCCGGAACAGAGAGGGCATATCGGCAGGCTACCCAGACATACATCCGATGTAGGGGATTTCAAGTCCATTTGCAAGGTAAGCCAGGGTGTTTCTGCCCCCTGGAGATGGCGGGCATCAAAGAGTTTGTTTGACAGACTTTCTGAGGATAGTGTAACCTCTGAGCCAGTATCAACCAAGCATTTGATCTTCATACCATTAACTTGAATCTCGACAGTGGGGCATGGCCGACCAAGTTGTCTCTAAGGACAGGCAAAGAGGGTGGTCAATCAAAGGGGTCCTGGCCACTTGACCCACAGTGGCCGGTGAATCTAAAAATCCCCTTGAGAACCACGTCAAGGGCCACACTGACAGCTAATGTGCCCTGTCTCCCCACAACTGTTACAAATTGGTCGACCCTGATCATCCCACTGGAACCTTGAGCCGGTCGGCCGACCAGGGTGACGTCCTGGCTCCCGACTTCCATCGGAGTAGGACCGCTCCCGAAACCTGAGGATACCACGAGGCCGGTCCCGGCGTAGCTCTTCTAGAAGAGTTTTTGAAAGATCAGCCATTCACTCCTTGGCATCCTTCACAATCTCTGCGTGTAATTATCGCTTCCAATCGATCGCAGGTGGGCGGATCAGATGCCTCAGTATGGTCGAGTTCCAAGGCCAGGGCCTCTTGTCGGAGATCATCAAAAGACAGTGTGGGGTCAGGGCGGAGCTGCAGCCGTAGACTCTGTTGGATAGGCCCATCCCGGACCCCTATAAGCAGTGGGGGGGTTGCATCAGCACAGCTTTGTAGGACACACTCAGGGATAGATTAGCTCAATAACACAGCGCAGAGGATTCTGAGAGTCAGCTCAGTTGAAACAACTAGTGTAATCCACAATTCAAAAAGCCAAACACTCGTGCACTCACTTCAAACAGTACAAATCTTCCCAACGTGATCACTCCAATATAAATCACAAGACTCATGGTGATTAGGGTGCATAACCAGAATCTGGACTAGGTGGAGGGGCTGCTGTGTAGTAAACAGGTCAAAGATAATCAGTAGTTCAAATACTTGATGAATCGTAGAGAGCCTG
Source organism: Barbatula barbatula (assembly GCF_947034865.1). NCBI lineage: Eukaryota > Metazoa > Chordata > Actinopteri > Cypriniformes > Nemacheilidae > Barbatula > Barbatula barbatula. The sequence goes on from NC_136772.1 coordinate 15,963,769, forward strand.
TTTTATCTGGTGAAGAGCATCAGAGCAAAACTCACGGTAGCGTAGAGGTCAGGAGAGACATTGGCTTCCCATAATATCATCAATGAATGGCACTTATCTGAACAGCGTCGAGGCCACGTTCATCGGGTGCCAGCAGTAATAGAGTTTGCGGATTTCAATCTCAGAAAGACGCCAGTTTCACATCCGATCCTCGCTGCTCTCCTTGAATACGTTCGTTTCAACCCCAGCCGGAAGCCTATATGTGATGTCGCTCTCCCCCGCCTCTCCTTTTCCCCTGTCAGCCACAAATGAACCTTTATAGTCCTCCCCCTGGACATGCATCCCAATCGCCAACTCAAATTCCTCCCATCACACACCTGTGACCGATTCCACTCATCAATCCCTGGATTACCATTGTTTACAACTGAGTATGGAACCGGCTTCCTCTTTGGGTGTAACCCCGAAAACGCCATCCAAGGGAAACACTATCCATTGCAGAGGTTCCTCCCCTTCTGCATGTCCTCACCTGTGACAATATCACAAGCAATCAGGGTCGCCCAGTGACACCAATGTCCCTACTGGGGGCACTAGACAATGAGCTCCACAACAGGATATTCCTAGGCTCTCACAACAACTCCTGTGCAGTCTATAGATCTCTCACTTACTCCACCACAACATGTCCTTCAATATACCCTTCCATTCATCCCTGTCCAGAGCAAAAATCCACCAGCTATATCCCTCGCACAACGAGCACCTGTCCCGCACCTTTAGCCAACCACCGTCAGTACACCAATAACAAGGAATGATTAAGCTTCAGCAGGCAGAAAAAGCGAAAGTCAGCCAAGTTAATTATCTACACGTGCTCCTCCCAAACCTTATTAATAAACATAATTTCACGAGGTCGCCTCGCAGCTAATGAACTGGGATGGATAGTATGCGTATTTGACGTGCTGCCCCAGGGCGAGGGCTCCAAGCTCAGTAATTCTTCCCGAACTAGGAGCACATGCCCCTTGACCGGGGAGAGGGCCACAGGCTCTGTGTGTGCCCGGACCAGGATCATACCCCCCAAAGATGCAATAGGTGCAGGACAGCAGCTGGAGCAAAGTATCCCCTAAAGAGGCTGGCTTGAGTTGTCGAGGTGCTGGCCCAGCTTGGAGCAGGGCCGCCGTTGCGGGTTCTTTCGGGAGCGAGCGTGTCTGTTGCGGTGAGGAATGATGATAAGGCTCCGGCGGACCTCTTTGATTCTTGAAAGCGTCTGATGACCATCGACCCAGGCCTTGGGTCTGGGGTTTGGAGAAGCCTTTTTTGGGGGGGGGGGCTCTGGTTGCCGTGCCTATGCAGGATGACTGGCTGGAGGATGGTTTGCTGGAAAGCCGGAAGGGAGAAAAATAAATTTGAAGAGTTTTGGAAACAGAAGCGAGTAGCAGAGTGGTTGGACTCATCAGCAAAGAGCGGGTTGTAGGAGAGCTTGGACTTGTGGGCTGAGAGGGTTGGGTATGGTGGAATGGGAGACTGTAGCTTGAAGATGTAGATTCTCTTTTTGTTTGATCAGTCCCAACTTTTTTGGCTTGAAGCTGGAGATGGTGGTTAGTTCTGGGCATCTGAGGAAGCTGAAGAAGGAATAGTGGGAATGTGTCATCAAGCATGCGTACAGGGCGGATTAAAAAGGCAGGCTTGCAGTGTGAATGCATTTATTTAATGACTCTGGGTGGTTGGTTTTCTGGGGTCTGCCTGGCACTTCACCAATGTCAGACCGGGTCTTGAGCAAGACCTATGGTCGGTTGGGCGTACACCTGCGAAGCGGCTTCTCCCCTCTTCAGGTGAGTAAATGCGCTACTCCAGCCTCCCTACTTCCTCCACTCGACAAAGTATAGGCATCCCATCCATCATTACCCACTTCTTGGCGGCAAGGTGAGCAGCGCAGCCTGCCCCATTAGGCCGGGTACTACCTGAGCACTTAATGTATAGCTCTAACCGGACCTTGTGCTCCACACATAGTAATCTCCCCACAGGGCGGTTCCGGCTGATGTATCCTTATGAGCCAGCTCCCATGACCTCCCCTAGGTGGGCCTCCACCTCTCGCGGTACAACCGCACATTGTTCCCATGAGTTCTGCCCTGTGGGCGAGACCATGTAGGTGTCTCCACTAAAACTCCTCCCTGGGTAGGAAGTGTTCACAGTAGCGTGTTTCCTCAGTGAGGGAAGAGCGCTTCCCAGTGCTCCTTACGGTGTCAGGCGGCCATCTCGCCTCTAGAGTAATAAGACCACCGCCTGTACGGCCTATAGTAAGAGCCTCTCGTCGTGATCACACAAATTGATGCCTTACTACACCACTGGATTGTTACGTTTCACGGGGACGCTCACCTTGACGTGCCTGGCTGGTCAGTCGGGAATCTTGACACGCCGCAGCACCGTAGCATTTTCAATAGGAACCCCATTCTGTCAGTCTCGACACAACGCCAAGGGAACCGAGGTTACATATGTGACCAAGACGATTTCCCTTGGGTACCCTTTAATGGAGCTGGCTGGAGGTTTTGGTGGAGGAGAGGAGGAAGGAAGGTGGCAGCCGGAACCGGAGTTTAGCAGTGAGCAGTGAGCAGTGAGCTACTGTTAGCAGCGATCTAATGTGCCGGCAGCAATTAAATGATTTGTGATTTTATAAATGAAGAGTTTGGTTCCAAAATTCCAAGACTCAGTTTAAAAAAAAATCTAAAATTAAGTTTTTAAAATGTTAAAATGTTGTGTGTGTGTGTTATCCTCTCATCACCTCACACCAGGCTCCACTCCTGCTAATCATGTCACACCGGTTTCCGCTCCCGCTCCCGCTATCTCTTCTCTCTCTTTTTAAACTCCCTGAGTTCCCTTGTTCGGTGTCAGTCGGTTAGAATTACTAACCCCTCTCACTTCCAGTCTAGCAATTACAGTCTTGTCTTGTCTAGTCTAGAGCTCTTTTGCACCCTGCTTGGTGTTCCACTGTTCATGCAGATTGCTGGCCCGGCGACCTTGGCATCCTCTCCGGCTGGCGTCTCGAAGGAGTTTTCCCTGGCGGATCCATCTCTTCCTACATGGTTGTTCTAGTGGAGCATTCACCTCTCCCCACGCGGCTGTTCGAGTGGAGTATTCTTCTCTCCCTGGGAGGTTGTTCGAGTGGAGTATTCATCTCTCGCTACGATGTTGTTCTAACAGAGTATTCATCTCTCCCAAAATGGGTGTTCAAGCAGATTATTCCTCTCTCCCTTCGGGGTTGTTCTATGGAGCTTTGCTACTGCTCTCCCCTCAGGGTTGTTATACGGAAATGTTACCACTATTTTCCCTTCAGGGTTGTTCCAAAGGACTATATCCAGTACCAAAGGACCATATCTAGTTATCCCCTGGCCACTCCATCTCTCTCCCCAGCCGAGTGCTCGAGCCCTATTCCCCTTTGTTGCTCTTGAATTTGTTGGACTGTTGTGTTGTGGCTGTGTGTAAAATACCAACAAGTGGGCCAAACCCGCTCCACTCTTGCCCAACAAGGGGTGATGCTGGGACAGCAGGCCACACTGCTTAACGCTACCGTCCCCGAGGTAGGGGCAATCAACACTCAGATGACGAAGCTTGCGGCCCGACTAGACGAACTCCGACTGGGTTCGGCTGCCGCTGCAGCAGACCACCGCTAGTCTGGGCCCCACGCCAATAACCCCCTGGTATATGATGGTGATTTTTTTATTCGTGCCAGGCATTCTTGTCTTGGTCTTCACCCTTCAGCCACGCTGCTACGCCTCAGAGAGATCTAAAGTGGCTTATTTGTTGAGACTCCTCTCTGGTCGGGCTCGTGAGTGGGGAGTGGCCATATGGAATGCCAAGGCCCCCTTCTGCTCTGCAATCAAGGATTTTCGTATGGAGATGGTGAAGTTGTTTGACGCACGGCTCAGGGGGATGAAGCCGCTGCTCTGTTATCCCATCTAACACAGAGGGGGGGCTCGGTGACAGACTACACCATCCTCAAGACGCTGACAGTAGTGTGTGATTGGAACGCGAGCATGGTGCGTGCATGCTTCCTAGAGGGGCTCAAGAGCGGTGTAAGTAGGCTCTTATTTGGGAACCATAGTGAGAACATTGTGCTGTACATCATTGACTCCCCGAAGAGCCCAGTAGTTCTGGGACATCCATAGTTCATGCAGCACAATCCTCATGTGGACTGGAAAAACTATTTTATTCTTTCCTGGAGCCAGTCTTGTGTGCCAGCCCGGGTTTAGTTAGACCTCCACACTTCATCCGCATCAGTGAAGGAGACAAGTGGAAGTCGGCATTTAATACACCCATGGGACATTTTGAGTACCTGGTTCTTCCTTTTGGTCTAACCAATGCCCCAGCCGTCTTCCAGGGCCTTGTCAATTGTGTTCTGGGTGACATGATTAATATATTAGTCTTTATATACCTGGATGATATATTAATTTTCAACAGAGAGCTGTTAGCGGTAAGATTGGCTCTGGGTGAGTGGCGCCATTGGCTGCAAGGATCAGCTCAGCCTTTCTTGGTCTGGACGCATCACAAGAACTTGGAATATATCCATTCAGCCAAGAGACTGAGCTCGCGCCAAGCTCGCTGGGCACTCTTCTTTGGCTGTTTCAACTTCACCCTCTCGTACCGGCTCCGGTCTAAGAACCTCAAACCAGATGCCCTCTCCTGTCAGTTCGAGGCCGCCGGAGGGAGTTTTCGACCGAGACCATCCTCCTCAGGGGAAGGGTGGTTGGGGCTCTCTCCTGGGTCATCGAACGGCGGGTGACAGACTACCCCCCCACACTCGGTCGGGTTCACCCTGTTTTTCACGTTTTCAGGGTTAAGCCTGTGTTCTCCTCACCCATTTCTCCTACCAGCAATCGACCCATCCCTCCTCCCCCTCGTCTAGTGGATTGCTCTCCCACCTACACTGTGAGGAGGTTACTGGATATGCGCCGCCGTGGCAGAGGCGCCCAGTACTTGGTGGACTGGGAAAGTTATGGTGCAGAGGAGAGAAGTTGGGTACCGTCTCGGGACATCCTGGACCAGTCTCTGATCACAGACTTCTATCGGTGACGAGGTGATAATGTCAGGTCCCGGGTCTGACCACCTGCTGGTTTTGTGTCTTGTATTCTTTTCTCCCTGTGAGGTTTTTCGAGTGGAGTATTCCTCTCTCCCTGCAAGGTTGTTCGAGTGGAGTATTCATCTCTCTCCCCGGCCGAGCGCTCGAGCCCTATTCCCATTTGTTGCTCTTGAATTTACATTCACAGCTTAACCTGAATTTAGAATTTTGTTTTTTGAAAAATATAGTGTCTTTTCAAAATGGGCTAGCTCATCAGGTTTTTGGAGGGTTCGGCATTGCCAAGGTGTTTTCTCACATTTCTTCAGAAGGAGAGGTAAACGGATTTTACACCTTGGTATAGAATAGACACCTTTCCCCCACCCAAAGTAGTGCCCAAAACATACTCTGCTCAAGGTTCTGTTAAGTCTATTTGATCACTGAAGATTATCATCTTTTCATTTTCTGTGAATGCAATTTCTGAATGCTAGAAAATCGAGATTGCCATAACGTAAAAGTAAAAGGGATATTTCAGAGGATGAAATGTCCATATATATTTCCCCTTTCTGTGTATCTTAATGTGACACAGAACTGGGTGGAAATGTTTAAAGCAACCTGAGAAATCCAGTTATCATGAGAGCAACAAGCTCAATAAATCATTACATATCGATCCCAAAAGAAGCCGTTTGTCTGTGGTTATCACAAGAAGGCCAGCTCATTGATTTGTGTCGACTCTCAAATTAAAATGTGTACTACAAATACGCTGTGAACCTGACATTAAAAACAGTTATGTTATGTGAGGCCATGCTAAAATGTTACTGCAAGACACGATACGGACCATACATGTGAATGCATGTTCCCAGCCAGGCATAACTTAAGCCCTATAACTATCCTTTTGTCAATAAACCCACAGCAGCATCATTTTCTAAAATGGTCCAGGTTCTAAATGGAAAATGTTACAGGTTCAATACAAGTTAAGCTCTTTCCCCTTACAATGTAATCCACAAAAAGACTCGTTTCTCGGTTACAAAAATAAATGAAACAACAACAACTAATAATGGAAGTAAACCAGTTCCAGAGGGTTTAAAAGAAGAAATGTGAGGCCAATAATTTTTTTAAATGATTACATGTAAAAATACATATAATTTTACAAAAATACATACATGAATACATGTAAAAGTCTGTTTATCTGAGCTGTAGTGTTGCCAAAAATCTTTTTGAGGTGCGAATATTTTCTTAAGTGAGTGAACTTAAGGGTTATACTAGCACAGTTCTCTCGTGAAGTTTCCATGTTATGAGCGGTCTGTCAACATCAATTTTCCAATGCCCTCCGTACACATACTGGATTTTTATGAAGGTAAAATAGTAGCAAAACTCGAGAGCACGTAGATGTGAATTTGAGAACTTGTACAATAAATATTTGCACTTGTATGCTACAATTTACACTCACAGCTTCGATGTGAAAACCTGTAAATTAAAAATCTGAAGTTGAACGCTGAGATTTGCACTCGCAGACAATAGTCACAAACCTGTATTCTGAATTTGAAGCTGCAGAAAAGTAGTCACAAATGTGTAAAATGACAGACACAGCTATACAATAACAGACACAAACTTGAAATACATATTTGCATTTCTTCTTACATTCACATTCGCAGGACAACCTCAAATAGGCACTTGCAACTTCTCAAGTCTGTCACTGCAAGTTCAAATTTTGCGCGTTCGACTTTTGCTACTCTTATCGCGATATATCAGTTGCAAAACTGATTTGTGCACTTGCAACTCAGTAGCAGCGAGGGGTGGGAGAGGCGGGAGTGGGTGGCTGCAATGGAGTCGTTTTATTGGTTGGCACCTAGCCAATGAAATCGGGCTTCTTTTCTACGCGATGACCCCCGCAGCCTCGCATTCGCGACATTTTGGTTGTCATCGCGATGGCGGGATATAACGATCCGAGGGTAAGTTTTTCTTTTTATACAATATTTGTTATTCAAATTATTACATACATCACATATAACATACCGTGTAAATACAGTTGACATTGTGTGAGATGTCTTTGTTATGACAACTTGACATAAACCAATACATCATAACCTGTCAGTGTCTTTGTCATAACAACTTGACATTACTAAGACAACACAACCTGTCACAAATATGTCATAAACATGACATAGCAGATTAAGTATCAAACTTAAGAAACCACTTCTTTATGGGTTAACATTACATTAAACTGTCAGCTGGTTGGTTTTGACATTGGCTGTCGTAAGGCCATTATAACATTTTAATGACACAGTTATAATTGCCTCATGACAGCCAATGTCAAAACCAACTACATGACAATTTACAATTTATGTTGTCTTAATAATGTCAAGTTGTTATGACATATACACTGACAGGTTATGATGTATTGGTTTATGTCAAGTTGTCATAACAAAGACATCTCACACAATGTCAACTGTATTTACACGGTATGTTATATGTGATGTATGTAATCATTTGAATAACAAATATTGTATAAAAAGAAAAACTTACCCTCGGATCGTTATATCCCGCCATCGCGATGACAACCAAAGTGTCGCGAATGCGAGGCTGCGGGTGTCGCAACGTCATCGCATAGAAAAGAAGCCCGATTTCATTGGCTTGGTGCCAACCAATAAAACGACTCCATTGCAGCCACCCACCCCCGCCTCTCCCGCCCCTCGCTGCTACTGAGTTGCAAGTGCACAAATCAGTTTTGCAACTGATATATCGCGATAAGAGTAGCAAAAGTCGAAGCACGAAATTTGAACTTGCAGTGACAGACTTGAGAAGTTGCAAGTGCCTATTTGAGGTTGTTCTGCGAATGTGAATGTAAGAAGAAATGCAAATATGTATTTCAAGTTTGTGTCTGTCATTGTATAGCTGTGTCTGTCATTTTACACAGTTGTGACTACTTGTCTGCAGCTTCAAATTCAGAATACAGGTTTGTGACTATTGTCTGCGAGTGCAAATCTTAGCGTTCAATTTCAGATTCTTAATTTACAGGTTTTCACATCGAAGCTGTGAGTGTAAATTGTAGCATACGAGTGCAAATATTTATTGTACAAGTTTTCAAATTCACATCTACGTGCTCTCGAGTTTTGCTACTATTCTACCTTCATAGATTTTGCTGAAATAACTTGTATGAGTTGTATGTTCAAATTTAACACAAACTAGAGCTGTCCATTCATTACAATAAGTATTATTATCAATGTCAATACTTTTCTTTGCAATCAAAACATTCAGGTTGTTTGTTATTTGTATGGTTATTTGTTGTTGTATAATGTTATCTTTGCACAGCTGATATTATGTTACATTTACCCGATTAATGTAATTAAGGGCCAGTTGTTCAAAACATTTAATATGGATAAAAATGATCCGGATTGGAAATCCCATTTTTTCCTAGTCAGGATCAGGTAATCCGTTTTACTTTTATACCGGTTTTTCAAAGCAACATTAGACTGGATCACCCTGATCCAGATACACAGTTTTCAGGATTACCAAATCCGGATTACCAGTGCTCTAAATGGGACAATGTATCACAATGTGGGCTACCAGCAATGTAAAGAAAAGGTAGAAGAGCCAGCATGGGGTCACTGTAAGTGTTTTTTATTTTGAGACAAAGGCAACAACTGAATCGCCATCTGCCGGGCAAGATGAATCCACGAAGGCCGCTAAAGCATGTCGGACCCCTGAACACCTGAGGCAGAAATCATGTCCGCCCCCTTCCTCAATGAGTGTGTTACTCCCACGAGAGAAATTATCTCTTTTAGAAAACCACCTCTGGAACTGCCAAGACGCCAAGGGGAAGTCACTCCGCTGCACCGCGTCGTATAATCCAGCAATTCGAAGATTGTCATCAGATGCAAAGGCTCCGAAGAATTTAAGGTGAATGAATGCAGCACGCCGACTCCCCTAGTCAGAAGATGATAGGTTCTCAAGTCAAACTCCATCTGTCGATTCGACACAACGTCGAGAGACCGACAGAAAGGAAACATAGTTTGGAAACAATTTCACACTCTTCCGCGGGCAGGGGATTGGCAGAACTGTGTGTCCCGAACCGAACTTACAGAGTGTGGTTGTAGCCCCTGAGGCTGCTGAGGTAGCAGCGGCAGCAGAATTTGTCTAATTAAGAGTTTTTCTACCACTGAAATAATCTTAGAGACATTATTTTAACATCTAAAAAAATTACAAAGTGTTGCTTTAACAAGTGCATAATAGATGGTTTCAGCAGCAACAACATTAACGTTACGTGGCCCAAACTTAACTTAATAAAATTAATGTACAATAATATTAATATAAATTAAATTTACAATATTATAACCAAACACAGACCGGAAGTTAACTTCAGGCCAGGCATGGGCATCAGATGAAACCGCCTATAAGCTTGCTATTGCAAATCAGTGAAACAAGGAAAGCATTTTCTAAACAAATTTGATGTACTTGCTTAGTAAATTGACTTTTGTTCAAATAAGTTTATTTAAAAGTCATAATTATTTTATATAGTAATCAACATTGTGTTTCAATGATTTAAGCTTAACTTACACTTAACCCAAGAATATTGCTTTAAGTTCAAATAGAGAAACTCCTGTAACTGCAAAATGATGTCTTGTTAAACTTTAACAAGCTCATAAAACGAAAAGTTGGGGCACATGAGCAAGGTAGAGAAACTGGATAATGAGATCAGCATCCTCTTCTTGTATCGTGCAACTCAATCTATATAAACTACAAGGTTTATGTCTCTATTACAGCTTGTGATACGAGAGGAGGGTTGGGGTCCTGTCCCTGTCTCTCCAGCCTCAGATACTCCACCTGTGATGAAATGCCTGTTTGGAGGACATCAGATAGAGACAAGGACTGTAAGAATCACATCGTACAAGATACTGTTTAATTATTTACTCTGACAATGAAAAAGTATACAGACAGAATAAATCATGTTTAGATCCTGTTTACAGTTGGTTTTAAGATGTATTATGGCTGATCCATTTACAAGAGGACAGCAGGACAGGTCGAAAATGTTTTGAAACCATATTTGTAAAAAACAGAAGACCACAAAATTCATAGACCCTGCTCTTTAAGTCTGACCACCGGCAGTCACACATGAGATTAATGAGACGTTGCTACCAGGTGGGAATAGCAACCAATCACAGCTGACCAGTTGTGATTGGATCACCCAAATCAAATCTACAGAGCTAGTACTTGAGGGACCTACTTTTACTATTCCTTAAAGCAGGAGTCATTCTTATTGCCATACATATGACACTAGGGATTTTGAGACGTTCCCCCATAACGCAATAAGTTTGTCATGACATTTCCGAAAGTAGCTGCTTAACAATATAGGACAAAATAAATGTTTAGCATTTCCATTCCAGTGATTTCCATAATATACATGTTAATGTAATGGTAAGTATATGGCAAAAAACACCAAACAAATGCCCCACGTTGTGAATAATGTCACACGGTCTGCGAAGGTGTACCGTAATATGAGAATGCGAGCTAAGTGACTTTGTCCCCATGGTTCCAAACATGCAGAGCTGTTTCCTGGGTAGTTCATTCACAGCTGCTGAAAAGATGATGAGCTCACAGTACGAGCTAAACAGCAGACTCACTTTATCTGCCATCATTCAAATTACATCATAAATCACTCATAAGTGGGGAACATAAAGCACCGATGTTAGTTACGTTCCTTGTATGGAATTTTCACCTAGCAGAAAAGTCATTTTATGAGTGAATATGTTCCCCAAGTCAGTTTAAGATTAACACCTATATATACATTGCAAAGCTACAGTCTGTAACTTTTGCCTCAATGTCGCCATCTCTGTTTGAATAATTAAACTGCAGTGGACTTTACATAATTATCTATATGTGGGTTGAATTCCCAATAAAATTGTACCCAGCAGCTCAGATTATAAATTACTATTATAAGATTACCATTGCAAATCGAGTAAAATACGTTTTTGTTTATTTTTAATAAAAGGTTTTCCAGCACCTGATGACATCAATGAAGCTAATTGACATGTTGTGTTTCCATCTTCCATCAATTTGTAAATTTAAGACTGAAATTCTAAAAACTAATAGATTGCGGATACGGTTCAAGATTTATTATTTCTACATTTTAAATCTCAATTTCTTAACCTCCCATTTGACATGTTGTGCTGCAAATTGACATCAATGTTTATATTATTTTACTTACATAATCAATAACTCTTTGAGTCTTTCATTTTTACTAATGAAAAAAAGTAATAATTAACAGTATTTTTTAGTATTATATTTTTTAGTTTTTAAAACAAAATGTAGTTAAAATTTTGAATCTATTACTTTTGAAAGAGCTTCATTTTACTCAAGCTTTGAATACTATTTAGAAGTACTTTTACTCTCTACTCTACATTACATTTCTGGTAAATATAAGTAGTTGAGTATAATTTTTCAGTACTCTTGAACCCGTCAAAAACAGATCCACATTGCAAATGTAAACCAAAAATATTCCAAGCACAGTCTATTTACCGGACGCCGAGAAACAGATGAGAAGGTCTGTGTAAGCAGCTTAAAAGAAAAACTGGGAAGTCAGTGGTCTGTTGAGCTCATCATAAACTTGGTCAGTTTTCCCACCCTCTCAAATCCCGAAGAACAGCTAGAGAGTTTAAGAGGCTTACCTCCTGCCTGAACTTTACTCACGCAAGTTTAGATGCATGATTCCATACGCTTCACACTGGCATACAAATGTGTGATTTTTATTCCCCATTTGTCAGTCTGAATTTTAAAGTGATTATAACTACTAAAGCACAACCTGGAGCAGAAATCCCAATTGAGGGAAAAAAATAATTAGCAGATGTGTGCAGGTAAACAGGATTGAGAGTCTATATGACTCACTATCCTACAAAATGCACATTTCGGATACATCTACTGACCGGAGAGTCTGCTGCCATCCGATGGGTTTAAAGGATTAATGATGATTAAAGGGTTAACTTAATTGCCCCTTCTCGAAACCCTTATTTCCATGTTTGAGTCCAACATAAATCACTTTACCACTGTAATTTAATCAATGAGTGCTAACATTAAAAGGCATTATCAATTTACATTATTCATCGGACTGTGCGTATATGTATTTTTTACATACAAAACGTTGAACGTTTTGTTCATATGAAAATGTCTTCAGTTTTATTTATGTTTAGATTAAGTCTCAGTACATGTGAATTTGTTTAAATCTGAAGACTTTCGAAGATGAGACATCTCTACTGTAGAAAATAGCAATAACACAAAGAACATGGAATTATGAAATGTGGTGAAAAATTCTATGCTTATCTGTTTTGGATTACCGAACGGATATCCTGGTTTTGTAACTACAAGGACATTTTAAACACTCTCAGACTTTCAACTCTGTTTCCTTCTGTTGCCATAGAGACAAACACTTGAAAATGGCTTTACACGAATCCTCTGTGAACTCTGCGTACACCTGACAATGAAACCAAGGAAGGTGTTTATTCTTTGAGCTTTATACAAGGGATTGTACTCTGCAAGTGTGGTCATTGACCTTGTGTGATGAAAGCCCACTTCTCCAGCAGCCGGAGTACAAAATGACAGTCTATAAAAACCAGCGCTGCTCACGCATGCAACCTCACAGACAATACACACCAAATACATCTTAATTAAAGGTGAGAAAATAAGCATTTCTCGCAGTAATAGATCCACTTACAGGATAAATAAAATGACCTTTTCGACACTCGTGGCTCGCACTTCTGTTTTCGTTATGCACGGTGACACGAAAATAAATTATGCATTAAGCCGTCATTACGCTCATACAATTTCGCAATACCTCTCGAGTTCTCTGCAAACAAATTATGCAAAGTTGAAATGCCACGGGAAGCCTTAACCTACGTTTACCCCAAGGCTCCAAGCTGCAGACTGCATACTGAGCGAAACACAAGCAAACAACTCAAATAAAATAGACATTTCTAGGCACTTCTATGTGTGTGCATGCACCCACACAAACAAATGTGAGCGTGGATGTTAACCTCTACAGAAGTGAAGTAAGAAATAAGAGCACTGGCTTGCCTTCCAGCGTTCATTTGAAGATAGGTGGCAATACAAAGCTTCAGATGCATTGCCTTTGACACTTTAATTGCGTTTATTATAGTATTCCCTTTTAAAATACACATTATGACAAAAATGACTTATGATTCTCTCTTGTGTTATAATCTACCTTGTACATTATACTGTGAAGTAGACGTTAAGTGGTTTCTATAGTTTTATAAATCTGATTGTTGTCACGTTAGTACCATGCAACTGCTTCTCAAGTTACATTAAATTCAAACAGTTAAGTGTAATAAAAAGAGCAATTCTTTCACTTTTACATTATTCAACAGCAAAAGATGGGTTTTGTTTTATTTGTGTCCTTGAATTAAGCATAACACTTATCAAAAACAAATGGTCTACAGTTATTACAACCAAACAGGTACATGATAAAAAACGGTCAGCAATATTATTATACAAAAAACTACTTTACTATTCACTCCCAAAGATAATTATTTGTATTTTTTATATTTAACTGTATCATTATTGTTATCACCATTAAACTTATTTTGATAGTCATCATCTATGGGCTTCTAATTCAATATTTATATTTAATTATGCCATGTAAATGTATTTAATTCTGTATAATAAGGATATATTTTAAGTCTGTATGCCTAATGTTCTTTCTTACCGGGCTAATTGGTGATTTCAGAGGGCGGTATAATGTAAAAGTTTGGCTTTTATGGTCCACATCTCTTTCGATTAGGAAAAGCTAGAGCAAATACTCAGCATAAGAGCACTTTGAATTTAGATCTTAATTCTCCATGGCAACATCTACCTCATATTCTCACGACTTGCAGAGCTATAAAGAGAAACCAATAAAGCCTCCGCACTTGTCATTGTTATTTTTCTGTTTTCACGTTTTCTTCCTTAATGGTTCACTGATTCCTCTCAGCAGATTTAGCACAAGGGCAGGACACTCACAAAAAGTTCAGAGCAAACATATTTAAGGGGAAACGTTTAGATAGAAAGCCTCCCAGATGGGATTTGAGCTTGATTCTTTCTATACTTACACCTACAAAATACGCTAGAAATGCATGGAGGAGAGGAGGGAGAGTTTCAGAACGATAAATGTTAAGCATGAGTCATTACGCCAGCCACCAGCAAGGGCACTTCTACCATTCCAGAGAATTATCATGGCTTTGTGAGTTCAGGGAAGACGGGGTTTGCTTGCCATACATCATTTGTGTCTACTAAATTTGTGTAGTTGTTTTCCTGTTTAGACAATTGTCTTCCTTTGTACTCGTACATGCTCAGCAGGAACAGATAAGAGCTAAATACCCAGCTTTAATCGGAAGTATCTCGTTGTGTCTCATGAGCGTTGACCAGGCCTGTGGAGATGTCATCCGCTTATCAGGCAAGAGAAAGCTGGAGTCTTTCTCTTTTTCTCTGTCTCTCTCAATCTCCACCTGCCGAGGCCTGACAGAATACAGATGTGTGCAGGGAGTCTCAGAAGATAACGGTCCGACTTCACATGTAAGCAAATGGGCTTCCATTTCACTTTTGTAGCTCATTGGAACTTGTCCACATAAATATTCCATCAGCTTACAAATCTAAAGAATGTAGAGAAATAGAGAAGTAGAGGGAGGAATATAAAGGAAAAATAAGACAGAATGATGGAAAATAAAAATAAGTAAACTAATTAGAATTCTCTATATTTGTCTTTTCCCAGAGCCAGAAAATGAATGGTTAACAGTGCGCTAAAGCACTTTTGAGTTGCTCTCTCCAAATCTCTCACAAATGACAGATTTGAAACAGTATGATGGCTCAATCCCTTTGACAGCTTTCAGGTCTGGTTTAGAGCGGAAATGTACCCTACCAGGCAGGAAGACCAGAAAAGGGAATCTGTGCTCAAATCCCCCCTTGCCTTGCTTTTGGCAAGGCCAGCACGCAGGGGGGAAAGTTAAGGATTGACCTTACATGACCTCCAACAGTTGTCCACATCACTGAAGAACGTTTGCTTTTCATTTATTTAGATGTCACAAACATTTCCTCCGCAAAGAAAATGCATTCGTGACAGTGATGACTCCCACCCCTTTTTCCTCAATTGTAAGGGGTTCGAATGTGGTTCTATCAAGGGATGCTCGGTGAAACTACAAACTTAAATCAGTTAACAGTAAAAAAAAAGAAATCAACACAAACTTTCAGCAAAAAGAGTTAGACATTAAAATACTAAAATTAATGTGTACATTCTTTGTTTCAACATAATAAAATGTTTTATTTCAAAGCTATTTAAAGATAATTAAGTGGTCAGCCTGTCAGTAAACCATTACAAAAAACTCTAACACACATGCATCAATACTCTAATTCTCATCCTTAGGGTAGATAGCCATTGATTCTGTCACTTCTGATGGTCTAGAGTTCAGCAGAGTCCAAAATCCTATTGAAATGAGTCTTGGTGATGCAGTTGGGAAGCTAAAAGTTTTCTGTTCATGGCAAGCTTAGTATGAAATATGAAATAACAGCAATCTGCTTTGGATCACAGAGTTTGACCTGAATTTCATTCCCCAGCTTGCTCGAGACGCTTCTTTTGGAAACTCAGCTCGACTTCAAACTGTCAAAACGCACCAGAACTTGAAGAGTCAGAGATTGTGTTGTATTATTTCTAAATCTGTATCCAAGAGAGAGCAGATGATCCACATTGAAGCAGGAAATGCCCGTTGTGTTCAAAATGTTAGACATTACGACACAAATAGAGCAGAACCGTAAACATGACGAACATTGAAATGTCATCTTAATCTCTTTAAGCTTCAGTTCTCTAAACAAATAGTCAGCCCTCAAAAGGAATTTATCTTGAATTCGCGTGTGATGTTTAGTGGAGGAGTTTTTTTATGAGATGAAGCCGTGGGAGTGCAGACAACCTCAATGAAATGGAGAGATGCTCAAACTGCATCTGGAGGTTTGAACACAAACTGTGTATTCTTTTGGAACTGACAGTTCTGTGTGAGGCTTCATTCCAGATGAAAGTCTTAGAAATTTAGACAAATGTTTAATCCGGTTAATGTGATTTGGGGTGACTATCTCTGTGCACATACAGTATGCGTCATTTACGTTCACATCCACCTTTTCAGGCAATGGCTGATTTTGTGCTCATGAAATGTATGCACTAGATAAAGCATCTCCCTTTTAAAAAAAGAGGTATTCCAATACAGGATACAGTAGGTATATAATATAACCCAGATCCCCTGGTCCACAAAGCAAAGGCATGAGTTTTTTACAGATGAATGATACTTTATTCTGTACATACTGTGAGTGCTGACCCATGCATTTATCCACTGACCTGTAAAATCCCAAGACTGATTGTGACAGACGTAAGAATAAAGTTAATAAATTAAATATGACACAAGCCCATTTAAGTTGTTAAACTAGTCAGAAAGAGTGACTGCTCTCTCAAATTATTACAGATTCATAACCTTACTCAAGCTAAAAAATGTAATGTAAGGTGTTCTTCACAATTTTATCTCAATCATTAAGCTGAACTGTACAATAAAGTTCCATTTTTAAATCCATTAGTTGGATTAAAATATAAAGCACACATGCGAAGTACATTCAGACAAAATTGCTCTTATTTCTCACTCACAAAGAAATGCATCTAGGACCTTTTCATCATTTTTAAACGTGTCTGACAGCTCAAAAACATAATTGCTTCAGATCCCCTGTCATCTAATTAAGAGCCATAGGTGCGTCTTGGACAAAAAGTTAAATGCATTATAAGACAGGCGGGCAGAAGATGGGAGCCGCGCGACGCAGGGCTTGGCACCCAGTTCTGGCTGGCGATGAATGACTCTCTCTTCAATCAAGGGAACAATAAATTCGAACGAGGCTGACTACCCTGACAGGCTGACAGACAACCAGCAACATCTAATTGGTGGCAGAGGTCTTTTATTCAGAGCGAGCAGGTATAAATCACTCTCTCGCAATAAAAGAAAAGGCTTTTGAGAGATTTGAGGGCCGGAAAATGCACCTTCCAACAGATACAGCTTTTACGCTTACAGTGCAAGAACGGTCATTGAAAGAGGACTGTGCACTTCATGCCACTGAGAGGCATGTGAAAGCACGAGATTATTGTCCAGACCGTTTCGCCACATATCAAACTACTCGCTTCAACCTCTCTGCTGCTATTGATGGAATGAGTAAAGAAAATGATTGATAAGTGGACAAAAAGTGGAAGGGAACCCACAAAGACCTTTTCTATCCCTTATACCTGAAGAGCAGGTTAGAGCATTCTAGCTCAATTGGGGGAAACTGAAGACCCCTGACATCAGCAAACACAGATATGGCCAAAGTGCACAGATTGCTGAATCAGAACTAGTGACTGACATCTCTTAAGTGCATGGGGAAGGCAGGCATGCTTTTAAAGGCATCACCACTGTGGAGGACAGAACAGGACACGAATCCAACCAAAGCTCTGATTCACACTGTTGACTGTAAGTTGTGACGCATCGCCAGTGCCCATGTTGTTTAGGGATGTACCTGGTCCATATATAGCAAAGCTATTGACGCAGCATTCGGAAGTAAATGTTATCTGTCATTCTGTGGGTCAACAGTACAGCTTTTTTAAAAGCTTTAAACTTTAATACAGCTTAATGTGATAATAAATGAATTCCTAAACCATTCAAAAAAGTACACATTTTTTTGCGTGCTTGCAGACCTGCTATGGTGGTGGTCTAATAAAAACCAGTTGGATAACTGATGATGTGTCTTGCAATCTCTAAAGTTTGCCTCTATATCCCCTTCTTTTTTTAAACATAAAATTGCAGGTTATTTTCTGTATTTACGCAATACTGCCCGCTAAATTTTATACAGGATAACTATTTTGTTATTTAGAATTCCCTTAATGATCATACTATTAAAACTTGCTAGTCCATAACTGCAGATGCTAAAAAACTAATCCAGGCGAAGCATTACAAAGTGTGCACTCGGCTTAACCACCATCGCGCCAAATCGTTCTCGTTGCTTAATCGTTCCACACCATGACGCTCCATGCCAGCCTGTACGTAAATGGTTTGTGATGAACAGTTTGTAATCATTCCGTGTCGAACCAGGCTCTTGTGAAAACATAACTGTAACCGTTTCAGACTGTGTGCTTAGAACGGTTCGGGCCGATGGTGGAAAAGCGCTCTTGGTACTTGCTTATCTTAGGTTGTGATGGAGTTATTAGACTGTACATAGGAAGTACTGTGCTGCACTCACACAGATAAAAGAGTGGCGAGCAACATCCTGATTCAAGTCCCATACAACTACAGCGAGTTGAAACATTCTGCATGTCAATGATTATAAGCAATCCTACCTACTGTTTTTTAGCGTAATTACCAGATGGTGAGGCTAATTAATTCTCATCCCTTGAGAGGAACATTATGTTTTTACAATCTTATAAAAACCATTTCAAAACCGTGAGATGTCGAAGAGAGCAGAGATTTATTCCTCTGAATATCAAATGAAGTATCCTTCGAGCTGTGGGTTTATCTTACTCCCCTGAGTTGAAGCCAAATCATTTCTAATGTCTTTACAGAAACATCACTGCATTCAGAAATTAAAGTGGGAACACTGGCAGTGCACACTGTGTCATGAATCTGCCACATCATGTCAGGTTTCTCTTGGTCTAGTGGCAGTATCATCTCTCTTGTCTCCTCGTTATTGATTCATGCCCTACACCTGTTCCCCTCTTGATTTGGTCCCTTACTTAATGCCCTTGGGTCTTTGGTGTTGGTGGTCTAAGTCCTGTCATGTTATTATTTTTCCCCTGTTTTCTTATGTTACCCCCTTGTGGGTTTTGTTTTGCTTTTATATTATTAAAGTCTTGTTAAACCCTTACCCGCTGTCTGCACCTGGGTCCTCTGTCCTTGTCTCACCACCGCAATCATGACACACTGTGAGACTCCCAAATCTATATGCAAGACTAAGCAAAACCATACAAAAGCACTGAGTCGAGGCTGTTGGTCTAATCCTTTATTCCACTCCTTAATGTCACACAATAAATTCATTCATTCATTTTCTTCCGCTTATCCGGGGCTGGGTCGCGGGGGCAGCAGTCTAAGCAGAGATGCCCAGACATCCCTCACCCTAGACACTTCCTCGAGCTCTTCCGGGGGGACACCAAGGCGTTCCTAGGCCAGCCGGGAGACATAGTCCCACCAGCGTGTCCTAGGTCTTCCCCGGGGTCTCCACCCGGTCGGACGGGCCCGGAACACCTTCCGGGGAAGGCGTCCAGTAGGCATCTGGAACAGATGCCCAAGCCACCTCAGCTGACCCCTCTCGATGTGGAGGAGCACCGGCTCTACTCCGAGCTCCTCCCGGGTGACCGAGCTTCTCACCCTATCTCTAAGGGATCGCCCAGCCACCCAGCGGAGTAAGCTCATTTCGGCCGCCTGTATCCAAAGCTCATGACCATAGGTGAGAGTAGGAACGTAGATTGACCGGTAAATCGACCACATTACTGCAGAAGCTGCACCGATCCGTCTGTCAATCTCCCGTTTCATCCTTCCCTCACTCGTGAACAAGACCCCAAGATACTTAAACTCCTCCACTTGAGGCAGGAACTCTCCACCAACCTGAAGTGGGCAAGCCACCCTTTTCCGACTGAGGACCATGGCCTCGGATTTGGAGGTACTGATTTTCATTCCAGCCGCTTCGCACTCGGCTGTAAACCGTCCCAGTGCATGCTGAAGGTCCTGGTTTGAAGGGGCCAACGCGACAACATCATCCGCAAAAAGCAGAGACGAGATTGGTTGGGCAAACTCCCATGAACCCTCCAGCACCCTGTAGAGGGTGTAGAGCTGGTCCAGCATTCCACGGCCAGGACGAAAACCACACTGTTCCTCCTGAATCCGAGGTTCTACTATCGGCCGTATTCTCCTTTCCAGTACTCTGGCATAGACTTTCCTGAGGAGGCTGAGAAGTGTGATCCCCCTGTAGCTGGAACACACCCTCCGGTCCCCCTTCTTAAAAAGAGGGACCACCACCCCGGTTTGCCATCCCAGAGGCACTGTCCCCGGCCGCCACGCGATGCCCCACAACATCCAGCGACTTGAGGTAATCAGGGCGAATCTACTCCACCCCCGGTGCCTTGCCACCGAGGAGTTTCTTGACTACCTCAGTGACTTCGGCTTGGGTGATGGAAGAGTCCACCTCTGAGTCCTCAGCCTCTGCTTCCTCAATGGAAGACGTGATGGAGGGATTAAGGAAATCCTCGAAGTACTCCTTCCACCGTCCGACGACATCCCCAGTTGAGGTCAACAGCTGCCCACCTCCACTGTAAACAGCGTTGGTAGGGCACTGTTTCCCTCTCCTGAGGCGCTGGACGGTTTGCCAGAATCTCTTCGAGGCCAGTCGATAGTCCTTCTC
This sequence comes from Barbatula barbatula, assembly GCF_947034865.1. Lineage (NCBI taxonomy): Eukaryota > Metazoa > Chordata > Actinopteri > Cypriniformes > Nemacheilidae > Barbatula > Barbatula barbatula. The sequence continues at coordinate 15,984,212 of NC_136772.1, forward strand.
CATGGCCTCACCAAACTCCTCCCAGGCCCGAGTTTTTGCCTCCACAACCACCCGGGCAGCAGTCCGCTTGGCCTGCCGGTACAAGTCAGCTGCCTCAGGAGTCCCACAAGCCAACCAGGCCCGATAGGACTCCTTCTTCAGCTTGATGGTTTCCCTTACATCCGGTGTCCACCACCGGGTTCGGGGATTGCCACCTCGACAGGCACCGTAGACCTTACGGCCACAGCTCTGAACGGCTGCTTCGACAATGGAGGTGGAGAACATGGTCCACTCGGACTCAATATCTCCAGCCTCCCTCGGGATACGGTTGAAGCACTGCCGGAGGTAGGAGTTAAAGATCTCTCTAACAGGAGACTCGGCCAGACGTTCCCAGCAGACCCTTACAGTACGTTTGGGTCTGCCGAGTCTGTCCAGCTTCCTCTCTTGCCATCGGATCCAACTCACCACCAGGTGGTGATCAGTTGACAGCTCCGCCCCTCTCGTAACCCGAGTGTCCAAAACCTATGGTCGCAGGTCAGATGAAACGACCACAAAGTCGATCATCGACCTGCGGCCTAGGGTGTCCTGGTGCCACGTGTACTGATGGACACCCTTATGCTTGAACATGGTGTTCGTTATAGACAAACTGTGACTAGCACAAAATTCCAATAACTGAACACCGCTCGGGTTCAGATCAGGGGGGCCGTTCCTCCCAATCACGCCCCTCCAGGTGTCACTGTCATTACCCACATGGGCGTTAAAGTCCCCCAGTAGAACGACGGAGTCCCCAGTCTGAGCACTTTCCAGCACCCCTCCCAGAGACTCCAAGAAGGTCGGGTACTCTGCACTGCCATTCGGCCCGTAAGCACAAACAACAGTGAGAGACCTATCCCCGACCCGTAGGCGCAGGGAGACGACCCTCTCGTTCACTGAGGTAAACTCCAACACATGGTGGGAGAGCTGGGGGGCTATAAGCAAACCCACACCAGCCCGCCGCCTCACACCATGGGCAACTCCAGAGTGGTGAAGTGTCCATCCTCTCTCAAGGAGTGTGGTTCCAGAGACCAAGCCATGCATAGAGGTGATCCCGACTCTAGTCGGAACCTCTCAACCTCACGCACCATCTCAGGCTCCTTCCCTCCAGCGAGGTGACATTCCACGTCCCTAGAGCTAGTTTCCGTGTCCAAGGATCGGGTTGTCGAGGCCCTCCCCTCCGACTGCCGCCCGATCCACTATGCACCGACCCCCTATGGTCCCTCCCGCACGTGGTGAGCCCACGGGGACTATGAATTCATTGGTCTATAAATTCAGATGCTTTAAATTATTGTTGTGGTAAAAAAATGGGGTAAGCCGTTTTCTTATGTGCATGCAAATACAGTCCTTGAATTAGCTTCAGGTTAATTGTATTTCTCAAGGATTCAATGGTCATTGTTATTATGTGTAGATAATTGCAGGTGCAATGTTTCACATCAAAAGTAGGCATGTAAGAAGGGTGTGATTTGCCGTGGGGGAGATGATGGAATCCCCACTAAAAATATGTGAAAACTAATAGAAAGACAGTTGCTTTGCTATGAAAGTGAAATTGGTAAATTGTGACATTTAGTATTGAACCATATACACTCACCTAAAGGATTATTAGGAATATCTGTTCAATTCCTCATTAATGTAATTATCTAATCAACCAATCACATGGCAGTTGCTTAAATGCATTAAGGGGTGTGGTCCTGGTCAAGACAATCTCCTGAACTCCAAACTAAATGTCAAAATGGGAAAGAAAGGTGATTTAAGCAAATTTGAGCATGGCATGGTTGTTGGTGCCAGACGGGCCGGTCTGAGTATTTCACAATCTGCTCAGTTACTGGGATTTTCACGCACAACCATTTCTAGGGTTTACAAAGAATGGTGTGAAAAGGGAAAAACATCCAGTATTGGTGTAATGGTGTGGGGGATGTTTTCTTGGTACACTGTAGGCCCCTTAGTGCCAATTGGGCATCGTTTAAATGCCATAGCCTACCTGAGCATTGTTTCTGACCATGTCCATCACTTTATGACCACCATGTACCCATCCTCTGATGGCTATTTCCAGCAGGATAATGCACCATGTCACAAAGCTCAAATCATTTCAAATTGGTTTCTTGAACATAACATGAGTTCACTGTACTAAAATGGCCCCCACAGTCACCAGATCTGAACCCAATAGAGCATCTTTGGGATGTGGTGGAACGGGAGCTTCGTGCCCTGGATATCCATCCCACAAATCTCCATCAACTGCAAGATGCTATCCTATCAATATGGGACAACATTTCTAAAGAATGCTTTCAGCACTTTGTTGAATGACGTAGAATTAAGGCAGTTCTGAAGGCGAAAGGGGGTCAAACACTGTATTAGTATGGTGTTCCTAATAATCCTTTAGGTGAGTGTTATTTTGTATTTGCATAAATAATTGTTCTAGAACTAGTTTACAAAATGTTTCACCTTGTTCTGCATCTTTCCTTTCTGAATCAAGCCACTCCACTGGCACACCAGCTTCACGTATTTCAAGGATGATTCAGAGCCATGACATACTTTTCAAAATTACTCAAGTGTCTAGCTGAAGAAAAAGTCATATACACCTAGGATGGCATAAAATGTATAAATGTATATATAAAAACAGTAAAATTGAGAAACTGAATAAATGATAGAACAGAAGCGAATGAGAGAACAAGCAATGTTAGTACCCTGGTAAGCGTTTTCCACCATCGCTTTTGTGGCTATATCTTACATCTACCATTTCCTTTCGTCCACATGCCCACAGAGTCGGTTCCCAATGTGATTTTTCTTACTTTCAAATAGTTCTGTCTGCCAGCTGGGATCAATACGGCTAATCCCTCCTGTAGACGCATCCTGCATTGACTAAAGCAGGTATTACTGGCACAGTGTGATACATTTTTTGTATTCATAAAGTTTTGGTTTAGGGCTTTAATGTCTCAATAAATTGCAATGATTTAAATAATTTGTATAAATATAATGATTTACACTCTGTTATTATTGAATAATGTTTAATGCACCACAATACTGAAGTGCAAATAGTAAAGTTATCTGCCTCTATTTATAAGTAGGCCTAAATAGCATTCTACTTTATCCAAAGTAAATATAGCTATTTCCAAATAGTGTAAGTAGCATATCTCTAAGAAATGCTGCTATTTTCACTTAGTGTAAACAAAACCTACTACTATTTTAACTTAGTGTAAATAGCATCTATATAAAATGGAAATGTACAAATAGCAGCTGCCTTATGTAAAAAGGTGCTCTGATAAAAAAATAAGCCAAAACAAATAAATAATGCATAAATGAACTATTCTGAAAAGTAAATGAACAGCACCGTATTGTCTTGTGTTTTTACCACCTTTTTGGTTATTTTCTCTTATTCCTGAAAGTCCTGATGAAATATACTGTTTGCAATAGAGTGTGTATTTAAACATCTACTTGGAGTGTGATAAGCAAGTATAGAACAAATTAGGGAGGATAAATTGGGATGCCATGTTGTTGGCAAACTAATACTGTCTTAACAGCACCTTTGAGAAATGAAGCAGCCTGAATATCTAAGAAAGCGGGCAATATGAATTAATTCGGAAGACACTGTTGACATATTTCAGCTATCTTGTTTCTGAGACCGGAAAAAATGCTATTATATAATACCCCAGATGCACTCTTGTGTCCTCACCTCGGGGTGAGGACTGCCTTGTTGTGGACTCCAAATAATGTGTCCTTTTCTCTTTTATAACACAGCATTATTTTTCTGCTGACTGCCATTATCTACCAGTGGTGAAAATCTATTCTTGATCACAGTGCCCCCTTCCTGGATCCTTCCGGGGTAAATCGCACACTTAAGGATGCACCCTGTGGGAAAGCAATCACTCAGCGTCAACCCCGCTTCACAGATGCTGAGACTCTCGTAGGATATGCCTTCCTTAACTAAGGTCACACAGAGAGTTCCTCATCTTTGCATCTGTGGCATGGAAATGGTTGACAGAAATGGAGGGCTAAAATGCTAACAAGCTCCTTGGAGAATTTTGGCGGCGTGTAGCATTTGAAATGACTGCAGGTCAAGTGAAACGTATCTCTGTTACAATTATGAAAGACAGGGAACAGTAAATATACATTCTCTAGCCTAGCCTCTGACTGCCACTTTCAGCGGGCCAGGTCTGAAACAGGTGAGGTCCCAAGGGTGTCCTTGTGGTACAAAAGCCACGTGACCCGCGTTACCTTGACAGCCTGCATGAAAAAAGCAGTGATTACCGCTGAGCTCTAACAGCAGAGGTAAAGACGGCAAGACCGATTCCTCCAAAAGCACATACGTGGCAACATGGCTGCCTCAGGCTCTTGGGCATGAAAACCTTCACATCCATCTGTTCTTCTTAATATTATTGAGTAAGAAACAGGGTGAGACAAGGTGGTTGGGGGGAAATCGTTCCTCTAGCCAAGCATGCATCCTTGTGATGACAGACTGCTGGAGGCTGAGCATCATAGCAAACAATGCTGTTAGATTTATAATAAGAGACCCAGAGCTCTGGCTGAAGGCCATCGCATGCTGAGAGCTGGGAAATGTACACAAGATGGATGATGGAGAATAACCAGTAAATACTGAGTGAACAATGGACCATTGAAAAAGCGAGTCACTGAGGACACGTAGCACTTAGTTCTGCTCTTGTATTTATATCGTCTTGTTATTTTTTTATATTTCATGGCAGATGAGCCCACAACTCACACTCTTTCCTTGATCTTGATCAAAGGTGCTTACGTTGATGAACTACATAGATAACGGAGGTGAAAACGTGAGCTATACATCTAACCAAATCACAGTACCAGCGTAACACATATTCACAGTAGTTTATGACGGTACGTCTTTGAATTATTTCAGTGCAGGAAGAAAAGTATTTAATCATACTCAATGTAGAGTAACAGAGCAAATCTCTAAATGCAGTAATTCAACCGTATGTTTAATACACTAGAAAATAAAATGGCAAAGCAGCATTTTATTTACTTTTTTGCTTTTTAACAAATTTTTGTCAATATAGGATAGAGCAAATATATTAGATTTTAAAGCTGTAGATAACACCCTTATTCATCTTTTTTTGTCTGTGATGGAGCCTGGGCCCTTAGTGAGGATGACTATGGCTGAACGAACACATGACTGATTGGCTACAGATAGGGTTCTGGCAGGTGCACACACTTAGGGTGAGATCTACGAGTCCATGTTCCCCTGAGTCAGTGAAACTTGTCATTCAGGTGATCAGACACAGGGAAACGATCATGTCATATCTATCGTCAGCCCATAAATCAGCAGACAACTTTTAGACTTCCTCTTAAGCTCATCTGCTAAAGATTAAAGTCTGTTGTCGGACTAGGGTTGTGTCTTGTAGTACTACTTATAGGGGCGGAATCGGACTAAAAAGGGGCCCTGGACTTCTTTGGCAGAAGCGCCCCAAATAACCAAGCTCGAAACATAACATAACGCACTGAGGCACAAACCATTCTATAAGACTAGAGTTCATGAATGTAAATGTTTGAAGGTCTTTCATGCCACCTTGCAAAGTCAATAAAACATTAAACAGTAAATGCCAGTACAGTCTAAGCCACAAATAGAAATAAACATGACATAAAAGCCTGCCTAAACATGTCATTGTAATATAAAGGTAATGCATTTAAACTGACCATGACATGGTATGACTACAATTAGGATTTTAAGTTTGAAGTATCTGCATGTCGGTATGTGTGCGCATTTGTGTGTGTGACTATGTGTGTTAGTACGTATCCATATTGTATGTGTGGAGTGTTTTGTATGTGGGTGTGTTTGAATCGGTGTGTGTGTGTGTGTCTGTCACCTTTATTGTTTTAACGACTTCAGGTAATACGTTATTACGTTGAAAAGGTCACGCTTGACGTATGCGGAAGTACAGAGAGTCAGTGTTTACAAGTTGAATGTGCAAATACTAAGTCAAACGCCTTTTAGAAAAACGGGAGTTAAAAGGTAAAACAACGATGTTGGACAATTTTGAACTTGGGGGAGAAGATGAGATGGATTTTTTCGCCCTGCCCTACCAACGTCGAGCATGTCCTTTTCAACATAATTACGTATTAAGTCATGAACGCGCTTTGCAGAACAGAGCAAGGCGTCAAGTCAGTGCGATGAGCTGCATTATCACAAGGCAGGCATGTCAGCAGAGCCCCTCTCCTCCCCAGGGGCCTCCCTATGGCGAGGGAGCCATAGGGAGGGACGGTGATGCCTTTCTGCTGACGCACAATAACCAATGTTCAATGACCTTTCTACGGACAGGGGTCCCTCTTGGGCAGGTCTCGTGGGGACGGTGACGCCTTTCTGCTGACGCACAATAACCAATGTTCAATGACCTTTCTGCGGACAGGGGTCCCTCTTGGGCAGGTCTCGAGGCGTGTCATGGTACAGACAGACGCTTTCCGGCAGGGTTGGGGTGCTGTGTGCAACGGGCACACAGTGTCGGGTCTGTGGACGGGCCCCCGCCTGCGTTGGCACATCAGTTGTTGGCGGTGCTACTTGCACTGAGGAGGTAGCAGCCTCTCGTGCAGGGCAAGCTCATGCTGGTCCAGTCGGTATCCTCTCACTGCAGTTACTTGCCCGTAACTCCTGTGGAGTCATCAGGTGACGAAGTCTCTGTTAGCCACACACATCCCGGGCGACCTGAACCAGACAGCCGACGCGCTTTCTCATCAGCCGATGCCCCGTGGAGAGTGGTGTCTTCACCCCTGCGCAGACCAGCTCATTTGGGTGCAGTTCGGGCAGGCACAGGTGGACCTGTTCGCTTCCCTGGACACCACCTGTTGCCTATTGCTCGCTATGGTACTCCCTGACCCCCCCCCCCTTTGGCAAGGATGCCCTAGCGCACAGCTAGCCGCGGGACAAGCGGAAGTACTGGTTCCCCCCATTGAGCCTCATTGCACATGTCCTGTGCAAGATCAGGGAAGAGGAGCATCAAGTGTTACTAGTTACTAAAATGGCTCCCCTGGTGGCGCTCGCTTCCATCAAGGGTAGGGAACCAACAAGCATTCTCTGTGACCACGGATTGCCTGGAGGAAGAACAACATGCTTTCACTGAATTTGTCATCGACTTTACTTGTCCAAAGATAAAAAATTTGGCTTAGAGATGAAAAGGGCTGTTGGAAGACGAGGCGTGCTGCTGGATTCTCATCGAGCTGAAGTGGTTTGATAGACTTTGCAGGAAGACCAGCAAGGAGAGCATAGCAGTAGTCCAACCTTGAGATCACCAGGGCCTGGACAAGGAGTTTTGCCGCATGCTCCGTGAGATAGGGTCTAACCTTTCAAATGTTGAATAAGGCATATCGGCATGACCGCGTTGTCTTTGCAATGTGATCATTGAAGGGTAGCTGTTTATCAAATATGACTCAGAGGTTCCTGGCTGTTTTGGAAGGAGATATTGGGGTATTGCCAAGTTGGATGAAATTATGCTTCAATTATACAACAATTGATATTTCAAATTAAATCTATATTTTTTTATCTTTGGACAAGTAAAGTGAATGACAAATTTACTTGTCCAAAAGACTCCTGACAAGCAACAGGAGTGTATGATGAGAGAGGACCAGGCCTAGACTTTATGTTGTGTTTTCTTATGTTTATGTTCATTTTACTTGCGTTTTATTGTTTGTTTATTTAATTAAATGTTGTTACAATTTCGCCGGTTCCCGCCTCATTCCTTCCTTTTATGTATCTTTGTAACACACACCAAATGATAATTAAAGCAGAGGTAGCACACGCAGTTTCTGCCAATCTCATATTAATCTTAGAGTGGTATTGCATACTTTGTATCTTCAAAGAGTCTTTAGTTTGATCACATGCGTGCGGTTCATGACCGGATTCTTTTAGTCCTGGGACTGTTCCAATCAGTTTAAAACTTTCTGCAAATCCAGCGTTATATCTGCTGTTAATATGACATTCCTCACTGAAATGCAGTGAACCAACAAACACAGCTGAACTTCCCAAATGCAGCCCATTGATGGGCGTGCTCTTTCTTTCGCTCTCGCTGGTTGATGTATAAGTGTGCTCTTTCTCTCGCCAGTTGACATGTGGGCGTGCTCTTTCTTTTGTTCTCGCTGGTTGATGTGGGCGTGCTCTTCCTCCCACTCTCCCTGGTTGACGTCTGGGCGTGTAACGGGAGGAGAACATGATTGTTTGACAACTTGTGTGGGTGGGTTAATGTCTATCAGGTGTGCATGTGTATCTACAAGTCTTTGTTGCAGGTGTGTCCAATGTTACTGACGAGCCAGTGGTACAACGCGATCGGTAGCTCCATTGGATAAAAGAACCAGCATGCAGTCCTTTCCAGGTTCTTCGACCGTGAGAGATACCGTAACAAGATAAGCTTGACCGCCTTCGTGCCGATTTATTGGGTGTACGACAACAACAACGATCGCGATTGACTTCGGGCAGTGAGGGGTCCACGAAAACAATCAACGCACGCTACTCATTCACATTGAGGGAAGTGGGATTAGTATTTTACGAAAGCACTGACGTGTATTTATTTAGGACTGATTGCACTTCCTTCGTCTCACAGCTCGGCTCTAAAGTTCCAGTTTTCCCTGCTGGCCACGGTGTCCTGGAAATCGTCGGAGCCGGGACTCGTGTGTGTTGCTGTCATCGCCTTACCTTTAGTGCTTCCCTTTTGCACTACGAGCGCCAAGTGGGCGGGGTCGTGAGTGACGAGACTGTTGACTGTGTTCGATGAGATTCTGTTTTATGTATAATGTAATTGTGATGTTTTGCTTGTGTAAACATTTCTCGGACTAGTGAGGCTGCTCGCCTAGGTTATATTTTCAACTGTTTACATGTGAATGGGTTTTAAGGCTACTATACGGATCAAACTGATTTAGTTATATGATTATTTCTTAATGTGTGGGGTTTAGTTTAAAGTGTTTACACTGATACCTTTTTGACTTGCTGCTTGCCATTGTTGTGTAAATCTCACGTGTGACCGTCACATATGACTTCATTGGGGTGATTTGTGTGTTAGCCCCTCTTCTCATTCACTGTCTAGCCTGGGGGTGCCAGATTGTGATATTACTCCTACCCCTTGAATGGAAGCAGTTACACCTAATGTTTTCACTCTCAATTAGGCATACAATTATGTTTAGTTTTTAAATGGTTGTATAAATACGGTGTAAGCCTGTTACTTGTGTATCACAAGGGTAAAAATTCCTGCGAGTGGTTGAATAACCACTTTACAGGCGTGCTCTTTCTCCCGCTCTCCCTGGTTGACGTGTGGGCGTGCTCTTTCTCTCACTCTGGCTGGTTGACGGTGGGCATGCTTTTCTGGGAGAAGTGTCCAATAAGAGTCTAAGAAAAGTTGTTACATAACAGAATTTCATGTTCGAAAAAATGTACTAACACACATAGACACAATCTTTCGAAACTTTACAAACCTTGGGGAAGTGTATCACGCACATAAATATTACATCATACGTCCAACTCGTTTTTGACAAGTTGACCATGTCAAGCATGAGAAGCCAGCATGTTTAACATTGCAAAGAAGTTAATGCATGAAACAAAGTTGAACCCACCCTTTAAGCAATTTGCACAAGTAAATTACATATTACATACAAGTCAATAAAAAGAAAACACTCCCCATGGAGCAATGCCATTATTTGCATCACTAAATAACGAACTATTACCGCAAGTAAAAAAGAGCGAGGAACAGGATACTTCGCGTTTGGTGTGGACACAACATTACATACCTACAGTATGACTCAAATGAGTTAAATTCCTACAATAGTTTAAATTGATGAGTTTGCACATGGTTTATCTTAAATCATATTAAAAATGTCACATAAATAGACATATAAACAACATTAAAAACTTTAAAAGTTAACAAAAGTTATTTAAATATTAACTCTATAATGTGTCAGTAAGATTACATTTTCAAACCTTCCTTTTGCCATCATTTTGAAATTATCCAGTGAGATTTTTGAATGGACAAGGAGTCTGACAACAGCCGGTATGCTCCACATGGAGATCTGGTCTCAGCATCATCGAGTCTGTCTATTATTACAAGAAAAGAGAAAAAAACTGAGACAGAAACCAGAAGAACTGCGGCAATGTCTCCAAGACGCCTGAAGAAACACTGAACGGAAATTCCATTAACTCAGAAAGAGATGAATGCTGGGTTAAAGAGAAAAAAAACATCCTATTGCTTTTTTTTACTGATTTAAATATATTTTCCTCTTTGTTCAATCAACCTGTTATTACTATTCCACATACCCTATTTCTCTAAACGTGTATAATTTGTATATAATGACACCAAAACGAACCATTTCTTTATCTCTCTCTCTCATACAACCAAACACTGTCCGAGAAAGTTTCACTTAGTGTTACAGACCCGAGGGCCCAAGACTTTCAAACAGATGGAAACTGCCCATCTTTTATTTGCTTTTTCAATAATCTCTCGTTCTTATTGTAATCTCACATTTTCCTTTCCTTCATAATTAAAATTCCCTCTCTTCCACGCACTTGCTTATTTCCATTCTTTCTCACCGCTTCCCTCATTCTTTTACCCTTGCCGACGTTTTCCACAAGATAAAGATGAACGGGACTCAGCAGTCTCCTGCAGTCATTCCTCTGACACCAACGGGAGGCTGCCGAGATGGAGATAAATGGGGAATAGCAGGAGGGGCGAGCGTTGACATTTGAAGCTTTTGACATTAAGAAGGGATTGGCTTTTCTGACTCAAGTTATTTGCTACTTTCGCTCATTAATATGGCTGTGAATATGGAGCTTTAATGTGTGGGGTGTAAATGACTCAGAACTTTGAAGCTTCCTTTTCATGTGATCGGATGTTGAAAAACCATTTGAACTATTAAAGCATTAGAGAGACAGAAAATGTAACTAGATGATAAACAAATAAATGTATAAACATCATTCGGTGATACCAAAATAAAACTATTTTCATTCTCTCAGCAGGGAAAAATGTATGCTGCTATGCTTAAAGTTCGTTTTAAAGTAGTTCTTTGAAGGTGCACTTGGTCATTTATTTTCTCATTAAAATGTTTTATGAATAAAGAAAAAATGTTAGCATAGAAAAATGTTCAAATCACATACAGAAGGTCACATGACATGTCAGCCCCAGTTATCCCTGTTAAAAAAACAGCATTTGCTGGTTAGGTACTGTATGTTTTGAAGCATGGTAGCTGGTTTAAGCTGGTCATGTGCTAGTTTAAGTTTGGCAACACATATTCCCTCAAAATAACAATGCTCTCTGTACCCGCGGCTGTCAGCATCTGAGCGTAATCCTGGCTGACAAGGGCCCAGATTCTACATGACGCTTCATTCACATTCCAGTCCCATCATATCGTGGTGCCTGCATACACCTGAGCGCAATCTCTCTGCACAGGCTCTGGTTCAGGAGCGCCGGTCAGCAGCCAGTGCATGTACTGATAAAGCCTGTCGATGTTTGTGCATGGCTTAACCTGCATGCAGCGGTCAGGAAATGTATTTTACCTTTATTTAAGAGCATCATCCTGTATCATTCAGTGCACACTGAGTTGGGCTGACAGGGCCACAGAGGTTCGGAGAACTGTGATTTTAACTCTCTCACCTCCTGTGTACAGCCCAGCCCCATCTGTCAGTTCAGTTTATTCTATAAAGCCCCACAGCACCTCTCACTTCATTTCTCTCTATCTCTCTCTCTCTCTCTCTCTCTCTCTCTCTCTTCATACTTTGTGCTGGAAAAGTTGGTAATTGGCAGAGCATGCAAAAGTTGTGGGTTTGTAACACATATTCATAAAACATGTTTACCTTGAATGCACTAAATCTGCTGGATAAAAGCATCTGCCAAATGGGGTACTTGAGTAACGTGTCAATTTCTAAAGCCCCACTATTAAAACAAATTAATGACAAACAGTTTTTAGTGAAATTAGTGAAAACAGTGAAATACTGTTTAAATATTTCATAAAATTCAAGCGTTTACTGCGTGTCCACACTATAAAAGAGCTTGCCATTACATTATAGTGAATTATTACCACAGACACTATTATTACAATTATATCATAGCTGGTATTCAATTGCCAGCTATGCAAACTGTATCTAAACAATAGCAACAAAAAAAGCAATTTGACCAAAGAAAATCTCTACATTTCCAAGGTGTCTCGATTTGTGATGGTGTCTCTGAATTTGCAGGTGTATGTGTACCTTAGATTGGTGGTTTAATGGCTGGAGTTTACATTTACATTTTTTCATTTGGTAGAAGCTTTTGTCCAAAGCAACTTTCAAGTGGAAGAGCATATAAACATTTTTTCAACATGCTAAACATTACCGTTAGTTTACAAGGAGGATTAAAGCTGGAGTACGCAAAGGAGAGAATGAACAACAAAATTATTTTTCTTTTCTTTTTTTTAGACACAAGACAGACAGTTATTGGTTAGTCAAATAAATGCGGAACAGGTATGTTTTGAGCTTTTTTTGAAAGTTTACATTACTAAAAAGCATTAGCAAGCTTTTTTCAAGCAAGCATAACGTCACAACACCTCAAAAATAAAATCACGTGAGTGTGGGCCCAATAAAAGAGCTAAAGCGCTCGCGCTAGGGTCGGTCATGGATACGGCGGCTAAATGGCGAAACCATGTAGATTTAGCAACTTTTAGCTTTTTGTAAATATATTAAGCATGGTTTCATTTAGTGTAAAATTTGGAGTAAAAGTTCTAAAAAGTGTAGAGAAAAGTAGTATTAGGAAGAAATTAAGCTTTCATTTGTTTCTCCTGTTTCAGTTTTTTCTCTGGGGCACTACGAGGGAGTCATCATTACTGCAATCCACAATCACAGAGAAGCCACTTGAAGAATAATTAGATCATGTCTGGATAAGATCTAGAATGAGAATGCTTCACGTGAAGAACCCTCTGGTCTCCTTCAGAGCCAAATGAAACTGAGCTTATTCTAATGTGGTAGAAAAGCCCTCGCATGTATTCACTGACATACACACAAAACGCCCAGGGCTGAATGCATTAAGTAAAACCACAGCACCAGCATCATATTGATCCTTCACACAGGCTGCTGCTCTGAAGGGAATTGATAAGAATCGTTTTGAAAGAGAACTAAACCTTGATGATTGTAATCGGGAGATATCATCATTGATTTTTCGGGCCTTTATTCCATTGTGTGCAAAATAAAGAAGCATTTCATTTCACGGTGGCTCTCCTCTTCGCCTCTCCGGCGAGTTAATTCACATCATCCTCATTAAACACTCCATAGGAGACCTATTGATATGCTTCTTGCCCTGAGAGTCTACATGCCCAGATTATCCAATAACAGGTTACTTTTTGCAATGCTGCGTTTTCTGAATTTAATTAAAACTACAAATTAATAAATCTAATAAAAGCGTCTGAAATCCTAAATCTCTTCCTTCCTTCCTGATCTCTATAATATAAGATTACACAGTGACTAAAAGGGCCTGCATCCTGGCGTGTTTTGAATTAGGCTACGTGTATCTCTCAAAGCAGAACGTTTACTTTTTATCTGCATCAGAGGCAGTGCTGGGGGCAGGAAATTATCTTTCTCTGTCATTGAATTATAATGGATTAGGATTATATAATGTGTACAACAGCTATCGAATACAAATACATAAAAAGCGAGCCACTGCTTGCGGTTTTTCCTCATTCCTATTAAAATGACAGAAAGTTAACAGTAGCCACATTTCTTCACAATTAAAACATTTTTTGAAGTGGCTCCTTTAGCAATGTGTTCCGTGTTCATCTATATTGCTTCGTATAGGCCTATTTGGAAAATTTTATTATTTTTGATTTCTTCAGAGTTATCAGTTCAGATTTTGTTTGCAAGTTAGACAGATGTGGAATATGCGAGGGATACATGCATCTCATTAGGATCAAACCCATTAAAGGCTTTGCAAAGATTTTATGAAACTCGCTTCTGTCAAAAAATCCAGTGTAGTAAATGAAAACGCTGCCATCTAGTGGTCAGAATTACATCCTATCTGGGGCCACTTGGCAACAGCTGTAAATAACTGGAAAGAAATGTGTCTGCTTGGCTCTTGCTTTGTATGAAAGAGGAGAAGAGCTAACACTTGACATTAATTTATTGTAGCGAAAATGTAAAACTTTGTGTGAGGTAGTATTCATTTTTATGCATTACTGATCCACTTTGAAAGGCCCGTAATTAGCTTCCATCTATTTACACACATCATACTTTATAAAAGATACTTTAATAAATGTAAATGTTGTGTTGCATAGTAAATGCCTCCCTTGATGTCCCAGGAGGAAAAGAAAACCAACAGTAAATCTACTACCTAATTTATGCATGCGCTACAAAAAAGCCTCTTTCAAGGTTAGTTAAATCATGCCTCTGGTGGAAAAAAAGCAGTAATCAGGATGGATTATATCTCATGTGGGCCTGGGGATAGCGTGCATCTCAGAACATATCACCTGAGCAGTGTGCTAGCAGCCATTGACAGCAAGGGTCAAACTCACCTCCAGAGAACCTATGTCACCTTCAGCAAGCGCTCAGCCGTGCGTCTGATCAGGGGATCCAGCTGGCTAACCTGCCTGACCTATGCTGCCCGATCCGAGCAAGGTTCATACATATGCCTGAAACATGTCCGGGGGTTCACCTGGAAGGTCAAAGAACAAAGAAAGAAAAAATGTCAAGTGCAGAAAAATTTTCCTGCATTTTACAGAGTCAATTGGCTTTCAAGAAATTATGGAAAAAACGTTGGATTCTTGTTTTTAAATTTTGTAACTTGCTAGTTGGGCTAAAAACGCAATACTTTACACCTGCAACTAGGGAATTTATAGATTTTCTTTGGTATCGCATGCTTTTAAAAAGTGGTAATAATGTCCAGTCAAGTGTCGGTTCAATTTCAACAAAATCCAACCTCAGGAGTGACAAAGTCATCCAACAGCAATGTGAAAGACAGACAGCATTACAAGACACATGAAAACTGTGATAAAAGGTTATCACATAAATCTCTTTTTTACTTCTCATAAAAATATGTTGGGCCTACAAATTGTAGGCTACTATTGTGTTGCATAACATTTAATTTAAACCTTTGCAGTATTTGAGATCTGAAAAAATACAGCACATTCTTTCTGTTGTTTTGACCCATTTTTCCATTTTTCATTTTCTTTAAAAAAATGCAAATAGTACATTTATAAAAAGTGAATTCAGATAAACTAAACTTTATCTTGAAATTGTCTCATATTTTTTCTGCAGCCGTTAAATAAAACTTTAAATAATACAGTATGTTTTTATGACTGGAAATTAGTTTTTATTATTGTTATTATCTAAATAATAAAAGAATAAATAAGTTCCATAATAAAGAAGTTCCTTATTAAATTACTCAAAAAGGCAACAGCAGTAACAATCCTGCAGACAAAAAGTATACACCTGATTTAATTAAGCATGGCAGGTTGCCAAAATACAG
This sequence comes from Barbatula barbatula, assembly GCF_947034865.1. NCBI lineage: Eukaryota > Metazoa > Chordata > Actinopteri > Cypriniformes > Nemacheilidae > Barbatula > Barbatula barbatula. The sequence goes on from NC_136772.1 coordinate 15,999,643, forward strand.
AATGTAGCGCAAAGCATAAGGAAAGTTCACAGAAAATCAATAATTCAGTATATTTATTCAATATGCCGAGCTGTGAAAGGGTTTCTAAGTAATGGAGGCAAAGCTTGCAAATTTGTTCTTATTAACGCATTATAGAGATTTTTGAACCACTGCTGATGGAAAACAATAACAATTTAATAACAATAAATAATTTAGTTTCTCAGCATTCATTAATCTTTATTAATGTTAATACAATTATTCATTTTATATCATGGTGCATTAACTAATGTTAACAGACAAAACGTTTGATTTTTAAAATGTTTTAGTAAATGCTGAAATTAACATGAACTAAGATTAATAAATGCTGTAGAAGTTTTGTGAAGTGTGGTCTGGATTGTTTAGTGTGTATATATATATATATAGATATTAGAGCCCGACCGATATGGATTTTTGGGGGCCGATGCCGATGTCGATATTAACTTGAAAAGAGCCGATTTATAAGCCGATATTTTGATTTTGAAAATAAACTGGATATTAGACCCATTTCCTATAAACTGCACTTACACAACATTCAATAGCAAAATATCTGCCTGTTCTAGGTATGTGGGCTGTATAAACCATTTTCCAGAAGGGATGTTAAAAAAAAGCCTTAGATTACAGTCTCAATGACTAAACAATTGCACATCTAAAGTATATATTTTTCAATGATCACAAAACAGTCTGGTTTTAAACATTTAACACTTTTATTTACTTCCAGTTGAAGCTGGTTTTAACAGTGTGTACTGTAAATAAATTATAAGTTAAAGTTAAAGTAAAAGAGCTATACCAAACAAATTCAATATTCCACAAAACCATAATAAAATTAAAATAAGTTAAATGTATAGCTACATATACAATAAATAAATATAAAATAAATAAATAATACCAAAATATAATTAAAACAATGTAGAATGTTCTCAATATATACAGCACACAGGCAAGAGGTTTTCCTCCTTCACTACTTTTTACAAATTATACTTTTAGACTTTTACTCTGTCTACCTCTGAACTTTAATATTTGAACAGTGTTTTGAAAAATGTCTTGAACAGGGTGCTCCTTAGTACTGCCAGTTGAGAAGTGGCAGGTTGTAGTACAGGAAGCACAACATCTCTGCCTTGGAACCTGTTAGAGAGCTTGAGTGAACATGAGTGAAGCATGAGACTCTGTTTCTCATGTTTTATCGGCCGTTATAAACGCCGATGCCGATTTAAATGCCATTAGCTCATATCGGCCGATAATATCGGCCGGCCGATATATCGGTCGGGCTCTAATAGATATATATATATATATCTATATATTATGATGCCAAGCAACACAAACAACACACAAATATCTAGTTATCAGGAAAAATAACATTGTTTCCTAAACAGCCATGAAATGTATTTTTATAGTATACATTGGTCAATGCAGTCAGACAATGAGCCCTTTTGGTTCCATGTTTCATCTATTATTTGTGCAACTTGATTCAGCTTATTCGCACCTGGTTATTTAGTATGCAAGACACAAAGTAGTGAGAAAATAAACTACAATTTTTAGTTACACAGCGTGTTTATTAAAGAGGATTTTCAATATCAGAAATTTCTAAAAATGCATTTCCCGCTTCATTAAAACAATTGATAAGTTAGTGAAAACCCACAGTAACCTAAAAACAGGAGGTATATCACCTAATGAAGATTAAATCCTTGATCTCAGAACGCAAAAGGTGTTACCAAATCTCTTTCACTCTTCTAAATAACCCATAAAGCAGACCAAAACCACATACTATGAAAATCAGAAGTCAAGATTTTGTACAGATAGATGTTTTTCTAGCATAAAGATATCTAACAGATTGCATTTTAATAGGATCAGACACTAAATGCTCAGCAGTTCATCGTTCAATTTGTATGATTTTGACAAACCAAACACACTAGCTGAAATCCATGTGAAACACGCAAGTGCGCATCTACCATATTACAGCACGCAAAGTCAAAGATAAAGTGCTCTTGCGTTCACTCCAAAATCCAAAGTCAGTTTTGAGTGTAAACACAAGTGAGGCTTGTCGATGGTTTCAGAGCTTTTCATCAGGAACCGTGCACGAGCAGTTACCATCCAAACATGTACTCCATCGCTTTTGATACAAAACTGTCATCCTTTTTTGGTGTCTGTTGATCTGAAACAACCTAAAAAATAAAAAAGCATCTTTACTAATAAAGTTTTTGTATATTGATTTTTGAAGCATGTTGAAATGTCATCTGGTTAATTGCCATTTAAAACTATAATTTGAATTGCAAATGCACATTTTATTTGAAGAATTAGAGATTAACCATTTGACCCATTTTCAACATCTTTTGCCATCAATTTGTAATACAGAAAGCTTTCAGTAGTCTTTCACAACAAAACCGTCAGTGGGTCAGAGAAAGCATGCTTTTTCATATAGTCAATAAGATTTTACTTGAATTCTTTTTCTGTCTTTGTAGACCAGGTTTCAGAAGTGAGATCATGTGGGTAAAAGGTAGCAAAACAGCTGAAAGAGCTTTAAGCATCATTAACAGTGGTGGGTAGGCGATTACAGATGTACTGTACCTGGTAGTCACTACTGGATGCTTTGTAAGCTGCACTGAGTGGTCTCATGACAGATCGAGGAGTTGAAACAAGGTGACTGGGGGTTCCATGAGCCTTTACTGGGGGTGTGAACACTGAACTTGAAGTGCTGCCTTTGTCTGAAACCTCCATTATACTCTGCCAAATAAAACATTCCCAATGTCATGGATACAATTACTACTGTTGTACATTATCATCAAACTGTTCACAGGTTAAATACGTGTTGCCTCTACCTTATCGATACATGGTTTTACTCCAATCATTATGGCTTCTCCAAATATCTTGCCATCTTTACTAAGAGCTTTTCGTGCCTGTAGTTTAGACTGATATTGAATGTGCATCCAATTGCCTGTATTAGACATCTGTAAAGGAATGACATAATTAATAATAAAAAAGTAATAATAAAATCAGTCTACCCTTAAGAAACTACAAAGTCAAAAGATACTACTTACTACATGTTTTAATACGTTTCCATACTGTGCAAACTGTAAAAGGATGTATGAAGCAGATGCTGGTGGGAACCTGTGTACAAAGAATCAGAATCAGAAAAAGGTCTGTGCAAAACTCTTTACATGCAAGACAAAAGCTACATACCCGAACGCAGTGACCCAGGTGTCATCCAGCTGATCTTCAGAGGACAAGGTATCTCCTTGTGTGAAGAAGGGATCGACTTGAGCTGGAGAGAGTGTTGTCTTCATCTGTTGTCCCGCAGGACTAAACAGATAAGAAGCTATAGAACAAAGCAGAAATGGAGCACCTAGCCATTTGACAAAACATTAAGAAGTTAAGAAATAATACAAACAAATGCATAATTACCTGTTCCTGGTGTCCCTGGTAGACCAGAAAAGGGTGTATGCACTCCAGCAAATGGCTGTAAAACATTTGATATGTGACATGTGTCAGCAGCATTGTTTTTTTTCCTCTCTAATGCAAAGAAATAATTGTTTACATGTAACTAAGGAAATTACATAAATTCTGGAAAATATATATTCATCATTTATAAATCCTAGCTAAATCAAAAACACATATTCTACAATTTTATGTATCTCTGGGTTTACTTGTACATGCAGGAGGGTGTGCTTCTAGTCTCAATTTTATGTTTAATCTTAAACTTAATTTCTAATCCTCACTTGTTTGCGAGCAGCAAGAGGTGACATTCCCACACCAGAGCTGTTGAGGTCATCATAAATGCTTCTGACAGGAGGCGCTCCACTCTTGTCTTTATGTGTTGGCACAACAGGCTGTGGAGGAGACCCACCTGATGGAACAATTAACTAAATATTTTACCAAGCAAGATGTAAATTAATATGCATTGATTTATAAGAAGCTTTCTTTATCCTTTATGAAAAACAAAAGATTGTTGGTTTACCAGCCAGCAGAGGAGACTTTGTTTCTGCCCCAACTCCTGTCAACCCAAAAGATCTGGGTTGGGGTGTGACTGGTGCAGGCAGGTCACCCATCAGAAAACCTGGTAAAAACTGAGCCCCAGGTTTAGGGGAGGTTGGTGAGCCGAGGGACATCGGTTCAATACCTGTCATGAGACATACGCATGATTAAAGAAGAGTGGTTTAATGCTTTGTGCTAATTCTAGTTTAAAACCAGTATTTTAAACCAGGAGCTTAATGTCTAACAGTATAACAATGTTTAAAAACCACCCGTCACATTTATACGTGAAGTTAGAAAGTTAAGAGGAACCTTCAAACTGAATTTCTCAAACATAAGCTAGACTTCATCATCAAGAGCTCGCAGAAAGCTAATTCTCACCCTATATTACAATCGGTGATTTTTAATGAGAGATGCATCGTGCCTACCTGATTATTTTTACAATAAAATATCACAGGCTGATGAAATCAACTGTGAAACAGCACAAATGCCTCTCTCTCTCCCTCTCTCGTGTTGAACCGGTCACATTAGCACAGACACATTCAGGCGCGTCTCAAAAACTCACTAAGTATATCAAAATAAAAACACTCAACGTATATGAAATATCAACAATAAGAATTACACTTACTCTGGAGGTCCATACTGGGTCAAAAACAAAACTACTTCGGGAAAAACCTCAGTTTGGCTTTTTAAAATAAAAAAAAGAGTGCAAAAAATTTGAACCAGGCGGAAGTTGCGCGTGCTCTCGTGACAAGTTGAGCACGCTTCCGCTTTGAAAACAGCAGCGAGTGGTAGAGCGCCGCCTGGAGGATATGATCTGAACCTCGTGGAGTAAGCAGATTTTTTTAACCGTATACATTGTAAACAAAAATGCGACACATTGTCTTTGCTGTAAGAAATAATGTGTTTCTGGTTTATATAATTCATGTGTTTTTTGTTTACATGTGATGGATAAAACTATTTTAGACTGTTTTTATTTAATCAAATAATTTAATGTACTAATTTGGTTCTCGAGGAGCGTTGCAATTATTAGCTCAGTGCACAGTGTTTTAGCACAGTGTATTTGTGTGTGTGGGGGGGGGGGAGTACCAGTCACTTACACTATCTCGTCTGTAGATGGCATTGTTGTTCCACAGACTTGTTTTGTTCCACTGTTGGATGTTGAAGAACAATAATAGATGTTCCTAAATCTATTAGACGAACATGGCATACAACCATTATTAACTGCTTCGTTTAAATAGAACAATTGTAGAATTGTGATCAATGGACACATTGTAACCTATTTCTGTACAAGATTCCAAAATAAAATAAAATAAAGTGAGTTAAAGGGGTCATATGACACAGCTAAAAGGAATATAACCATTTATGTTTTAGATGTTATGCAATGTGTAAACACATATTTAAGGTTAAAAAAACGCTGTATTTTCCTCATACCTTGCATGCTTGTATATAAATGCTCCTGCATGCTCCTCTTTGCCCCGCCTCTCTGAAATGCATACATTTTTTTGCAAAGCTCATCGCTCTGAAAAGCGAGGTGTGCTACAATTGGCCAGTTAACCAGTGCGTAGTGATAGGTCAAATACTGCAACAGGTGATGGTAATGTAACACCATATTCGGAACATCTGGTTCCAAAGCATTTGTACTGACAGGTACGCCCACCTTGCGTATACATTTGGGCGGTCTCAGTCGAGTCATACCACGATCTGGCGTAGATTTGTGGGTGCGTGATTACACAAAGCGTTTCAGTCAGGTCTAGGTGAGCATTCCCTTTTAGATAGAATGCATATTTTGTTCCGACACTTACATTTTATAAAATGTACGTGTCTAATACATGGGCAACTTATAAGACACCAAAGACTCAGAAAAACATTTTCGCGCCATATGACCCCATTAAATATTAAAATGTTTTTTGTAACACAATTACTCATATTTATTTTTGGGTAAAGTACTTATTTAATGCTCAATGATTTACATTAATAGTAACGCTGTCTGCTGAACAAAATAAGAGAGTCTCAATTTCATGTTTTCTGTAAAAATATTGAGCTCATATCCCCTGGAGCAAAACTGAAAATGAAGGCAGTCATCTGCATCCAAATAAAGAGAGGAGCGGCAGCTCTGTCTGAAGCCATTAAGCAAATTGCCATATTTGATCGATGCATTTGCCTCTTTATTTTGATTTATTTAAAACAAATTGACGCCTAGAGGCCTCTATCCCTTCTACAATAAATCACAAAACGTTTAGTGTTTATTATTGTGGTGTGTAATATTTCTTCAATTAAATACAAGGCATATGCTGAAACCCCTTTTAAAGGTTACTCATGTAATAAAACATTGTGTTGCTCACAGTGCTGTGAAACTTCATTTTGCTACAATCATCTATTTCACATCTGTTCAGAGCACATCATCACTTTCATTCATTCTGACGAGATACGACTGCATAATCTTCAATGGTTCTGTTCGTGCGTGTCGCATAGAGGAGAAATTGTTCAGTGTGACAGACTCTATTATCAGGGAGCTGTAGATAAAGCCAAGGTGCAGATAAAGCTGTCTGATAAGAATGCAAACAGCTTGCTTTGTGTGTGACTTATAGTATTTCAGCCAGTGGCAGTCTATTGCCATTATTATTCTACCTTTTCTCATGTCATTCTCTGTACTGTCACTTCATAACAAGCTCTTTTTGACCTTGCTGAACAATAAAAATGGCTGGTTACTTTGTGCAACACTTTGAATACACTGAGAAAAATATTTGCTGCAGGTTAAAGGTACAGCAACAATCGTTTTTGTAATATGTGATGTATTATTTGACTGAATTTAGTGTGTTGTCCTAAAGACCACTTTGCAAAACGTAAACACTGGTCCAGAAGCACAACCGGTTTGAGTTTAATGTTTATTTTTAATCTAACATATATAATTAAGTCTTAAAGGTATTCGTATAACTTTTTGATTCTGTTGGTTATATTTGTTCAAACGTTTGTGTATTGTTAAACTGAGACAGAAAGTTCTTCTGGACCAGCATTAAACCAGTAATGAATGTCACAGCAAATCTTGTACAGATAACTGCAATATGATATACTGTCTAAATTGTATCTTCATTTTAATAAACAAATAACAAATAAAATATTAGATTGAGTTTGTACTGTGGGGCTAGTATGTTGGCACTTGGCAGCAATTTAAGAATTCCGAAAAATAGCTTACGGACTACTGCTCCGAACTTTGATTCACCTGTATGCTAAGGTCATCCAGTGCAGTGATGACACAAATAGTCCAAAAACGCCATTTTATTTCTGACAGTAAAATGGATAAGGAACAGATGCCAAGGTCAGCTTGTCAGCCTAGTGAAGTATTGCACCCGACTGTGCTGCGGGTTTATGGAAACTCAGCTGATGTTGAGATATATGAGATATAAAAACAGCTGAAATGTGAAGTGATTTAGTCAATTTGAAAAATATTATATTTTCAGTCCTTGATGCTGACAACTGTGAATGCTGTCAATAGTCATGGATATTCATGGTAAATCACAGATGAACTCCTTTCCAAACTACTAATCTTACCACTGTGCAGAACCCATAACTGGTCACTGTTTTAGTTGCATAGCAACTGTTTTTATATGTCACAATATCTCTAAAATGATTATACCTTGCAAATATGATTTAAATGAACATTCGTGTTCTTAATACTTTGTGTTAAACAAATCAATAAGGCTGTGCATTACTGTGGATAGCGTCAAGCATTACAACACCCCTTATACGTGACCTTTCACTGGTCCAGAAGCACTACCGGTTTCAGTTTAATGTTTATTTTTTAATAACTTAACATGCTTCCCCTCTGGTCACATTTCAGCACAACCCACGTACGCTCACTCCCTCCCGCTTATCCTCTGCGGTCTCCAAACTCTTGAGCGTGTTGTATTTAACCAGCTCTCCTCCTTTCTCACACAGAACAACCTCCTGGAAAGCAAGCAGTCTGGTTTTAGTCATTCAAGCCCTGAGACCGGCAAGGGCAGCCTCTAAATCTTACCTCTCAGCTAGGTAATTTAGATTATCCTGGAGAGGTGAAGTCTCTGATTCCCAACATCTCAATACAGGGGTGTCTCAGGGCTCAGTGTTTGGACCCCTGCTCTTTTCCACATACAGTACATGACATCCCTTGGTTCTTTCATTTGGAAACATGGCTTTTCTTATCACTACATAACTTCACTTGTCATTTCATCCTGACGATATGACTGTTTCTGCACGTATCGCAGCATGACTGAGTGACATTTCACTCTGGATGAAGGACCATCACTTGCAGCTGAACCTTGCTGTAACAAAGTTCCATAAAAGGGAAGGAAGGAGGCGGGAACCGGCCATTTAACAAAACTTATCAAATAAAACAAACAACAAACACGTGGTAAAAGATAAAACATAAACACAAACTAAACAACTGTCCGGGCCCGGTCCTCTCTCGTCATACACTCCTGTCGCTCCTCTCTTATGCTTCCTGAGCTCCTCCATGAGAGATGCGAGACCTGTGCACACACAGCTGACGCTCATTATCACTCACGTGACCGGCTATCCCTCACGGCTCGCGTCCCTCCCAGCTAGCCACACTTGCAAAATCAGAACTGCTTGTGATCCCAGCCAATCCAAAGATTCATCATAACATCTCGATTCAACTGGGCTCATCAACCATTACACCTTCCAGATTGGCCAGACACCTTGGAGTGGTAATTGATGATCAGCTACATTTCAGGGATCATGTTGCCAGCACCACCTGGTCCTGTAGATTCATCCTCTAAAACATTGGAAAATTTGACTTTTCCTGTCCAAGCAAACTACGAAAGTCCTAGTCCAGGCTCTTTTCCTGTCCAGATTGGCCCTTTGGAATGCGTTACTGGCTGGACTCCAAGCTTGCACAACCAAACCTCTACAGATTATCCTGAATACAGCAGCAAGAGTGGTCTTCAATGAACCGAAGAGAGCACATGTCACTCCTCACTTCATTAGGTTACATTGGCTCCCTTTAGTCACTCGCTCGCAATTTAAAGCACTGCTTTTGGCCAACAAGACCACCACTGGTTCGGCACCCACGTATCTTCATTTGCTAATGCAGACTTTTGTACCCGCCAGATCCCTGCACTCTGGAAATGAACAACATCTTGTCGTGCCATCCCAAAATGGGAAGAAATCACTCTCACGTACCTTCTCTGGATCTGTTCCGCATTTGCGGAATGATCTGCCCGCTGCTACAAGATCAGCAGATTCTGTACCCATTTAAGAATCTCTTTCGTCAACACCCGACGGATTAGAACTAACTTCTATTTCTTTTCTACTCTACAAAAATAACTTAGCTTTGTATACTGTGCTGGTCTTAATTAGACCAGTTTTTACTGCATTTTGCCTTTTGTTGTTCTTATGTTGTTCCAATTGCTTCTTTTGTTTACTCCATTTGTAAGTCGCTTTGGAAAAAAGCGTCTGGTAAATGAATAAATGTAAGTGTAAATGACTACATTCACAATATAGTCAAGCCTCGCTCATACACTACATACTGTACACCCATATGCTGTTTTCATCTTTTATTTTGAATGCCTCTGTTTCCACCTGGTGAAAAGAAGGTTTATATTGAGCAGGACTAATGATGGACCCAATAATCAAAAACATACGACTTGTGTTGTGTTCTTTTTTATACACACAGAGATAGTGGCAAGGCACAGCATATTTTCATCAGAAGAACATTTTAGTGCTATGCAGCATTTCATTATGCTGGACCCAGCTGCTGCGATAGGGGCTTTGTAATTATGTGGATGTAGGAGGCTTGTGATGAAGGGACACCTAGGGTTGTCCTTCTGCATGAGGCATTTAAACATATATTATTCAGCAGCCTGGCACTGAACATTTCCAGGACCCTGACAGAGCTGAGCTGCATATCGTTACCTCACACAAATCCATAATTTATTGCAGGAAAAAATACATTTAACATTAGGAGGAGACAAATATTGATTGCTTCTCGATACGCGATATGTCAGGTTACAGTATGAATAAAAAGGCTGTGCATTCTGAATGGTCATAATGTTTTAAATTTTTTATATAAAGTATTTAAAGACAAGCTTTAGGAGCTAGTATTTTTCTCAGGAAGTCAAACTTTCAGAACAAAATGGTCATTTCAAAGGGCAATTACTTGATTTGGATAAAAAAAAACTTGTGTTGTGTTTGATTTGTTTTCCCGCCCCTTGTTAATGATGGCTGCTAAAGAATATATAAAAGTATATTTTAACAAATCTCTAATCTTAAATGAGCAGCTCCAGCATTACAGATGTGATATTGACATTTGCAGTCAAAACTTAAAATACTTAGAGAATGTATTTATTTCCAATATATTGAACCATCTTGTTTATATCTTCCAGACATAAGAAACTTTTCAGTCTATATCAGTTTTCTATTTTAGATAAGGGAAATATACTTCCATTATGGATGTGACAAAAACGATGCAAATCTTTCAGATATAACATAATTTGTAGGATTTCTGTAAATTAAAATGCACAAACCAGAAGCAGCAATACTCAATAAAGAGCATGGATAGCTCATCATATAATTAAAATAGTTATCATATTTTAATTTAGTGCATTCATGGAGACAATGTTATAGAAGTTATCATTGCACTTACCTGAAATGCTTTAAAACAGATAAACACCAAATCACCAAATATTAACAGCTGAGGGTTAACTTACATTACATTAGAGACTCATTTGATACAGGGTTAAAAAGAACAACCGTGCAGGATACCCTAGCCAGACCACCCTATCAACCCCATAGCAACTTGCTAAAAACCTCTCAGAACACCTTAGCATACCACATTGATGCTTTTAGTGTCGCATTAGCAAGACACATTAGACTTTTGAATTATGCAGTTTGCTCTGTTTGACTGCCTTTGAGTCTGACGTGTGTAGGTGGACAGAAGAACACTCTGTTTCTCTCAAGAGGGTCTGTCCGGCTTTCCTGAATACTTCACTCCCACCTTCCTGGCCTTTGGCAATAGCGGCCTTCCGCTTCAAGAGCAGCAATCAGCTTTCATCAATCAGCCTGTGTTTCTCGGAAACAACATAAGCAGTCAAATATCACATGGTAATTGTGGTAATTTAATTCTGCCCTTTAATGCACTGATGAACGGCAGATGTCAAGAGGCTCCACTCAAGAGAAGCTGAATCAGAGAAACTTCTTCCTCAAAAAGTGCTTGAACAAAGAAGGTCAATACTATGACATTTCATACAAGGGTAAGCTTTTAAATGGCAGACAGTAATTTCAGACAGAATGTCGGAATATTGACAATGTGCAAAATAACACTCGCTGTGAGCTAAAATCAGCATTGGTGAGAAATTAAAATAAGTTCATAATCATATTTAAGGAGTTTAAAGAACAATGATAAACAGCATTTGATTGTTTCCATATGAATGTAATACAGTAATACTTTTTAGATGAGTGCGACAATTGCGAGCACCCAGAAGTTAGGCCAAAAACTTCCCCGAAGAGCGTTTCATTCTGTAAGACTCAAGTACCTGTCTGTCATGATCCCTGTCTGTGGCTGCGTCCAAATACCCCAACTTGCAGTCTTTGCACTTGACAACTTGACTACTTTCATAACATATTTCCTGTTTTTGGCCCAAGTGTTCAAGTTGCCGTGAAGATCCCAAGTGAGCATGTAGTATTTCTAACCCGATGGGACAAACTTAGCAAGTGCAAACATATAACTTTAATCAGTGTGGTGTTTCTAATTATGTTATAAAAAGCAGTTTTACAAAATACATAACATTGATTGACATTACGTTTTACTACGGAATTATATGTAATATCTAAATATATATTCAAGTCAGATTTATTTTTATAGGGCTTTATTTGTATTGTACCAAAGCAGCTGTACTCAAAATAGCAGAGCATCGGCTGTCTGGTTCAGGTTGCCCGGGAGAAACGTGGCCCGCAGGGATTTGGACACCTAATGACTCCACAGGAGGAGGCGTCGGGAGGGTTGCGACAACTGCCGTGAGCGTATGCCGCCCTGGCGATTGATGTACGCCACGGCTGTCGTGCTGTCCGACCAGACTAGCACGTGCTTGTCCTGCAAGAGGGGCTGGAGCCTCCTCAGTGCCTGAAGGACTGCCAGCAACTCAAGGCACCCCACCATTGCAGGGAGGCGTCTGTCATAATCGCGACATGCCTCGAAACCTGTCAGAGCGGAACCCCCGCCCGGAGAATGGGGTCAGTTGTGGCCTAGTGGTTAGAGCGTTGGTCTTGTGATCACAAGGTTGCTGGTTCAAATCTCAGTGCCAGCAGGTCATTACTGAAGTGCCCTTCAGCAAGGCACCTTACCCCTGATTGCTCTTCAGTAATGTGCTACTGTAAAAACACTACTTGTAGGTTGCTTTGGATAAAATTAATAAATGTACATGTATACCCGTATGTACGGGGCGGAGACTGGCGTGCCATACTGTTTATTAATTATCTCGGAGATGATAGGTTCTCAAGATCAAACCAATCTCTCATAACGTCGAGAGACCGACTGAAGGGGAACACATGTGTTACGGCCTAAGCCTTATTGGTGTTACTGTGGTATATTGTGTCTTTGTCTTGTGTGTTAATTTCTTAATCTGTGTTAGGCTCCGCCCCTGCGCACCTGAGACCTGTTGCACTGATGGCTCGTGCTGTGTATAAGTGGGGTGCAACGGAGGAAGAGAGGGCGTCTGGGGTGAACTCCGTGACCTTCATGATGCCTGGACCGAGAGCCAAGACAAACCGAGTTCTTTATGTCTATGTGTTGTAATTTAGTTCTATTTTTGGTCTGTTAGGTATGTTGAAGTCAGTGTGTTTGGAGAGTGAGTGTGAGTGGAGAGTGAAGCGTGAGAGATGTGAGGTTATATTTATAATAAATCTGTGAAATTGCCGTTTGCCTTGCGTCTCCTTTTTTATGTTGCTGACCCCTTTCTTGCAACGAGCGTCATAAAATCAGGGGGTCGTAACATAAATGGGGGCTCGTCCGGGATTTGTGTCCGGATAGTAGTAGTAATTTATTTGATTCAGGTAATCCACATTCTCTAGTTAGAAAGAGTAAGCCAGCAGGGCTGTGTTTAGCGCCAGTCCTGACGACGGTTTACTGTTTATTGTTTTTTTTATTATTTTAGTTTGTTGTTTTTGGAGGTATTCCGGGGGAGAGAGCGCCATCTCTTAATCGGTACCCTCTGAAGATTAGTTAGGGTATAGTTAGTGTGGCGAGCGGACCAATGGCCAATCAGCGTCGCCATGGAAACACCACAATCAAGCCGCCACACCTGCCGATCGTCTACACCTGCACCTCATTACGAGGACAGCATATAAGCTGAGAAGGAGAAGGAAAGGGTGAGCTCGTTCTCACGTAGAGAAACCCTTAATGCTGACTGTGTGTTTGTTCTCTCCTCAGCTACAAGCGCCTGAGACGATCGGCAGCCACATCCACCACTCTGCACTGCACCCCGGACTGTTTGCACCGTTTCACCACCGCTGGGACCGGAGAGCTACTTCCCCACTGCTCACCTTACTCCGCACCCAGCGTATTGTTGTTAATAAATCACCCTCCGGGGTACAAATTGTACTTACCTGTGTCTGTGTTGTTTTATGCCCGCCACAGTTGGTGGAGAATGCGGGCATAGACCAGACACAGGGTTTTACCATCTGTACACATTTGTTTCCAGGATACCCGCTGACTCTCTCTTCCCCATCGCCCGGAGTTCATAGAAGAATCCCGACCATGGAAGAGATTATCCGCCGTCTCACGGACATCACAGCTAAGCAAAATCACTTTACCGAACAGCTCCTTCGCCGACAAGAGAGACTCGAGCATGCGTTTGAGACAGCGCACGCCGCCGCAGCCCGAGTCCCGCTTCCTGACGCCAGACTCACCGCGCATCAGCATATCACCAAGCTCACCGAACTCGACGACATAGATGCATACCTGCATACCTTCGAGGTCATCGCTACCCGAGAAGCCTGGGATAAAGCTGAATGGGCGCGACTGCTGGCACCTTTCCTAACCGGCGAGGCACAACAAGCCTACTTCTCCCTCCAAGCTCCACAGAATGAGGATTACGATCGGCTGAAGGCGGAAATCCTCGGCCGGGTGGGGTTGTCTCCGGTGGCAGCCGCACAGCGATTCCACCAGTGGTCGTACGACGAACATCGCCCGGTCCGAATACAAGCGGCCCAGCTGTCGCGTCTGGCCCATCTCTGGCTGCTGACGGAAGGTGCCTCGGCGTTCCAGGTGGCCGAGAAGGTAGTCATCGACCGGTTGCTGCGTGCGCTGCCTCGCCGATTCCGGAATCCTGTCGGCATGAGAAATCCCGGGACCCTTGGCGAATTGGTGGTCCGTCGAGCTGGCGGATGCAGCGTGGGCCCGGGAAGAGAGAGAGAGAGCGGGGCCCCGGAGGGTGAACCCCGGATGGCGTCCGCAGGAGGGTACCTCGCGGCCAGACAACAGATCCACCCCACCCACCCCTCGGGACGAACCCATGCCCACAGAGGCTCCGTCACCGGCGCCGCGGGCGTGGCTGGCCGGCTGTATCGTCCACCGCAAGATCCCGCCCGGGGCTCCAGAGAGAGTAGTTCGGATAAACGGGAAAGCGGTCGTGGCCACCCTGGACTCCGGAAGCTCCATAACCCTGGTTCGGACTGGAGTACTGACCCCCCGGCGGGCTAACTCCAGCATCCCCATCACCTGCGTCCACGGAGATACCAGAGAGGTACCGAGCCAGAGGACCGAAATCGCGGCGGAACCAGGGACCTGGACCGTAGAAGTGGGCCTGGTGGCCGACTTGCCCGTACCGGTCTTGATGGGACGAGACTGGCCCGGGTTTGACCGACTACTGGCCGCGACGATACAGCCACGGACCCGCAGAGACCGTCAGCCCAGGCGTCGACGAACGTCGAGACCCCAGCCCGTCCTGATGGCCACAGAGAGCGAGGGAGAGGGTGAGTGCCAGCCACATGCTAACCCATTGTCTGACTTGTTTCAGAGAGTCACGGAGGGAGGATCCTTTGGGCGAGAACAGCGGGAGGACGAACGGCTGCGCAATTGCTGGAGCCAAGTACGGGTGATAGATGGCCAGGTCCAACTTCCGGCACCTCATCCCCTCCCCTACTTCATTGTGAAGAAAGGTCTGTTGTACTGTGTCGCCCAGAGGCGGGGGGAGGAGAAGACCTTGCTGGTGGTGCCAAAGTCGAAGACGGGGATGCTCTTGGAATTGGCACATGTGCATCCAATGGCAGGACATCTGGGCGCCAACAATACAGCACAGAGGATACGAGATCGATTCCACTGGCCCGGCCTGGAGGGAGACGTCAAACGTTTCTGCCAAGGGTGCCCCACGTGCCAGAGGACCTCACCCCAGCGACCTCCCCCCAGCCCGCTCATTCCATTACCCATCATCGAGGTACCCTTCTCGCGCATTGGTCTGGACCTGGTGGGACCCCTGCCGAAGTCTGCCCGCGGCCACGAACACATCTTGGTGATCGTGGACTACGCCACACGCTATCCAGAAGCACTCCCGATCCGGAAAGCCACCACCAAAGCGATCGCCAAGGAAATGTTCCTGCTGTTCACGAGGGTGGGGATTCTATCGGAGATCCTGACGGACCAGGGGACCCCGTTTATGTCCCGGCTGATGGCTGACCTCTGCCACCTCCTCAAGATGAAACACCTCCGCACCTCCGTCTACCATCCACAGACCGACGGCCTTGTCGAGCGGTTTAACCAAACCCTGAAGAGGATGTTGCGGCGGGTCATAGCAGAGGATGGGCGCGACTGGGACCTAATGATTCCGTATGTACTCTTTGGAGTGCGGGAAGTACCCCAGGCATCTACGGGGTTTACACCATTCGAGCTCCTGTTCGGTCGACAGCCCCGGGGCCTGCTAGACGTGGCCCGAGACGCCTGGGAACAGCAGCCCGCCCCACACCGAAGCGTAATTGAGCACGTTCAAGAGATGAGGGAGCGGATTGATCGAGTAATGCCACTCGTGAGGGAACATCTCGTAGAGGCCCAGCGCGCCCAAAAACGACTGTATGACCGGCCCGCCCAACCCCGAGAGTTCCAGGTCGGTGACCGCGTGCTCGTTCTAACCCCCACAGCAACCTCCAAGTTCCTGGCCTCCTGGAGGGGTCCATGTACCATCCTGGAGAAGGTAGGGCCAGTCACATACCGAGTCAGTCAGCCGGGACGGAGGAAGGTAGAGCAGCTATACCATATAAACCTGCTAAAGAAGTGGATAGCCCCAGTCGAACAGATGGCCGCCTTTGCAGAGTCGGAACCTCCGGTCGTGGCCATGGGAGAGCAACTCTCCCCGGACCAGAAAACAGACCTGACCGCCCTGGTCCGTCAGTTCTCCGATGTCTTCCAGGAGCGGCCCGGGCAGACTCGAATTATACAACACGAGGTCCGAACCGAACCAGGAGTGGTCGTTCGGCAGCGTCCCTACCGGGTCCCCGAGGCTCGTCGGCTGGCCATCGAAGAAGAGATTGCTCGGATGAAGAACCTGAAGGTGATCGAACCATCGCGTAGCCCTTGGTCTAGCCCCATCGTCATGGTCCCAAAACCGGATGGGACCTTGAGGTTTTGTAACGACTTCCGACGCCTGAATGAAGTCTCAAAGTTCGACAGCTACCCAATGCCCCGAGTGGACGAGCTACTGGAGCGGCTGGGAAAGGCCAGGTTCATCTCAACCCTGGATCTCACAAAAGGATACTGGCAGGTGCCCCTGTCGCCAGAGTCCAGAGAAAAGACAGCTTTCAGTACCCCGTCGGGCCACTGGCAGTATACGGTGCTGCCGTTTGGGCTACACGGCGCCCCAGCGACCTTCCAACGCATGATGGACGTGCTCCTACGGCCGCACCAGCCGTATGCCGCGGCCTATATAGATGACCTCGTCGTCCACTCGGAGAGCTGGGAGGACCATCTCGTCAGGCTGAGGAAGATCCTGATAGATCTCCGTCGAGCGGGGCTGACCGCAAATCCAAGGAAGTGCCGCCTGGGCCTAGCGGAGGCCCAGTACCTGGGATTCCGGGTCGGCCGAGGAGTCATTCAACCCCAGCCCCAGAAAATAGAAGCGGTACAGAAGGCCTCCAGACCCACCACCAAGACCCAGGTACGGGCCTTCCTTGGACTTGCAGGGTACTACCGATGCTTCATACCTGACTTCTCTTCGATAGCCAGCCCCCTGACCGACCTGACCAAGAAGGGGCAGCCAGAGAGGATCCAGTGGACCCCGGAGGTGGAAGCCTCGTTCCACACCCTCAAGCAGGCGCTGGCTTCATCACCGGTACTCCATGCGCCCGACTTCGGCTGCCCCTTCGTTCTACAAACGGATGCGTCCGATACCGGATTGGGGGCCGTCCTGTCACAGGTGAAAGAGGGAGAAGAACACCCCGTGGTATACATCAGCCGGAAGCTAACCCCGGCAGAGACTCGCTATGCCACCGTGGAAAAGGAGGCCCTGGCCATAAAGTGGGCAGTTCTGGAGCTCAGGTACTACCTGTTGGGGAGATCCTTCACCCTGGTAACGGACCACGCTCCTCTAACCTGGATGGCCAGAGCCAAAGACACCAATGCCAGGGTGACCAGGTGGTTCCTGGCGCTACAGGACTTCCACTTCACCGTGTGCCATCGAGCCGGGGCCTCCCATGGCAATGCCGATGGACTGTCCAGGATCTGGTCAGGTTGGGCAGTAAGGTCAGGGGCACAGGAAAACCCCCCCCAAAGCCCCCTAATCCCCGATAAACAGAGGCGGCGTACCAGGTCGACGCTTAGGGGGGGGGAGTGTGGCGAGCGGACCAATGGCCAATCAGCGTCGCCATGGAAACACCACAATCAAGCCGCCACACCTGCCGATCGTCTACACCTGCACCTCATTACGAGGACAGCATATAAGCTGAGAAGGAGAAGGAAAGGGTGAGCTCGTTCTCACGTAGAGAAACCCTTAATGCTGACTGTGTGTTTGTTCTCTCCTCAGCTACAAGCGCCTGAGACGATCGGCAGCCACATCCACCACTCTGCACTGCACCCCGGACTGTTTGCACCGTTTCACCACCGCTGGGACCGGAGAGCTACTTCCCCACTGCTCACCTTACTCCGCACCCAGCGTATTGTTGTTAATAAATCACCCTCCGGGGTACAAATTGTACTTACCTGTGTCTGTGTTGTTTTATGCCCGCCACATTAGTTTGATGGTTAGGTAAGTAGGTCCAGAGAGTGTTGGATTATCCTTACTGTTTATGTATTTTTATGCACTGTTCCTTTTCGTTTGAAGATGGCAACGTTTGAGTTAAAACAATTTATAGATCAACCCTGTGTTGAAGTTCTAGAGACATGTCGGAAAAATGATTTGTTTCTTATTGCTCAACATTACGAGATTTCTATCTCTAAAACACTACGAAAACCAGAGTTAAAGGCTAGTTTGGTGGATAGCTTGATTAAAAATGGGGTTTTCCCCTCTATGGAGACTGTTCCTACTGCAGCAGCGGAGTTGGTGGCACCGGCTGTAGGAAGTCCGCCCTTACGTGTGTCGAGTAGTGGTCCAGTGACTCCATTGATTGGGGTTGATGGGGAGGTAGGTCCGTCCTTCTCGATGCCTAAATTTGAACCTTTTTCACTTTCCACAGAAGCTTCTCCAGGTCTTCATTCAGATTCACGTTTAAAATTACGTTTAGCACGGTTACAACTGGAGACTCAGGACAGAGCTCAGGCGAGACAAGATGATCTGAAGCGTCAGATCGAAATGTACCGAATCGATGCTGATACGAAGGTGCGATTGAGGGAGTTGGAGTTGCAGGCTGTTCCAGAGGTACCAAAAAAATCTATTGTTAAAACATCTAGGTTGTTGGAGGGTGATTCTGGTACATCGGCTGGTCCATCATCTTCAGGTATTAATTCTGTACCATCTTTTACTGCAGCGGAGGTTGTAGCGCCGGTTTCGACACATTTTGATGTGGCTAAAAACATCTCTATCGTCCCACCCTTCCGTGAGAAGGAAGTTGAAGCATATTTTCAAGCCTTTGAACGGGTTGCGGTAGCTTTGAGATGGCCAAACGAGGTTTGGGCATTAATGCTACAATGTAAACTATCGGGTAAGGCGCAAGAGGTGTGTGCATCTCTTTCGTTAGAGGAAAGCGTACAGTATGATGCTGTGAAAACTGCAATCCTACGGGCATATGAATTAGTTCCTGAGCACTATCGACAACGATTCCGAACCACGAAAAAAGGTACTTCACAAACATATGTTGAATTTGTTCGCGAAAAGGGTATCTTATTTGATCGGTGGATTAAAGCGTGCAAGGTAACTGATTATAACTCTTTGCGAGAACTTTTGTTGATTGAAGAGTTTAAGAACTGTGTTCCAGAACGTACAGCGTTATATTTGAACGAACAAAAAGTCAGCACTGTTCAACAGGCTGCTGTGTTAGCTGACGAGTATGCATTAATGCACAAAACTGTGTTTTATAAGCGTCCGTCTGATTCTGGGGGTTCCTCATTAAGAGAAAAAGACAATCTTTCTGATTCGAGAAACAAATGGGTTCCTACCAGTCCAAAGTCTAGTACAGAATGCGGTTACTGTCATAAACTGGGACATATTTTGGCTGAGTGTAGTATTTTAAAACGTAAACAAGAGCGACAAGGTTCCTCATCTTTTCAACCTCGAGGTTCTGTTTTGGTGAAAACTTTGTCTCCGTTGTTCTCCGTTTCCCCCGCGACACCTGATAGTTGTTTTCAGCCTTTCATTTTCAATGGATTTGTGTCATTAAATGAGAAGGCCGAAGGTCGAAAACCGGTAAGAATCCTTCGTGATACAGGGGGGTCTCAGTCATTCATATTATCAGAGATTTTGGATTTTTGTGCTGACTCTGATTGTAATACCAGCGCGGTGGTGCAGGGTATTGAAATGGGTTATCTGCCCGTTCCTCTGCATCGCATATATGTTTCGTCTGATTTGGCCTCTGGGGTTTTTGAAGTTGCAGTTCGTCCCTCTTTACCTGTAAAAGGTGTTGACTTTATCATGGGAAATGATATAGCTGGAGGTAAGGTAATGCCGGTAGTGCAAGTGATTGATGTTCCGTGTAACGACTCGCATGCTGATGTACTTGCTAAAAATTTTCCGGATGTTTTTAGTGCTGTTGTGACGCGAGCACAAGCGAAACATGACCCTAAGGAAAGTAATATTCTCTGCGATTCCGTGTTTTCAAAGATTTTGGAAACCGATGTTCTTTCTGATTCTCCAGTCTCGTCTAGAACAACTTCAAAGTCCTCTGTTTGTTTTGATCTTACTACTGACTTAATCGTCTCGCGTGACACTTTGATTGAAGCTCAGCGAAATGATTCATCTTTAACCCCATGTCGTACAAGTGTTGAAAATGACAAAAGGTCACTGCGTAACCACCAGTTCTTCTGGAAAGATAATGTGCTCATGCGTAAATGGAGTAAACACTTACATCCTGAGCAGCAGGAAGATTGGAATGTGGTGTATCAAATTGTGGTGCCTTTGACATTTCGACCACATGTTTTACACCTAGCCCATGACCATCCTTGGGCTGGACACCTCGGGATAACTAAGACCTATAACCGGGTGCTCCAGCATTTTTTCTGGCCAGGGTTAAAATCTGATGTTGGGAAGTACTGTAAAACCTGTTCTATTTGTCAGGTCAGTGGAAAACCTAATCAGGTTTTACCGCCCGCTCCTCTCTGTCCTATCCCTGCAGTCGGCGAACCATTCGAGCGTGTGCTAGTCGAATGTGTAGGTCCTCTCCCTCGTGCCAAGTCTGGTTGTCAATATTTGTTGACAATCATGTGCGTAGCTACACGTTTTCCAGAAGCCATTCCGGTACGGAACATAACGGCCAAGACGATCACTAAAGCGTTAACAAATTTTTTTCAACTTTCGGGTTGCCGAAAACTGTCCAAACCGATCGGGGTTCAAATTTCATGTCTCATGTTTTCCGTACGTCGTTAAAGGCTCTGGGAGTGTCTCATGTTGTGTCAAGTGCCTATCACCCTGAGTCGCAGGGAGCTTTGGAGCGTTGGCACCAAACATTAAAATCGGCGCTAAGTAAGTATTGCCTAGAGACTGGAAAGGAGTGGGACGATGGAGTTCCGTTAGTGTTATTTGCGGTGCGCGAAGCACGTCAGGAATCTCTTGGATTCAGCCCGTCAGAGCTCGTGTTCGGGCATAATGTCCGGGGACCTTTAAAAATGTTAAAGGAGGAATTTCTTGGTAACGGTTCGTCTGCGAAAACCAATGTCCTTGATTTTGTGTCACGAACTCGTGAACGTTTGCGCAACGCTTGTACTGTGGCGAAAGAAGTACTTTCTCTGTCACAAAAGGGAATGAAGAAACGCTTTGATAAGAAGGCAGTTGCACGGAATTTTCTTGTGTGTTGCTTCCCATTCCTGGATCCTCTCTCTCTGCGCGTTTTTCCGGTCCTTACGTGATCAAAAGTAAGTTGAGTGAAACTGATTACATCTTGTACACTCCAGAACGGAGGCGAAAAACTCGTCTATGTCACATAAATATGTTAAAGCCATATTTATGTCGTGTGGAACCAAAAGTGAACAATGTTGAGACTGTCTGTGAACCGGCAACTAAGTTACCCACAGAGCGTGTTTCATTGCTAGCTTGTGCTTTGCCTACCGACACTTGGGACGATGGGTTGGATGTTTCTATGGAAGTTCTAAAAGGAGGATGTTTCGAAAATTCTGAAGTTTTAGCTTCGCTGCCCTCTCAACTCTCCTATTTATCTATTGAACAGCGAGCAGACTTAACGAAGTTGATAAACAGTTTCCCGAGTCTGTTCAATGACGTTCCTCCCGGTACTAATATCATCCAGCATGATATCGAGGTCGGCAGTGCAGTACCTCTTAAGCAACATGCTTACCGTTGTCCAATAAGTAAAAGAGAGTTAATGAGAAGTGAGGTTAAGTATTTATTGCAGAATGGTTTCGCTGTTTCGAGCAATAGTCCCTGGAGCTCGCCGTGCATTCTAGTCCCGAAGGCTGATGGGTCTCTGCGTTTTTGTACTGACTTTAGAAAGGTAAATTCTGTCACTGTGGCTGATGCCTTTCCATTACCGCGTATTGATGATTGCATTGATAATCTTGGGAGTGCGAAATACATCACTAAGTTGGACCTTTTAAAAGGTTATTGGCAGGTGCCTTTAACCGAGCGTGCTTCTAAGATTTCTGCATTCGTAACCCCTGACGCTTTTCTGCAGTATACGCGTATGGCATTCGGCCTACGAAATGCCCCAGCAACGTTTCAACGTCTAATGTCAACCGTTTTAGGCGGGGTTTCAAACTGCAATGTTTATTTAGACGATGTGGTCATTTATTCGTCTACATGGGCGGAACACATGTTGACATTACATGACGTGTTTCGTCGATTCGAAGCTGCTTCTTTAACATTAAATTTAAAAAAATGTGAATTTGTTAAGGCTTCTGTCACCTATTTAGGGAAGCAGGTGGGAAATGGTCAGGTGCGGCCATTAGACGAAAATGTGGCTGCTGTGCTCAGCTACCCGGTACCTACTACAAGGAGAGAACTACGTAGATTCTTGGGGATGGTTGGGTACTACCGTTGTTTTTGCAAAAACTTCTCGAGTGTTGTTGCCCCTTTAATAAACTTGTGTAGTCCGAACATTTGTTTTACTTGGACTAATGATTGCCAGCAGGCATTTCTCTCTGCAAAATCTCTTCTTTGCAGTGCACCGGTGCTATCTGCTCCAGATGTGACTCGTCCGTTCCAGCTTGAAGTGGACGCTAGTGCGGTTGGAGTGGGAGCTGTCCTGTTACAGGAGGGTGCTGATGAAATAGGCCACCCCGTGTCGTATTTCTCTGCTAAGTTTAACCGTCATCAGTTGAATTATTCAACAATTGAAAAAGAAACTTTAGCTATGTTGTTAGCCTTACAACATTTTAACGTTTATGTGGGGTCTAGTTCTTCTCCTGTCGTTGTTTATACCGATCATAATCCGCTCGTTTTTCTGAGTAAAATGTACAACCATAATCAACGATTGATGCGTTGGGCTTTAATGGTTCAACCGTATAACCTTGAGATCCGTCATAAAAGAGGATCAGACAACGTGGTAGCCGATGCGTTGTCTCGCGGACTGGTTTAAGTTCTGTGTGGTAATTCATGCAGAATCAGTTCCCTTTCTGTCGGTCTCTCGACGTTGTGTCGAAGCCGACAGATGGGGTTCGCCCTTGAGAACCAGTCATCTCTGACTATTTTGAAAAGGCCAATGAAATTTGGCGAATGAAATTTGCATGCCGGGCCCCGCCCCCGGAAATCCGGGTATAAAAGGGGAGCCGGTGTGCTAATTCATTTACCTTTTGTTCTTCGGAGCCTATGCATCGAATGACTACGACAGCTGAATTCCTGACGTGGTGCAGCGGATTGTCCCTTTCGAGCGATCATCCCCCCGGCGTTTCAGCAGTTCCAGAGGTGTTTCTGAAAGAGATATATTCTAAAAGAGCAAATTTCTCAGCGTGGCATGTCCCGCTGCTCTCGTGGTTGCGGTTCCCTCATTGAGGAGGGGGACGGACACGATGCTTGCGTCAGGTGTTTGGGGGTCCAACACGCTGAGGCAGCATTCGTGGAGTCATCCTGCCCGCACTGCGGGCAGATGGCGATACAGACGTTGCGGTCACGGGTGGCTGCGCTCTTTCGAGCTTTGCGCTCTTCACTCAGGCTAGGGCACCTGCCACGAGGCGGCTGTACGCCTTTAAGTGGCGCCTCTTCTCGTCTTGGTGTTCCACGGATTTGCTCGGTCAGGCACGTGCTGTCCTTCCTGCAGGAGAGGTTGGAGAGTAAACTCTCTCCGTCCACACTGAAAGTGTATGTAGCCGCTATCGCCGCTCATCACGAACCAGTTGCTGGAAAACCTCTAGGGCAGCATGACCTGATCATCAGGTTCCTCAGGGGCGCGAGGAGGCTTAACCCACCTCGATCGCGCTCCGTACCCTCTTGGGACCTCAATGTGGTCCTGGCGGGCCTCCAGAGGCCTCCCTTCGAGCCCCTCGGAGAGACCGATCTTTCTCATCTCTCGATGAAGACGACTCTCCTGACGGCGCTCGCCTCCATCAAGAGGGTGGGGGATCTGCAAGCATTTTCCGTGTCCACAGAGTGCCTAAATTTCGGGCCCGATGATTCTCACGTGATCCTGAGACCTCGGCCCGGCTACGTGCCCAAGGTTCCCACCACTCCCTTCCGGGACCAGGTGGTGACCTTGCAGGCGCTCCCCACCGGGGAGGAAGACCCAACCCCGTCCGTGTTGTGTCCAGTACGCGCCTTGCGCCTCTACGTGGACCGCACGCAGAGCTTCAGAGGCTCTGAGCAGCTCTTTGTTTGTTTTGGAGGTCAGCAGAAGGGGAAAGCTGTCTCCAAACAGAGACTGGCGCACTGGATCGTGGACGCCGTCATGGCGGCGTACCGATCTCAAGATTGCCCGTGCCCGCTGGCAGTAAGGGCGCACTCCACCAGGGGTGTTGCCTCCTCGTGGGCACTGGCTCGGGGCGCCTCTCTGGCAGACATATGCAGAGCTGCGGGTTGGGCTACGCCCCACACCTTCGCGAGGTTCTACAACCTCCGCGTGGATCCGGTGTCAGCTCGAGTCTTGCAGGATAACAACAGGTAAGACCGGCGGCCGGCAGGGCGTACGCCTGCGACAAGCGCCAGCCCCCCTCTTGGGGGGGGTTAGTGCGCAATCGTCTGCCTCCCTTCTTTCCCCTCGGGCGAAGAATAGGCATTCCATCCATCACTAAGCACTCAAGGCAGCGGGCTGGGCGGAGCAGCCTGCCACCTTTGGCGGGCACAAGTTGAGTTATCTACGTGTGACTCTAACCGACCTCAGTGCTCCAGACGTGGTAACCCCCCAGCAGGGTGGTTCCGTCTGAGATTCCGTCATGAGCTGTTCCCCCGGAACTCGTGACCTTCCCCGGGTGAGCATCCACCCTGCGGATTCTCGCACATACCTCCCATGAGTTCTTCCCTGCCGGTAAGACCATGCTGTTTCTCCACTGTATTCCCCCCGAGGGTGGGAAGTGGTCTCCGTAGCGCACCTCCCCCTTGAGGGAATAGCGCTTACCCAGTGGTCCTAGGGCCGGACGGCTCTCGCCATTGGGGCCGTCTGAGTTGACAGAGGACAGGGGCTACCCATATTTTCTTGGAAGCTCTGGGTCCCCCTGTCTACCTACTGGAAGGTTACAATCTCGCGAGAGCGCTTCGTCCGACTCGCCTAGGCTGGCCAACGTCGCTTCGCTGGAGATTGTGACGCGACTATTGCCGTGGCGTTTTCCATAGGAACCCCATCTGTCGGATTCGACACAACGTCGAGATACCGACAGAAAGGGAACGTCTCGGTTACGTACGTAACCTCTGTTCCCTGATGGAGGGAACAAGACGTTGTGTCCTTCTTGCCACGACAATAGCCGTCCGCTGCAGCAGTCACGAGATGCTTTTAGGCTCCTCAGCACACAAGGTAAATGAATGAGCACGCCGGCTCCCCTTTTATACCCGGATTTCCGGGGGCGGGGCCCGGCATGTAAATTTCATTCGCCAAATTTCATTGGCCTTTTCAAAATAGTCAGAGATGACTGGTTCTCAAGGGCGAACCCCATCTGTCGGCTTCGACACAACGTCTTGTTCCCTCCATCAGGGAACAGAGGTTACGTACGTAACCGAGACGTTTTCTTTTCCTTTCTAAGGAAGGAAAGAAAAGAGAACGAATCTGATTCTTCCTTTAGGGGGAGAAGTGTTACGGCCTAAGCCTTATTGGTGTTACTGTGGTATATTGTGTCTTTGTCTTGTGTGTTAATTTCTTAATCTGTGTTAGGCTCCGCCCCTGCGCACCTGAGACCTGTTGCACTGATGGCTCGTGCTGTGTATAAGTGGGGTGCAACGGAGGAAGAGAGGGCGTCTGGGGTGAACTCCGTGACCTTCATGATGCCTGGACCGAGAGCCAAGACAAACCGAGTTCTTTATGTCTATGTGTTGTAATTTAGTTCTATTTTTGGTCTGTTAGGTATGTTGAAGTCAGTGTGTTTGGAGAGTGAGTGTGAGTGGAGAGTGAAGCGTGAGAGATGTGAGGTTATATTTATAATAAATCTGTGAAATTGCCGTTTGCCTTGCGTCTCCTTTTTTATGTTGCTGACCCCTTTCTTGCAACGAGCGTCATAAAATCAGGGGGTCGTAACAACATGTTCGCCAAACATACTGTAGAATAAATAGATATAACCTTCTATTCTAAGTAGTTGTATAACTTACACTGGAAAGCTTTCCGCATCATGTCTCATGATATATATAGAATGTGATGCATGATGGGATACACTACTCAGAAGCGGTATTAAAGATAGTGTGGTTTTAGTGTGCGTAAAGGGCACTGTATTTTGGCTTTTTTTAAGACATTGGAGAAACTTGCGGTCTTACTTCCTGTCGTGTGCACGCGCTTAAGTAGCCAAGACCGCAAGTGGGGGTATTTGGATGGAGCTTGGTTTTCCCCTTCATGTTATGGACTTATGTTACTTCCTGTTTCCCGTTCCCGTTGTAGTTCTTTTGTTCATTGGTTGTGTGTTATGATCTGTTTCAGGTGTATCTTGTTAGTCTTTTGTATTTTTGCCCTTGCATGTCCTTTGTCTGGTGTCTGTAGTTGTTAGAGGTGTGATCTTATGTTTATTGTTTTTAGTTGATTCACGTGTGTCTTGGATCTTTTGTTATTCAGTTACTTTTTTACTTTCTTTAAATTCTACTACATGTGGATCGGCTTCCTGCCTGGATTACTCATTTGTTACACTGTCACAGACCTCAGTGAGCAGTCAACATAATTAAACTAGGGCTGTTATGGGTTATAACCTACAGTGCAGATCAAATATAATCCAGTTCCAATGTCTGAGAATATTAATGTATGTTATTACAAAATAAATCAAAATTTGATATCCCAATATTATATTATTGTGCTACCTCACATTGTTTAACAAATGGTACCGTTGATTGTTTTATCTATAAAATACGATCTGCCAGAACGCTGCCGCCAGAGCAGGATGTTAAAAAAACATTAGCAATATACTTTTTGAATTCTGTTAGATGATTTCAGAAATCACAAAAATGTCTGTACACTTTTTCGGTTGTGACTGATCTTGAACTGGTCACTCTCTTTGTATCTGTTTATTTGTTCTGGTAGATTTCGCTGCTGAGTCTCTTGTGAGTCTTTATCTGATCTGAAAAATTATATATTATGCATAATGCATTTCCTCTCTCAGGATTCTGTGCTTTACAAGGCAATGGAGAAGAGAAACAGACCCTAGAACTTTAACGGCTATTCCTTAATTGCTTTAAAAATCTGACCTTACATTAATAAAATTAAATGTAAAGTCTAACCTTGAATACTCTGAATTTGCAATTAGTGAAGGAGTTTTTTCAGCTCCAGGCGCATGCTCATGTCTTTTGGGGGGAATTTAATTACTTATATAGTGGGGGGGACACAAAATGGGGAAAATGTTGTTTATTTGAATCCTATCACAAATTCAAAATACCTATGTTTTGCGTTGTTTTTGATTGTTTAAATTGATTAAACCATGAATCCAAAAAGGAGTTTTTATTGTGTAGCAAAAGTTGATGTTCATGAAGGGGGAAAATGTGAGTTTTGACTGAGAAATGGAGGAAAACATGGCCGGTAGACCTGAATCTGCAGTCGGAAGGAGACGAGAAGGATTACTTTCTTAAATAGGTTTAACGCAGTGGTTTAGTCTAGGTTTTTGTAGTGAGTATACTCTGATCTCCCCAGCCTACTCACCCATCCCGGATCGACAACCCAGGAGCACCACCACAGACCACACTCACAAATGCATACAGTATGCCTCAATATGTAATCAAGGGCATTATGAAAGATTCTGTTTGTGAAGTTGGCTAGTTAGCAGAAAGTATATACACCGGTGAACAGAGAAACAAGATTACGGCGACGCTATCGCGGCGGAGTTGGACCCAGTCGGACTCTTTTTCTGTGACACCTGCTGCAGTTGTTTCACCCGAGGTAGCAGTAGCTTCAAGGGCAGTGGTGGAGGGGGTGGCAACGGCCATCATGGACATAATCATGGCTACCATACTGGCCACCATTCTCTTGTAAGAATTTTTAAACGGCAAAAATTATTTATCAGATATTGGTGTAGGTAGGAAAACTGCGATCCTGTCTATATGATAATATTCAGACAGTGAAACTCTCGTCGTGTGACCCTACCCGGAAATCACTGATTGGCATCACAAGATTTAGCTGGGGTTTCTAGCATTCAAAAACAATGGGGAGAGAGACAGGGTGAAGCGTGACCTTGGCTCGGTGCCTGACACATTTACGAGTGATTGATTAGTGAGCACAGAAACACATCTTTTTGGGTGAGTAATTAAAATCAGAAAAAAATATTACTTTGATTCCTTTCAGTACTTTTAAAGATATGTGTCAATTCAGTGCAGTTGTATCATTGTCCTGTGTAACAGAAGTTGGAAACAGCTTTACAATAGCTGAGTTAGAACTAAGCCCTATTCACACAATATAAGTATTACCTGGGGACCTCTAGTCATTTGTAATAATTGCAGAGGTTGTCTGTGATCTTAATCCCGTGCGAATTGGCCAATGTCTTTAATTTAATTGCCCCGCAAATTACCTAACATTACCATGTTCTGTGGGGTTCTGTGATAATATTAGTCCCTTGCGAATCGGTGTCTCTGTGATTTGACAGGCTCATACATCCATTTTCAAGGTTTAATCCACAGTTTGTGAATAATGTAGGCTGTGTTGAAGTGTTTTATGTTATTTCGGGTGCTGGGTCATATCCACACCTGCCAATAGTGTAGTTTTGGCCGTGAGTCTCCCGTTTTGTTAATTCTCATGGAAACTCATGATGCTCATGATTTCAAATGCTGACAGGTACGGTCATATATAATTATACCCCATGCAACTATAGACAACTATATGCAAAGCCTTGCCATCACATCCGGTACATAAGTCCGTAAATTTGAGTAAAATCACAGTGCTTCACTTATCCCGTGACAATGTGCCACATGAAATACAGAAGTCGTGTGACCCTACCCGGAAACCACTGATTGGTATCACAAGATTTAGCTGGGGTTTCTAGCATTCAAAAACAATGGGGAGAGAGACAGGGTGAAGCGTGACCTCAGCTCGGTGCCTGACACATTTACGAGTGATTGGTTAGTGAGCACAGAAACACATCTTTTTGGGTGAGTAATTAAAATCAGAAAAAAATGATGCTCATGATCTCAAATGCTGACAGGTACGGTCATATATAATTATACCCCATGCAACTATAGACAAACTATATGCAAAGCCTTGCCATCACATCCGGTACATAAGTCCATAAATATGGTAAGGGAGATTCAGTCTATAGTTTCCTAGTTCATTGGGGTCAAAGTTTGGTTTCTTGATAATAGGCCTATTGACGGCCATCTTAAAGGGTCTTGGGGCATGGCCTAGATTAATTGACGAGTTGATAATTTTAAAAATGGGTTCAATTGCAACGCATAGTAACTCTTAATAATTTAGTTGGTATGGGGTTGAATAAGCAAGTTGTAGGTTTAGATGTTGTAATAAGTATGTCACGGCAAAGATTAGGAAGAACCCAAGTGCAGACAGCGCTGAAGGGGTTAACAAGGCTTTATTTGTCATTATTCTCGAGGTGAGACACGGAGAGAGGACCCAGGTGCAGACAGCGGGTAAGGGGTTAACAAATAATTTAATAAATAATAAAACAAAGACCCACGTGGGGGTAACATAACAAAACATGGGACTATAATGACAGAACAGGACTAAAACTAACTACACATAAACAAGACTTGAATAAACTGTTGACAAACTACAAATAACTAAACTAACACAACAGGAACTCACCACACAAACCACAATGAACCAGCACAAGACAGAAGACACAAGGGCATTAAATAAGGGAGCAAATCAAGAGGGAAACAGGTGTAGGCATTAATCAATAACGAGGTAACAAGAGGATGGGAACAATGACGAGACCGGAGAGAGTATGGAAGGCCATAAGAACAATAATTGTCTCTCTCCACATTTAACATGAGGTTATGTCATGATCCTGCTACTAAACCAAGAGAAACATGACATGATGCAGCAGAATCATGACATAAGCCTCTCCTAAAGGAGCAGCAACCTGATGCTCCTCAAGGCACAAACAAGACAAGACAGACTGTGACAATGGCAACATAATACAACATGACAATACAATAAATCAAAACGAGCAAGCACAAGAGTCCAAGGGAAGGGGCACACAAGAGTCCAAAGGGAAGTCCAAACATGGGCAGACACGGACTGGGTAGCTCCGGCAGACATGAAAACACTACCCGGCAGACATGAACAGGATGGCCGGCAGACACGAACACGATAGCCGGCCGACACGAACAGGAGAGCCGGCAGACACGAACAGGAGAGCCGGCAGACACGAACAGGAGAGCCGGCAGACACGAACAGGATGCACTGGGCTGGAATGGCCGCATGCACCGGGCTGGAATGGCCGCATGCACCGGGCTGGAATGCCCGGCTCCGCCAAGCAGGAAAGCCCGGCTCAACCAGGCGGGAATGCCTGGTTCCGCCGGGCGGGAGTGCCCAGCTCCGCCGGGCGGGAGTGCCCAGCTCCACCGGGCGGAAATGCCCGGCTGCACCGACCTGGATGCCCGGCTGCACCGACCTGGAATGCCCAGCTGCACCGACCTGGAATGCCCGGCTGGGGATCCTTGGTGGCCACAGGATTCCGGCGGCTTCGACCCTGGAGGGAAGACCGGCGGTCTCAACCCTGTAAGGCAGTCCGGCGGTCTCGGCCCTGAGCAGGAATCCGGCAGTCTCAACCCTGGTAGGGAGTCCGGCGGCCCCGACTCAGGAGGGAGTCCGGCGTTCTCGACCCAGGAAGGGAGTCCGGCAACCTCTAACCCTGGAGGGGAATCCGGCAGCCTCAACTGCTGCCACAACGATCCCTCTGTCTGCTGGGTCCGATTATGGCTGGTTCATTCTGTCATTATAGTCCCATGTTTTGTTATGTTACCCCCACGTGGGTCTTTGTTTTATTATTTATTAAATTATTTGTTAACCCCTTACCCGCTGTCTGCACCTGGGTCCTCTCTCCGTGTCTCACCTCGAGAATAATGACAGAATGAACGAGCCACAACTGAACCCAGCAGGCAGTATGGACCCGGGAGACCGTGTCAAGGAGGCGCACCTCCTCTTTGGCCTCCGCCAGGGAAGCTCCAGGATTTGGGACTTCGCCGACCACTTCCTGGCAACCGCCCAGCGAGGCTGCTTCTCTGAGGAGGAATTGAAGGCGATATTCAACCGCTGCCTTGCAGAGCCAATCTCCCAGTCGGAGATGAGGAGGCTGAGACCCCTGGGTTTCACAGATCTGGTCAGCTGGATTTATGATCGGGATTCGCCCAGGGTCTCAAATCATCTCAACTCCACGGCCCTCTTGGACTCGGCCCCTGAGGGTCGGGTTTTGCAAATCGGGGCCGTGTGCCTCTCCCCACCCTCTGCTCCCTTCGACTCGAGCACTGAGCTAGTCGAGCTCCCCACCGCTTCTCCGCAGCCGGCTACACCCACCGTGAGCCGGTCAAAGAAAGGGAAGCCGAGGAGGGGTGTATTGTCCAGCCCGAAGCTCCAGCCGGAAGAGAACACCGGGACTCAACCCAAATATTTTTTGGGGGGGCGCCATACGGGCAGGAGGGCCCGATCGTTCAGCGGGTCTCCGGTGGTCCCGTCGAGTCCGGTGGTCCCGTCGAGTCCGGTGGTCCCGTCAAGTCCGGTGGTCCCAAGTCCGGTGGTCCCAAGTCCGGTGGTCCCAAGTCCGGTGGTCCCAAGTCCGGTGGTCCCAAGTCCGGTGGTCCCAAGTCCGGTGGTCCCAAGTCCGGTGGTCCCAAGTCCGGTGGTCCCAAGTCCGGTGGTCCCAAGTCCGGTGGTCCCAAGTCCGGTGGTCCCAAGTCCGGTGGTCCCAAGTCCGGTGGTCCCAAGTCCGGTGGTCCCACCTGCACTCAGTCAAGTGCCAAGTCCTGCCCAGGCGTCCACGCAAGTGCCAAGTCCTGCCCAGGCGTCCACGCAAGTGCCAAGTCCTGCCCAGGCGTCCACGCAAGTGCCAAGTCCTGCCCAGGCGTCCACGCAAGTGCCAAGTCCTGCCCAGGCGTCCACGCAAGTGTCAAGTCCTGCACCCAGTCCTGCCCTGCCGGCCTTCCAGCCGGCGTCAAGTCCTGCACCCAGTCCTGCCCTGCCGGCCTTCCAGCCGGCGTCAAGTCCTGCACCCAGTCCTGCCCTGCCGGCCTTCCAACCGGCGTCAAGTCCTGCACCCAGTCCTGCCCTGCCGGCCTTCCAGCCGGCGTCAAGTCCTGCACCCAGTCCTGCCCTGCCGGCCTTCCAGCCGGCGTCAAGTCCTGCACCCAGTCCTGCCCTGCCGGCCTTCCAGCCGGCGTCAAGTCCTGCACCCAGTCCTGCCCTGCCGGCCTTCCAGCCGGCGTCAAGTCCTGCACCCAGTCCTATCCAGCCGGCCTTCCAGCCGGTGGCTCAGCCGGCCTTCCAGCCGGCCTTCCAGCCGGTGGCTCAGCCGGCCTTCCAGACGGCCTTCCAGCCGGTGGCTCAGCCGGCCTTCCAGCCGGTGGCTCAGCCGGCCTTCCAGCCGGTGGCTCAGCCGGCCTTCCAGCCGGTGGCTCAGCCGGCCTTCCAGCCGGTGGCTCAGCCGGCCTTCCAGCCGGTGGCTCAGCCGGCCTTCAAGCCTGTGGCTCAGCCGGCCTTCAAGCCGGGAACAAGAACAGTTCCCCCGAGGACTTCTCCCATCAAGTCCCCGGGGATTCCACGCTCGCGAGCGCCCCCGGGAACTAGGACTGTCCCACCCTATCCCTACCCTCTTGGACACCCTCCCGTGAACTTTGTTGCTCCCCCACCCCCCCTCCCATGTTTATTATTTTTATTGTCTCACCCCAACCCTGTGATTTTGCTTGCTTGTTTGCCCCTGATATTGTTTTCTTTGTTTTGCCTTGTATTTTCGTGTTCCCAGTCTGTCTTGTCTTGTTAGTCTACCCCTTGATGAACACCTGGAGGTGTTCATTTAAGGGGGGGCTTATGTCATGATTCCGCTATCATGTCATGTTTATTTTTGGTCTTGCAGCGGAGTCATGGCATAGCCTTAGGTTTTGTGTGAGAAAGACATGGCTTTGTTTTGATTCTGACATGCCATGTGCTTTCTCGTGTCTCGTCAGTGTTTCCCGCCCTTTTGTCTCGTTAGCCTTCCCATTAGTGTCTCATTACCTACACCTGCCCCTTGTTCAATTATCCTGTGTTTGTTTCCCTTTAAAGCCTCCTCTTGTCTATAGTCCTGTGCTCGTTC
Source organism: Barbatula barbatula (assembly GCF_947034865.1). Taxonomy (NCBI): domain Eukaryota; kingdom Metazoa; phylum Chordata; class Actinopteri; order Cypriniformes; family Nemacheilidae; genus Barbatula; species Barbatula barbatula. Next base: position 16,033,043 of record NC_136772.1, read on the forward strand.
ATTGTATTCTGTAAGTTGTTTGCCTTTCCCATGCGCTACCTGTTTCCTGGATTATTTGTATCTTGAATTATTGTTACCTTGTAAGTTAGTCTAGTCTAGTCTAGTCTTGTCTTAGTATTTTATTTTGTTCAGTCTAGTTAGTCCGTGTCCTGTAGTTGTTATTATTTATCTAGTCTTGTTTTACCCCCTCGTGGGTTTTTGTTTTGTGTTTATTTAAATATTAAAATCTTTGTTAACCCCGTCATCCCTGTTTTGGCTGCCTGCATTTGGGTTCTCCATCTTTGTGATTCATGACATTATTTCCCAAAACACAAAACAAACACCTACGATGGGGGAATGCACTGACCAAACCGAAAACAAAGACTTCCCACGAGGGGGCATAAAACAAAAGACAAAACAGCTTAAAGCTAAAAGACTAGGACAAGACTTCGGCCTACACAAACAAACAAACAAACACACAAACAAAGGGCAAGGTAATCCACAGAGGAACAAGACAAGATCTTTCGAAACTATCTTTAGTAGTCAAAGTAATTGTTCTACCATGTCGATAACGAGTTAAACGGCTAATTTCTGCAGTGTACATGTTATAAGATAGTGATCGGTGACATAGTCGCCTTAAGGTATAATATCTATATTGCTCCGTGATATATAATCAAGTCTAGTGTATGATTAAATCGATAAGTGGGTCCATTGATGTTTGTCTTACTCCAAAAGAGTGTAGTAGTTCTGTAAACGCCACTGCTTATGCATCGTTATTGCTATCTACGTGGATATTAAAATCTAAGACAATAAGTACGTTATCAACGTTAACCAATAGGTCCGATAAGAAGTCTGCAAACTCTTACAGAAAATCAGTGTAAGGACCATGGGGTCTATAACACAGTAGCCAATGTAAATGTAAAATTTAAAAAGCAATGTTTTTTTACTTTTGTTTGGAACAGTTATCTTCAACGCAAGCACTTCAAATGCTTTAAATGTATGCTTTGAATTTAGTCATCTAATATAAAGTAGGCCTAACTTAATGAATTAGTTTTGGTTGTTTATTGCATTGTCTTCAGGTTTAATCACGATCAGATTTTTTCTTTGACATTTGCCCAAATTATTATTTTGTGGTATCATTCGAGGGCCAGATACACTCTCTATACATTTGTTAGCAGTAACATCTATAACAGTTAAGTGGGATGAACACTTTTTTGGGATGAACAACAAGTTTTGACTTACCGGTGGTAGATGTAGTCGAACGGTGCGTAGCTCTTTTGAGATGTTGTCAGACAGAAGATCCACTCCGATGCTGTTGGGGTGCAGGCCGTTGGGGCGGAAGAGCCTAGGTCACTCACAGAATACATAAAAATTATTAACAAAGAGCGCTGTTTTACATTCTCGCAGCCGTGTCTGCTTCTCGAGTAAATCCTGGATCCTGCTCATCCACAGCCTCCAATTCTGACTGAAGAGTGAATGTTTCCTCATCAGCACTAGAATTGTATAGTCTTATTTAATCAACACTGCATATAGGAATTTATAGTGTGTCTGATAATTGACCTGTGTTTTGAATTGCATAACCTTTTATGTTTTGCTTATAGTCAATGTTTTCTTGTACAGCTGCTTTGTAACAATGAAAATTGTAAAAAGCGCTATATAAATAAAGCTGACTTGAACAGTGTTGCCAATATTTAGCGAGTATTCAGACCCCTCTAGCAACACATTTTCAAAAAAGCAACTAGCGACAAATCTAACGACTTTTTCTGATGTTATTGACTTTTGGAGACTCTCTGATGTGAAAGCACATATCGTTCTTAATCTTCACAACGAGCAGCGGGTGCTGCCGTGAGCCGCACGCCCACACCAAAGCACTCACAGGCGGCTCAGTCCTCGCGAAGCAGCCCCTCCCCCGGCTGCAGTCAGAGCAGGAGATGTTCACCCCTCCACGTCCAGACAGCAAATGATCGCACGCATGTGCAGAAAGCCGCTGCTGGCTGAATTCAGCATGAGATATAAAATGTTCTTTGTCTAAACTAATTCAATCACTGCACAAAAATACATTTCCTTTTTTATGACTCACACAACCTCAGTCACTATACTCTCGTCCACTGTTTGTGTGCCTCTCTGTGACATAAGCTAAATTAGCTTGCTAGCTCATCATGTCTCAGTGTACATTTTGTTAATCTAGATTGTGCATTTAGTTTTTAAATTTTAGGACAGCCAATAGCTACTTTCCTTACTGAGGAGTTGGCAACATTGGACTTGACTTGACTTGGCATGACTCAAAGGTACAAACATGTCTGAAACATTAGCCATTAGTGATGTGATAATGAGAACAGTGAGTTAAGCAGTAAGCAGCCTGAGGGCTAATATAGAATGATACGATAAAAATAATTTATTAGTCCGTTCAACAACGATTTTGGTATGGGATATACTTTAGCATAAGTTACACCCTCTGTGAATAACAATTTAAAACACGAATAAACGATGTATTAAGTTTGAAAGACCTCCGGCTCATACCACGCGCTCTCAGCAAACAGGAAGTGATGTCCACGTATCCTTGCACATACCTGTCATGATTATGCCGCATCATGTTATGTTTCTCTTGGTCTAGTGGCAGGATCATGACAGAACCTCATATTTTGTTTGCAGAGAGGTATTTTTGGCCCTTATGGCTTGCCATATACTCTCTCCGGTCTCGTCTCTGTTCACGTCCTCTCGTTTCATGTTCCAAACCTGTTCCCCTCTTGATTTGTTCCCTTATTTAATGCCCCTCTGTCTTCTGTCCTGTGCTGGTTCATTGTGGTTGTTTGGTGAGTTCCTGTGTCTAGTCTAGTCTAGTCTAATCTAGTCTATTTGTTCTTTTGAAAAGTTTATTTTAGTCCTGTTTAAGTGTGGTTAGTCTTAGTCCTGTCCTGTCATGTTATTAGAGTCCCCTGTTTTTTGTTACCCCCTCGTGGGTTTTTGTTTTATTTATTATTAAATGTCCTGTCAACATAGTCTACCGAAACAATGACCAAGTAAATTGCTTTTATTAAATTCAAATCAAAACAATGTGATTGAAAACAATCTTTAAGTGATCTATTTTTAGATTTCTATTTGTGCATGCGACGTGCGAGTTGACACAGGCAGACTATCTGTGTCCTGCTCTGTCCTGGTAGCACACTTCTGTGTGGCGATGACGGCGTGTGGTTAAAAAATCATTACAAACAAATTTGAAAGTGAGGGGGACATGAACAGGATTTTGCAAAAGTGAGCTGGACATGTCCCCCCTGTCCCCAGTGGAATTTACGCCCCTGCTTATATATTAACAGACTTATTCAACAGTTGGTTCAACTTAATACGTTTTTCTTACTTAATTTTACTAGTTACTCAGTTGCAGTAAAATTGTTTGTATTCATTCAACCATACATTTTACATGTATCTAACTTAATTTTACTGCATCCCAATTTAAACGTGTTCATTTTACTTAAATCATTTTATTTTATTACCTGCAAGTAAAAACCTTATAATTCCAAACCTTATATTGCTAAAAAGAACCCTTTTTACTATTTGTGAATTATTTACTTTCCTGAAAATGCTAGTAAATGTTATCACAAGACTTAATTTATTTTGGGAATATTTATTAACATTAATTAATTCATTCCTTTATTCAATACACTGTCAGTATTTTCTTTAATCTGGATATAAAATTACATATTCGTACAAGGCATACACAAACCAATCTACATTTTGACAGGCTTACAAACTAAAAAGAACTGAAACAACAGAGGTCTTTTCAGTAGATAATACTGAACATGCAATAATGATGATGAAATGTACACGTCTAGTGTGTTTGAATGAATGTCTCTCATGGATTTTGCAGATCCAGCTAAAAGAGTATTTTCAGGAACACCTCAAAAGTGATTTGAAGTACTTTCAGATTATCCAGGTTGATAATGTACATTATATGCAGAATCAGGGCACTAACTGATGTAACTGAAGCTAAACGATTCAAAATTTGGATCCCTCGATCGCAATGCCAATGTCAGCAGGTTCTTAATCCTTCAGATTAGCAAACACCGCCATGATAAAATGCTTAAAGTCACCCTCACATCTGTCTTGTTATCCTAAAAGTAGTGTCCATTAAAGGAATCGACTCCTTTTTAAGAGCCTTCATAAGCACAAGCCCCGCCCCTTAGCTGATGTCATTGGTCAACTATATCACATTAGTTTCTTGTCTAACACAGTGCAGACTTCAGAAAAAATGTATGGATGAAATCTAGAGCTGTGGAATGACATAAAATATTCTGCATCCATAAAACCAAAAGCTTTCTTTGCATACACAATGGCATACAAATCATTTAAGTACGTTTGCTTTTCAGACGGACTGTAAACGGAACGTCTTCTCTTACTCTCAAACGATGAACTCAGTATGTGCGTGAAGAGAATTACATGTACAGTAGCCTATATAAAGCACAGTCTCACAACATATTTACTTGGACATCTGTTTAAAACTGAACATAACGTTTTTAACTCCTGTCTGCACTACTTGCATTTGACAGTAATATTAATATGCACAGTATTCTTACATATTTTAAATACAATTTACTGATTATCTATCTGTCTACTCCATCTATATTCCTCAAGTATTTCTGTGTATACTGCAATTAAAAATTGTAATTTGACCTGTGCTTTATTTTTGAAAACAGCTAGTTTATTTATTTTATTAATGATATTATTAATGATACATTGGATTTGCAGGACAAGATTGACATATTTGGTTAAAGTTTTTGTTATAGAAACTATAAATGTAAAATGTGACAGCTTAGAAAATGTTATTGCATTAAAAATGTGTATGTTTTTTTTAATAATAAATTAAGTCTGTAGTAAAACATGGAATCGAGCAGGAATGGATTCTTGGAATGGATTCTTTCGATTCCCAAACCAGAAATTCGAATCGGAATCGACTAAATGTACAAACTGCTCTAGAGCGCGTTTCATAAATACATTTCTGTCAGTTTCACTACCGTCCAAAATAATTGACAATTAGCATACAGTTAGATTGGCGGAATGGTTCTGTTCTGGGAAAAACTCTCTGCCCATTTATACAACCATCAAAATTAAATGCAAAACAGAACAAAACAAGCAGATGTGATTAGTTTTTGATTATATTTAAGTGAAACACTTAGTTTAAAACAATTAAAATGTAGTTGAGAGTTATTAAAAGGAATAACATAATAATGCGACAAGCTTGTATTACCTGAATACATTTTAAAACGGAAGCTGTGATTGCATCATATTTCTATAAGTAGAGGAGGATCAGCTGATGCAAGCTTGACTCACGTGACCTGCCAGAACTAAAGTTATATGCTTGATTTCTGTCAGTCAAAAATGATTGACAATTAGCATACAGTTTATATAAGCAATCAAATGTTTTTATGACGCGCGAGGCGTGGCTGGAGGGCAGCTAGTGATTTTCCTTAGGACTTTACTGTCACAAACTCAAAGAACCTAGGTTTAACTACCTGAACAACGAAATGGTACTGTAAGCCCAAATTTCTGTCAAACCTTACTTCTAATAAATACTACCTTAAGTTAAAAGAACAAGCCCTTAATAAATATATAAAGTGAAAAATCTTGCATCTAGCGATTCTTCCCCATAGAAGTCCATTATAAGAAAACAGCTTAACGTACTAAAACAACAACCATGGAAAACCAAAATGAATTTATTCGTTTATTACTTATATCAAAATTTTTATGTTTTATGTTCTCAGTTTGTCTCTGCCTTGAGCCAAGTATATGTGGCTTATTTATAATGAACTTCTATGAAGAACAAGCTTAAACTTAAGATCTCACGTCATTTCCTGTTTGCGGAGAGTTTGCGGAGAGTTTACTGAGAGCGCGTGGTTTGAGCGGGAGCTCTTTAAAATCTAATAATTCTTGTTACATCTTGAAGAATTGTGTCTTAAATTGTTATTAAGCGAGAGTGAAACCTATCCTTAAGTATAGCATAAACAAATATCGTTGTTAAACGTACTGATAAATTATTTGTATCGGATCATTCTGTGTTAGCCCTTAGGCTATTAGCGTTACCAGCCTGCATACTGCTTAACTCGCTGTTCTCATTATTATATCACTAATGGCTAATGCTAATGTTTCAGACGTGTTTGTACCTTTGAGTGCAGATGAGGAAACGCTTGCGCTTCAGTCGGAATTGGAGGCTGTGGAGAAGCAGATCCAGGATTTACTTGAGAAGCAAACACGGCTGCGAGAACGTATAACGGCGCTGGAAACACCCCGTGCTGAAGCTCGCAAATCCGCGGTAAGTTTTCGATCGTCCGGAACATACGCGCTACATCTACTAAAGGTAAGGTGCGCACTCACTGTTTTCCCGGCGCTCGTGTTCTTGATGTGTCTGCGCAGGTACCTGCGATCTTGAAGGACAACGCTATCGTCGACGCTGTCGTGCTGCACGTGCGAGTGAACGACGTCAGAATGCGGCAGTCAGAGATCCTGAAGAGGGACTTCAGGAGTCTGATCGAGACGGTACGCAACGCATCGCCCACAGCGAGGATTATCGTATCAGGACCGCTGCCTACCTACCAACGAGGGAATGATAAGTTCAGTAGACTTTTTTCGCTTAACCAATGGTTGATGTCATGGTGTATTGAACAGAAGCTGCTCTTTGTAAATAATTTTGATCTGTTCTGGGAGCAACCTAGGCTCTTCCGCCCTGACGGCCTGCACCCCAGCAGCATCGGAGCGGCTCTCCTGTCCGACAACATCTCGAAGGCGCTACGCACCGGTTGACTATGTCTCCCTCAGGTAAGTCTCCCTCAGGTAAGTCAAAACTTTAACCATAGTATGTGCGCCTCAACTGCTATAAATGTTACTGCTTCCAAATATATAGAGACTATATGTGTCCCCCGAATAATACTACAAAGTAAAAATTTTGGCAAAAGTCAGAGAAAAAATCTGATCGTGATTAAACCTGAAAACAATGTAATAAACAACCAAAACCAATTTATAAAGTTCGGCCTACTTAATATTAGATCACTAAATTCAAAGGCAGTAATTGTAAATGAAATGATCATGGAAAACAGTTTTGATATACTCTGTCTTACCGAGACCTGGCTTAAACCAAATGAATATTTCGGCCTAAATGAGTGTACCCCACCAAGTTACTGTTGTATGCATGAGCCACGTCCGGTTGGTCGGGGTGGCGGCGTCGCTACAATATTTAGAAACTTTCTTACTGTAACTCAGAGAACAGAGCATAAATTTAAATCATTTGAAGTGCTTGCGTTGAACATAATTATTCCTTACAAAAGTAAAAAAACTTTGCTTTCTTTTACATTGGCTACGGTGTATAGACCCCCTGGTCCCTATACTGATTTTCTGAAAGAGGTTGCGGACTTCCTATTGGACCTATTGGTTAAAATACTAATTGTCGGAGATTTTAATATCCACGTAGATAGCGCTAACGATGCATTAGCACTGGCGTTTACAGAACTACTACAATCTTTTGGGGTAATACAACACATTAAAGGACCCACTCATCGATTTAATCATACACTAGACCTGATTATATCTCACGGAGCCGATCTAACCAATATAGATATTATGCCTCAAAGCGACGATGTCACCGATCACTATCTTATAACGGGTAATTTGCGCACGTCAGGAATCAGCCCTTTAACTCGTTATCGACAGGGTAGAACAATCACCTCCGCTACTAAAGATAGCTTTGCAAAGAGCTTGCCAGATCTGACTCCTTTAATAACCATACCAATAAATAAAGAATCGCTTGATGTCATGACCAGGAAATTGGGTACTATTTTCTCTTATACATTAGAAGCTGTTGCACCTACGAAGTCCTAAGCACCTAAAAAGATTTATGAGAAAAATATTGCACCATGGTACAATAGCACTCGCGCCCTTAAAAGAGAAACTCGCAAACTAGAGCACAAATGGATAAAATTGCAATTAGAAGTCTTTAAAATGGCGTGGAAAGAGAGTGCAAATTGTTATAAAATGGCACTGAAAGCAGAAAAGGCTGAGCACCTTCGTAACCTCATAGAAACCAACAAAAACAATCCAAGGTTTCTATTTAGCATAGTCGCTAAATTAACAAATAAACAGACACCACCTGACCTGGCTATTCCGCCGCACCTCGGTAGCAATGAATTCATGAAATTTTTTACAGAGAAAATCGAAAACATTCGTGACAAAATTGTAAAAACTCAACCTCCAAATCTGTCCTATGAATTAGCACCAACCATCGCTCCAAAACAAAGGCTCCAGCGTTTTTCACCTATAAAACAGGAAGATTTAATTCAACTTATCGCAACATCTAAACCTACAACTTGCTTATTAGACCCCATTCCAACTAAATTATTAAAAGAGCTACTACCTGTTGCAATTGAGCCCATCTATAACATTATCAACTCGTCAATTAATCTAGGCCATGTCCCAGGACCCTTTAAGATGGCCGTCATTAAGCCTCTAATCAAGAAACCAAACTTAGATCCAAATGAACTTGGAAACTATAGACCGATTTCAAATCTCCCATACCTGTTTAAAATACTAGAAAAGTAGTGTGCACTCAGTTGTGCTCTTTCTTACAAAATAACAACATGCACGAAAAATTTCAGTCAGACTTTAGATCTCATAGCACTGAAACTGCGCTCGTTAAAATTACAAACGACCTGCTTATAGCATCAGATAAAGGTAACATCTCACTCCTGGTCCTGCTTGACCTTAGTGATGCATTCGATACCGTAGACCATAACATACTTCTAGATCGCTTACACAATTATACCGGTATTGAGGGACAGGCACTACAGTGGTTTAGATCGTACTTGTCAGACAGACATCAATTTGTCCATTTAAATGGGGAATCAGCCAATCTGACGCAAGTAAATTATGGATTACCTCAGGGATCGGTTCTGGGACCCGTGCTGTTCTCCAAATACATGCTTCCCCTCGGAAACATTATTAAAAAACATGGAATTAGCTTCCATTGCTATGCAGATGATACTCAGATATATATCTCATCATGACCAGATGATTCCTGCCAGCTATCCAAAAAGTGCATTGAAGATATACAACATTGGATGACCTGTAATTTCCTTCTATTAAATTCTAATAAAACAGAAATATTACTTATCGGACCAAAGACACGAAAACCAAATATTTCTGATTATAAGTTGAAGGATGTACTGTTACTCCAACAAATACAGTAAAAGATCTAGGCGTTATATTAGACAGCAACCTGTCATTTCGAAATCACATCTCAAATGTCACAAAAACAGCCTTTTTCCACCTAAGAAATGTTGCCAAGTTACAAAATATTCTGTGTGTTGCTGACGCGGAGAAGCTTATTCATGCATTTATGACCTCAAGACTTGACTACTGTAATGCGCTACTTACTCCACTCGCTAATGCAGATCTATGTTCCTGCCAGATCACTGCGGTCTGCAAAGGAACAACGACTAGTGGTACCATCCCATAAAGGAAAAAAGTCACTCTCCCGTACCTTTCACATTTCACATTGGTGGAATGATCTACCAGGTGCTACAAGATCAGCAGACTCGGTTGCCATCTTTAAAAAACGCCTAAAAACGCATCTCTTCCGTCAACACGTCGCTGATTGATTTTTCCTAATTCTCTTCCCTTTCCTTCTTTATAAAAAAAAAAAATTACTAACCTCACTATTCTTAGCTTTTTATACTGTGCTAGGCTTTAATGGACTAGTTTGATGCACTTATGTATTTTGTTGCCTATGTTGTTATAATTGCTTCCAATGTTTCCTCATCTGTAAGTCGCTTTGGATAAAAGCGTCTGCTAAATGACTAAATGTAAATGTAGTGGTTGTCCAAACTACAGTTAGTTCAGAATGCAGCTGCCAGAGTTGTGGCCTGGGGGTTGGAGCGTTGGGCTTGTGATCAGAAGGTTGCAGGTTCAAATCTCAGTGCCAGCAGGTCATGACTGAAGTGCCCTTGAGCAAGGCACCTTACCCCGATTGCTCTGCAGTAATGTGTCACTGTAAAAAACTACTTGTAAGTCGCTTTGGATAAAAGCGTCTGCCAAATGAATAAATGTAAATGTAAATGTCTAGGGACACACTACACCTCAAACTGGTTACACACGCTCATGCGCACACACAACACCACTCGTGGGGAACACCACCACACCAAACTACGCCCCGCCTTCGGCAATCAGCTCCTGTAAAGGAAATAGACAGAGACAGGTTTGGCACAAATTTCAGGGGTGCAGGCACTCTGCAGGTACGGGGAACTATAGTACAATATGACTAGTAGGGGCTCTACTTGCCCACAATAATACCGCCTCAGAAGATACAGAAAACAACAAGCATCAAGAAAACAATATAATAGGATCAACTTAAATTAAACCTGCTGCTACAGCACCACCAGGACTACAGCAGTAAACCAAACAAAAGCAAAAAACATGAACAGCAATGCCAACCAGGCACAGTAAAAATAAGAGAAAAATAATAAAAATAGAAACAGCAAACACAAGCAAAACAAATTAAACTAAAGAAAAATTAACAATAACATAAGGTAAAGCAACAGTGCCTCCGGATAACTCTCGTAGCTCAAACGCGTGAGAACCGCTCGTTTGTAGGGGCACAGCCAATCTGTCAGTAATGCAATAAATGGTTAGATCGATTAGACCACATTACAATCCTGATAAACTTTCCCAGTACATACCATGAAGAAACTCCCCACCCCCGAAAGGTTGCGGCTCGTTCACAATCTGAAGGCGGAGTTAGTTTATGAGGAGATCATACAGATATCATCATCATCATTAAGCCTAAAATAGAATGTGTTAGCGAGACGAGGTTTAACCCACGTACCATGCACATCCGATCTCGTAACTCCGCGAATCAGGTAATCACGCAAAGGTTCGGGGGGACAACACGTTCGGTATGTTAAATACACACAGCCAACCCCCAAAATATTCACAACGGACACCCAAGCTCGACTCCAGCTCACTCACGGTTCACCTGTAAACACAAAGCCTGTCTGGTGTCACCCCTAGCCAATTGTAACTGTTTGTCTAAAACCGAGAGGTCAACCACCACACTCCGGAGGAGCCGACACCAAGGACACCAGTCAGGCAGGACAACGATGGTACACAATCTTTTCTCTTTATTAAGTAATTAAAAGCACTTAAAACAACATTGAAGCCCCACTCCAGGGCATCCCACGTGGGCCTCGAACGAAGGGAACTCTGGCCAGCGGAGAGTCAAAAGGGCCTGAGCCAACCAGTCGCAGAAGGTATACGACACGAGATAGACTCTAGGTCGGGGCGTCGGCGCAGCCGTAGACTCCCTTCCTCTCCCCCAAAGGGATCTCTTTACTCCTCACAAAGGGATCTCTTCACTCCCAATGCGGCAGCCAATTGGGCACAACAGTCAGCAGACTCGAGGTTTACTTCCTCTCGGAGTACAAGGTCAGATGCAGCAGCCAACAGACTTGAGGTTTGCTTCTTGCAGGGCAGCGGTGGACCAGACTTTCGTCGAAGGGTGTCGCCAGAGCATCCAGCAACTTCCGGCTTCCTCCTTCGTAGCAGGTCGGGTGCAGCAGCCAACAGACTCGAGGTTTGCTTCTTGCAGGGCAGCGGTGGACCAGACTTTCGTCGAAGGGTGTCGCCAACGCATCCAGCAACTTCCTGTGGTCACAGAACAACAATGGGTAGGCAGTACAAGCGTTACTAACCGGCTTTCCCTTTCCCTGAGCAGACAGGGAGGAGGTGGCAGTCTCCCAGGAGAGAATCGAGAAGCACAAGGGGGGTGACTGGGCTTTCTTCGGTTCCAAGAACAATAATCAGAGAATAATCTCCCACAACCTCAAGTGCGGCTCATCCCACCAGCGCACAAGGCCGAGCTTCTCCGCTCTCGGATACAGCAACAACAGGCTAGGAACCCAGACACAGTTCTTCAGATTTGTAGATCAGATTGAATGCTTGATACCCCACTGGTTAGACTTCCCCAGACCAAGATTACCGAGTGACGGTAATGGTTAAATCTCCCACACTCGTGCATACATCAATACTAGAACTCACACGTTTTCACTTCACACTTTCAGACACTGCAATGCCACACTACCTCACAGAGAACAACAGGCCTTCACTCCATCTCGGCAGGGTCGGACAATCCACGGATGGCTTTTCGTAAGAGGGTATCAGGTTGCCAGATCGATCACATAAGGCCCGGTTCTTTACTTGATCTCTGAGGCTCACGGTGAGAGAGAAATACACCCTGCCAGCAAGCACAGGTCAGTATTCAGCATGCTCTAGGCCAATCCTCATAACATCACTTTTCTCATAAGCCAATTAAAGTGCACTTAACTTTCCTCTTTGGTGACAACATAGATCCTTAGTACTATCCTTAATCACTCTGTCCTCAATCCCATTTGCCAGTCACTTACCCGTCTTCAGTGTTTAAACACTCTCACACTTGTTGCTGTTGCTGTTGGTCCACTGGTAAAAAAAAACACTAAAGGGAACCCGAGGTCAAAAACAAGCACACCAAAACACGAACCCCCCTATGGCTTCCAGCTTCTCCTTTTATCCATCTCCCCACATGTGCTCGCCAATACCGGCCTGATTAGTGGTCATAGCTGGCGCTCGTCAATGTCGTTGGCCATTCCTCTTCATATCACCCGGTGACACCATCTTACATCACACCACCACAGCCAGTACATTTACCTGTAGAGGGGCGACGCCAACCAAATGCCAGTCACAAGGTTTCTCAACGCGCCGTTCTGCAAAGAACCGCTAGCATTAATCTACCACAGGCTATCAATGACATAGTCGACATTCCTACATACCTGTTGGACGACCGGATGTAACGCAGAAGCAAAAAGGGCGGGACTAGTAGAATCAAAAACCTCTTTAACCTAGGATATATATACCCTCCCCATATCAACGGATAGGACAGCTAATAATCGGATCCACCAATTGGTGCCATGGAAAACGTATCAGCCCTACCACACATAGGTGCCAATCACAGCAGCAGCAAGGGGTGCTCTTCAGTATAAGCATTAAAGAGGAGCAGCATTTCCCTACAGGAGTATAGCAGCAGCAGCAAAAGGGGCTCTTCTGTAAAGGCATAAGAAGAGCAGCATTCCCCCTACAGCTAGGCCTGTCACGATTAGTACTTATTTGACCGATATATATTGACCCAGAAATAAACAATAGCCTATAAAACCAAGTGTGTATAGTAAAGGTAAACTGGGAGCGTATACATCTATAGATGCCTGCACGTACTAACAGTGGCAAATGTTAGCAAATGTATTTACTTGAACACAAACCTGACACAGGTCTCACTGTTCCCACTTCCTTTAACAGTTATACGAATGCACTTGTGACAATTAAAAGAAAAAAGAGATGACAAGCAATTTCCTTTAAGTTTAGTTTATGGCCGATAGTTAACTGCTAGTTGTATAACTAACAAAGTTAGCTGGCATATGTTTTCAAAAGTTAACGGTACGTGAAAAATAACCTTGTTCCCCAGTTTCTGATTTGGGCATACATGAGATATTTTTAGACACTTACCCCAAATACATAATCCACACCAACAAAAGACAGTAGTTTTTTAATCCTAAATCTTATGAAGTGAAATGCGAACATTTTTAATGATTGTTTCTGTTCAGTCCGTTCGTTTTATTGTGTTTAACTACAGCTGTTGTCAGTGTTTGTTATGATAGGGCAGAAAGTATGTGTTAAAGGGTTATAACATAGTATTTGTTATAGCGCAAATTAATGTTTTTCTGTGTTATAAATTGCCCATACATGTATTAGACACTTAAAATTATAAAAATTAAAGTGTCTGACACAACTTGAGTGTGTTCAATCTAAAGGTGAATGATCACCCAGACCTGCCCGAAATGCCTTGTGTAACCACACCCCCACAAATCTACATCAGTTTGTGGTATGGTTTGACTAAGACCGCCAAAATGTATGCACACTTTAGGTGGGCGTACCTGTCAGTACAATTGCTTTGGAACCTGATGAAGGAACTTAAATATTTCCCTCTCGCTAAATTCTTATTTACAAAATTCCTATGCAATTTAACTTGTCGAATTTGCTCCTAACAAACACGATAAGCTGCTATTAGCTGTGGAAGCTGTGATTGCGTCATATTTATATAAGTAAAGGAGTATCAGCTGATGCAAGCTTGACTCTTGCCAGAACTAACACTTTACGCTTGATTATCTCCTTCGGCAAATAAGAGAAAAGGTGATGACATCTTCTAGTGCAGTGTCAGCAGACGCAGTGCTTCGAAAGGAAGGATGGAGGGTTAGAGTAAACTGTTGGTTGCAATTCACAATTCGCTTTATTTCACACACTGGACCTTTAACAGGCCTCAATGGGACATTTTCATTAAAACATAAACAAACTTTTTTACAAAATGTGACTTAATTTTCCCTTGGGAAGTAAACACCTTTAATTTGTAGATCACCTTTTACTTAAATAGAGGTCAGTGAGAATGTTTGTATGTGTCATTTCACTGAAGACCCCATACAGACGACTTAACACTGATTAAGTCACAATTAATGCGAAGACACCGGAAATGCCGCTGTGGTTTTCTTGGGCGTCTAGCCCAGATTTCAAAGCGGAGATCAGCTGCGCAGTCAGAGGTGTGATAATGAGACCTCCTCCTGTAATATGTCTGTTAATAAGGTTGGGAATGGCATGCTGGGTGAGTGGGCTGATTTTGAGGCTGCCTCCTATGGTAACCACTCTAGTGATGAGAAAACAGCTTCACACCATCACATTACACTGCCAGGATAATAAGCAGCAGACAGCTGTATGTCGTAATGGCTCTATTTATGCGATACAAAGCTGTTAAAGTCTATTTATTGGCTAATGGGGGATTTTGTGATGGGTTGCCTTGTGGTTGAAGCCTCATTGGTATAAAAAGGCCTGGACGCAATTTCATTCATTCATAGAAACAGATTCTTCACACAAAAACATCAAGAAATAATCAACCATTCTTAACCAGTCGTGTACCAACGGCTCAAACAGTCTTTTCCAAAGTGCACCAACAGAAGAGCTGCTGAACTTCTTCCACCCACCTCCACTGACATTAATGAGCTCACCACCCACCAATCCGGACAAATCATACAATGTCCTCATTACATTTCCCCAGACTTCATTGTCCATAGAAGACATAATTCACTCTTCAGCCATGAGGGGTCAGAACTTCCCTCTACAATAAAATACTCAAATAGCTCCAAATCTGAAATACAACTGAATGAACCAGGTTTCGAACCACTGGCCTGTATAAGGACATATTTGTCTGAATGCACACTTAATGGGGTCTTAGGCATTTCTTTCTGGGCTGCTATAGGAACTTTGCTGTAACGTGCTGTCTCTTGTGGCTTTTTGAATTACAAAAATAGTGTAGAACTTTTATTTCTACACAGCCAGAGCTGGAGGAAAATAGTGCATATAATGTCACCACTGAGCACCAGGATGTTCATTTATAGACTCTGTCCCCATGGAGAAACCCAGGGTTAAGTGCCTTGCTCCCAACATAGAGTTTTCTAAATAAATTTCATACAAAAAACAAGAGAAAATCTTTCATTATTTTATTGCAAACAGTCTTTGAAGTCACATATTTTAGATGACAATTTGTCATAACTGAAAAGCTTAAGCAACCTTTTTAAAATCTAATCATTGTTAGTATTTTCTGTTATTTTTATGATATTATGGGTTGTCTGGAATGCTGAAAACCTAATTTGTTTTGATTAAAAGTCCAGTTTGTGAAATTTTGCTGCATCTAGCAGTGAGGTTACGGATTTCAACCAATGGCTCACTCCACCCCACCCCTCCATTACAAAGCACTATGGTGGCTGATAAAAGACATAGATTACGTCAGGTTTTTGCTTCTTTGTAGAAGGAGATAACATATTTATGAAACGCACTCTGAAGAGTAGTTTGTCCATTTTGGAATAGAAACAACATGGCGAATTTCATGCAAGGGGACCTGCAGTGTAGATAGAAGTAGGCTATAGCTCATTCTAAAGTAATAAAAACATAACACTTTAAGGTCTTTATACACCTCTGAAGATGAAGTTGTGTATGTGATATTGCATTTCTGTCAATACATCCTCATTTATATAACATGTTGCACCTTTAACTCTACCAAATCTACCAAATTCACCAAGAAAGCATCAACCTATTGCTTCAGCTAACCGTGAATTTTATTAAAGAAAATATTAATTTAAGCAGTAAGTTCTAAGCCCTATGGAAAAGCCAACTAAACATACAAATAGGTTTCTGTCTGATCTCTGTATTCCTCAGCTGCACAGGGCAGAAAAACAAAAGAGCCGTCGTCTCTTCTTAGAATACAAGAACACATGAATGCAGAATGTTACAGGTGCACATGGTAACGGGGGAAGCAATGAAGAGGGCTTTGTGAAACACCTGTGAATTTAAATAAAAAAATGTACTTTGCACAGATTTACATACATTAAAGAGGATGTGCGTGTAGTATGTGCATACATTTTAGTTGCTTCAATACAAGCTTTAATACAGATGAAAGGGCTAAATTAAGAAGGGAATGCATATTAAAAGTAAATCAGATTCAGAAAGAGATTTATTTCCAAGTGCGCTTGCACACATGGTGAATTTTCTATAGTACTTTTATTTTCCAGTGCAGACATCAAAATACAACAGACTCGTTAGTTAATGACTAAATTATGAAAAGAGACTGTTAATCATAGTTTTTTTACCTTAGTGTGATAAAAAATTGTTTAATATAATCTGGTTAGAATTGTACATTATGTCCAAGCCATTACCAAGAATACATTTATGTTACACTAGTTTCCTGAATAAACCAACATCATTTTCTGTGTACGGCCCATTAACAGCAGATGGTATTCGCTTAAATGACTGCCCAGTGATCAGTCCCTGTCTTACCACATCAGGGTAAAGTCACCTTACTGCAGGAAAACAGTGCAGTTCCATTACACGAGGAGAGACAATAAATTGACCAGCCCAACTGTGCCACTAAAGCCCTAAAATGGAAACCAGCTTCTGCCACAGGAGGTAGTAACACACTGTTACACTTTAGGTGAGATTTCTCCTGCACAAATTTTCCATCTTACATAAAACTGTATAATAACTGCATGCTTTTCATGATGTCAGGATGTAACTGTTTACCACTGTAAAATCCCATTTAATCCCATTCCCATTGAATTTTCCGGCATCTGGGGCACCAGTCAATTACCGGAAAAAACTTTTCACATAAAAATGTCTTTTCTGTAATTTGACCATTTTTTTATAGAGATACGGTACAGAAATACGGTAACTAATAAAACAGCTACAGTAAAACATTACAGATTTTTTTGGTAAATAGTGTATGTACACTCACCTAAAGGATTATAAGGAACACCTGTTCAATTTCTCATTAATGCAATTATCTAATACACCAATCACATGGCAGTTGCTTCAATGCATTTAGGGGTGTGGTCCTGGTCAAGACAATCTCCTGAACTCCAAACTGAATGTCAGAATGGGAAAGAAAGTTGAGTTAAGCAATTTTGAGCGTGGCATGGTTGTTGGTGCCAGACGGGCCAGTCTGAGTATTTCACAATCTGCTCAGTTACTGGGATTTTTACGCACAACCATTTCTAGCGTTTACAAAGAATGGTGTGAAAAACGTCCAGTATGCGCCAGTCCTGTGGGCGAAAATGCCTTGTTGATGCTAGAGGCCAGAGGAGAATGGACTGATTCAAGCTGATAGAAGAGCAACTTTGACTGAAATATCCACTCGTTACAACCGAGGTATGCAGCAAAGCATTTGTGAAGCCACAACACCCACAACCTTGAGGCGGATGGGCTACAACAGCAGAAGACCCCACCGGGTACCACTCATCTCCACTACAAATAGGAAA
This sequence comes from Barbatula barbatula, assembly GCF_947034865.1. NCBI lineage: Eukaryota > Metazoa > Chordata > Actinopteri > Cypriniformes > Nemacheilidae > Barbatula > Barbatula barbatula. The sequence continues at coordinate 16,050,937 of NC_136772.1, forward strand.
AAGAGGCTACGATTTGCACAAGCTCACCAAAATTGGACAGTTGAAGACTGGAAAAATGTTGCCTGGTCTGATGAGTCTCGATTTCTGTTGAGACATTCAGATGGTAGAGTCAGAATTTGGCGTAAACAGAATTAGAACATGGATCCATCATGCCTTGTTACCACTGTGCAGGCTGGTGGTGGTGGTGTAATGGTGTGGGGGATGTTTTCTTGGCACACTTTAGGCCCATTAGTGCCAATTGGGCATTGTTAAATGCCACAGCCTTCCTGAGCATTGTTTCTGACCATGTCTATCCCTTTATGACAACCATGTACCCATCCTCTGATAGCTACTTCCAGCAGGATAATGCACCATGTCACAAAGCTCGAATCATTTCAAATTGGTTTCTTGAACATGACAATGAGTTCAATGTACTAAAATGGCCCCCACAGTCACCAGATCTCAACCCAATAGAGCATCTTTGGGATGTGGTGGAACGGGAGCTTCGTGCCCTGGATGTGCATCCCACAAATCTCCATCAACTGCAAGATGCTGTCCTATCAATATGGGCCAACATTTCTAAAGAATGCTTTCAGCACCTTGTTGAATCAATGCCACGTAGAATTAAGGCAGTTCTGAAGGCGAAAGGGGGTCAAACACAGTATTAGTATGGTGTTCTTAATAATCCTTTAGGTGAGTGTATATCTATAAAGAACAGGTCTCAATAAAGGTAACATGACAGACAGTCAGAGATCTGGCTTACACAACTGACAGTAACAAACCTTTAAAACAACAATCAAAATATGTAACTTTCATATTATATTCATTTCTCTTTAAAATGTATTTTATACAACTTAAACACAGCTGCTAGAATATTTCTACATAGTTAAATAATCCCTTGTTTTTCCTGACAATTGTTTCACACTACACAGTTAATGCAATTAAACGCTGGTACAAATTTTCTTATGAAAGGAAAAATTTTAATGTTAGCATCTCACTTAAAATTCTATTTCAATTTTCAAAAGGTCTCTAGAGTCTAGTGAAACCAAATATTACGATGGTTTAAAAACTATAAAACTGACCCCTGTTCCCCTCTCACCAAGCTTCTCTATCTTCATGCCACAGGCAGATTTTCCCATCTGAGCCTTTGCTCCAGGTGTGCCCATCGAGTAAAATTCAGAATAAGGTCTAATACGTGAAGGCTACAGTTTGCTGCTCCCCTTCATCCTATTTAACAGTTCAGTGAAATCAGACCGCTGTGGCTCCAATTTCAACCTAGATGACTTTTCTCTTCACGGGGGAAAGTTCACACATCTCCAATTCACACATTTATTTTAGTTGTTGGTCAGGAGCTGGATTAGTTTCTTACATTTCTGCAGCAACAAAATATGCCACATTACTGATGAAAGATCGACATGTTTAAGACAGGCTTATTTTCAATTGTTAAAGAGTTATTTCACCCAAAAAAAAAATTCTGTCATCATTTACTTACCCTCTTGACATTTCAAACCTGTATGAATCTCATTCTTGTGCAAAACACAAAAGAAGATATTTTGAAGAAAGTTGGCAACCAAACAGCGCCGGCACCCATTCATTTCTATTGTATGGACTCAAAACCAATGCAAGTGAATGGGTGGCGGTTAACGTATATGATGAATAATGGTTTGTGAACATCATTCTGATATTCCAAAGTCACTAAAATTGGAATAAACAAGTGAAACTAGTCCCTGGGCATAATGTGACTAAAAGCTGCTCTTAATGCATAAAGTCTTAAAAGTCTTTTAGTAGGATTAGTGCTGGTGTGGAGGGGCATTTGACAGATATGAACACAATGAGGTCTCTCTGTGGGGAATGCTTCACTCATTTAAGGCTCATGAAAAAACATGGCCTGTTAATATTTTTGATCACGTAAAGAAGATGTGGTTTGCTTTGTCTGATCCATTAGAAAGTTATTTTCATTACAGTTATAATTTTTAGGTATTGGTGCACTGTGCAAGGTAATCAGGCCCCTGATCACATTGTTGCCTCATTTCTTTGAGGTCCACAGATCCGTCATGTCATTTTTTGAGGGTATGTGCATATGTGCTGATAATGGAGCTTGTTAATGGAAGACGTAAACTTTGTGACCCTGATTGGCACTCTTGAACCCAGCGGTTGCCTCTAAGAGCTTGCTATATTACTCTGTGAGCTTCTGCCATCTTCTTTGCTCATTATCCTCTTCAAGACTCAAAGAGGCTCAAAACTTCTGAGTCGGGCAATTGTACTCCAGCCAACACTGCGGTTCAGCATGATTTCTGCATTCTGCATGATTCACAAACTTGGTTCTTTACCCTCTTATTTAAAAGGACTTGAAACAATCCGGCCAATAAAAGCAGAAAAAGTTTAGTTTTAAAAGGTTGTTTCTCTTTTAAGTATCTTGGCCCAAGTTCATACAGCTGCTGAAAAAGATTAAGAGAACATTTCAAAATTATTTTCATTTTTTCTGATTGTACAATTTATAGGTCTGTGTTTAGGCAAACTCGTGTTTTTGTTCATTCTGTGAACTACTTAAATTTTTTCCCGAATTTCAAATACAAATATAGTTTAGTTTTGCATATTTCCGTTGCTGTGTAATGTCAGCATGGACAGGTTGTAAAACATGACCTCATCCTCAAAAACTTAAAGATGTATAAAAAGATTGTATAAAGGGGGGTTAAGGTTACTGTCAATGGTTTGTGTTTTGTATGTTATTAGCAGCATTGGCTTTTGGAAACATGAAATCATCTGACTAATCTGAAAGATCCCTTGAGATATGTCCATTCTCCACTCCACTATATTCTATTCTATTCTTGTAAGGACTAATGTAAAATATTACTTGAGATATCATTGAATAAGAAGATTTGATTATTAAAGACTGTTCAATCACTTTAGTATCTGTCAGGATTTCCCAACAGGCAGCTGTGGCCACTCTAATGACAGCAATCAGTGATGGTTACGATTCACACACACACATCCACAGAGATACACACAACACACATTTAAATTCCAAGGCAGTGCCCATCACCAGGGTAACCGTACAAAAAGGTCTTCTGATGTAGGAAAGTCCTTGATTGTATCCTTCTCTGATAACAGTGACAACCAAAATACCAACTCATCTATTATTGTCATTGAGAAGAATTACTGCAAGCATAATGTGCCCGCTGGGTATTGACACAGAGGACCAACAACTATGATTGGGATCTCTGTTTATTCCCTTATTGGTTATTTATATGTTATGTTTTTGGCTGTAAAAAGGAGAATCAAACACTCAAGAGAACAGTTCTAGGATATCCTCTCAAAACCAATAGTATCACAAAAGGCAAATCAAGATGACAAAAAAGCCATCTCTTTGGTGTACAGTTGAGAACAAAAAAATCTAGACCTTAATGCATAAATAACAATAGCAATATGGTAGTGGCAACTTTTTGAAATCAATATCTCTCAATATCTGAACTTGTTAGCTCCGTGCTAATGCACATACATTCCAAATCATCCGCCCAAAATCTGCTCACGCACACAATGACATCATCGTCACTCTTAAAGGAACCTTTTCTTTATTCAATGAAGATATGGAAAATAAAAAATAGTAAACGTCACCGGTACACATACAATAACTAACACACCGATGGCATTTTCAGCTTTTTTGTGATGAGAGCAGATGAATGTAGGATCATTCAACCGCTGCAAAAATGCCTCAAGGAAAGATGACCCTCAACGAGACGTGCACATTGACATGACAGTTGCTCTGAGCCTCATACCCACTTCGTTTATAGCCCTGCATGGGTCCTTCAGCTCCAGCAAAAGCCAAGAGACTGGTGAACCAGTGAATTATGAGTAATACAAATGATGAAACAAACCAACAGATAATTTAAATCATGACAGTGATGCTCATTGATATGTGTGGCGCAATAGTATGTTAGGTCCTCATAATTAATTCAGATCCATTGTGTTTGATGTTTTAAAAACAGTATTTAAATTTATTTTCACAAAAAGCATTTCACATCTTCTGCCAGGGCACAGGCCCAGTGGCTCATGTGCACGTGGGTCCCAAAGCAAGGGGGCATAACAGTGTTTCAGCTATATTCATTCAGCTGTGTGCTTCTCTGACCCACACATGGATTGCTTTCACGAGGCTTTAAGCTTTAACTATTGCATTTTTCATACTGGTATTTGTGGGTTTTATGTCATTCCTACATAAACAAGTAACATTGAAGTGAATCAATGCTGTTTTGCATTTTTTGGACTGTTTGGTTTTTTACATACCTGGTTGATCATCTGTTCACTCACTCTGTTACAAAGGCAGTGCTAACATGTTTGATTAATAGAGTCTGAAATATGCAGAGTGGCTTTAAGCCTAAACGTTAAATGTGTTGTGAGCAAGCCACTGGCTCTGCTCTCTGTATATATTGGTTTATTTGAGAAAAAAAACATGTAAATATACAGGGCTGTGTCTGGAGGAGAGATGCTTTTCTGACCCTTTTTATTAAAAACAAAACAGCATCAAGAGCTAAGAAATATTTGAGTTAAGAATATTATGGAGCTGGCACATTTATCAGCAAAGTGCTATAATTGAAATCCCATTATTCCATCAGGGTCATTCTAACCTGTTTACGTCCTGTTGTGAGTCACTCATCGCTGCAAGTATTAGTAAAATAAAGGAAACCAAGTGGAGGGGTATCAAGTCCAGCATGCCCCAGTCGACCACACAATCACTTCTGGTAACAGCTGATCCACAGCATGACCCCAGACAGCCCTGATTGAATCGTCCACAGTTGAACACCATAGGAATTCACACATTAAAACGTTACCAGTGGAGTTTCTTATTATAAGTGGAAATCGCCTGAAGCTATCATCAGAATGTGTCTGCTGAGTGAAACATGCCCTTGCTTTCAGTGGTTTACAAAATTAAGTTTGACATTAATGTCATGCTTGCAGCATTAGATTTGGAAATGACAACCAAAAATTGAAAAGAAAAAATAAGGTTGCCTGATTCACATAACAAGTGGTATGAAACATTTCCAATTCAAACACATTTTGTCATAGCAAAGGTCACACACAAAAACTACAGGAATAGCCACTTTTAATTTAGCTTTTTTAATTGAGTTAAAATATGTAGCCAAAAATAGGCATCAGTCTCAAAAGTAAATTAAATTTACTTCACATGGTAATGATTTAAAGGGACAGTTCACCCAAAAATGAAAATTCTGTCATCATTCACTTGCCCTTACGTTGTTCCAAGCCTCTATACATTAGTCATGTCAAGTCAATTTGCATTGTTACAGAGCAGCTGTACAAGAAAACATACAGACAAGACAAATAGATGATATTCAACAGTGTAGCTAAACAGAAAGCAAGCTAGCATGCTAATGCTATGCTAACGGTGTTGAGTTAACTATCAATTTTGGTTTAAGATCTGTCCCCATAACTGTTTTCTTTCCCATATTCTTCTAAATATATATATTGTTAGTTATACTAAGCAAATAAATGCAGGTTAAGAACAGGTTTTCGAAAAAAAAAATTACCATTATGTAATATCTCACAAAGAAGCCCAAGCAAATCCTCAGTAGCCTACATTTTTCTTAAGCATAGCCTACTTCTGTTCTTGTTTACTAAAACAAGAATCCTCTTGCTGGCAGCTCAAGAGCCCTTTGACTTGAAGGAAACACTGGAAATCAGTGTATTTTGCGTGCCAACCAATTATTTTCAGAAATGTTGTTTGTTTCTAATATCATTACATTAATAAGAAAAATTAAAGACTATGATAAAAATCCTTTTCGTGCAGGAAGTTTCCATTAGATTTAATTCTACGTCATGTATATCCTCATGTAAATTCAAATAGATTAAAGAATAATTTAAGCCATTCATCGACTAAAAGTCCAGTCAGAACGGCTTCACTTGCTTTGTTTATAAGCCTTGTACCATAATCCTAAAGGACCCATTTGCGTTTTAGTTCCTCTTTATGCATGTGTCCCCTTCACACAAAACAGCAGCAGAGAAGATTAAGTACTTAACTCTATTCATTTTTCTTCTTGCCTATCCGCATTAAAATTGCATTCAGTCTGTGTCTTTCCTTTTTTGTTAAAAGCATATTACGCAAATAGTTATTTCAGGGACTGCTTGTTTCTTGTCTTCACCATATCTGCTGTTGTGACTGTAGTTTCTTTAGGCTGTCAGGAGAGACTGGAGAGGCTTTTAGTGGCTCAGATGACCCTTCTGTCTACAGGCATCAGCGCTGCTGGTCAAACAGCATTTAGCTCTTCATGCTTATTGGAGTGGAAAGGGCAGTAATTGAAATGATAATATATGGGAATAAAGGAAACATGGAGAGAAGTCTCAGACCATCTGCTCTTCGTATACCGACCCACTGATGCCTATATACCAAACTTTTTTTTATTATTGTTTATTTAGGTTAAATTCTGAATGTGCTTTTTTAAATTGATTATTTTCAGTATCAACTTTTTTATTTCACTTCACTGATTGTTTTTATTTTATTTCATCATGATATTTCAAAATCCAAGGTACTGCACACTAGCTGCACGCGTGAGATACAAACATTCATAAAAAAGCCATAGATTTTACAGTCATCCAGCAGATGACAAATATATACTTTAAACCATACTTTGTTTCATAACAGCAAGAAGCTCAGGTCTGTTAAAACCTCATCGTGCATTTGTTATTGTAACTGCAGGAATATTGGTTGTAGGGACTCCACGTGGTGCAATGCTGGATTGATTGATATGAGAGCGGAGCGTGGAGTCACAGCAGGTCAGGGTTATAAGACTTTTTCTTTCTCTATTACATCAGACCTTAGTCAGTCATGTCACCAGCTGGCTTCTCCATCTGATTCAGCCTGTTAGATGAAATGCTGCTGTAATTGGCTGTCATCACGTTCAATCTTCTTGACAATGTGACCAAAAAGAATCACAACCCCTGTTTAACCACCAGGACCCATAGAAACATGTGTCCATAATTCTGCTTTTCTCTACCCACCTAGCTGACTAGAACCGGGCATGTTGAAGTGTGTGCACACTGTGGGGATGTGGGCTCCTGGATGTGATAAATTGTTGAAAACATTTCCACAGATATAATTCTGAACCACTATATGTGTTAGTGTAATTTTGGTATAGTGACGATGGCATTTTTCAGTCTCACTTGTTGCACATTTACTGTAAAAGTTGTCTGTGTTTGGACAGACCCAAGACCTTTAGAATACAAATAAGTCATGTAACGTTCTGTGCCGAGGCTTCGGAGCGTGTGTCGATAAATCCTGGAAGCTTTCAGTGAAGTGCGTATGTCAGATGACGTTTGAAGCCTTGGTTCCGGCCGGAGTGGTTCAGTAAGCAGTTAGAATTTTTGCTATATAAACTTACACATGCACATTCACTACCCTCTGCCCCGTTAAACCCAGACACTTTCCAGTTTTAGAATTAGAATATTGCCCCCTCTACCAATTATGACCAAATAATTGATTTACACACATTAGCCCAGATAACTTCAATGGAATGGAAAATGTTTTTTTCTTTATTGTTATTTCTAAGCCTTAACTGGCACAAAATACAATGTATGACAGACCACATTAGCCATATCTGGACTGTATCTACTTGTTTTACACTCTTTGGCCACCACATGGTTTTGTGAGCAAATTTAGCCTCGAGACAAACTTCATGAGGCTTCATGAAGCTTCATCTTGCTTCATCTCATCTCTATTTAACTTCCTTTACTGCTTTTAAGATAAACTGTTGTTTGTTAAGTAGCTGTTGTTAACATCTAGCCATCTAGCTTGAGTTTTCACCTTTACCTTTACATTTACATTAAGTCATTTAGCAGACCCCTTTATCCAAAGTGACTTACAGATTAGGTGAACAATGGAAGCAATTGGAACATCATAAGGACAACATAAAGCATAATTGCAATAAAACAGGTCTCATATAGCCTACCACAGTATACAGAGCTAGGGAATATTTTTTTAGAAAGAGTAGAAAAAAGATAGAAGTCAGAACTGATCAGTGTTTGAACTGATTAACGCCTCCAAGACAAAGGAGATCATGGTGGACTTCAGGAAGGCGAAAGGAGACACACGACCCCATCCACATTAATGGGATGGCTGTTGAACGTGTTTCCAGTTTTAAGTTCCTGGGGACTCATATTTCGGAGGACCTGTCCTGGACCACCAACACCTCATGCCTGGTCAAGGCAGCTCACCAGCGTCTCTTCTTTCTGAGGACAATGAAGAAGAACCAACTGTCTTCAACTATCCCGGTGAACTTCTATCGCTGCACGATAGAGCATCCTGACCAACTGTGTCACAGTCTGGTACGGGATCTGTTCTGCTGCGGAGCGCAAGGCACTGCAGGGGTGGTGAAAACAGCCCAGCGCATCACAGGGACTACACTTTCTGCCATTGAGGACATCCAGAAGAAACACTGTCTGCGTCGAGCTCGCAGCATTCTCAAGGACTCCTCTCACCCCTCCTGCCTTCCGGTAGGCACTTCCGGTGCCTCTGGACAAGAACCAGCAGACTAAGAAACATTTTTTTTCCCATAGCAGTTTCATTATTGAACTCTGCCCCCCACTGATTCCACTACCGCTCTTACCTTTAACTCCAATGCTGCTATAACATTGTTTACTTGTACTACAGGGCTGCCATGCATGACTGAACTGTACACACCAGTACTTCATGTTATCTGCTCTACTGGACTGTTTACACACGCACAGCATCATTTGCACTCTATACCGCTCACTTGCACACCAGAAATATTTAACTGATTGCTCATTTGCACTAATGGACCACTTTCATAACTGCATAACTTATCTACTGCACTGTAACTCTATTAACTGCATCTACTCATCTATTGCACGGTAACTTCAATAACTGCATTAACTAATCTACTGCACTGTAACTCTATTAACTGCATCTACTCATCTATTGCACTGTAACTTCAATAACTGCATTCACTAATCTACAATTATTGACTATAAGCAAAAGATATAAGGTTATGCAAGTCAAAACAAAAAAGGTGAAAACACAGAAAACAGAACACACAATACACACATGCAAACACGCACACACACGCCGGCCATCACCTAGAACCACACACCCAAGATAAGGAAAGAGAAACACTGATAAAATATTAAACAGACTATAATTTCCTATTATTAAATACAATTAAAAAATTGTAGCAGCCCCCCCCAGGCAAAACACCATGCAAACGGTAGCGAGGAACCCAAAACTCCATTGGAGGAAAAAAACTCAGAGGGAAACCATGCCTTACCAGGGGATTCCAGTTCCCCTCTGGTGACAGCTGCAGCCTCTGCACAAGCTCATCAGTGCTTGCACAACAAGGCAAAATAAAAAAAATTAGATTTAAGATTAGATTAAGATCATTAAAAATTTTGTAGAGTCGGCACGTTCTTTGTCCAGCTCTATCATCACAGCATTTGTCAGGTCTGCCCGCTCTAGTAACCTTGGAACAATGAGACAAGACTGGCTGAGAGCAGAGTAGTGTTCTGCACTCTTTGATGCAAATGCATCAGTTGTTATTGGAAGTGTTCCTGGTTCCGGTTGATCTAACTAGTGCAGCCTAGATCTTTGAAATAAATATATTATGATAGTTTAGTGTATGCAAGATTAAAAAGATGCATCTTTAGTCTAGATTAAAACTGACAGAGTGTGTCTGCCTCCCGGACAGTGCGGGGAAGACTGTTCCAAAGTTTAGGCGCTAGATAGGAAAAGGATCTGCTGCCTGGACTCGATTTAGAAATTTTAGGTATAACCAACTAACCTGACACCTGAGAGCGTAGTGAACGTGAAGGACTGTAATACGAGAGAAGTTCACTCAAGTAGTGAGGAGCTAAACCATGCAAGGCTTTATAGGTAATAAGCAAGATTTTAAAGTTAATGCGATGCTTTATAGGTAAACAGTGCAAAGTTGACAGAACCGGGCTAATATGCTCATACTTTTTTGTATGTGTAAGAACTCGAGCAGCCGCATTTTGGACCAGTTGGAGTAATAGGCCTGCAGGGCAACCACCTAAAAGTGCATTACAGTAATCTGGTCTTGATGTCATAAAGGCATGAATTAGCTTCTCTGCATCTGATGGTGACAGCATATGACACATTTTAGATATATTTTTAAGATGGAGGGGACTTGTTTCTCAATTAACAGTCGAATAAATACTATTGAATAAAACGGCAAGATTCTTTGCTGAAGATAAGGGTTTTGTTGAACATCCATCAATAGTTAAGCAGTATTCTTGGTTGTTACATATGGCTGTTTTCGGTCCAATAAGTAACACTTCAGTTTTGTCTGAGTTCAGTAATAAGAAATTGCTACTCATCCACTTTTTTATATCGACTATGCATTCCACTATTCGATGGAATGGCTGTGTTTCATGAGGCTTCGTGGAAATATAAAGTTGCGTATCATCAGCATAACAGTGAAAGCTAACTCTGTGTCGTTTTATTATATCTCCTAGAGGTAGCATGTATAATGCGAAGAGCATAGGCCCTAAGACTCTGGTAGGCCCTGTGGTACACCGTACTGGACTTGCGATTTGCGTTACACCTCATTGTTTATTGCTACATATTGAAAACGGTTTGATAAATAAGATCTAAGCCATTTCAAAGTATAATTTTCGAGTCTATGTAGGAGCGTGCTGTGGTCAATGGTGTCGAATGCAGCACTTAGATCTAGCAGCACCAATAAGGAGATACAACCTCGGTCAGACGCCATCAGCAAATAATTTGTAACTCTGATCAAAGCAGTCTCTGTACTGTGATGTGTTCTAAATCCAGACTGGAAATCTTCATTGATTTCATTCCTTTGGAGGAAGGAACGTAATAGAGTTGAGACTACTTTTTCCAGAACTTTAGATATGAAAGGTAGATTCGAAATAGGTCTGTAGTTAACTAGTTCTCGAAGGTCAAGGTGGGTTTTTTTGACAAAGGGCCTTATAACAGCCACCTTATATGCTTAAGGCACATGTCCTAGTGTCAGAGGTGAGTTAATAATGCAGAATCTATCATTTCTGGGAGCGTCTATTTCAGTAGATTTGTAGGTATAGGGTCTAACATGCATGAAGTTGATTTAGATGATCTAATGATTTTAGAGAGTTCATCGTGATCTGTAGTAGAATATAAACATAATTTCTCCTTAGAGGCGCTGTAGTTAGTCGTTTGTTCAGCGGGATTCACTTCTGGTTGCATAGTTATATTTATTTCTCTAATATCTTGGATTTTATTTGTGAAATAGTTCATAAAATCATCACTGCTATGCTGGTATACAGAATCAGAAGTCGCTGACGATTTATTTTTGGTTAATTTAGCCACTGTATCAAATAAAAACCTAGGGTTATGCTGGTTTGTTCTATTAGTGATGAAAGGTAGGCAGATCTAGACGTTTTTAGGGCTTTCCTGTATTTTTTAATACCATCCTTCCAGGCAGTACGAAATACCTCTAATTTAGTTTTCTTAAAGTTGCGCTACATTTTTCGTGCCGCTTTCTTTAGAGCCTGAGTGTGTTCATTATTCCACGGTGTCGGTCTGTCATTTTTTATCTTCTTTAAGCGCAGAGGAGCAACTATGTCTAGCGTTTCGGAGAAGGTGGCATTAATATTTTCAATGGTAAAGTCAAGATCTTCAACGTTATTACTCATGCTAGAGATTTGAGACAATTCAGGCAAATTATCAAGAAACGCACCTTTTGTAGTCAAAGTTATTGTTCTACAATATTTGTAACTTGAATGTTAAAGTCACCAACAACAAGGACTCTGTCTGCAGCCAGTACTAGTTCTGATAAGAACCCACCAAATTCTTTAATAAAATCTGTGTGGTGCCCTGGAGGCCTATATACAATAGCCAGAATACATTTTAAAGATGTTTTGTCCTTAGTATTAGGTATTGATGCATCAAGTACCATGACTTCAAAAGTATTTTATTTGGGATTAGACTTCTGAGAAATGCTAAAAGAGTCTTGTGGGTCTTGTTTTGTAATTAAAGCCTTTGTTTTTCCACCACCGTTGCCTGCATTTGGGTTCTGTCATCCCACCGCTGTGACAGAAGGTGCAAACTCTCCCTTTGTGCCTTGTGGCGGAAATTGTGCAAACTGGTTTCACATGTAAATCTTTTTCAACTGCCACCCTTCCACATTGGTGGCACTCAGCGTGGTGGTATGGGCATTTTGGTTGACTACCTACTGTATGAGCTCTACCACATCAGGAAAATCAGGCAGTTCCTGTGAGAGCTTGCCTCTCAGCTGCTAGTCCAAGCTCTGGTCATATCAAGACTGGACTACTGCTATTATCTACTGGCCGGCCTTCCAACCAATCCAGTCAAACCCTTGCAAATGATCCAAAATGCAGGTGCACATCTAGTTTTCAATTAGCCTAAAACAACCCACGTAACACCCTCTCTGATTTCACTTCACTGGCTTCAAGTTGCAGCCTGCATCAAGTTTAAATTGCTGACATTGGCCTTGAGAACGATAACAGCAAATTCGCCCCTTTACCTTAACACGCTGCTCCAGGTCTACATCCACTCCCACTCCCACTCCCGTCATCTTCATTCTGAAAATGAGCGACGCCTGGTTATGCCAACACAGCGAGGCACCAAATTGCTTGCAAAAATCTTTAATCATTCGGTTCCCCTGTGGTGGAATGAACTGCCAGCATCCACTCGAACTGTATCATCCTTCACAACTTTCAAAAAACAGCTCAAACCATACCTGTTCCACATTTGTTTGACTAACCAATAACAGTCTTCTGTCAAAAAGAAAATATATATATTGTTGTTCATGCTCTCCCTTGCTTACTCCAGCTTTAATCCTCCTAGTAGCATGGCCTTGTAAACTAACGGTACTGTTTAGTGTTGACAAAATGTCACTTTGGATAACAGCGTCTGCCAAATGAATAAATGTAAATGTATGTCGGGATATCAGTTCCGGTTAACTTTTCGCCATGTGGGTATTTCAAAAGCGATTTAACATACCTAAACAAGGACAGGGGAAAAACACAAAATGTACTTGTAATAAACACAAGCCGCTGTCAAAAACAAACTCTTATTTTATTGTGAAAAACTTCACTTGGTGATGGTTTCTGTCATTTTAGTTCATTCTTATATCACTGCTAAATGTTCAAGTGTTTGTTTTTCTAATAAGTTTGGTTTTATTAGTTTGCGTTCGAACCATCGATGATGTTAAAGATACATACATTTTGTGCTGCTTGTAATGTAAAAAATACACAATTTTCCTTTAAACTCACAATTAAACTTGCAATTTTAATAGCATTCATATAGACAAGTGAGGTTTTTATGACGTACTTCTATCAGGCCTGAACAGGAATGCTTTTGAATTTTGCATCGTGAATAAGCTTGAGAGTGTAGTCTCTTCATTAAGCAAACACGTAATTGTATGATAATATCCACACAAAATCCAATTTAATGGGGATCCTTCTCAATTAAGCTCAGAAAGACTCAGAGAGCAGCTGCGCTGTAATCCTACAGTATGTTCTTGTCACAAAGAGAAACACAAATGTTTCATCCTCTTTACATATTGATGTATAAAATATCACAGACTTCTATTGTTTGATAAAGTAATATCACTCCAGCAAAAAGGCTGTTGTTTTGAATATCAGCACAACTGCAATATGGCACAAAGCCTCGATATTGAGTAACTTTGAGATGAACCGAATTAGTTTTGGTGTTCAATGTCCCCGAGCGCTGCACAGACTGAACGCTCAGTCCAAAGCAGAAGGAAAGTTGAACAAATTAGATTTGCTATCCCTGACTCAAGTCTGAGCACAATTATTTAGCCCTCACTCTGGGCAATAAACCGGTTGTAGAGGGATGCCGGAAGAATGGTCACAAGGGGAGGATGTGATATCTAATATGTTTAAGTGTCATTACTTAATTTACTAATAATTTTTTGTCAGATTTAGCAATCTACTGGGAAAACACACACCCACAGACAATGAAAGAGAATACAGTGCCATCTGCATGACCGTTTAGTAGGCAGCTTGGTTGAATCTCAACAAATCTCACAAGATGGAGAATATCATCAAAGGAACATGCAGAGATGAGAGCCCATCTGCTTCAGCCTCACAACTCCAGAATCATCTTCTCCTGCCAGCTTCCTCTCTCTCACACACACTATAGCCTTTAGCTATTCTTTATTGAACCTAATATACAACAATGTATCACCAGAACAGGTTAATATACTCAGCTTACAAAGGAGAAACCTAACAGGTGAGAAAAAATAATATCTTTCCGAGTGTACGTTTGTGGTACTGAATAAAGTAAGTGGCTCTCGGCTGCATTGTGCCAGGGGCAGAGGGGAGCAGGTGTAAAAAAATTGATAATCGACAAGCCAGAATGAAGCTAAACAGAGGTCCAACAAACTGCACTTGAAAATCAAGCTATATATAATGTTTAATAATAATGATGTTTAATAATTCTAGTTATTTCTGATGAAACCATATTGGACAAATATTTTGTTATTAGAGGAAAGACTGTCAAGCCTGTCAGCTGGCAGTAAGCCATGGATAGACATGCTTGTCATTTAACTCAGTTCCATTTAACTGTATCGAGGCCAATGTCAGATTTCATTGATCAGTAAAACAAACAGAATAGATGAGTCTCCATACGCCACCTGTGTTCACCTGCTGTGAAACTGAAAGCTTTGAGCCCATTGTTCACTTTTTTGTGAAAATGTCCTATCTGCAGCACAACGTCCCATCACACGTCTCCACGCTGCTTCATTGGTCTTCTCTCGCCCCCCATGGGTCTCATTTGTGGAAGCTGCCTGCAATTGGAAAGATGTGGAACAGAAACACTTGATAGGGTTGAACTAGCAAGGATCTGCCGGTCCTCTGGGTGTTCATCTGCCAAACAAAACCTGGCCCACAGTTTTTTAACAACCAGTGTGAGCCTTTATTTGCTCTACACATACAGTATAGAGATGCAGTTTTGTACTATGGTTACTATTTAATGACCTACCCTCAATAACCAAAATGGTCGAGGTCTGCTGCTCTGCAGGCATTAAACGTACCGTGTGGATGTCTTCTGTATAGTTGCTTTTTGATACACGGTCAATAAATTCATTATGCTGTATATGTAAATTCTGGAAATAAAGGAAGACTGAATTTCAAGAAAATTATATGAAAATATAGAGCCTTTAGCCTCCAACATAAAATTGCAGGTTCCTTTTAACTTAACTTCATGCGTGTAGAAAAACAATCCGTCAAAATTAGACCTGATAGTTTAACACATATTGTTCTATAAGGAGACCATTTTAAGCACTGCTTGTTAACAAACTGTTCTTGCACAATATCAAATTGTTGGTTTATTTTAACAAAAAAAGTTAGGGATTGCAGTTTTTATACACTTCTGTTAAACCATCCAAAGCGTAGCTACATGATAGCACACCATAGTGCATGCATGTGAAATCTAAATAGACCAATAACGTATGTAAATATGCTGCAGATTCTCAAATGTGACAAAGATCGCTGCCTTCACATCATTGGCTGACATATGGTGTTTTTCCTTTTACTTGCATAAAGTTGTGAATATTCCCAACTTTTTCTCTCCGCTTACCCCATATCCCCCCCTCCCCATCCACCATCACCATCCACAAACTAAACCTAACAAAGGGGGTTTGGGAAAGAATACCGACCCCAGAGCCCTCTCCCTGGACAGCACACCAAATACGCACTTTCTCTGCTTAACTAAACTACCGCCTATTTAATTATTTGCTAAGGCGAACTCGTGAAATTAACATTGTGGATGATCGAACTGATAAGAGGAGAAAGATGCCAGAAAGAACTCTTTTTCTTCAAGGATGTACATTTTTTTCAACTTACAATTCAAGGTCAATTATAATTGAAATATTTGAAAACTGCGTCAGTATCAACACATTACTCTGCTAAACTGCACCAACGGAGAAAACCAACTCTGTGTTTGACAGAGCCATTTGGAAAGTGGATATCTCTGGAAATGTTCAGTTTTATTTTTGCAAACCGGTTTGATGATGCAAGAGGTACAGTCATTTCACATGTCACTTTAAAGAGGTCACATTCAGAGCAACATGACAGTACATGGAAACATAAACCTTTCGTTGAAGGCTAGAGGGTAGCGTGTTCACTACAGTCCAATAAATTAAGGACACAGACGCGCCTGTTAAGCTGCACCTTGACAACCACTGATGACAAAAAATGAAATCACATTACAATAACTTCATAAACACAACAAAAGGTTACAGTAAAACACAGTGACACAATGAGCACTGGATACCATATTTCATATTTCATTTCATATTTCATGAAATGAAAATCCATGGAAAGAATGTGAACGTTTAGAATTTTGCTTATAGGAAAGAAATGTCCGGAAGATCATACAAAACCCCTGAAAATCCATCTGATTTAGAGAGCGCCTTTAAATCTGCCTCATTACGACTCAACCTGCAATTTCGTTCTATTCAGGCTCAACAGCCAAAAAAACCCTGCGGGATCAAAGCGGCCTGATCCTACAGAGTCTCACTAGCACTGCAACATCCATCTGGATTCTGTGAAGCACAAGACAGTCTCTGGCCAGTTGATACAAGATCCGAATATCTCTGTGGGATTACTGTGATTGTATTCAGAAATGGGCCAGACACCAAGTGGAAACTCAGAGTGCTGATAGTCTTCTTGCTTAGACAGAGATGGGGATAAATTAGATTGTGTAATACATTTTTTAATCAGGCTCAGACTGGACATGTGAAAGATTGCAGTAAAGCATTAAATTATTAATGCAAAAACAATACAATTGAAGTGTAAAGACCAGTGTTTCTCAAACTGATTTTCTGGCATTTTATGAAATATAGACATTTATCATAGATTTTATGCAATCAAACATTAGGAAAAGACCCCAACCACTGATGTTCAAGTATGGTATAACTAAATACGTTTTTGCTTTAATTGATGTTCTAAGATTTAAGTCTATTTAGGGGACCGCAAAGTGATGCACTCCATGCAAAAGGGGCCTTACAATGAAAAAGCTTGAGAACCACTGATATAGATTGTACTTTTTACCTTAATTCGAGGCAAAATTATAATTTTTACATTTTAATGCCATCTAAAAAAAGGACAGAGCGTAAGTTGAAAATTAAATTAAATATGGTATGTTTCTGAACTATAATCCTTATGTTTAAACATTTGCATGTGCATACGTTGGTTATACCAATACAATCTCATGACAATTCAATCCTATTTGTACATTTTAGTACAATTTGCGTTCAATAGTGATGGTTAGGTTTAGAGCTGGGGTTACAAAGGTGCTTAAACATTTTCTCCGATGCCATAGAAGAACCATTTGGTTAAAGAACCTTTAACATCTGATGAACCTCCCTGTTTCACAAAAGGTTCTTTGTGGAGAAAAAATATTCTTCAGATGATAAATAAGTAAGAAAGAGATGGTTCTTTACAGAACATGTGACTGAATGGTTCTTCTATGGCACCGCTGTGCAGAACCGTTTATGCACCTTTATTTTTAAGATTGATTAACCATCACTCTCAAATGTAAAATATTTCTTATAATTTTGAAAACATTTCAAAGGTTTTTTTACCCATCCACGTATACACACATTATATATTCTCCTGTCTACTATTTAAAGGATTAGTCATGTGGGGTGCCAAGCACTGTGTCATGAGTTTTATAGCACGTGTACTTCATTAAATTCACTGAACTGAGCTGCAACTTCAGCTGTTTGTGCACAAAACATACAGTATATCGTCTTTCCTCAGATAGGTTCTCCAAAGCCCAACCAGACTTTCTCTCTTCAATATCAAGCCCTCATCTGCTGACAAACATGAAATCCCATGAAAATTTCAATAAGTGGGCAGCCTTAATTAGAAAGCGCTGCTTTCAAAGTGATGCTGCTGGCTTCACTGACTCCAGATAAGGGATGTTTACACCAAATCTGACAGTTATTCAGACAAGAAGCACAAAATTGTTGAGTGCTACAATGCAGTCTGTATTGGAAATTCATTTTTTTTAATGATGTATCATTTAAATATTTTGACTCTAGACTTTTGGACTTAACTAAATGAGCATTAAAATGTTTAAAAGGTACCATGAGAAACTTTTAACAGCGAATAAAGAAAGCCATTGTTGCCATTGTTGAAGTAATAGTTCACCAAAAATGAAGTCATAATCTACTTATGCCATCATGTACTGTGTATGTCTTTCTTTCTTCAGCTTAACACAAGCACATATTTGGATATTTTACTTATACAGGACTCAAAATGACTCATGAGCACATGCTGCACATTTATAATAAAAACCATCCTAAAAGTTATCCAAAGATAGCGACTGGGGTCATAAATATCTTCTAAAGCAAAATGATAGGTGTTTGAAAATAATTGGCATGTTGAGCAAATTATATTTGAAGTGGCAATCCATTCAATTTTCTCACTATTTGTACTTTTATTATATATTTAGGGCATTATACTTCAATAATATTGCTTTTAATATAAATCTACTTTTTTACCAGTAATGCAAATATGCAATCAATGAAATGTTTCTATCTAAATGTATTCTATTTCTAAATATTTCTCTTTTATCTTTAGTGAGACTTGCAATTGTACCATACTGTATGTTTTGTACTTTGCAACATAACGTAGTATATACTGTAATGCCTATACTGTATATGTATTTATATGTGATTTTCTATACATTTCTCTATTACAAAAATGTTTAAGGCTAATTTCTATGTTTTAGTTTTTCCTGTACAGCTGCCATGATACACAATTGTAAAAGACGATATCAAAGTAAACTTGACTTGACTGACTATAAGAGCATGATTCGAACTTGAGTAACAGGCATACTTTTAATTTCCAGTGTTTTCCAGTAACTTTCTTTTAAAGTTATTTATCTTCAAAGGTAATGGTAGCGAACACTTTAAAAATAGCATTGCTCCCAATATTCAACTTCTGAAACACATCACTAAATAAGTTAATACTGTACATTCGCATGTATAGATATCATATATATAGTCTATGTTTAGTTTTTATTATCATGTTTCAGCATAGTTTTTATTATTGTTTTTTACATTGTATGTATGTGTGTATGTATGTATAGTTTGTGCATGTGTGTGCATAGCTGTGAACTGTCTTGGCATTCATGGACAGCAAAGTAATAATTTCATTGCTCAGGGAAACTTGTTTCCTCACTGGGCATATGACCATAAACACTTTGTATCTTAAATCTTGAATTAAATGACATTTTTGGAGGTTAAATTTAAATGTTTTCAGAAAGATTCAAATATTGCATATACAGCATATTGTATAATCTACAAAAACATAATAATAACAAATTGTGGCTCTTACAATATATAAAAAAAATTATTTAACAAAACTTGTCAAATTAACCAAAGCAAATGCATATTAAACAAGCCGGTTATTGTGTATCTCATGGCAAAGGATCTTATGACTTGTCACATGACATAATGAATACTGTTTCCGGGTCCAAGCGTCTATCTATAGACAGCTGTTTAATATCATTTCATTCATATTACACATTTAATCTAAACATTTATAAACTCACGGTGTACGCTACGATTTAGGGAATCTCTGACATCAATATTTTATTAATTTATAAAAAAGGAATCACAATGTGGCCATTTATGATTTCGTTATGATGAAAGAGGATGGGATGATGCAGCTGAGTAGCATTAAACAGTCTTTGTAATTACACTTTAATGTTTTTCAGATGCAGCTTTAATGCCATTTAAGACAAAGGGGCGTAAAGAGACAAACATGAGACGGAATAAATAGAGAGATGGATAGTGTGATGTGAAGGTAATAATCTGTCACTCAGTCTTTCAGTGTTCATTAGGATTCTTGTGAAACGCTGGAGATTACCGGTGACTGTTCAAACATGCTTGTGTCCACAGTCTCTTCAGTTTGACAGATGTTTGACAGTATTGAAGAGAGCAAACAGTAAAGAGCATTTGTCTCTGTCCCATGGGATGCTTTCCTGATTACTGACTGACTTAAGTTAGAATAGTCAATTTTTTCTGATGTGAAAAGACAATGAGTCTGAAATAAACAGATAGGATGGTGACTGTCAATTCAGTTCAATTTAATAAATTCTTGGAACGTACATAGTTATCGTCATGGTGGCACTGTTGTTATTTTTCTTTTTTCTATTTTTGTCCAATTCTGTAGCAATTATAGCTCAGAATCTCTTGCCGTGGGCTTTAATTCTCACATTTATTTGAAAATCATTAACATTGCATGATTTCAAGAACTGCTGAGATGCTGAGCTGCTGAAAATGGTTGAACTAAAATAACTGCTCATTAACAGATTTCACAGAGCAATCGTTCACTGCTTTCTATCATCTAACGCAGACGCTTTCTCTTGCATAATGACTTGTTGGCTTGTACGTTGACTAGATTTGTGGCATTTATGAACAAACACATGCCTGATTTACTCCATATATGACAATGAAAGCACACTAGAATTTTGTAGTCTTATTTATTTAACACTGCATATAGGAATTTATAGTGTGTCTGATATTTGACCTGTGTTTTGACTTGCATTACCTTTAATGTTTGCTTATAGTCAATGTTTTCTTGTACA
The DNA here is from genome assembly GCF_947034865.1 of Barbatula barbatula. Lineage (NCBI taxonomy): Eukaryota > Metazoa > Chordata > Actinopteri > Cypriniformes > Nemacheilidae > Barbatula > Barbatula barbatula. The sequence goes on from NC_136772.1 coordinate 16,071,545, forward strand.
GCTGCTTTGTAACAATGACAATTTTAAAAAGCGCTAAATAAATAAAGCTGACTTGACTTGACACAAAGCCAACTAAACAAAACAAGTTTTTAGTTCATCAATAAAAATAAAAAATCCAGCCACAATGGCCTTCCACTTAGCAGCACAAAGCACATCAGTATTCCTCGCCTGTGAGCATGCCACTCTTTCTCATGATAATAGCCCTGGGCTGGAGACGTGATGAGAGGGATAGCCGCCCGGTGTGCTATATTCCAGGTCGGGTGGCAGGCGTCCCTGTGATGTGGAAAACCATCTGCTGAGCTCTCATCTGAAGCGTCTCCAGCCCATTTACATGCCACTTCATCAGCATAGCCGTGTTTGCCTGCCCCGCCCCTCCCACAGTCCCCCCGCTGAACTCGCCCATTCAAACACAAATGAGTAGGCCACATTCGACTCCCTTGGGAGTTTGACGCTGGTCGACAGGTTTTGTTACCATTTCACTTCCATATATTGAATGGAGGAGAAAATTGCTCAGTTTCAGAGATAAGATGTAATAAGAGGAGTAGGGAATAAGAGGGAGAGAGGACTACAGTAGTACCGGTGAAATGGTGTGACTGCTTTACATTTGCATGCTTTATAGCTGTCTACCTTTAGCACTTTTATGTTTAATGTGCAGTTTCAAGACATACTGTATTTGCAGAGTGCTTTCATGAATGCATGAGGTGATTACATGCACAGCGGGGAAGACCGAGGATACATGTCATGACGGCTATATATCAGTAACTATATGGTTTAAAGTCCAATTGCACAAACGTGTTTTGTTGTTTGCAAACACCTGCTTCAAAACTGTGAAGGATGATAATATGTTTTCTTTTTTCTTTCAATATCATCATTAAATTGCAAGGCTCTTTTTGTCAAAATATTTATTGGTCACATGTAGTTTGACAGTTTTGCATGTTTCCTTTTATGTTTTCTTCCTTCGTGAATTGTAGTTTATATTGTCTTTTAAAAGTTTGCTGTTTACATTTTGCTGAAAATGTAAATGGTTAATTGTGATACCTTACCCCATACTGCCACAAACAGCCATTGTGTTCTAAATAAGCTGTCGATTTTTCCCAGACAATAATCATTTTATGACTTCAAGTCATGTGCCCATACAGAGACAGTTGTTTAAAAATAAACCTACACAGAGAAATACAAAAGTGTATTCACTAGTATACAGAAGTGTGACATCCAGACTTCACACATTTAACACACAAACGTACAGTACTGAATTTTCTTCCTCTCAACCTCCCAGCCTTTTGGAAAATGTACAATCATTTAATATATACAGTACAATCAAGTTGCTCTAAATATGGCTTTAAATCAATGACAACACGTCTCCTTTCGTTTGAATCTAGATTTTAAATTGCCATTTTAGAAGGTTTGTGCTTAGATAAAAAGATTATTAAAGCATTAAAGTATTAGCTATGAGCCAGTGAATATGTAGGTGGATTATAAAAATCAGATTTGGGGATAAGGAGATAAAAAGCATCAGTATTTATTGTTATATTTCTATTAAAGTTACTCACAATGCTTAAGGGCCCAAACACTCCAGACGTAAGTGAATAGAAGGATTGACAGGAAGTAAAACTTCAAATCTATTGCCTAAATCAGATTCATAGTCTGAACAGTGAAGTCATTACCATCTAGACACCTATGACTCACACTACTATATCAGTATTACCACACACAATAACACAAAGATATACACACCCACACACAGCAATAAACATCTGTCTCACTGCCAATGCATGAGTCAAGCATCAGCCGCACACTGGCCACATCATACAATTCCCATCAATTTGCACAGCACCCATCCAAACGATAGTGATATTATTTCTAGTGTTATATATTGTAAATTTCACCTGTGTCTTGACCCAGCATCTGTTTTCTTAAAAACTCTGTTTGTGAATGGTTCGACTGAACTGAGAGCAGGGCTAGACTGAGACAAAAAAAGGGCCCTGGCATTTTCCGTAGCCTCTATAGTATAGAGTCTATACATATGTGCAGTTCTTCAAAGTATCGATGCAAAACACTACCGTTTACTTGTACACAATTAAAGATGATAATGTGTAAATGTTGTGATGGAAATTTTCCTGACGTGGGTTTCTTCATGCTAATCTATGTAAGAATTGATTCAAGACTGTCTATCTTGTTGTTCTTAAATTCCTGTGAAATGTTTTGCTACGTGGCAGACCACTCAGCTCCTTTGCCCTTGAGCAAAGACCAAGAGGTTCTGGTAAAGATAAGGGGTGGCGACACATTTGTGTTACCAAAGATACGTTCTTGCTCAAGGGGGGGGGGGGGGGAGAAGTTTGGATCATATAAAAGCCCCTGTAAATGAACAGGGAGTCACCTTCACTCTGCATATGTCTTTTGATGCAGACTGAATGTCAATAAAATATAAAATACCTTGCAAGGTAACTCATGCTCTCTGTGTGTTGCATTTGTCTAAAGTGTTTAAAAAACTCACCTTGATTAAGGAATAAGAAAATTCCACAACAATTTGGCGACGAGGTATGGGATCACAAGGCTGACGGAGAACGGACTAGAGTTGACTGATCATCCTGGACATAGCAAATCCAGCTCTAACCCCATACAGGGACGAGAGAACTCTACTCCGGACCCCAAGCTGACGTGATCCCAAAAGAACTCAGTGCAAGGCACAAAAGTGAAAAACGGTGAGTTGAAAATATTCTAAACAGTCTGAAAAGAGAAGTGACTACTCTAAATCGAGATAGATTTTAAAGAGTCTGAAAAGAGAAGTGACTACTCTAAATCGAGATAGATTTTAAAGAGTCTGAAAAGAGAAGTGACTACTCTAAATCGAGATAGATTTTAAAGAGTCTGAAAAGAGAAGTGACTACTCTAAATCGAGATAGATTTTAAAGAGTCTGAAAAGAGAAGTGACTACTCTAAATCGAGATAGATTTTAAAGAGTCTGAAAAGAGAAGTGACTACTCTAAATTAAAAATGGGACAAGGAAGGTCCCATATGGATATGGATAAACCAACATACAGAGAAATGAGGAAAAGGTGGGGAACGGGAAGTTTACAAGGTGTACCCTATTTAATAGAAAAAGCTAACTTTCCAGAAAACGGTACATTTAGTACCACAAAATTAGGGAAAATAAGAGAACACATGGGGAAAAAAGACATATTTAAAATGTCTACAAAAGAAAGGGAAAAATATGACGAAGCGTGTAAATGTTTAGAATTATGGGAAAAGGAAGCAAATAGACGTGACCATGTTTTTAAAAAGAAGGCTTTGGAAGAACTTCCACCGCCGTGTCATACACCCCCACCGCCGCATGCTCCATTGTACCCTGTTTTGCCTGAGTATATTGATTTAACCCCTCTGTCTCCTTTACCCCCATCTATGACTTGTTACAAAAACCAACCGGAGGATGATTGTGTCCCTCCTCACCGACATCTGAACCCGATCGAGGCAGCTCCAGTGCCCCCACCAGCACCAGTGCCGCACATGCCACAGCCCGTGGTAACCCCAAAGCAGGATAAAGACCATCCAGCCCCTCTGGTCGCCAGAGTTCCCGTGACGAGAGGAGCGGTAAAAAGACAGACACAGACGGATACTTCACCCGCATGGCAGAATACGTCTAACGACCTTTATCGCAAAGAATCTTTCGATGAAGATGGACAGCAGTTCCCTATGGTCGAGGTGGCAGGTCCAGAGGGACCCGAACTGGTTTTTAGACCCTGGACCAAAGCCGAAATGAAAGAGGCAGCGGAACATCTAAGTTCAGCAGAGAAAGGGGGAGTTTTGATGGCTGACGAACTGTTGACATTTTGCAAGGAATTCTCCCCCTCAACGAGAGAATTAGAGAGACTGTTGAAAGTCAAACTAAAACCATCTGACTTAAGAAAGCTACAGGGTAAATGGCCTGTGGAGGATAAGAGAAGGGAACATGTCGATTGGTCGCACGCAAGCAATGCTGAGTACAGGAGAATTCTGGAAGAATTCTTAGAAGGACTAAAATCTACTTTTCCCAAAGCTCTGAATCTGGATAAGATCGCTGCTTGTGTGCAAAAGACTGATGAAAGAGTGGAGGATTTCTTAGCCAGACTGGAGGAAGTGTTTAAAGAACATTCTGGACTTCAGCCTGATGCAGACGGACCAGACATTGGTCCGTTCGAAGGACATCTCAGATCCACTTTTCTGCGGAACCTCAGAGAAGAGCTGAGACGAGAAGTGGAAAAATCATGCATCGAGCCAGATCGCGCGAGAATGAGCGAGATCATCCGTCATGCTGTGCACGCCGAAAGACAAACGGACAAGAAACAGTTTCAAAAGAAAAACACCCAAGATAAAGAACTCCACATGGCTCTAATGAATATCGGAGTACAGCACGGAGGAAGAGGAAACGGGAGGAGAGGAGGTCAGTGGCGTGGACGTGCTCAAGGAAGAGGAGGTTTTAAACCCTCTAGCACCTATGATCCAGAGAAATGTTTCAATTGCGGAAAGACGGGGCACTGGCGCAATGATTGTCCTGAGCCTCGAGGAGCGCGGAGGTCAAGAGAAAAGGTAGATGGAAGTGAGGAGGTGAGGCATCATTCCGAGGGTGGTGAGTATGATTTCCCTTAGCATATGCAATGAAGAAATGCTTTTTCCTACTGTATGCAATGAAGATCTGCTTAGCTCACATTCCATGATGAATGAAACCGCTTTCTGAACTTTGCTAAAATGCACAATGCTTGTGTGCAACAAACCGCTTGAATTTTTGATAGATTCAGGGGCAACAAATAGCCTACTGTGATTCACAAGAAGTGTTTAAATTTGCCAGAGTCTAAACTAGCTGTGTTTTCCCTAAATGCTAGTGGCTCTAATGTAAAATAATTGATGTCAAAAGGGTGCAATGTGAGTTGGGGAGTGTCAAATTTCAACACAGGTTTCTCATGTCTGACTGCTGCCCGATTCATTTAATGGGCAGAGTCAGAATGTGTATGATGACAGATTGAGCATGATACCAACACGACCCGAGTGCAGCGCTCGTACAGCTGTACGATGTAGTTTTGAATTACGTAAGTACGATGTAGAATGTATTGCCTCACAGAGCCTCATGACGTTGATTACAATGGTGTGGGGAGCTGTGGGTGTTTTTTCTGACAAATATGCGCACGCCATAGAATGGGTTAAAAGGGATGACGTGCAATATTCAAATTTGTTGCACGCCCATCGTGAGAATCATGCCTGTCTGTCAGCAACAAGGGGACTTGAAGTGTTTTCACACACAAAAAGATTGATGAAGAAATTTTGGTAAAGGTGCCCTTACAAATGTGGGTAACAGGAAAATATTATGTTTGGGGATTAGGATTTGTGAGCCTGTTGTGATAACGCCCAAGGGTAATTTTCGTCCACGCAAACAGCAATTCCCCCTCAAAACAGAAGCCTCAAACCAGAAGCCCTCAATGGCATAAGGCCAATATTCAACGAGTTTCTCAAAAAAGGCATAGTTGTGCCATGCCCAAATTTACCGGTGCGCAGGCCTTTGTTTCCAGTTTGAAAAGATAAGAGAAAAGAACACAAAGTAAAATGTCTCCAAAGTCCAGCTGGCAAAACGATTTGTTCATTTTTTGGGTCACGAAATTACTGACCGCGGCAGACAGCTGTCCGCAAAGCGTGTCTGCAATTACAGACATCGCAAGTCCAAAAGCAAAGAAGCAATTGATATCATTTTTAGGGACCATTTCTCTGCTCAGACAGCAGAGCTCATTGCACTCACACGCGCATGCGAATTAGCAAAGAATAAAAATGTAGACATTCACACAGATAGTAGAAATGCATTTGGTGTAACTCATGATTTTGGCACACTGTGGAAACACAGAAACTTTTAAAAGCTGATGGTAAAAACATTCTTAATCAACACAGGTTGCTGATATGCTATCTGCCATTCTTCTACCAGCAGTCATTGTTGTGTGTGACTATGCCACACACACTTTTGTATCTGAAACTATTTTTTGCAGGAAGCCGACGAGCTGACCTTGCAGCAAAGCAAGCAACATCAGAGACAGACAGATTGTCTCCAGAAATCACTAACAAAACTCTTTCTCTTGCAGAGATGCAAACATTTTGCAGAACCAGCTGAGCGTGCATTTTGGAAGAAGTGCTCATGTAAATACACAGACAATGTTTGGGGGGGCCCAAATGGCCTCACCTGTTTGCCAAAACATTTTTTCCCTGCTTTTGCAATTTTGACACATGGTCTAGACCACGTGTCAAAAGGGGGGATGTTACAAGCAATGTGTTTTTGTGTTTTTTGCTCTCAAAATGTTTGTGCAGGTCAAAAGAGCAGTAGCAAATGGAGCTGACAAATCATTACACAGCTTCCAGGAAGTCGTAGGAAAGACACGCCTCCCACTGCAAAAAGGTCCAAGGAGTGGCAACTCCAACCATAGGCCCATCACAATGGCATCCACAATGGCTCTTCGCAATGGTCGTGCTGACAAAGGGAATCAACTGTTCCAGTCGGGGATGCATCGAACCCAGAGAAATTAGAGATTATAGAATTTTGTTTTTGTGCAACACTATATTCCAAGTTTAATAAAATGGTATGGGGAGGGACAGTGTTACCCAAATTCTGCTAGGTACTGGGGAACAAATATGTATTTGTGTAGAGGTACGTGTACCTCAGGTGATGTGGTGGATAAGGCAACAAAATTTAAAATGTGGACCATTATGTCCCCTGGGACGGCCAAATAAAAAGGCAAAGGAGAAAGTTTTAGACTAGCTCTAACTCAGAAAATTTTAATTATGAGGGAACGGGAGCAATTTCACAAATGAGAGTAAGAATATGGAAAGTGACGAAGGTTGAGCAGGTGATGAAGGTTTAAGCAGGTCAATATTGGTGGATGTGGTGGACGAAGGGGAAAGACACAGGTCAGAAGCTTCAGATATAATTTCAGCCAAGTAATTTTCAGGCCGCAGAGCAGGCAGAAAAAGAGGCAGGAAAAGTCACGAGAAGCAGAGCTAGAAGGTAGATACGAGAATGGCAATATACCAATGCAAAGGCAATAAGGCATGTACATTGGCACTGATAGAAAAGAAAGAGGTTGGAGTGAATGACAGTTGTTGGTGGTGTATGCAACTCGAGCAGGCATGGAAAGTTAGTCTTCTGAAATTAGAGGACCGGAAGAGGCTAAAGGGTCAATTACCCTGCAAAGTCACAACCCTGTTGACAGTTGCAAACAGCACCAACAAGGCCGAAGAAAAGACAGAGTGCAGAGAACCAGGTGGTAAGTAAAGTACAAAATTGAACAGTTTGGAAGTAGGAAAGTAGGATTGCAGAGTAGGTTAGGTTTAGATGTGCTCACCGCAGAGAAAAGCTGTGTGTGTGCAAAATGCTCAGTTGTTGTTTCTACATTCTGGATTATGCTGATAATGTCACAGACATTATAAAACACATGAAGAATGCAATCAGGGAACCGGATGATATGACTAACAGTCTGTTGAAGTGGTGGAATAGCCAAGGTTGGGGGGCGTGGCTGATGCAGGTGGCATTGCCCATTCTAGTGGGATTATTATTTCTTATAATTATATTACCATGTTTAATTTACTGTTTTCAGAATTGTTTAAATAAGATACTATTAGGGAGCATGGCTGCAATTGAACAAAGGTTCATGATGCAGACCATCGATCTCACGGAAGGGGAATTTAGGGAGTACGATGACAATGGCCTATGAAATCTGTATGAGAAAGGGCAGTGCTCATCTTACAGGTTGAGGCATCATGAGTTTGGTTATCATATATGATAAAAGATGGGAATGTGATGGAAATTTTCCTGACGTGGGTTTCTTCATGCTAATCTATGTAAGAATTGATTCAAGACTGTCTATCTTGTTGTTCTTAAATTCCTGTGAAATGTTTTGCTACGTGGCAGACCACTCAGCTCCTTTGCCCTTGAGCAAAGACCAAGAGGTTCTGGTAAAGATAAGGGGTGGCGACACATTTGTGTTACCAAAGATACGTTCTTGCTCAAGGGGGGGGGGGGGGAGAAGTTTGGATCATATAAAAGCCCCTGTAAATGAACAGGGAGTCACCTTCACTCTGCATATGTCTTTTGATGCAGACTGAATGTCAATAAAATATAAAATACCTTGCAAGGTAACTCATGCTCTCTGTGTGTTGCATTTGTCTAAAGTGTTTAAAAAACTCACCTTGATTAAGGAATAAGAAAATTCCACAACAATGTAAACAAATGTAAATTTTTTTAAGGAATGAGGGGTTTCTTTATTGTACATTTGAGTGTACGGTTTGCGCTGTTTAAATAACGTGTGTGCTGACGAGGAGTCGGCTGGCTGGGCGATTGAATCGCGCAGATGACATGTCAGCGCGGCGCGAGCTCTGTAATACCCGCTGTCTCGTCCAACTTTTGGATTATTTGGCTTCCCAAAGTTCGCGCGAGATGAAAAATCTGATCTTTGGCGAAAATTCTCGCCGCGTTTACGAACCAGGAGCTGGCTCTAGTAGGGACGTGATTATGACATAGCGAGCGGAGGCAGGAATCCGAAACAACAATGAAGGACTGCGCCTCTGAAGGATTTGATGGACCCAGACATGGCGCCGCACGAGTCAACGTCGTTCTTCAGCCTTCCATAGCACATAATGCGCAGCTATCCTCTCAACTAAATCCATGTCCGCCATTTCGCAATTAGACGGGCGCCGCCTGACAGAAGCCCCTCCATGACACGAATGAAGCGAGTAAAAGCAAAATGTTCAAGCGTCCAACTAGACGCTAATAGCGCGATTTACTGCGTTTGGTGTGAACACTCTATAAGACACTGACTGCATCTGACACGAGAAACTGGGGGGGGGTGGAGTCTGTTAAGAGATGATTGGGCCAGCCCAGTGGCAGTATGGAAAATGAACCAATGGGCTGCTGTCCCTGCTTTATGGGCCGGTCGTTGGCAGATTAAAAAAATATTATATTATATTATATCGGCCCCCAAGTGCGTCGGCCCACCGGGCATTTGCCCGGTATGCCAGATTACCAGTCCAGCACTGACTGAGAGCCATGTTAAAGAAGAAAAAAAATCATACCCTAAAAACAATCTTTGAGAAGTAGAGAAAAGCAATGAATATTTTACAGTGCGAGCGCAGCGGTGGACCCAGCAGGGTGACTCACAGACATTTACGGAGCTTATCAAACCCAGAACTCCCACAAAGGTCTGCACATGGACGGCATACTGGCAGCTGTTTATCAGGTGAACTGTTGGTGAGGCTTCATCCTAGAGACTTGATGTACTGTACCTCAATCAAGGAGATATTACTGCTGAAATGGAAAGATTGTCCTTTTGAAAATAAGAAGGTTGTGTGGTGAGCGTCCGCTCATGAGACCTGGTAAAGTAAGAGTGTAAAATAAGATGTTTGTTGAATTGACTCTGTGCACTCTGCAGGCTTTGCCCACCTTGTAATAAGCTTTGCCCACCCTGACTCCACCAAGAGCCGTTGAGTGAGAGGATCAGTAAACCCCTGTTGCTGTGAGAAAAGCTGTTTCATTGCCAGTGAACGGACTTGGTGCAACTCTCTGTCTCAGCTCCACACCCGCAGTAATTAAAAGAACACTCGACCAAACATCTGACAGCAGCACTAATTTAATTCCGTACCCGACCCTAACCGTTTGACAAAAAGGCCGCGCCCCGAACCGCACCCGCTTTATATCTACAAACCATTTATTTTCTTACGCAACAAGTAGCAAAATATTACGAATTCCTGGTAGTAACTAAGTGTGGCAGAGTTTCATGTGACACATCCAAGAGTGAATCCACTAAAATATTGTTAGCTAATAAAATGTTTTTATTTTGAACAAAAATGTTAAACCTACATTACTTGTTTTTATTTTTGTAAGATGTTTTACAATACAGTGCTGTGTAAACGTCTTAAGTTTACCATTAGATTCCAGCAGTGGTATAATGTGTACATATAACAATATCTTAGCCTCGAAAAACAACCAGAAACTCTGTGAGTATAAAAGAGTTTAAAGCACTGATTTATTGTAAATAAACAGACACATTCAGAATTCAAAATTCAAGCTCTGTCTTTATTTGAAGAGTTCTAAGGTACAGTAATCACTATTTGCACATTAGATTACTTGTGTGGTGAGGTGCTCACATTGTGTATTTATCCAAATATTATTGTCAACAGGACACTGACTAGCCCCTCTTAAACTGCGACAAAGGGAATATTAAGTCATTACAAGGACACCCCAACAAATAATTATTTCTGTTCCTACAGAATAATGCAAAAAAGACAAAGAATGTGCACAAGCTCTACCTTCTCACAAAAAGGGATTCAGTGGATGTAGACATGCAATATAAAAATAATAATAAATCAATATAATGTAACATATGTATGACAACAGACAGTATCTTCATTTACTATTGTGGTCTATAATTTCATTGATTTTTTCAATTTTTCATTTATAAAGTTGAAAAAAGTGATATAATATAACATCATGACAGAGAATCAGTGGTAACATTGTCACATTACGGTGGGTCAGTGTTAACTAACCTCTAGTTAAGCTACAACTAAGGCTTAGCTTGATAGTTTGCCTACCCCGGACCAGGCTAGTTTCTCAGCTTAAGTTGCCATTGTAACTGAGTTCTATTTTAAGTTTGCTTTATGAAACCAAATCGACCAACAATAGTCTGATTTAGCAAAATAAGCCTGGCTTATTTAGAAATCTTGTTTTATGGAACACCCCCCCCCCCGCTCTTCAGACAGAGCTTGAACACAATAAGCAGGACTGTGTAAAAGCAGCTTCGTATAAGCTGAGGTGAGTCGAAAATAGTCTTGGCTACTGGATCCACCTTCTGCCCGCACGTATTATTTCCGGACCCGAACCCCAAATGATACATGAATAATGATTCCACCCATTTATCCGGCGGGTGATGGTTCTGACACCATTGCGCCGAACAATGCTTCATGAGAGGAAATAAACATATACTTCTCATGAAAAAGCAATAACACATGCACTAGAAATGGATGAGTTTGTGACAGAATTCTCTAAAATGAGCAGAAAGTTAATGCTGTGAATATTATACTGGTGATATGAAAAACTCTTTTTATGTTTTTATCTAATCTAAAGTTACTAAATTGTAAAATAAATGTAAATTTAAACAAAACTATGTAGCTATACATAAGAAAGTAAAAATAAAAATGCTATACGATATTAATACTAGACATAAGAATTCAAGTTATTTTGAAAGTAATTTGTTTATAATGCCTGGAACGCCTGGTACACAGTATATACTAAAAATTTATATTTTTAGAGGAATATGTCAGTGTTAAAATAAAATCTGCCATTTTGGGGTGAGATTATTTTTCTGTTCTCTACAAAGACATTTTACTGTAGGGGGGGTAATAAATGTAAAAAAATATTGACTGCATTTTTTCAGTTTAATTAATGTCATTCAGTCTCAACCAAAGACTCAATTCTTGGTTATAAAAAGATGGTAACTGTACACAAAGGAGCAGATTGAGGAGCTCTAAAGTGCTGCAGTGTAAGAGACAGCTAAACATAAATATGCGGCAGAAATATGACACCAAGTAGGAGAAGAAATCAATCAGTTGTTTACTGAAAAAAATGTTTGGATCCTGGAAATCTCAGGGGAGAAGACTGAAACACATCACAAACTCCATGTGGTCTACTGTATATGCAGCTCGAAACTACTGTAGCAAAGTAAAGATTGCAGGGTGTAGGGTGACTGAAATGTTGCTTCAAATGTGATGTCTTAGATATTTTTGCATAAAATTTGAATCTCCTATTTGGAATATGTGGAAGAATGTCAGTAACCAATGTCATCCTCCATTTACTGCCATAGTAGGGAAAATAAATAGTTTCGGAATCAATGGGGGATGAGATCTGTTTGGTTACTGCCATTCTTTCGAATGTCTTCCTTTGTTTTCAGCAGAAAAAATACATTTTTACAGGTTTGGAACAATCTGATGGTGAGTAAATGATGACAGAACTTTCATTTTTTAGTTAACTATGCCTTTAAGAAACATCACAAATTTTACGTGCAATTTCAGTAGTTATTGAATGAATTGATATCATCGGTCTCGGCTGATATCACTCAATTGGTATTGGTGGAGAAATTTTGTTGATTTACTTATACAGTGCTAAAGGGATTTAAATAACATGACCCTTGCATTCAAATTCCACCAGATTTGACATGAAAGAAATTATAATTGATCATTTTGAAAGCGGTTTTATAAAGCCAGCTGGTTGCTTGATTTCCATCTGGAAAACTTTTCATTTTAAATTAAAATTCATGATTATCATATACCAAGGCAGTGCCCTTCAACATGGGAATAAATCATTATAGAGAGGTTTGTGTGGACTATATGAACTTTGAATACTGTTTATTAAATCATGTATCTTATAAATGAACGAGACAAGGAAACAATTTTAAGAGATTGAATGAAAATTAAGAGGAATAACAAGACAAGACTGAATCATCATATTTCACCCAAAATCATCATATTTCACCCAAAACTAAAAATAATGAATGTACCCTATTGTCATTTTAAACCTGTATGTCTTTCTATCTTCTGTAGAACACAAAAGAAGCATGTTGGTAACCGAACAATGACGCTACCCAAGGTTTTGTGTCTGTACAATAGAAGTGAATGGGTATCGTTGTTGTTCTGATTTTTGCAGAACAAAGTCAAACAGGTTTAAAATGACAAAAGGGTGAGTAAATGATGACCAGAATTATCTTTTTTTTAGTAAACTATCCCTTTAAGATAACAGAAAATCTTAAAAGAACCCTTTACCCGGGAAACTTTGGTTAAAGAGACCTAAATAATTTAACAATCACAGCCACTCAAGGAATGGACATGACCATTAAATTTAGTACTATGAAGATAATTTGCATTCAGTGTAGTTTGTTCTGTTTTTAATATAATTAGCCTTGATAAGAAATATAGCACGATGTCTCACAACAGCACTGCAGAGGGCTTTGCGTGCTCTTATGAAATTCAGCGATTTAAAAGACCGGTCAGGTTAAAAATTTAGCATGATGTCTCATAATAGCACTGCAGAGGACTATTCCATTTTCAAAGATCAGAAAAGCATTCTGCTCTACGAACTACGGCATGAACCAACAGCAACATACAGTAGTGAACTTCATTATAGACTGCAGGAACCATGTCTTCAATGCTTACTCTCTGACTAAACCTGTCCACTGGTGAAGGGTTTTGCCTCCCAAGGAGCACAACACTCAATGATAAACTATAATCCTTAAATGCACAGTACATTATGCCTGTAACTCTTCCCCTAACAAAATAATTAAAATTGCAGTTCTGAATTTCCGAATTGATGTCTCTTTTCTGTTGAAGTACTTCATAGTTAACCTAAAGTCAGCTGTCTCAGCTGATAGCAGTTATAGGTTGTGCACAGTGCTGTTAAACCTCAAATGTGGGAAAACAAGAGGTTAAATAATGAGGATTAGTGTGGATTACGGTAAACAGGGATTTGGTAAACTCCTGTCACCTGTAAAAAGACTATTGTAAAGTGTAGCACTCTATTTATATCATTTCCTCTACGTACAATATTTCATTAAACACAATTACTCTTAACAAAGAGAGAAAATTAAAGAAAGAGTAAATATTCAGTCTAGAAAGTGAATTGTGTCATACAGAGGTTTCAATATTTTCAATAATTTCCACCATGGATTTGGATGGGGACAGTAGGGTGCATTCATCCTGGTCCCACAGACTTCCTGGACTGGAGTTTCCATCCATGCTAAGATCATCGTCTTCTTCAGATTCTTCCTCACAGGACTCTAGATAGTGCCCTTCTTGAGCATTGATCCCTGAGTCCTCTGAGCTGGAAGGAGAAGAGCAGTGGCCCATTTTAGGTCCTTTAACCGTATCCACAACAGTCTGCTTCTCTTCTCGTTGCTTCTGGGAAAACAGATTTCTCTGAGGTGGGGTGGGAGGAGCCTCCGGATGCAACGAGGGCCGTTGAACATAGCACATCTTGCCATTGATGCGTTTGACGATGTAATCATCAATAAAGAGTTCAGCAATGTTGCAGTACTTTGGGGACTCCGGACATGGTGGAGGCAGGAAGCAGGGGGAGATGCGGAGAAAGCGTTCCATTAGGGAGATGGAAAGATCGATGGTGTTTGTGCAGTCCGATGGAGCGACCGGCACGGAAGTGCTGGGTAGTTGCCCGACATTGGTCATGGGTTGGTATACATATTTACCTGTAAAAACAAAGTCAGGGCAGATTTAACCGGCATATCTAACAAAAAGCAAGCACAAACATATGCATTAAAATTGTATTATGCTGTATCTCTGAGGCAGGAAATACAAACTTAAGGAAATGGAGAGGCTACAAATGTAACTACTGTAGTTTTAAAGAAATCAAATTAAAAGTCAGAGGATGCTTCAGTAGGTTCGGGAAGCTTGCAGTGTTTAGCAGTATTGATATCGGCCTTTGGCAACTTCATCATCCTTCTTTAAAGTATCTCCTGTTTTTATTAAAAAATATTATACTGTGAAAAATGTACATGCCAATGAAACTATTGGCTTCAATCCATGTTTGGATTTACAGTCAAAAGAGGTATGTCAGAAATGTAATCTTTTCAAACGTATTTCATTATATAATACACCCCAGCCACTAAAACATGTGCACATACAGTCAAAGAGATAAAAAAGGAATTATCCAAATAGAAGGTTATGCTTTAATCCTGTGAGGCGGTTTTACAGCGCAGCAATAGGTGAAACACTCAAAAAATAAAAAAGTGGACATCCAGTATTCCTACATTTTGTATAATTTTATTCTTTGTTCACTTAAAATGTAATTCAAAGTTTTTTGCAACAAATATTGTAGTGGATACGTTTTGAAGATTTTTCACTGTCCTTCTCTTTACTGAGCTTTTTAACATTTAAGACGATTTAATAAGTTAAATTGTTAAAATGTCCTTTAGTAAATGTTGCAAACTTCTTTGTATGTGAAAAGGGTCATAATGTTTCTGCCAAGTTTTTAAAGTTGAATGGCTTTTATATTTAATATATTTATATATTAATATATATTTATATTCATCCTGGTGATAATAATATGCTAGTGTGCTCAAATGTTTTACGCTATTAAAAAGAAAACACTTCTACTTACACTATTAAAAAAGGAGCTTAAAGAGGTTCTTCAATGCCATAGAAGAACCTTTTGGTTCCATAAAGAACCTTTAACATCTGAAGAACCTTTCTGTTTCACAAAAGGTTATTTGTGGTAAAAAAAGTTTCTATAGATAATAAATAAGTAAGAAAGAGATGTGTTGTGTATTTACGAAATGTGAATTGACCTTTAATTTTCCTTACACCCTCCTGTGTTTTGTAAGTAACTGGTGGTTGTGCCATCCAAAGATGCAATAAAGATGGTGAGCCCCTGATTAACATGTAGTCCCATCTCTTTCATGGTATTTCTAATAAAATAGCAGACAAATGTAACATAATTGGCAATGAGGATCTTTGTACCACGCTACGTGTTGTTGTTTTGAACATTAGCTGATGTTTCAGGATATGATGTTCGCAGTGTGAGTTCCCCAACCAGATCACGCCGTTCTCTATGACGGAGCATGAGGGTGAATGCCCTTGGGTAGAGGGCGACCCCGTACACATCCGCGGTAGTCGGCACGGAAGAGCAGTCTTCGCTGGAAGGGCAGCTGATGACGGACCGCAGATCAAGTAAAAAGTGAGAGGAATCGCTGACGAATGGTAACATAGAGGGGCATGAGTAAGAATAACAATGGCGGGATTAATCGGTAGCATTGGGCTCTTTGATGAATCAGTAGAGCAATGGAGTGCATAAACTGAAAATATCGAATACTTGAAAACTGAAGCTATTGTGCCAACATTTCAAAGCGTTAAGGGGGTGAAAACGTTTAACTCGCTGCGTAGTTAACTCACAAATTCTATCAGGAGATGAACTTACTCAAGGACCACTATTCGCCCAACCCACTGAGTTGGAATCTATCTCTCAATTAGAGGCGGTCCATTAAAGAACATGACATTCACATCTACCGGAAATCCTGTGAAATTTAACCAATCAGATGACAACTTCGAACGTGCTGAAGTGTTCCCAAATTGTGCAAAATGCATCAGACGTTCAGCCAACGGATCAAAGGCGTGATGTCTGAGGCTGAGACTACACCATACGTGACCAACTTGTTTTTGGTCTTCGAAGTGAGGCAGTACAAAAGCGATTACTAACTGAAAGTAATTTAACATTGCGAAATCCATAGAGATCAGCACATCAATGGAAGTGGCTGCGAAAGAGGCACAACAACTAAGTGCATTTTCCCAAGTGCACACAAGTCAACATCAGATAAACCATGGTATGGCTACAGAAAAGTGGGGCATCAGCCTGAAAATTGTTGTTGCAAAGATATAAACTGGCCACATTGAGCGTGCCTTAAAAAATAAAAAGACAAAAACAATCAAAAATGCAGCATTTAAAGAAGAAAAATGATTAGAAATTAAAACGGAAGCGTGTGAATCAAATGGGAAATGCTCAGCAGAAACAGAGTGATTCTGAAACAGAGGAAGAGGATTCTTTGTGTGTCTTATCTGTTTCAGCTGATGAACGAGGCGACTGGGTGACTCCTCTTTTACATGGGAAACCAGTACGTATGCAGCTGGAAACTGGAGCTGCGGTATCACTGGTGTCAGAGATAATATTTAAAGAAACGTTGTCGCATCTCACACCTCAACATTAAACTGAAGACCTACACAGGTGAGATAGTTCCTGTTAAGGGGTTATCAAGGTGACAAGTGAAATAAATATGCAGAAAGATCGAGAGAAACCATCCAGCTTTGCTAGGAAGTACTTGGCTGGAAAAGATTAAAATTAATTGGCAAGAGGTCCGCCTGGTCGGCGAAAGCACAAAACTCCAAGAGATTCTTAACAAGTACTCAGATGTGTTCAGTGATGAACTAGGTATGAAGGACAAATTTAACAGTGAAACCAGGCAGTCAGCCAAAGTGTTTGAAAGCCCGACCTGTGGCATACAGTATGCAATGAAACCCAAGGTTAAACCTGAATAAGAGAGACTTATGAAGGTTTTGAGACTAGTACACACAAGTGAGTGGGCCACGCCAATCGTGCCAGTCATAAAGATAGACGGCTCCCTTTGGATTTTAAAGTGACCTTAAATCTAGTTCCGACTCTGGAGAAGACCCCCTGCCTCTAATTGAGGATCTCTTTTCTGGTCGTGCTGGGGGCCAACGGTTCAGTAAAATTGACTTGTGTCAGGCATACTTGCAGATGCGTGCGGACCCGAGTTCACAAGAACTTCTCACCATTATGAGCCACAAAGGGATGTTTGGAGTAAAAAAAGTTGTTCTTGTTTGGAAGGCGATTCGTGCACAAAGACCTCTCGTGTCCATTTTTGGCCCGCAGTAAGAGATCGCCCATTATTTTCTCGGACGAGGTATTGAATTTTATTTTATGTCATCGTAAATGAATTAGCATGCAAGAAACATGGAATGTAATGCTACGTTAGCCAGAGAATGATGTTGGACTTTGTCAATTGATTTGATAGCGTAATGCTACACAGTTTTACGTGTTTAAAACAATCATACACTCGTTGTTTAGAAAGAAATTACATTTACGTTTTTTGGGTGTCCTTTACTCGCCAAAGAGTAATCGGGATCCATAATAACAGAACAACAGATGCTGCATCCCAGATGCTATTTAACCACTTCCGCATTTGCGTGTTGCTGTAGTTTCTACAACCAGAAACTGATTTTTGCCCGGAAACGCTATTGCAGAGCACCGGATATTAAGTCACTGATATGCAACAAATACAAGGGAGACAAGGGACAGGCCATTTAAAATAGGAATTTCTCTGGATTTGCACATTCTTGGGAACATTTGGGATAATGGAAGTACACAACTGCATGAAATATATCACACTGTGCAAGTGATTTTTGGATATTTCATAAAGAAATTCTTCCATTTTGTGCCTTTTAGACAGAGACACTTTGTCATTTTATGATTCATAAGGATGCTCACAATTTCCCCCTTACGGGTGCTACAGTATGTGCCATCAATGCGACCGTCAACAGCAGACTATCACCCCACATGCAAGTGCAGAATGGCAAAGGCTCATTGTGAAATTTGGAAAAAGTCATTGTTCTGGGTCTCTCTGTGCTAGTACAGCAGTCTGACCGCTATTTCTTGGACCATGTCAAAAATCTCCCCCCCCCAAAGTCTGGAGAAGATAAACGGCACAATTTCCGTTCCACACATCTGGCAGAATGCAAGCGGGGTGTGATCAGGACATCCACAGTATGACAACACTAATCCGCTGTTATCTAAGTCCCAGATAAACATCCGCTAACTCGCTCATGGCCTTTGACAGAAAGACTCTCATCTCTGACACGTACAAATAGAAATTAAACACACATGTCACCCAACTTTGAAGTGCTCAGTCTCATTGTGTGCACAGTGAGCACTTATTTGTGGGAAACAACAACAAGTGAAACAATTTAATAAAAAATCCAAGCTTTGATAACCAAATTAACAATAATTTCATGTGCTTTATACAGAATTGGACGAAAAATCCATTTAAAATGCATTAAATTTCAAAAACAGCATATTTACAGCATACATGGCCTCACTTTAAAACCTTTCTCTCTCCCGCACACCTAAAAATGACTAAATAATACAGAAGGCAGCTCTACAGAAATAAAATATGAACACTAGCACGATCCCATTTGCTTCCCCAGTACAGATTTATTTTGAATAATTAAGAATGCACAGTAAGCTTCTGTCAAATATGTCATATTGGGTTTTGGCTTTAAGAATACTGTATGACTTCAGGCCGTTGGTATATATTCTCTTGGTTTGGTTAAACCTGCTCTTCAATGCCAGAAATGAGTGTTGAAATAAAAATAGTTTTCCACCCGCGAGAACACTTCAAGATGAAAAAGATGCATGAATAGTTTCATTTGTTGAGCATAATCATCCTCATGTCTAAGCACAAACTGTGCTGTATACTGAAGATGCAGATGTGGAAGCCACAAAGAATGTTTCTGATCTTTTTCTTGTTATCCTGTAGGGACTGCCCATGAAACAAAGGCTTTCGACTAGTGGATTGTGAAAAATCTGTAGGCCTACTGAAAAAATAGGTTAAAAAATAACACTTTAGATTACGGCCTGCAATGTACCACATAATTAAACAGAATCTTCATCTTAACTAATTGTAACAATAATGTACCTCTACAGTACATATTTGTAGCTAAAGGGGAACAATATGCTAAGTTTGGGAAAAAAAATTATAAAATACATTTACTGTAAGTATTCTAAAACTAAGGGGTAACTTTTACTAATATAACGTGGAATGCATGACCTGCAGTATGCTACACAAAAATTTAACATACACTTAATTTTGTAATCGCAATGTACCCATAAATAAGCTACTGTGGATATGAATTAAGTAATTAATTAAGGGTTCTTGTTTTATTATTATCGTAAACATGAAACAAGGGGAAATTATGTGTTCAGTTTTTGCGAATGCAAAATAGCACGAATGAAGCACGCAGACTGCCTGTCAACTGAAAATTAGGCAGACTTTTGACTATAGGATCATTTTTATTTTATTTTAGGATTGTTGGTGACTATAAGTTATTTTGATGAGTTATAATGTGTAAAATATGAAAAATCAATGTTGATCTTTTGGGACTATACAATCAAGATTTCAAGAGCGGTTTGTTTTGGATGATTATATGCCATGTAGTTCCCTCATAAATATTTTTGTAATTTTCCTTACTCTTACCCCTTTATTCCCTAAACTTTACATATTGTTCCCCTTTATCTACAGATATGTACTGTTACGCTGTTAATCCTGTTTAATAATGTGGTACATTGCGGGCCGTAATCTAAAGTGTTACCAAAAAATATGCTAAGCACAAAGATTCCTATACAATTAACCATATACTGTAACTGTGAATACACATAATAAATTGCTCACTTCTAACAGTGATTAGGAAAGATAGGTAAATAGATGCTTTATACAGCAGGAGAACATAACCTAGCCTGCACTACTGTTTCACTTGCAACAAGGATAAACATGGTTTGTGCCAACCACATTGTATTATGAGCAGTGAATTATTGACTGCTGACAGCATGAAACCATTTGAAACTCAATTGTGTACAATAAACCGTTCTGGTACTCTGCTGGGTCTCCGCTCAAAAGACACAATGTAAACTGGATCCTGAACCAAAGCGGTGGGGAACCACTACTGTGAAATACAGCCACTGCAGACTGTAGATGATGTTTTCTTATTTATGTGTAGAAACATTCATAGATATATGAAAACACGGACACGTGCATGATTCAATTTGTACATGTTATAGCAAATGTTCAAACAATTAGTGATCTAAGCAACCTATTAGTCAACAAGCCTTTTACGCTTAAATGCGATCTTGTGGAGAGTGCAAAGGAAGGAAACTGCAGGGGTGGGATTGTCCCTTTCTTCATGTGCAATCAACAATAGAGGTTCGACTTGTACAGTCTGCCATTCATTTACAGACTGCTTTCAGTTCTTTGTTTTATAAAAGTGTCTGACAAAAAGCCGGATCTCCAAGCCAGAACCGAGCTCACAGAGGAAATCAATGTCTGACAGCTGGAGCTGCAGGCAGAGGGCCAGAATCAGGAGGATTCCTTCTCCACGTTTCACACATGGCCATGTAACATCACTACACAGTGGGGACACACCTGGAGCGCAGTCTCTGCAGTCTTCCCTGGAATCACTCAGAGCGGGACTCGATGAAGCAAAGCTTTCTGTATGGTGTGTGCAGGCAGTGCTGACTAACATTAATAAATTATCACAATGTAGAAGAAACAGTGTGTCGTCCTATTGGAATTCTCATCACAGTCTAAGGGAAGTCAAGACAACACAGTACAAACTATACTTTTTTTCAGAACAGAATTAGAAGCATGTCAGATTAGTGATTTATAAAGGATGTTGTTCAGTTGTTTTGGATCGTTCAACTATTTCGTATTAACAAGTTACAGGGATAGTTCACCCCACAATAAAAATCCTATCATCATTAATTTACCCTCATGTCATTAAATACCTGTATATGACTCTTTCCTCTGTGGGACACAAAACAAGATATTTTGTGAACTGTCTGTTTTGTATCCACATATGGAAGTATTCTTCAAAAAATCTTCTTTTGTGTTCTGCTGAAGAACAAAGTCATACAGAGTTGTGAAAAAATGTAAGATTTAAAATTTTTGGTGAACTATCCCTTTAAGCTTTAGGACCCATCCGTGGGCTGGTGCATTCATTGCTGGCTTGAACAAAGAACTCTCAGCAACAAAGACAAGTGCAGAGTTTGCCCATGAAAAAGGCATCTATGCAATCACACATCTCCATTAAACGGAAGGATCTGACAGAAAATGGTGAGCGTTTCACCTGGTACTGAGTCACACATAGAGAAGGACTTGACAATTGAGTGTTTCATCGTATCACATTGTGAAAAGCTTTCATTGTTTGTGCTTGGTGTATTTTTAAAGGCCTATGGTTTCTAATGACTGAATTCAACAAATGATTTTAGCCATAAATTATTCAGCAATATATGCAAACTAAACAATACACAGCGGTTTGAGACGTTTTTTTCAATTATTTCACGCTACATGTACTGCTTTTCACAATAGCACACATAGTTATCACAACAGAAGCGTGCTTGCTGATAAACTTATAGAATGTAAAAATTATAGACTGTCTCTATAACAATAACGGCAGATTATGCTGGCATCACTATACATACGAGACAAAAGACATACATGTATGCAATAAACATTGAGTTTCTTCCAGCATCCCCTACTATTTACCCAATAAATAAAATGGCTGTGAGCATGTCAGAAATATACTGTACAACATGGTTTTGTTTCAACTATAGCACAATGCATACAACAATAAATGATGAATTAGTCTTAAAACAGGAGATGCATACAGTAACTATGTTTTTAAACCGATTTGAAATTATTAGGATTATAGACAATCTTTAATAGCCCAAATAAGAAATAAATATTCAGTCACAGATGAGACCTCTTTAATATCTCAATTGTTTCTCCTAGACACCAGTGAGATTCAAAGGGGGTAAACTGGACCTTTTTGCAGAACTCTCCTGGGTCCTTTAAATAAAAATAGCCTGAAATCTCACAAATGCCTCTAGAAGTCACAGAAAATTCTACAATATCACAAACTGAGCTCAGATTTGTCTAGTCTGAATTAAAAAGTCAAATTTTGATAATTATTTCAATATGAACTGGAACATTTCTCAGTATACTAAAAAGATGCTTCAAAAGATTATTTGACGGTTCCATAAACCATCTGTTTCACAAAAGGTTCTTTGTGTAGAAAAATATTATTAAAAAGTAAGAAAGAGATGGTTCTTTAATTCTTTGTGGACTGAACCTGAGTGAGCATTAAATGTTGTTTAAGCTGTTCACACAGTTCTAAAAAGAGTGTAGTGTGCTCATATTCCTCCTTTTAGCATAATGAAACACTTGGGATCTGACGTCAGTCACACAAGAGAAAAGAACTGGGGGAAGTAAACATCCTGTTAAGCAGCAAGCTGACACTTCCTATTAACAAGTACATAAAACATTGTGAAATCAGACAAAGAATATAGAATACGGAGGTTAAATCAGGGTTCAAGTGGGGCGATGTCTGCTTTGTTAAAGTCAACAAAGGTTAACCTCATGGTAACGCAAGGGCAATGTCGCACTGGAAATGCTGGTGGGGTATTTCTAGTGAGATATTCATGGCTTACCCATCTTGCTTACTAAGAAATTCTCTAGCTTATGCTCAGGTACAACTGAAGCCACATAATGCTGACAGCACACTGGGACAAAAGCATCCATGCAAAAAGGTTTCTGACGCCAAAATAGCTTCATAAATGTTTATGAAACAGCTGGGAGAATAAATAAGAAATCTGTCTGTGTAATCGTACACACAAGCATGTGATCAAAGAAATGTATTGTTTGAAGCACAGATACAATACGAGGAAATACTTTGTGCCAATTAACCTATTTTTAAGATAACTTATTGACGTGTATGTATTTCTGTAGCTTGTTTGGTCAAACAGTGACACAAATAATTCTAATAACATCTCCATCGTTTTGTTTATTGCAGATAAATAACACATTATAATGATATATACTCAACGTTTTATCTTTAGTGCCTCACAATATGTTTAGAATGGAGTGAAATGTATTGTTCTCTGAGGTCGGAAAACTTACAGTGACACCAGCCCAAATGACAGCACCAGTGCAGTTTGAAACACTTTCCATGGCTGTGCGTAGCGCAGATGGACAGTCCATCACAGGGGAGAAAGTCTGGCCGGCCTGCACAGCTTTTGGCCAAAGCTTGAGCTTCATCTAGCTTCTCACTTTTCAAAGGTTTCTGAGCTCCTGTGTAAGCCATGATTCATTCACTCTCTGAAAGAGAAGATATAGACA
The DNA here is from genome assembly GCF_947034865.1 of Barbatula barbatula. Classification (NCBI taxonomy): domain Eukaryota; kingdom Metazoa; phylum Chordata; class Actinopteri; order Cypriniformes; family Nemacheilidae; genus Barbatula; species Barbatula barbatula. The sequence goes on from NC_136772.1 coordinate 16,095,064, forward strand.
CGTCATAATAGGTTTCAAATACAAACTATACTCCACACAGTAAGTATGTTGAAATACTAATAAACTTCCAGTATTACAGAGTTACTAACTTGAATACTGCGATTGTAATATATGAGACATGTATCTTAGACACTGTTATGTAGAATGTAATGTAAAATATGAGTCCATTTAAATAAATAACCAACCGCGTAATGATGTAAGAATCTGAACATTTGCAGTTGCTTGTACTCACCTAATTCAGGCTCGAGCGCTCACAGTTATTGTCCTGTCTGGAACAACATCTGCATTCAACTTTACAAAAAGCAAAGCCTTTTAGTCGTGATAAATATGAAGAATGGCATTTTCCATACAAAACTGGTTCATAGCTTCTCGGTGTAGGTTATCCTTATGTTTTTATAAATGTTCACAACGTGCCTATAAAATTGAGTTTAAAACAACAGCTGGATCCTTAGGCGGTAAAATACTCGCACGTATCAGACATTCCGCTATTTGGAGCTTAATAAAAGCAACGCGTCGTGAAAGCAGAGCCCGGAAAAGCGTCTCATTGTGCTGCGCCTCGCGGCGGATAACCGAGTCTCTCTCTAGCAGTCTCTCATACTGAACGCATCTGCTCTCACAGTATCTGTCCAGCAAACGGCGCTATTATCCCCTCAGTACAAGTGTTTTCCTATCATTACACTGTGACACGTCATCATAATATAGCCTTTATTTGACCCTTTATAAAGTGTAGTCCACCTATTCAATACATCTGGCATAAAAATACTTTCTCCCAGTGGCCGAAAATAATGACCAATCTCGGACAATTGACATTTCTGCTCTTTATTTAAATGACTTTATTAAAGATGCATTATATTTTGCGTGCACGTTGCATTCGCGTGTTTGGAGTGTAAACATGAAGACCAGCTTTGAGAATTGAATGAGCCTTGGCCCGAAAATTACATATTTAAAAAGAGTGACCATCAAATATTACTTTAAGAGAAGACCAACAAAAACTTTAGTCAATGTATGCTTATTTCATTTAAGCATTTTTGTATATTAGAATAAAACCCATATTCCCTGTTACGCTGTGGTTTGCCAAATAATTTGTCCAATAAATACATTACAAGTTTGTTTTGTCCATTTGTACCATACACCTCATATTCGAAAGAGTGCATGATGTCATAATCTAACCAGCATTTAAAAGTGAATATTGGTCAAATACACCCCTGAGGATTTGCTCATCTAATTATAACATAAGGAAATCTAATCTTTAATTGAAAGAAAATACTGAAAAAATCATTTGGCCTTGGTGGTTTAATTTTCATGCCTTCCTTGAACACAGTTCAGACAGGGTTAACTGAAAGGTTTAGCAGCGTTTAATTAAAGGGCCTCAAACTTATTGGAGCAGTTTGAAAGCAATAGCAATTAACTTACCCATCCCAGCAACACATGTCACACCATACCTCACACACCCAGAGAGTCAAAGCCCAATTTATAAAAAAGTTTATTCTCAAACTGAAAATTCTATGGAGCCATACAGTTATCAAACTAAATAAACAGGTAAATACTAAGTATCATTACGTAACGCAAAAAAACCCTAATAAAATCGGTTGATAATTAATAGTTTATAAAAAATAAAAGAAAGGTTATTAAAAATATATTAAAAAAATATTAAATAAATAAAAGTACAAGCAGACAGTCTTAACTAATTTTTATAAAGGAAACCTCTAATGTATGATTCTTCCTGCTCTCAAAATGCTTAAGATTTTGACAAAAACTCTCATCACTCCATGTTTTGTGACCTTGGTGAAAATACATACTGCATTGTGCATTAAATGACAGCTTCCGAGAAATGCTAACAAAGCACTTTAAAACCAATTCAGGCCTGAAATAATGATACGCGAGACAGGGTTAAAAAAGAACAGTCTTTATTAACAACAAGTGTTATGATAGATTTCATCAAACTTAATTACTATATTAGGCATGATGGTTATTTTAAAGATGGCTGTGCATTGTTTTGATATGCTCTTTCCATTTTTGAATAGGAGGACTGCCACAAGCAACAAGTTTCTTCAGCAACTGACTGGGTTCCAAATGAGGCACATCTGGATGGGCATGATGATAATGCTCCAACCTATCCAGCACTCTTCCCAAACCAATCATGTTGGCATAGAACATGGGCCCACCTCTGTGCCTCGGGAAACCATAACCAAACAGGTAGATGACATCGATATCTTCTGGTTGAGCAGCAATGCCATCCTCCAGAACACGGAAGCCCTCATTGGCCAGGACATAAAGGCATCGCTCAATTATTTCCTGACTTGAGATGTTCCGCGGTTGGATGCCGTACCTCACCCTGTAGCCCTCAAGAAGGTTTTGGATAAGTGGGTCTGGCTTTGCCTCCGTACCCCCAGGTTTGTCATACACATACCACCCACGTCCTGTCTTCTGGCCCATCCTGCCCTGCTCACAGAGCATGTCTGGAATCGGACTGTACCTACGCCCTTGGCGTCTACGTGGGGGATCTTGGTCAACATCTGGTCCAGTCAACCCAGATTCCTTCCTGATTCTCCAACCGACATCAAGGCCTGCGAGGTCAGACATCCTGAACACACCCATTGCAAAACCAAACTCCTCTAGAGCCCCGTCAACCTGTTCAGGCGTGGCCCCTTCCTCCAAAAGAAAGTTGGCTTGATCTGTGTAAGACTTCACCATGCGGTTTCCAACAAATCCAGGACAGTTTCCAACGGCAACACACACCTTTCCCATTCCCTTACCGAGGCTCATCGCTGTGGCAATGGTTTCACTTGAAGAACGAGGCCCACAGATGACCTCCAGGAGCTTCATCACATGTGCAGGTGAAAAGAAGTGCATCCCAGCTACCATGTGTGGTCTATCTGTCATACCAGCCAATGCATCAACATCCAGCCCAGAGGTGTTGGTGTAGAGCAAAGTGCTTGGTCCACACACCTTTGAAAGATCTTGGAAAAGACGTTTCTTAAGAGCCAAGTCTTCAAAGACAGCTTCAATGACAATGTCCACATCCTTCACGTCCTGTAAGCTGAGGGTGAATTGGAGGAGGTTGAGGGAGGCGGTTACTCCCCGTCTTTTAGCGTCTCTCTCCAGCATACCAATCACCATCTGCCTACCCGTCTCCAAGAGTTTCTTCTCTGTCTCAACAGCAATGACAGATATCCCAACACGTGCAAGGGAGACAGCAATGCCCCTTCCCATAGTGCCCAGACCTAAGACAATAAATGACTGGTCAATGATGAACAAAAAATTATAAATTGTCATTTCAAACCTGTAGAACACAAAAGACGACATTTTGAGGAATGTTGGTAACCAAACAACAATGGCCCTATTGACTTCCATTATATGGACAAAAAATCACAATCTTCTTTTGAAGTCATATACAAGTTTTGAATCACATGAGGCAGAATAAACGATGACAACTATTTTTATTTTTGGACCTCTTTCAAATATTCTTTGAGTACCTATGACGGCTGCCTTCCGGATCTCTCTGGGCTTTCTGTTGCTCCATTGCGCTCCACTTGGCAGAGTCCATTTCCCAGCAGTCCTCTGAGCAAAGAAGCAGTACTGTAGAGCCCGGGCCTGGCTGGAGCTAAAGAGAGAGGCCATCAATTCACTCTCTCGCTTCATACCCTTCCTGTAAGGCAGGGTTGCCGCTGCCCTCACTGCCTGAATACACGCCAATGGTGCCATGACTCCCCGAGCCTTCTTTTGGACCTGCATGGTCACTGCTTCAAAGAGGGCATCCACATTTGGAGGGCAGGGCATGGTGAGTGTACTTATTCTTCGGGAAGACAACGGTTCGGCTGGAAAAGAATCCAAAATATTTTCAATGAATTTAAACAAGATGAAAATTATTGTAATAGACAAAGTTTGACCCTCAGCCCAATGTGTATTTTCAATTTGACTGACAGGTTTACATGGAAAGGTTGTAAAGATATTATAGACTGAGACTCAATGTCCTAAAACAGCACATTTAAAACTGGTGTTTGAGTCATACTACTTTCACTTATTCCCACAGGGAGACAGAAATCCACACTCAACAAACCAATGCACACATACAGCCCAACAAAATGTTATTTTTCTGAAAGTGAAAGAATTGCACAGGGCAGTGCTTGATTCACCATAGCTTCTAACTGCATTAGATTTATCTCTCTCTTTCCCTCTCTGGAATCTGGGTCACTGTGATGTGTCTTAAAGGGCCAGAAGGAACAGAAACTGACATTCATATCTACTTTACTTTACATGCTTAATTCATTCCACAAATATTTAAAAGTACATTTACATTTAGTCATTTAGCTGACGTCCTACTTACAAAGTAGTTTAATCTGAGGTGAATAAACATTTCATTATATAGTGGCCACAGGCAACACATTCTCTAGCACAAAAAGTGTGATGAAAACTGATGTCTGATGCACTGTGTGTTTTATAATGGACTATACAGATGTATCTGTGCTTAATCTGTGATTCAGTGGGCAGGAATTGGATGGCTAATGCTGTGATTTATTGTAAGTAGGACGGGTCAGATCCTGACAGGTGCATGTGACAGATGTTTCAGTGTTTGGGAAACAAGATCAAGCTGCAAGAGCTGAGATCAGGATTCTACAGAGTGTTAGCAATATTGATTACTTCTCACATGTCTTTTTACCTAATTAAAAGCAAACAAAATGAACACATAACATTGACTAGATTGTTCAATTTATCCCAACATTGACCACCCACTCAGCACTCTTGGTACTGCTATTTCATTTCAAATTTCACATTCATTTTATAATATTAATGAACAGAGCTTTAATTAATAACCCAAATCTCCCTAGACGGATCCAAAGGGGCCACATATTTTCTGGCATTTTATGAAATATAGCAATGTATCATATATTTTATGCAATTAAAATTCAGAAAATAAACCCACCCACCCAAAATAATTAATCCTTGAATATGATTTTGGTTTAATATAAATTCTAGGTAATTTCACTGCAAATCATTATTTGAAGGGCTGCAAAGGGATGCACTCAAGACAAATGAAAAAGTTTGACAAGCACTGCTTTAGAATATAAAAAGTAAGAAATACAGTAAATTATTGAAATGAAATTGTTTGAGTAAATGGTTCTTACATAGCATCACTGAGCGCATTTACATGCACAAGCTTACGCCGATTATGCTTAGTAAGCTGATATATGTAAGGTCATGTTATCCGTTTATTTTGTGCATGTAAATGCACTCACTGTGAAGAAACTTTTCTAGCAACCTTTAAGCACTACAATATAATACAATATAAAGATTATTTTAGCGTTTCTATATTGCAAAATATCCATATGGGTCAAAGACGTTAAGATGTCCCCATGAAAATACATTTAGAAAAGAGTTTTATGTCCACAGAAAGCACATTAAATGAATGTAAGGAAAATGTCTACTTTATAGCTTAATTTAGGTTTTTGGAGAATAAAATGTCAAAATTTGGTTGAAATAATGTTACGTTGTTATTCAGTGTAATTCAAACAACGTGCTTATTCTGGCTTGTACATATTAAAATATATAAAAGCATAATGGAGCATATTGCTTAAAACGAGTAAAAAGTTCTTATTGACAAATGGCCAAAACCTGGGATAGTGAAAAATTATGAAAAGATGTAAAATTACAGAGAACGTAATTAGTCTTTAAATATGTAAAAAAATATTTTGTTTGAAAATATGTCTAAAAAGATTTTTTCAGTAAATTACATTTTAGTGGGCGTCTTCTGTAAATCAGGGTAAATGTTTTCAGAAAAATGCAATTAAATTAAAAAAAACTTTTTTAACAACAACAAATGTATGCTTTAACCCTTTTTTGTCTTTGACCCATATATAAACATAATTTGAGAGTGTGTGGAGACATGAAAATGTTTGTATTTTGCAATGTCTTGTCTCATGTAAGTAGGTGGTCCTTCATGACCACCTTGATTTGTGCAACCATGATTAAAAACTCCTTCTGATTTGCTTAATTTATTTGAAATTATGTAAAGCTCTACATTCAGAACGTTGTAATAACAACAATGTTAAACTTAATTAAAATTACTTCTATAAGCAAGGCTATAGATATACAGCACTATTTGGAAGCCTATTTTACTGCTTAGCAACCTTGAAGCTTCTGGTGGGTTTTTTGAAAAGATAAAAAAAACAAATCCCTATTAGGATCACATTCATGTTGTTTATCATGTAGGCTACTGCTTAACCAAAAACACTGAGCATATAGAAGTTCAGAAGACTATTTATATTAACATTTCCTATGAGGTCATATTTTAGGTGGAATCAACTGACTTCCTCAGAGATGTGTTAACCATTTAACATAAATCACTAAAGCATGCACACTTGGCTGCTGTCCACCATACCTGGGCACCGCAATTCCATTTAGTTGCCAGGGTTTGGCCAGGCTGATCTTTGCTCAGCATGTGATTACAGAGCGCGCATTAGCTGCGTGGCCAATCTTTAATCTCCCTCCAAAGCTCATCCTGACTCTATATGAACCCTGATCCCTCTGTAAGAGTGTCACTCACAACATTCCCATTACAAGGGATCTGGCTCCCTCAGTCTCAGCGGGAATGATTTTCTTGAGTCAGTATTTCATCTGCTATTGCCACCCTTATCTTTGCCTTTCCCTCAATGGTGACCCCCTCAGCAGTTCTGTAGAGGTCAATGAACAGCTATACTGTAGATCTGAGAATATTCTGTGTATGTCTGATGCAGAAAAACGAATTCATCCATTTCTGACTTCAAGACTTGATTATTGCAATGCACTACTTAATGGTTGTCCTACATCACCATTAAATAAGTTACCTTTAGTTTAAAATGCAGCTGCTTGATTCTGAAAAGGTCAAGAACATTTGACTACATAACACCAATGTATCATCCCTACGCTGGCTAATTCAAATGATACATATGATGCATACCAGTATTATCTCTTGTTTACAAGTAAATGAACAGCAGCTACGCTAATTGTTCTCTCTCTCTGCCCTCCTGGACCCTTGTTATTTTAATCCTGATACTAACATTTTTTTCATTTTTTGTCTTTCTTCCTGTAAAGCTGCTATGCAACAATGAAACATTGTGAAAAGCGCTATATACATAAAACTGAATTCAAATGAATCTACAAGAGCTCAATCCTTTAGCAGAAATATGTTTGAGAGTGTGGTTTTAATTGCTCTTATATAACTTTATTACTGAAGCAACTGAAAGATAAAGAATACATTTTCTAAAGCTGCAGAGAGGGAGTCTGAAATCCAGGTACAGTGGGCATGATTCACTATGCTCCAAGCGACAATCTGAACCCCGTTTTTTTGACTTGTCACCCACAAAAGCCCAGTGATTAAATACAGATTCTACTGAGGCAATTAGTTCCTGAACAGTTTCTAAAAACAGAAGTATTTGTCATTGCTTATTAACCAGTTTGAGATGATATAAAGACTATTTTATAATGAAAAGGAATAAAAGATCAGTAAAACTTCTCAAGACACAGACAGTTAAATATAAAAACATCACAATACATTTTAATTCATTGAAATCCGTTGATCTAAAGGGTCAAAATATTCTAACAATATTATGTTCCCTGACTTGTAGGGTTCTTCTTCACATGCTCTGCATGACCATGACATACCTACAGCTCTTAATGCAAACTCCACAGCCATCTTACACGCATTCTCATCTGTGACCTGGTCAACAATGCCCAGCTTTAGGGCATCCTGGGCAGAGACATGATGACCTGTAACAGTAATTGATTGTGGATTAGGTAATAGATGGATGACTGATGTGATGTGTGCTTCACTTCATTATTTTCTGGCTTATATACTATGACAAGTGGTGAAGAAATTCTATCATGATTACAAAATAACTCTTATGTGTTAAAGGAACAGTAATACTCTATCTGAGCGGAAGATTTTCAGCGAATGTGAATTTAGTGAATTTCCTCACACAGTGCACAGTATGTACCACTATTTTAAAGAATGGGCATGTCTTCAAATACAAATTCAATATAAATTATCAATCAGGATAATGCATACTTTCCTGCTATTGAAAATAATTCTTTACATTTTCCATATATTTTTTATGTGTTCCAGAGTAGAAAGGGTCATACAGGTTTTAAATGACATGAGAGTGAATAAATTATGACAGATATGTTGCATCAGAAACAATGTACAATACTGACCCCTGGTGGGACAAAACAACTTTTTTGCACTGAAAAAAAAATATGTTTAAAAATGTGAACGATCATTTGAGATTCATTCAAGATTCATAGGCCGTCATAGAATTAATGCTGTTTAAGAAATGTATATAAGCTTTGCTAAAACACTTTCTGAACCAATGACTCTATATTATACTCAAATACTCTAAAATCTATAATACTCCATCGGTAGTACACAAATTCATGATTAGGTGAACTGTGGGTGTGACTACAGGTTAAGTATATGATTTACCAGTGGTGATCAGTTCTAGTGCAGCAGGAATGCCAATGAGCCTGGGAAGGCGCTGTGTTCCCCCAGCAGCTGGCAGAAGACCCAAAGTCACCTCTGGAAGTCCAAGTCGTGCCTGGAAAACACAACATATTGTATATACCCAATGCATGAACCATAAAACAACCTTGCCCTACTATTCGAAACATCAAACCTTAATCTCAAAATGTATGCAAAGAATAGTACATAAGTTAATAAACTGTGTTCAATGGCTTACCTTAGAGTGTGCAATACGGTAATGACAGGCGAGAGCTAATTCGAGACCCCCGCCGAGTGCCACCCCCTCTATGGCAGCAACCACAGGCTTCTCTCCTGCTTCTATGTCATCAAACAACATTACCAAGGAAGGTCCTCTCATAGGCCCAGCAAACTCACGAATGTCTGCACCTAGAATGAATGTACAGTCCCAAAAAATCTTCTCACCTTCCTGACCATGCTTATAAAGATAATGAGCTGAAAGAATCTCACTGTATTTAACAAATGCACTTTAATGTACATGTATTATTAATATTTGAAAGCATATGGCAGCTTGAAAATATGCATTTTGTGTTTTACATAATCCTACCCCCACAGAATCTTTCATTCTCTCCACATATCACCACAGCTTTCACCTTTGGGTCACCCAGGGCGCGCTTAATGTTCTCTGTGATCCCATACCGTACTGCAGAACTACAGAGAAAGAGGAAGACATGACCGGATTTGTATAGATCATTCAAATAAATGCGTTCATAATAATTAATGCATACAAATACACAGTCCAGTATACAATATGACAACAAAAATCACAAGAGGTTGTTTAAGTTACGCAAGTCAGAGCAACAAAACAGATAAGGATTCCATACCAGGTCAAGTTCCAATAGGGGAAAGTCTCAGTGGGATTTTGTTATTACAAGACTATACATTTACATGCTCCGCAAACGTTGCCACCAAATGTTTGGCAACGTTAACCATTTTACTATTAACAATTTTAATGTTGGTTTTGTATCACATAAATCATGTAAATATTAAAATATGATTTACTAGGGTTACATATTTAAATCAGCAGAATTCACAAAATCTTTTGTTTTAAGCAATACGCTTAAAAGCCTACAATTTAAATATATGGCTTTGTGTTAGGACACACAAAAAATGCATTATGTTTTCAAAGTTGACGATTTCAAAAAGTATTGTCACTAACCTCAATGCATTGACTGGTGGGTTGGTAAGGGTGATCAGTGCTAATGATCCTTTAACAATTTCATATCGGGCCATTGTGTAGAGCTAAACTGTGACTGTGTTATGACCTGAATTAAAATAGAGAGGGAGTAAAATAACCTGCAGAGTGCACACCAACCAACACGTCAACACCACCACACCCACTTCTTTATTATGTGAACGTGTGTCTTTAAGAACACATCGTACCATGTTCTACGAGTCTCTAAAGATTTTTCTGCGTGAAGGAGTTCGACGCATTGCATTAAAAATAAAAAGTTTTGACAAAACACATGGTGGATGGAATCACATTTTCGTTCCCCGGAAGCGAATTCAGGAAATATGAATTGCAAACACGGCTTGGTCATGAATATGAATTAAGTGAAACATGACGCTGTTGGTCGTCACCGGAAGTATTTCAAGAAATTACAAATTTATCTTATTTTACGTTGTTTTGTCTTTGTGCATTTAAATTCTCTTGGCTTTGTTTATAGAGTTAATTTATTAACTTATTCGTTAAAAGTGCATAGTGTTATACATTCTTGAATAAAAAAGGTGTTTTTGGTGGGTGGCAGTGAACTGGCCAATCAACCAACGCAAGCTCATAAATATTTCGTATGATCCGTGACTCGTTGACGCAACAAGAACGCCACCAATCAACGGACGTAAACGTTCCCGGAAGTTATCCACGGTAGAATTAGTGGTAAGAGGTGATATTGCGCCCTCTATCTCCTCCGTCATGCGGTCGCTACTTGGGCTGATCGCTGTGATAGTGACAGCTACATCCTACCTTTACATTGTGTCATCTTATCTGCCCCCTGGACCTCAGCTACCTAAACACAGTCATGAAGAAAACGCGGAGAAATCTACTGGGGATGACAACCAGCAAAATGAAGAGATTTCAACCTCCAGGTCTGCCTCTTTAAGCGAGTTTAACGATCAGGCGTTTTGTTTTGTTCTGTTCATGTGGACTTGTGATGTAACATTGCCGTCGAAGAAAAAGTCCAAGGAAGAAAAAGAAAAGATAGACAGACATAGAATCGATGGGCATTGTCAAAATAAAATGAATGCACTGTCTCTTTTGTCATTCGGCAGTCACTTCTGTTGCACGTGTTGTCGTTTTTCTGTCATAGTGTTTTTTCATAATATTAATAACGAATAGGTAAGATTAAGTCATCGTTATTTGGTCAAGGTTGAAGTTCCCATCAGACCTGGAAGAACTTAAGGAGATGTCCGTGCTGTTGCAGTTTTATAAGGCAGAGCACACCGGATATGTGCTGTTACTCTTCTGCAGTGCCTACCTCTACAAGCAGGCTTTTGCCATACCCGGTTCTTCTTTTTTAGTAAGTACACAGTTTTTACAAAAACCAAGTACTTTACTTAAAGCTACATAACATTTGGTTTATTCATGTATTTATTTTTGTCTTCAGAATATTTTGGCTGGGGCCTTGTTCGGGACATGGTATGGTCTTCTGCTGGCCTGTGTTCTCACTACAGTAGGTGCCACTCTTTGTTTTCTCTTGTCCCAGGCATTTGGCAAACATCACATTGTGAGACTCTTCCCTGATAAAGTGGCCACGCTGCAAAAGAAGGTGTGTAACGAAAATAAATATTTTTTTAATAATTGACTTATCTCACTGCTGGTCCAGGCTCGTATATTGTCAGAAACAGCTTATTATCTACTCAACTGCATGCCATCCCATATGGAAAAATTAACGTTTAGTTTTTTTAGGTTGAAGAAAACAGAAGTAGTTTGTTTTTTTTCCTTCTGTTCCTGAGATTCTTTCCCATGAGTCCAAACTGGTTCTTGAACATGGCATCCCCAATACTGAACATTCCTGTGACTCTCTTCTTCATTGCTGTCTTCATTGGTAAATGCATATTTATTGTGATGACAGTTGTCTTGAAATGATACTGCAAGTTATAAAGCTAAAGTTACCAGCGCCAATGAAGCAAAACACAGTAGTCACAGTCAGTCATGAGGAATATTTCTGTAAGCCAAGTGTAGGAATAGTGATACCGCTGTAAACTTTAAACTATTTGACTGGTCATGTGCTCTCAACATGGCAGCGTAATTCAATGTAAAATTGAAAATTGCTTGAATTATTTAAATTGATTTTATGCATTAATTAAAAAATGTATTTATTGATTTATAACATTTCTCTTAGGCCTGATGCCATACAACTTTATCTGTGTCCAGACGGGCTCAATGCTGTCTGACATCTCCTCTCTGGATGACTTGTTCTCCTGGACTGTGGTGTTTCAGTTGCTTATTATTGCCTGTGTTGCACTGTTACCGGGAGCTTTAATACGTAAATATAGCAGCCAACATATTCACCTGCATGGCCTTGAACCTAATGGACTCAACCAATACAAGAAGCACAAATAAGAGACCGTGTGGGGTCATTGTTTAGAGCCGCATTATGGGTGGCCATCGTTTGCATTCAAGAGCATTAAAATTTGTACGGAATACTGGACAAATCTCTTCAGTGGCCTCTTTTGATGCTTTTATACAACGAAAATAGAATTTACGTCTAGGCTGCTGTGCCATTTATTGACCTTTATAAATGGGAGTGATTTCAAAGAGTGAATAATGTTTTGCAGTCTTTTTAGAAAGGTTTCTGAGTCTGTGTATTTTGTGTTGAAATCTTAATCCTGGTTCAATGTACAATTCAACAGAGATGTGGAAATATAAACATTCATCAGCTTTCACATACTGTGACATCAGGGAAATACAGATGATTGAGATAAATGTATTAATTGTTCTGTTTGCAAAACTGTAACAATGTTGATTTGTTGGTGCTTTCAATTTAGCCTTAAATAGTGATCCACGTCACTGAAGTGGGGACATTTATTTTAATATTTTTGGTATGCGTGTTAATGTTAACTGAGCACACCAAGCTGTACAAACGTGTTCCAGTGCCATTAGCAATGTTTGGATAATAATGTTTAAATCAGTTGTGTAAAAATCAACATTGCACATAACAGTTTTGGATATGATTTAATTTAATTGACTTGCGTAATTTAATAATTCTCTTTTCCACTAATTTGCTTGGCTAAGCATCAGATGTGCACTTTATTGGAATCCTTTGTATTTATTACTGTATTTGTCCTACTGCTATGATCATTTATAAATATTTCAAATTATGTTTCTGTATGAATGTTGGTAACCAAAAACGATTGGTCCCCATTGACTTCGATTGAATGAACACAAAACAGATGCAAGTCATTGGGTACCAATGGTTTTTCTCTTCTGTAGAAGAAAGTCATACATGTTCGAAATGACAAGAGTGTAAGTACATTTTTGGGTGACCTATCCTGCTAACTACACACAATTTGTCTGAAAGACAGTATGTTGAACCCACAACATACAAACAATTGTGTGACACAATTAGCTTTGGACACAGGCTTTTAGAAACAATTTTTATTGCTCAAATCCATGTTGATCAGCAGTACAGTTCACCTACATTTCAAAACAACATGGTTGTTAGCAAAAAGTAAAATCAGCTCTCAGTTCTCTGCCCCCACTACCCACAATCCAGCTGGGGGGATAAGCCAGGCAGTGTAGGGCCCAGTCTATGTTTCACATCAAAATGAACCAACGTGAGAAGCTTGAGAGCTGCGTAGGAATGGATCTGCCGTGGATGTAGAAAGGAGTTATTTTCACAGCCTATGATTCGTGTGTAATTCTCATGCAACGCTCTGATTTACCTTTCACACTGAGTTAAATGTAACTAGAACAGTGCTGTCATACTGTGAGCAACTATAGCTGTGCCTGTGGTGTCTTTTCAAAAATATCAACCTATGGCAAATATCAAGAAACACAGAACCTAATTTAAGTGTCCTGTCGCCCTAAAAGTTTTAGGGTACAATGCGGACCGCAATCGTTTCAAGATGATAATTCATGCCAACACTACGAACGACGGCTAATCCTAAACTGACCTGATTCGTTTGATTTATTAGCTATGCCTGTTGGCCTACAGAAATAATAAAAAACCTTGATTTTCCCTAGCGTTATGTTACAGAATATCATAATGGACAGCAAGACAGCTTCAATAACAGACTACAGAGACAATATAACAGTGTGGTGTTAGTTAATGCATGTAACGTCTAATGCTTCCATGAAGTTAAATACCAACGAAGCTCTGAAATACAAATTCTTAAGAAAAAGTTAAGAACCACTGTAGAACGTTAGATAGAAGTCTACCAACAGCGTGGCGTGTATTACAGTTACACAAACAGTTACAAGTTATCTGAGCTTTACTGCTACACAACCTGAACCATCAATGAGGCAACACCTGAGATTAAGCAGAAAACCTTAAATTCAGGGGAAATGAAAGTCTCATACGGCAAAGTCTACAAGATAATATTAAGCGAAACCATCTTCAAGGCACGGGCCTTCGTGGAAACAATTTAGGCTATTAAAAGCAATAGCGGCTATCTAAAAAGCTCTAACCTTCCCTCCCTAACAAAACTAACAATGCTCCCAAGCACCTGATGTCTGTGCTACTCTTTGTGGGTAAATGTAATGCGTGTTGCTTCAGTGTAGGTTAAAAATACTAACAAATATACACAGGTCTATTGTAACACATCAACTGAGTATCACCCCTACCAGAAACAGTAAAACGTTAGGAAAACTAAAAGTATGGAGTCAATTGAGAGAGTAACTGTGAATTACTGTATTAAAGCAAACCAGCCTTGCCTGAATCTACAACTGCTCTCTTCATTGACTTGCATTCTCCTCTGTTGAGCTCATGTAAGAGACGTACACCTTTGTCTTTGAGAGGTTACAGACATTACAGCATGTACTAAATGTAAAACCAGTAACAGATCCACTTAAACTTTAAATCAAGAGGCGCGAAAGAGTACTTCTGAGGCAACGGAAATACCTGCATTTGTTTTATTTTCACAGATAAACACTTTAACACCATGACAGTATATGGACTGCTCTGTACTGTTTTGTTTTTTCTTTAAAATTTGTATCAATCTACATTTTTGGAGTTTAAGGCCTTATTTAAAAAAACTTGAATTAAAAAAATTGGTCTGCTTTTCCTGAATATGTACTGATCGTTTGTGATATAAAATGTAAAGAGAAAGTTGGCTTAGACAACTGACAAGGTAATTTCCCCAGGACAATACTTTGAACCATTTTACATAATATTTATCCATCTTTTTGAAAATCTTGCATCTGAAAATCAGTACACAGTATCCACATTCACAATCCCTTTTGGGCTTTTTTACCCCTGTAAATCCTCTTTTGGTCCATGTCACATGGACTCGGTAACACATTTGATAAATGTCAGCACAGACGAGAGCTCCAGTAAACGTGGTAAATTCGAGTACAGTTCTGAACGCTTTAAGATCCATTCCTTTGTTTCCGACGGACCTGAAGACTTCAGACTACTTATTTTTCTTGATCTTTTTATTATTAAAAAGAAAATGAAAAGAAACGGTTTAAAGCGTTCAGTTTACAAGGCATACAAAACGTGTTAAAAAGGGAAATGAAAGACTGGACTGAGGTACCCTGACGCCTGAGGTAGATCACAATACTGACATGCGCACCAATCACATTCTGATCAAAGTGTTGTGGTGATTCACTTACTGTTCTGTTGGTTAGTATACTATCAGTATTCATAGTCTACTTCCATGACAGTAAACACTTCCCTTCAGGATAACATGGCAGTGTTCCACCAAAAAAAAAGTTTTTTGTTTGTTTCGTTATAATAGCTCTCATCACAAAATAGGAAAAATAGATTCATAAATATTTCTCTCTCTTTATATATATATCTATATACACACACGCAAACACACAAATGGAAGCTGTGCGTATTGGCATAAACCTTTGCGTCTGGAAGATGAGGCTTGGCTCTCATTGGGTAAGGGAGCTGTCTGTGATGTCATAGACTGGTGACGTTTAAGGCCACAAGCTTCCATGGTCAAATTAAGAAAAAAAAATCAATAATAAAGCACAAAGGCATACATCCATGCCTGCATGTCCAGCAAACCGTTGAAACAGTCGATCAGTTTTGCAAAACAAACAAACAAAAATCACTGAAATCTTGCTGACCAACTAGCTCACTGACATTACAAGTTGGTGTTCTTTCTAAAAGGCTGTGTATTGTACATTCACAGCTGTCATGCCGTTTAGAAAGCTCCCTGACAAAGAGGTTTAAAGCCAAAGACGGTCGTGTGTGTACCACAGATTATATGGTGCCTCCTCACCCCCATCCCCTCCCAACCTGATGCTCTGATAACATTTTGAGTTGCCCATCTTTTTGTTTTGTTTCAGCACAGATTAAGGCAGAGTATTCGGTGAATGTGCTATTTACGATTCTGCCAAACCATTAAAGGTACGCTGTCTTTTAGAAGCTAGTTCCTGCCTTATATTCTTTACACACCCCTAAAGCAAACAAGAAATGCTCCCAATCCAACTACAACATCACTCCGCATACAGGCCTGTCACGTGAACCGACTGCCGCCCAACGCCCTTGTGTGGGGAAAACGGCGATCGGTTATTAAAAAAAATGTCTTGTGTTAAAGCTGTCAGCTGATATAATGGAGAGGAGAACTTAATGAGATAAAAGCTAAAAATTAAAGATATGCCAATAAAATACGCCATCTGTTGGCACACACAGGCTAAAGATTCAGATTGATCCACCGGCCCTTCTCATCAGGTGTTTTTTATAAAAGGTGTATCCCCCCAAAATAATGTATTTATTAAACCATACCTTCCCATCATTACCAAAACAATGTTATGCACATATGCACTACTCGTCTGATGGCTTGTGTAAAAAAAAAGATCCGAACTTCCTCTTAAGATAATATAGAATTTGTTCTAGTTTATGGGTGAGAATACTACTCAATCAACATCGCAATCTGAACTTCAGCACCACATACGAGGAAAAAATATCCGTCCCGACTGCTTGTGCACACCCATGCTTTACCTACCCAAGAAAAGAACACAATGCAGTCAAAATGTATCAGGGAACACATTAATGGAGCTTCTTATCTGTGTGTTAAACCTAAACTAAACCTAAATTAACAAGTTTAAGGAAATTTTAGCGCGGGAACGTTTTGTGTCTTGACAAAGAAACCCCATAAGCCCAGTCTTCTCTTAGTCAGGGTTTGTTTTATCAAGAAAAAAACATCTGTCTAACTTCCACTCCATCTATCCAACCACCCCCACCCACTCCCAAGCTGGCAGTGCACTCAGAGCCCTTCTGCCTATGGCTCCATCATCTCCCCTTGAAAGAAGTTCTTTGGTTTTGATCCCGCGGCTGCTTGTCTGCCTGGCCGGTCCCCTTTCGTCTGGTTCCAGTTGGGAGGGCTACATTCATCGGCAGGTGCCCGCTGGGGCTGCCCTGACGGTCACTTGGAGTGGTGTGTCATGGAGGCGCCCTGCTGGTGCTTCTGCTCCTGTTGTTTCACCTGCTGGATGATCTCCCTGATTTTCCTCTGTGCGGTCTGCAGGACCAGAGCACAACCAAACAAATACTGAAATTATGATGATTTATTCTCACTAGAAGCATAAACCACTTAATATTTACAAAATAAAAATGACAGCCAATCACATGCAACTGTCAGTACACGATACGTTACTCCTGCACGATCCGTTCGTGCATGCGCACAACAACGTTATAGAAGCCGCTCATGCGCAAATGATGATTTTGTTTTGCGATGATTTACGACACTGCACGATCTGTTCCACGCTTGCGCAGCTTTGTTTGACTTTGTTTATAGTTTTTACTGTTAAATAAAATACAAGCCTCAATTTACTTCGCTGCTGTCCACCTGGCCTCCTTTCACTATGCGTTCTGTCAAGTCAGTTTGAAATACTGTAATGTTTCCCCTGACTTTGTAGTTTGTAGTTCTTTCTTCGTGTAAATTAATATAGTCTAGTTAGACATACGTGTTGTGTTCCTTATTGGCTTCTGTAAACGCCATTGAAGGGATTATTTTACTAATTTAGATTAAATGGATAGATATATTAGCCTATATAGACCCATACTAATAAATTACTACATTTAAAGTTAACTAGTATTATCAGATTTTAATAAAAAAAAACAACACAAACCGTCTTTGACCATTCTACTGACCTAAGATCGAAACACGGTAAGGTAAATAGACATGCAGCATACAGCAATGAATCGCAAAATGGAGTTTGGAGGAAACTGAAGATTTGCAGTTGATAAAAATACTTTATGTACTTCATGTAACCAAAATCATCTATGTTCATGTAACAACTCCATTATTTTGGATTGGCAACCACATAAACACATCGTAATGGTAACGTAAGCAACATTTAAAAACATAAAAACAGACTCGCCGTGAACGGTTAAACTATGTAATGTTAGCCTACAAAACAAAAAATATGCCGCCAGTTGTACCGCCTGGCCATCAAATGTTTCATCGCCTGCGTGGTATAAGTAAATGATGAAATTAACATGAGTTAATATTAATAAATGCTGTATTGCTAACTAATAACTAAGTTTTGTTCATTGTTAGTTTATGTTACCTAATGCATTAACTAATTGTTAACAAATATCACCTTTTTGTAAAATGTTAGCACAGCAGCTTTTGATTTACCTGGCTGGCAAAGAAATGCCCACTGATTTTCACAAAAACCTCGTCGTTCTCATCTGGGGTTTGGTCCCGCGGCACTATGACCTCTGCGCTGGTGAGGTTCTGCAGCTCGTTGACCTGAAACGGGTTAATAGGAAACAGTTAATGACATCACTGTCTTTCACTCATAACGACAGTTTTGGATGAAGTGTTCCAACGTCATTTAAAGTTTTTATTTGGGGGGTTGTAATGCGATGATCAAAGAAGGCCTTACAACAAAAACGTTTGAGAACAATTGCTCTATTAATCATTCATTAAAGAGTGTGCTGAAAGGAATATTGGCTATGGGACAGGGTGTGACAAATACTGTTTAAAAAGCTTAAACGTAGATCACATTCTGATCAGTTCTTGCTCTAAAGGGGTGACTGAATGCTGTTTCATGCATTCTGACTTCTTTACAATGTTAAACGTCCTGGCTTCTTATGGTTAACATTGTCAACTTGTCAAAAAACGAGTTGGACGTATTTCATAGTATTTCTGTGCTCTATATACTAAGTGAAACTTAGTCATATGATTGGCAGAAACTTCGCATTCAACTGGACAATTAAAATGACTCCTATATCCCATTGTATTCTCACCGTTTTGCCACCTTTCCCAATAACTCTCCCGGCTGCAGAAGACGGCACTTTTATATGTGTCTCCAACTTCACTTCCTCTTTTGCAGTAAAGAAATTCTCTTCTTTCAGCTTCCCAAATATCCGACCCTGGGCCTGAAACAGGAATGCAAAACATTGATCAGTGATGTAATATAACATTATAATAAAAACTGATGATATTCATTCTGGGGCTTTGTTTAGTAAAAATGTAAAGGAGCACAGACATTATGAATAAACAAAGAATTCTAAAAAGTGAATAATAGTCTTACATTTCAAACAAAAAAAAACTTTTCTAATTCCCCTGTTGTTCCGGTTTTTGGACATTAGGGGTCACTATTGCTATCTTTGTCTATCCTTCGTTTTAGTCGTGGTTTTCACCTGTACCTCATTTGCCCTGTGTGTATTTAAACCCTTAGTTTTCTTTAGTTCTTTATTCTGTGTTTGTAGGTTAGTACCCTATCTTTGATTGTTGTTATACTTTTGTGGTTATGCTGAGATTTATCTTTTGATGCCTTTTTATTGACCCATTTGAGCTTTTGGGATTACCTTCTGAGTCTTTTGTTTGCATCCAGTTTTTTCCCGGTGGATTTACCCTTTTGCTGTGTGGCATTATCTTCATTTCTTGGGACTATTTTATCATTGTGGATTATATTTTTGCCTTTTTATATTAACATTTTACATATTTATATTTTATAGAATCACTTCTTCTGGGTTGTACCGACGTCTTGTGGCTCATTCAGTTAAGCAACGGTTTTCCACACCAGAGACCCTAGTTCGTGACCGGGGCCTGACATTAGCGTGCTGATTGCTATGGTAAAGGCATAGATATAAATGACCTTAAATCTGTGTCTTTGGAAGTAGTTTATTCACATGATTCTATAAACAAGACCTCATATCTGTTCCAAACTCAAAATGTAAGTAATACTAAACCGTTCTTTGGTCCTGACAGATTGTTGTTCTTGATTGAATCTTTACCTTAAACTGAGCTTCTGGTGGCCCAGTGATGATAACCATCCTCTCTGTGTCATCCGGACTCTCTGCAGGTGCAATCTGCAGGTCAACAACAAGACAGCTTCACATCTTAAAAAGATACATTCTGGTTAAATCTGTTCATCTAACTCCGCTGAACTATGACAGTTGACAAAATTCATTAATTTAACCACTATACTCCCCAAATAACTTATTAAATGAACATTATCTATTTCAATACATTATTTTGGGAGCAATAGTGGCAATGTACAATGGTTTTGAATTACAAAAAATAAAATACATAAAAATTTGTTTTGCTTTCAATCATAAGTGAGTGAATGTTGGTAAGCTGGTAGAGTTGCTGGCATATAGACAAATGTTTTTACTAGGATACCAATAGACAAAACTGCTTTAACAATACTGGAGGCTCAAGTGGCTAAGAGCTACAGACAAATAAATTAAGATTATTTATCCTCATTACAATTATATTTACCTGTAGTGCACCCTTTGGAGGTAAATCTATTCAAAATACTCTACAGATAAGGTTTGTTTCATGGATCTGTGGTCACTGTTTTGGTCTGATAAAACTGTACAACTCTTAAGAGCAATCTACGACCACAAATAAGTGATTTCCTTCATTGAGACTAACAGTGTACTTCTTGCCTAATGCGTATGTTTACAGGACCTAGCAAATTCAACAATACAGAGAATTACCACAATTACACTTGAAAATTGACAGTTTACAATTCACTCACACGTTATATTAACGTTTTCAGAGATGTTGTTAGATTTGAGATGAACTGCGGTACAAACAAGCACCGAACCATAGGTGGTAAACCGTTTCACCTCTGACAACCCACAGGGCTGTCAGAATCAAAGAGACGATTACGGCTGATTGGTTCACCCACGCAGAGGTAGTACGCCAAATCTGCGCCTGATTGGACCATCAATGTAGATGGATATACATGTTTTTTACTGATCTAAGAGGTGATATTCAGGCAAAAACGATGCAAGGATCTTTGTTTTTACATATATAACATGACAGCGATGGCACTTTTTAGGAAGTCTTACCTTAATAGATGCTCCTGCAAATCGTGCCAGTTGTTTAATATGTTGGCCTTTCTTGCCGATAATAGCACCAACAGCCTGAGTTGGAATAAAGAGGTAGACCACCTCCTGTTCAGGAGCCTGCTGTGAAGAGAGCAGGAAATCTTTAAAATGATCTGTAAATAATTTTTGTATGATGTATAAACAGGATTATTCAAGAGATTGTGTTCCTAAAATCTGCAGTCGTTTCAGAGGCCTAGGACATTAAAAATGTCATTACGTTTCTTTAGCCCCTTTTTTTCCAACCACCTACAATTCATCACACAACTTGTGTTGAGAACACAAAGCTCTTATCTGTTTCTAAAGCACCTGACCTGCCTGACATAGTGAGGCCATGATTTATTGTTTAGATTCAGGGCATTTGTGATAAACTGCTGATGTCAGAGAGCTTTTTCATTTAGGAGTTAACAGCATTTCAGGTCAACACATCTGTGTATGCTTGTTTTTCTTATCAAGAACAAGTAAAACAAAATAAACAAGATAACAATATACCACAGACTGTCAATGTACAATGCGTTGCGTTCGTTTTGTTTTGTATGTTCTGTATTTGTATGATGTGTGTACTCACTGTGGGCTGGTGAGAAATGGCACTAGCAGGTGGTACACCGTACAGCCCGCCCATCTGTGATGAGTGACCCTGAAACACATTAAATGCAGTATATCACAAGAACATCTCATCGGTTACCTCTACTAAACTTCTTATTCCACTTCATACATTCACCTCAATGTTCTATTTAGCATCAAAGCCCTGATATAAGATGCATGAATTTACATCTAAGCTGGTGTATTCTGGTTAGTGCCAGTTTGGTGCCAACACAGTAGGGGACTGATATAGTAGTTTTAGACACTAAATGTAAGGAGTGCTATATAGAGACAGTTAAAAAAAGTGCATTTACTTATTCTTGTGTTAAACCTTTAAGACCTAAGTATTAGAAATTCTTAAGAATGCTGACTTTTAATACAATACAAGTGAACAGGGACTGTGGCAGAGTAAATGCTAACAGACCTTTATTTTCTGTGCGAAGTTTCTCGATAGCATGACATTAGCTGTCTGAAAGGATCTGTTTTCTTCCAGTAGCAAGCTTAATATACTTTTCCTAACACAACACTGAGGTGTGACAAAAGACACCATCACAGTTTTTGTCACATTGCACTGAACTACAACACAGTTGGCTTTTTGCGGCATGTATAAGTAAGAATATTGTAGCTACAAGCATACAGTTTCTTGACTGTGATTGTCATTGCCAATAAATTGCAACATCGGTAATCAAACATTATTAGAGATTATTAAAATATTATTAAAACCCCTAATAAATGACCACACTTCATATGTACATTCAAATATTAGTGTGGATAATGAGTGCAATGTCACACACCCACACACTCATTCTCATTCATTAGTTCATCAATGAGCATTAAACTGTTCTGTTTGACTCATCTGTGAACATGCAGGGGAATCCTGCAGCATGCACATCAGCCGCATGACTAACACAACTCAACAATGAGTGTCCTGCATACTAAGCTAAGTAGTCACTGATACCCGAGCTACAGGAGGCTAGAACTGATCTGAGAATGCATTTTATATTTCAATTAAATTCCTGACTTTGAAATTAGGTACCAAACACGATGCAGAATTATAATTCAAAATGGGACTAAGTAGAATTAAAATCTAACTAAATTCAATGAAATTCAAAGAAATCAGCATGTAGAGTGTAGTTTTTACACACAACATATGGGGTATTTTTAGAAACATTATAGAAAATAATATTATAATAATATATAAATAAAATATTTAGAAATGTAATAATAATGTATTAAGAAAGATTTTTGCAGAAACAGATCATTTTTGTGCATTCCAATTAATATCCATCAAACTTCAGTTGGGTTGTTTTGATTAATTAATACTTATTTAAATAAATACGGCTAACTTACACAATAAAACAATAAAAATATGATAACATATTAAAAACATGATAATGCGTTTTATTGACTTGTTACGTCGCCTTGTTGAGTCACCTTGCGCCGCGTCCGGTGTAGACACAGTGTAAGCATACATTTTTTAAAGCATTTGTTTTGTTTAAATAAAAGGACATATGTACAAATATAACGCTAAAGATCAAAATAATTGCAGATGTTTTACATCAGATTAAGATCTTTTCTTATTTAAATTTTCACTGACACATTTCGTTTTAAAACTCTTAAATTGAAAACCCAATTCTTAAACTCCAAACTCCAACCTAAACTTTTGCAAAACCCTGCAAGTAATATATATTCCATAAATTGACCAATTCAAGTATGATGTAGTTACACAATGAAGTCCGTACTGTGGGTTTTACTCACAAGGAAAGGGTTGTAGCCGGTTGGAGGTACAGGTGGAACGCCTCTGGGCCCAGCAGCTGGTGCCAACACTGACAGGCCTGTTGAAAATATGCCCAATGCACTCAGGCTTAACCCAGGGATAAGGTTGGTTTGTTGCTGCAAGGGAAAGTAATAACATCATGGATTATAACCTCAAGCCATTAAGTTATTTTCTGACCCAAACCCTCATTTGAGATTTAAAGATATCTTCTGATTTCTTACTTGGTGGGACATTGCACTATCAACGCCAAGATCCTGTGTTTGACCCCAAGGTAACTAACAAATATAAAATGTATACCTTGAATGCATTGTAATGTGTAAATGCATTTCAAAAACATTCAAAAAAAGTATGAAAAACTGATCATAATTATGTGGATGTTATTTAATGCTAAAAAGTCAAACATAATGAAACTGTTTTTCACAAGTCAATGTATTGTAATATCTCTATTGTCACGCTAGGTGGCTCTATCGACCCGTTTCATTGTTCTATCTGACAAGCACTTAGTAGATAAGAAGTTTATAGACTGTTTTCTCATGACAGAGTCCATGACAGAGACAGAGTAAGTCTGGTGTTTCATCAAATCTGTCATTTCTTATCCTGCTTTCATCTGACTGGTACATCCGGCGGGTCTTTTTCATTGAGACAGCAAAGTCTCACTGACACGCAGTTACACCCGAAACTGTCGCAAAAGCAGGAGCATGAATAATTTACCGTACGGCTCATTGATGACTGATTCATGTTTGAGTATAAATGAAAGCGTTTCATTTGATCTGGCTAGTTGATTGAGGTCTTTTCCTCACAATAAATGACTCATTCAAATGAAGGGAGTCTCAAGACAACACCGCGTACAGAAGAATGACAGTTAAAGCATTTAGTTTCAGTCTCCAGCTTCAGCCTCCCCGGCCACAGAATGATCATGTCATATTGATAGTGATGTCATTAGAATAAACAGCGTTAAGGTCGTGTGAATGGTAGTATCAGAGAGTTCACAGTGGAACAAATTGAGTCAGGACCCGCACATAGTCAATAGATGAACACCAGCAAACAAACAAACCACCTAACGGCCTCGCCATCTATAGAACGCTGACTCATCCCGGTCTTGCTGTAGTTCAGTAATGTTTAAAGCAGCTTGTCAATGTTTCTCTCATTCCATCCGAATCTCTTCTGTGTAATATTGATTGTAACATCGAAAGTGTAGTTTTCAAATGAGTAAAAAAAATCCCTTTTACATTCACTCAATGGTTTTCAGAAAAAAAAACCGCTTACATTAATAGCAGCAACGTCATTCTCGTAGGCTTCCCTTAGCTTCCTCATGATCTCAACTTCAGCCCCACAGCAGGCCTCAATGCTCCCTTTGACAATGATGGTTCGCTCTGGGTTATAAATAGTTAAGTCCTGTAAACTGTAAGCAGAAACCACAATAAACAAAGTGACAATCAATGAATAAAGAAAGAAGGAAGCAGCGATCTAAGAGTTTTCACAGAGGTAAAAACACAAGTGCCCAGCCAGAAGGTGGATTCTGGGTAATAAGAAAGTTATTAGAGTTGGTACTAATAACCAAATTAAGCTGTTTTTACAAGAATAAATAATTTGTAGGTGGTTAAGATTTTTATTATCATTGTGTGGACATTTGGTTTTCACAATGTGTAAATAAATAAATAGATATCACAATTAAATCTTTACCGTGAATTATTTTGGCCATGATAACCATGTCACTGGCCTAATGCACAATAACAGCAGTACAACTACCATCTATAGAAGCATCTTTAAAGGGACAGTCATCGTTTACTACTCACCCTTGAGTTGTTCCAAATCTGTATAAATGGCTTTGTTCTGATAAACACAAAGATGAAAGAACGCTTGTAACCAGACAGCTCTTGGCCACCGCTACCATTGGAACAACTTGAGGGTGAGTTTGTATTTTTGGGTGAACTGTTCCTTTAATTTTCTGTAACTGGAGGGCATCGACTTGAGCTGACACTTACGAAGAAATGGTTATCTTTGTCTCTGTCTCTTCTTCGATCTTCTTCAGGTTCCTACCCTCCTTCCCGATCAGTCTTCCGACCAGACTGTTGTGAGCCAGAATCTTCAGAGGAATCTCTTCAGTTCTACGGAAGCAAGACCATAAGAACAGAGATGTGCACAAAGAGCCCTGTTAGATAAATGAAGACTTGGACTTACACTTTTGTGTCATCTGCTTCTTTCTGCATGATGTCCATGATCATGTGGCATGCGGACGAGCAGCCTTCAGGTGTGGAGTGGATGGTGATGGGCTTCTCTGCGGCTCCCGCATTCTCCTTACGATGAATGTCCACCCTGTCAGGACATGATTATCAAAATGAAGGACGGTGTCGATCACTATGGCTGATATAGTGCACTTCAAATTCCGTCACATCCTAACAAGTTGAATTATAATAGAGGTGATTGTGACACGCCTCTGGTGTAGACAAGGTTTAACTGCAGGTTGTTTACGGTTCATGTTACAACTTTTCACATTAATATGGAATTCAAAGGGTGTGTGATCCCACTATCACAGATGTGCACCTGTAAATATCTGTTTTATGATGTCTTCAATTGTGGCTCAGACAAAGAGATTTAAAATGAACTGCCGTTTTGAGTCTACTTTCAAAATGTGAAGCTGTTGTTGTTGTAAACCTCAATTCTTGAGGATAATCTTAACTTTTAGTGTAAATCCATTATTGAATAATTTTTCTTTAAAAACAAATTCACTAGTGAGCAAATTGCTAGTTAAAAAACGAAATTTCATGAAAATAATACTTTGGGTTACAACTTTCCATTAAAAAACAAAGTGTATTAAAAATAACTTGCGCAAGATAGTTTGAGTTCTCGACCACACTGACTGTAAAATGTTGAGATACAGCAATTTTTAGTATTAACAGCAATTTTTAGTATTAGTAACATTAATGTGTAGAGCGAGGGTATGCAAGCCTTTGAATACAACAATTTGTAGAAATTACGTTATAATTCAAAAGTCTTGTGGAATATAATAATAACTACTTCTGGCCAGTACAAAATAAAAACAACAAAGTTAAAACGAATACTGCGAGAAAATGTGTCCATTTGTCTAAATTGACCAACCCACACTTTGGAAATTGCCATCAGCCTTTTAATATCTGTCGACAGCAACAGGAAAAGCATTTACCTATAAAAGTAAACACTAATTTAAAAGAACACAAAGCCAACTCGTCGACCTACACTCAATTTAATTATAAATTTAATTATAAAATTATCAATTATAATTAAAAATCATAATGATTCTGAAAGTATCAAGTATAGCAAATGGACTCCTCGGGATCTTATTGAGCTGTGTGTTTGAATTTGTGCATGTTCCATCAATACACTCTCACACTTACTTAGACTGTGTTTGTTTGGTTATGTTTTTGATTGTGAGTCCCTCCTTGCCAATAATGGCTCCCACAAACTGCGTGGGCACCAGCATACGCAGGGGGAAGTCTGGCTGTTTCTGCCTGGGCCCGAAGGAGCCTCCAGAGGTGCCAGGCTGAGAGTCCTCTTCCCGTGACCCCCTTCCACCCCGACGATTCCGGGTCACAGCGAGAGGGGGAGCAGCATCCATATCCATAATATAAGACACTTTAAAGGAGTAATCCTCAAACTTCTGTCCTGTTAACTTCTCTACAGCTCTGAATAAACAAAGGGGAACAATTATCAAAAAGAGCAATTGAATTAAAGGAATACTTTACTAGCAAATCAAAATTTCCCAATGTTTAACTCACCCTCAAGGCATCCTAACTGAATAAGGTTTTCTTCTTGAAGAACAATGCAGTCTGAGTTATAATACCATGTATTATTTTACTTCCAAGTGGTAGAATTGGAGTGAAAGGGTGTTGACTTTTTATAAGCTTTGATGTTCATCGATCAAAGAACTGCTCGACACGGCTCCGTGGTCTTAACAAAAGTCTTCTGAAGCGAATCAATGCGTTTGTTTAAGAGAAATTGAAAGCACTTTTATCGTTTATGTCTAGCTTCCATCCTCTCTCAAATGCATGTGAACCCGAGGCTTGTTTTTCCGGCAAATGATGGTGACAAAAGTTCCTGCCAAATAGACACTAACCTATTAGAACCAAACGAAAAATCCAGCATTCGTCATCGGACCTTAAGACACGCCTGCGTCATCTGCCATCATGACAGAAGCTAGACCTCAACGTTAATAGCGCTGTCAATATGGATATTTCTCTTAAACAAACGCAAACCTTTTGGAGCTTCAAAAAGTAAACACCCATTCACTCCCATTCTAACGCATGGAAGTAAAATTATAATATTTATAATATAATATTTTGTGTTCAACAGAAGAGAGTGATGTAGTGGTTTTGAATGATACGGGGTGAATAAACACTGATAACTAAATCTGTACGTTATTCAAGTCAAAGTTGTCGTCCGATTACAAATTCAACCATTTTTTAATTAATTTTAACAAAAAAGGCACATGATTTCAATCCCCAAATTGTAAGTTTAATATTTTACCCAATAAAATCACATGAAAATGCACTGCACAATAGAAAAGACCCCCTTCGATATGAGGAGTAAACTTAGCTAACACACTTACATTTTAGCCTCCTCTTTTGTTGAGTATGTGACATTCACCACAGCTGTTTCTGTATCAGTGTTAACTGCAAAGAGAGAGAGAGAGGGCAAATCAAAGTGAGAGAGAGAGAGAGAGAGAGAGAGGGCAAATCAAAGTGAGAGAGAGAGAGAGGGCACGGTTAGAGTTCAAGTTCAGAAGTGGTAGCCCAGTTTTCATAAGCATGTGTGGCTGTGTGCTTTTGTGTTAGATGCATACGGACAAACAAACGCAGTTTTCCACTAGTGCTGTGAAAAGCCACTTGTGTGTCTGCATAAAAAAAGGTAATGCTGTGCTCTAGCCAGATGTGCTCTTCACAAGAAATGCACAAAACGCTCCTCCTGTCCACATATCAAAGATGCCATCGAAATACACAAACAATGACATTATGGACTCTATTTCAGCACTTAATTCAGCTATACATGTTCCTACTGCTATCTCACACCAGCATACAGCTCCAGACCTGTTAAAGGAGAGGTACTACAGTATATTCCCTGAAGAGTGTGAAATAAGTAATTTGATGCATTTGGAAAATGGGAGGTGTGTTCCCTGGAAATCCAACCCGTGACCTCGTCATTGTTGCCAGAGCCGTGTCTTCTGGTTGAGCCATGAAGACACTAAATCAGTGGTGGACGAAGTACACAAACCATGTACTTGAGTAAAAGTAGAGATACCCAAGGTAAAATATTACTCAAGTAAAAGTAGAAGTGCTGCCTTTAAACTTTCACTTGAGTAAAAGTACAAAAGCATTTGCCTTCAAATGTACTCAAGTATCCAAGTACTATGATTTGTTTATATGGCTATAATGTCCATTTTTGTCACAGGACTCTTGCTTAACTCTTAAGTCTATGTGAAGACTCTCATGTCACTCTTTGCACACCAATCTATTAATAAAATTACATTCATTAGTCAGACAGACACTGGTGTCTATTAAAATTTTCATAAGCCCAAAACCTTGAAGCCAAACAATTTCCTTTAGAACAAAATTAAATAACAGGACTTGAGAGCAGTTTTGGTTTAACATTTATTTGTAACAGTAATCCAAGTTTTTATTTCAACTTAAACTTGCAATGGAACAAAAGGATCGTAAAAACAAATATATACTAATCTAAGTGGATTCAATGCACCGTATTACAGCACATTCTTGCTAAGTAATTAGACATTCCTCCAACTTGAATTCTAGAAATCAGACTGTTGGTTATGTAAGTATCTAGCCCATCTTCATTCCTGATAAATTAGAGGGGTGTATTCCTCCTCTCTCATTCTTTTCACTCAGAGAAGGCACTTAAAGATGAAAGACTCGTTCTTCTTTTCAACAATTTCAAATAAATCGCGTAAGGTCATGGTGTTGTGGCAAGTTAGATTCAATAGTTTCTTGCATGATTTAACTTATAAAGACATTGGCAGTCAAAATGTTATGCTGTTGCACTAAAATCTGATGTGATGTCGCAACTAAGTAGATAACATTACCAAGGCGACAACACAGCGCGTGATGTACTGTGATTGTTACGTTTTTACTGACTCATAAATAAAAAGGAACGACTGATTTTGAATATGTAGTAGAGTAAAAAGTAAGATATTTGACTTTGAAATGTAGTGGAGTTAAAGTCTCCCAAAATTTCAATACTTGAGTAAAGTACAGATACACGAAAAACCTACTTAAGTACAGTAACGAATTACATTTACTTCTTTGCTGTCCACCACTGCACTAAATGAATTAAGCAAAGTTTTGCCACATTACAAGGAATCCTTTAATGTCATTTCAATAATTACAGCCAGAAGCCAGTCTAACACAATGTGCATGTGGCATTTTTCAGAGGAAAGCCGGCCTCTTTATTGATTAGATGGAGTTGTGTGTCTAGTGGACTAGACAGTCTGTCTAGAGGAAGCAGAATGGGACGGGCTGGGCAAAAAATCCAATGCTTCACACAAGAAGACAACCACAAATCATGGGCTGCGATCAATCTACGAAAGAATGAGCGTCACCAATGATGAAACATCACGCAAAAATGACAGGCAGCTGCCTTCAAATCATGTCAGAAAGGTCAGATGAGAAATACAATATCGTTTTTAGCAGGAAACTGTGGGTTTTCTACGAGCCCTGACTTTTTGTCAATTGAAGTGTCATGAAGAACATTGATACTTCTCATTATTTAAGTATGTGACAGTTATGTGACAGTTTATCAAAAAATATATAAATTCTGTCTTAATTTACCCACCCTCGAGTTGTTCCAAATCTGTTTATATTTCTGTTCTGATGAACCAAAAAGTTCTTGGCCACCATTGACTACTATTTAGTAGGAAAAATTGCTTTATATATTTCTTGGTTCTGTTGAACACAGAAAAGTATATTTAGAAGAATGTAGGAAAGCAAACACTTCTGGGGCACTATAGTAGCATTCTTTCTCTTTCTCTTTGTTCATCAGAACAAAGACATTTATACAGATTTGGAACAACCTGACGGTGAGAAAATGGTGATAGAATTTACATTTTTGGGTGAACTGTCCCTTTAAGAGCAATAAAAACACATGGGAAAATATCTTGACTGAATCTGCTATACTTCATGCATTAACGTGTTAAAGTATTACAATTTGTTTAAGCATTTAAAGGCTTGGCTCAATAATGTGAAGTGACACATGCCCACTGTGAATGTCCCCATGATTCATATAGTCTCTAAATCAATAGCCCCTCCCTTACGGACAACAAGTGGTCACATGAGACACACATTTAAACCAGGTGTAAATGATGACTGCCTCAGCTGCTTGTGAGCGAGACCACAGGCGCCTACATTTACCTTCATATTACCACGCCGCAAAAAAACACACATTACATCTGGAGCCGTGCCACACTCTCCCACTTCAATCCACACTCTGCCACACTGTTCATTCTAACCGGAGCACTGAGTTCATCCCTCTCATGCCTGCGACTTCTCTTTCACACACGCCCTACCCGTATGTCTTCCCTTTCTCTCTGTTTTACTGAACCCCCGAACTGAGATGTCTCCCTCGCCAGCACGTGTTGATGTGATTTAAGTTTGAATAATGTGTGATGTGAATGCACACATTGTCTCTGTAGCCCATAGAGTCTGTTTGTCATTATATACAACCACATGTGGGTACATCAGTACATGTGTTATATGACATGGTCTGTTTTTTCTCCAACATAAAGGGCTCTTTATTGTTTCATAAATGGAAAATTGACATAAGACAAAGAGTCCATGGACATTTTAGTCACAAATATAGCCTAAAACTATACAACTATACAAATGTATAAAGAATGTGTATATACAGTATCTCCGCTGTCCATCTGAAACATTGTATCTCCATATTTCGTTATTACTTTTTTGTCATAAGTCATAATTTATTGTCACCCTTTATAACTGTCACTGGGTTTTGCAAATAGCTAACAAATAAAGAGTATTACAAAGACACATTTGATCATTTTAAAAGTACAGTATTTTTTCCATTCCCTGAAAGACAGCAAATTTGGACATACAAGGTATCAAATGACGGTGACGATATTATAGGTGTCTTTACCTTGTTCCACATTTTCTACAGTACCATACTGTGCTAAAAGGCCGTCCAAAACCTGCAATGTAAAGGGTATGATATGTTATAAACACACTTTGTTACACACACATGTTATACCCCCACCCGTGATGACATCATCAGGACATACAATCAGATCCACACACACTGGCCAATCAGATTGCAAAGTGTAGGCATGTGTACAGAAGCAAACATTTTCAAGTGGGGAAATGTGTACTGTCAGTTACCAAAAGAAGTGATGCAGCCCAGAGGATAAGGCAGAATCCTGACCCCACACACACACTCAGCAGTTACACACTTACCTCCCACTGGAGATGAGGGGGAATGTTCCGGATCTGAATCTTCCGGCTCCTGCGGAGACAGAAAAAGAGAGTGAGACAGTGAAACAGAGAAAAAAGAAAGTGCAAGAGAGACAAAACAAAGTAAAAGAGACACAAGGGAGAAACTTGAATAGAGGGGGGAATATGACTAAGAAATGTGAAAAGAGAACGAAAGAGAAAAAGAGTGAGATCATACAATAAAAATGTAGTAGTTTTGTCTAAAAAATCCAGAAACAAAACCATTATTTTTGTAACCAGATAATATGTAATATAAGCCCTGGTATTGTTTGTTTAAAAAATCCTAATGGCTAAAACGGTTTACAATATACTGACAGATACAGACACTGTCAGTACATCACAAATGTCATGTGGGTTTCTAAATGTCTTCCTGAACTACAAAGTCCTTAACAAAGTCTTTCTGCATCACAAACATTTCCTAAAAACTGATCACGAGCTTCCCTCAACACTTCACTGCGGGCAACTATCCAGTGACACGTGCTCAGCAGAGAGAGTGTGAGAAATGGATTACTTAAGAGAGCGCAGTTCCCTCATTCACTCCTTCACCAGAGGGACTGTTCTGCGCTCCTTCATTCCTTGAGTCCGATGCTACCCAGCAGCCTGCGAGCGTACCGACACCAAAGCCTCACAAACCGCTCCACCGCAAGCTGTTAACAACTACATTAACATGAATAGAACCGAGTTGACTGAAGGAAAGCGATTCAAAGAGCAAAGAAAAAGCAAGAGACATCTAACAAAGTCCTTTTGACGTTCATTACAGCTTCTTTACAGGTAGATTCTGATAAGAAGTATGCAGAGAAAAGACAGCGAACAGATCAACGCTGCACAAAAGAGGCTTATAAAGATGCCAGACAGAATTCGCTCCAAAAGCCGATCTCCCCCTGACTGAAGTCTGCCGATTTTTTTACTCTCTCCTCAATCCATTCTGCAAGAGAGAAAGAGTCAGGCTCCACAGGAAATTAAGCGCTTACACAGCTTTGTCAACCGTGACACTTCCTCCACACCGTCTAAGCCTCATCACCTTCAGCATCTCTGTGGCCTGTGAACTTGTCAGTTCTTCTAAGCTTCCTGTTAAGGAGGGGCAACTTGGGATATCCCAGGAGAGCATGCCAGTTTGGCTAGTATATCCAAACCATCACCACTTCATTGTGACATTCCAAAGCGGGAGCAGTAGTAATCTCCAATTATCACAAATAAGCCGGATAATGAGACTTATTTCACATACTGTACCAAAGTTTTTCTCTGCCTGAAACAAAGTTGCAACCATTTAAGGTTGTGGGAGATTTTTACATTTTTAGAAATTATAAAATCATTTATTGAACACTTTTTTTATATTTTCTAGATGTAATGTGTGAATATTTAAACAATAAACATAAAGCTATTGTAAGTTAAAACGAACATACAGTATGAGGGATGCTTTTATTTTTCTTACTAGTGTGTGGAATGTATTATGGTTGTGTGGTTGAACTCGAATGGCATGCTAAATAAAGTGAGAAAGATGATTGTTTCCTGAATGCATTCAGTGTATCAAATGTAAGGAGTTTAAAAAAAAAGATAAATGATCAGAATGATGTGTAGTTTCCCCAAATGATGTTTAATTAACAAAGTTCGGGAGGAGCCGTTCGCTCACAACGCTATCCCCGCCATACAGAATGGACTGTCCAGGGCTTACGACTAGCTCTGTCAAACGCGAACGTCCACTTCCACAGGCGGATGACCAAGGCGGAGCTTTACGGCCTCTACGCCTCCTCCCCAAGGGTGCTATGGAGGGGTCCGCCGCCAAGCCGGGCACGGCTCGCGGTTCTCCGTATTCCCAACCCGGGCAATCCACCTCCGCCGCTAGTCGTGGCCGCCCGCGGGGAAGCCGGAACAGCAGGGCTTCCGCGAGCGCAGGTATCGCCACGGACCCACCGGTCCCCCATATTTACAACCTCTACGGGCACTAACCCTTCTTCCAGCCGCTCATGGGTTCCAACTTCTCATCACTCCAGCAGGCACTTTTTAATCCTTTTTATTGGTTAGATATATTTACAAATACCAGTGACAAACATAAAGGGTGATTTAAAAAAATGATGAAAAAATTCAAATAACAAAATATGGAGATACAACATTTCTGAGGGATAGCAGCGATATGATAAAAGATATTTTGTGAAATGTTTGAAATGGTTTTGTGTTCATAAAATGGAAGTCAAGGGGGGAGCAATGTTGTTTTGGTTACTAACATTCTTCAAAATATCTTATTTTGTATTCTGCAGAAGAAAGAAAGTCATACAGGTTTTTTGCGTGATCCATTTAATATAATATATTTTTTAAGTAACATTTATATCATTCTGTATTCATTTGGTATTATAATGTAGTCTTTCTCATTTGACGTCTTTTAAGGGAAAATTAGCTTTTGCTATGTATACTGTATAAAGAAGGCTCCAATTATGTCTCTTTCTTCCCAAAATGGGAATAAGATGGATGACTGATCTTGGAGGCACGGAAGGAATGGCAGTGATGGTTCAATGCTCTGTTATGCCCTGTGGCAACCAGTGTTGAGGTAAACGGGCCAACAACACGAGTGGACCGCCTCTCTCTCTCCTTATAACTGCCATAACCATCCATGTTCTTTCATTCTGTTCCTTCATCTCTCCATCTCTCCTCCAACCTGCTGGGGTGGAAAAAGTGACAGCGCTCTCCACAACTCTTCAGGGGCTCCTCATATTCAGCATGCCTGTGGCGGCGCTGGATTACTGAGCTCTTCCTGGACGATCGCACACTCAGAAGCATATGCACACACCCTGCCCGTCACTGAAGGATCCTGCTAAACCTCTGAAAATTTCACTGGACATCTTAGTCTCCACCTTAATTATAAACATCGGCACACGTTAATTTGTCGGTGTTGTACAAGATATGACATTAAGATTAGTGTGGATGCTGTGCGTGGGGGCTCGTACAGGTAATTTGAGTTTAAATCTGGCTTGCACAATATCCCAATTCCATTTTCTCATGTGCGTTTGTCTCTCCCAATGCCGCTATATATAAATCGTCGAAAACTCCAAAAACAAACATTAAAAAGCTGTCCACTTCAGCAGATTGTATAAATACATGTCCAGGTACAGTTGAATTTAGTGTGCAAACATTCAAACACAAAAGCACTCAGAAACAAGCAACCAAAGTAAAACCCAAGAATTCCACTTCTGTCAGACACGCTCACGACCATGTGTGCCATAAATAAGCTCAAACACGGCATGGTTTTGGATCTCTGAGGATCAATTCATGACGTGCCATTGGGAGGGGGTAGCTTTATTAGCCTGTTATTTTCGAAACTCTTCGCCGAGTATTTGTTTATATTTATGTTTAATGGAGCTGAACCCATTGCCCTTCTGGAAGCAGTCTCAGAGACCCCTTCACCCCAGTCCAAAACCACAAGCACCCGAAGATGGAGGCTGAATGCCCTGCTTACCTTATGTTTGTCAAACGTAACCAAGCTGTCTGCTGCTGGTTTAGAAAAGGGTGCCAGACAACTAAATAAAAAAACATGCTGCTCAATTTCTGCCTTTGAATATCTGAGGGTGGCCGCATTCATTTTAAAAGCTAATATTTACAGCAGCCAGCTGCAGCGCAGGAGCTCGAAATCCGTGTCGGCGCACGCGCGCACATACAGATCCTCACGTCCGCACGGATGGTGCGAGGGAGCGTTCGCGGTGTAGCAGTGTTCACTGCTGGGCCAGGACCACTCGGACCTGCTAACAACCACTGTCTGATCATCACTGTCAGCCAGACGAAATGATATTCACCATACATAAATCTTGCGGCCGCAACGCGGGCACATGAAAATGAAGTGTCGCATGTGTTCTGATGCTAAAATAAAGCGAGCACTTCTATCGAAAACCCAAGATTTGTGACAGGAAGACAGGAAGTGGACAGCAATCTGGATGCAAGAATGAGAAATAAGAAGAGACTGCCAATCAAAATACATTATTCCTTAAAATACTTTGTAAACGATGCATTTGGTTGTCGTTTTAGATACTGGCCGAATAAAGATAAAATCATCATGTATATTATACACTGCTGAGAACTGAGAGAACGCCTCTAGATTACAGCAGCTGGTGGCATCGGACAATTGTGAACAACATGATGTAAATAATTTGAAGAACGCTGGTTACAGCCTATGAAGACAAATCTCTCACCGTAAACAGAAACAGAAACACCAATGTAATTTTTTTTTCTTTTTAGCACTGAAAAGTTAAGCTTTAAACCTACAATCGACCAGCCAACAAGCACATGTGCCAATTAGACTGGAAACTGGCGCTGACAAACACAATGACCATTCATTGGTGCATTTTCAACTAAATACACATCAGCCTCATGGGGGGAGTAAAGTGTATGACGAGCAACATTAACAAAAACAAAACAAAAAACGCACTCAGAAGCAGAGATGAGACACTGTGGCTCCACTCCATATGGGTGGCAGGACACATACACACACCGACAAGCCACAGACGGTCAATCTTCCATGTCTGTCCTATACATCCCACAGTCTGGTTTCATAAAAGAGATCCGAAACAGAAGAAGAGCTTTGTTTAAAGTTTAAGGAGTATTTGCTCCCTCCTTAGATACATGAAATAGACTCCTACTTCAAATGTTTTGAACTTAGGCTGCGATTTCAAGCAGACACTTTAAAAGCTGGTTTTAGTAGATATGGATGCAGAAGAACTTGAAAGGACAAAGCTGAATTATTCATTCCCAATAAACTCATAAGGAATCATCGATTTGCTGGTTGTGTCCAATTTGTTGGTTTTCTTGAGAATTTCCTTAATGCAGAGAGAGCACATTGAAATGTAGATGGAAATATTATAAAAAAATACATAGGTTTTGAGAGTCATCTGACAGTAATCAACTCAAGTCCTCCGTGGCAGTCCCCGGCACTATAGCTTTGAAGGGACAGTTGACTCAAAAATAAAAATTCTATCATTTACTCAACCTCAAGTTGTTCCAAATCTGTATAAATTGACTACCATAGTAGGAAAAATTACAATGGAAAGTGTCCTAGAACGGTTTGCTTTGCTACATTCTTCCAAATCTCTTCTTTTGTGTTCCACAGAACAAATAAATTAATAAAACAATGTTTCCCACTATGGTAGACAATCGTGGCCAAGAACTGTTTTGGTTACAAGCATTCTTCCAAATATCTTTCTCTGTGTTCATCAGAACAAAGAAATTTAGACAGATTTGAAGGTTGATCTGATACTTTAATACTAAGCAACAGTGTGTTAAAGACTTGGACTAAACTTTCTTTTTTTGCCTTTTTGTTCCTCCTGGCTTTTACAACTTTCAGATTTTTCATTCAGTAGAGCACTACATAACTACTGATAGGAAGTGAAACTCAGAACCACCCTAGAGTCACCAGAACACTTTGTTCTCTTCTCACATTTCTAACAAAAAAAAGGTCTGTTAAAACGGAAACAATGTTTTTTTAAATAATAATGTTAAATAATAATACTAATGTTTTCAGTAGTACAGCCCATTCATTGAGCCAAGAAAATAAAGAGATCCACTCACAAAAATGCAGTCCCAGGCATTGTCTCTAACCGTCGTTTATCACACGTAAAAGTATTCAATGTAAGCGATCAAGGATACAAAAGGATAATTTTATACAAACCTACAAAATGCTATCCTAATTGTATCTATTAAACAGAAGGCACTCTTATAAAACAAGAGGTATAAAGGTTGCTACAGAAAAATCGCACGTTCCATAAACAGGCGTAGGCTGTTTCGAAAGATTTGGATGTTTTAAATACTCTAACTTTTATTTTGTTTAATAATGAAAGGTGGGGCTTTATGGGCTGGGACAGAGAGACGTTTTGATTTACAGGTGAGACATGTTCAACCTGTCTCTGTTCTTGTATGATACACGTGCACAGTTAAATATTACTTTACATTTCATAAGTGATGAACAAGACATCTAACATACTGAAACAGTTTGAATAACTATACATTTTAAGCACAATAATAAATATAAACATGTAAGTAAATATATGAGTAATATTAACAACACTTTAGACTCCAAAGAGAGAGGTCAACTGTCTATCTTTAATCTATATACACACCCTCTTCCTCTTCCTCTCTTTCCAACTCTGTAGCTCTGACTCCCTGATCCCATATTACTATGCAGCATGCATGAGGCAGATGCTCCTCATGGGCAAATGGAGGAGGCACTTTCCTGACAGGCCCTGTGCTGCTCTGTCACTATTCAATCATTCAAACCAGCAGTCAAGAGATCCCCTGCTGTTCACTCATAGACCAATATAGACACAGGACTGGAGCCTGGAGGAAACCTCAGGGGGAAAGGCTTGACACTTTCACTTTAATTTTTTATTAAATTAGAAATGGTTAAAGCAATGATGACTTGTCAATTGGACTAGATTTGCTTTATTAAGTTTAGTTTTAATGTTTTTAGGGGTAGTGCTTTAAATAGGGTGAATTTAGAGATGCATGTTGTGCCGAAGCCAGCTAAAACCATGTTAACACCATTGCCAATGAAATCTATAAATTCACCCGCTTTAAAGTTCAGCAAAAGAAGAAAAAACTCCACATTTTCTGTCATGGTGCAGGATTACTCATATTAATAAAGCTCAAGCTCATCATTTTTTTGTCCTATAGAAAGTTTAAAGCTGATTCTTGTAGCAAACATTTGTAGATCTGCTTATATTACCCCATCTTATTTAATCTCCATTGGTTACCTGTGTCATTTCTGCTTACCTTTAAGTCAGTCAAAGGCCTTGCTCCTTCTTACTTCTCTCTGAGTTATCAGACCTTGTCTTTAACACTCCGAACTTCTGGGTGTGATTTTGTCTATGATCAATGAGTGCCAAGTCTTGTATGGTTCATGTGGAGCGGTGTAGCTCTCTGGCCTTGGAATTGAAGACAATAACCGCACTCTCTGAATTTAAATCACACCTACTTGTTCACCCAGTATTACCAGTCATCTGTCCTTCCTGAATCAATTTCCAAACCCTGTACTACCATCATAATACTTCTGACGTCTGCTTTCTACTCATGTATGACGTCCAAAGATATTATACATTAACAAGATGTGCCACTGCCATTACTCTGAATGGAAAGGAATGATCTCTCTAATGAAAGAAGTCCCGCCCTCCAGCATTCTTTAAAAACATTAAACAAAGCCTTGTTTTCTAATTCAGACAACATTCAGAGTGGCTAAAGTTGAACAGACTAATAAACCCAAATCCAGTCAATATATGATAATACAGCATTACGGAAGGGAAAGTGGTTCCAACAACAATTTAAATGGGTCATATGACAAGGCTAAAATTAATATAATCGTTTATTTTAGATGTAATGTAATGTGTATACACGATTCAAGGTTAAAAAATGCTGTATTTTCAACTTACGTGCATGTTTGTATCTCCTCTTAAATCTTTTTTTACAAAGCTCATCGCTCTGAAAAGCAAGGTGTGCTATGATTGGTCGAGTACTGCAATTGTGTGACGGAAAATCTAACACTTCTTACCATATTTGGAACATCAGGTTTCGAGGCAATTGTACTGACAGGTATGCCCACCTTACTTGCGTAAACATTTGGGCGGTCTAAGTCACAAGGGTTTGGTTACATGAGGCGTTTCAGGCAGGTCTGGGTGAGCATTCACTTTTAGAAAGAATGCATCTTTTGTTTTGCAATTTTACGTGTCTAATACATGCATTTCTGCAACTTCTAACACACCAAAGAAACAGAAAAATACTTATTCACGCCATGAGCCCATGAGCCCCTAAAGATTTTTAAAACTTAACCTGAATATAGCATGTCCTCATTTTGGTAATAACTACACAAGTTCATCACTAATTTTTTAAATAGATAGTTCATTTTAAATTCCATAGGCGGAAGGATCTGGATTACCGACCGTTTATTTGATTCAATGTGACGTGCTTTCCTGAGCAGTGTTGCCAACGTGGCGAAATTGTCGCTAGATTTAGTGACTTTTCAGACCCCTTTAGCGACTTATTTATAAAAAAGCGACTAGAGACAAATCTAGCTACTTTCTGAATAAGCCTTGGCGGAAAACAGTCTTTGTTTTCCCAGCGCAGCACAGCCTCTCTCTGTCTACTCTGTTCAGCAGCACATTCAGTTCACACGCGTGAATGAGATACACATGTACAAACAGTGTTTCCAAAAACGTGTCACTTATTGACCTTGTTTGAGCATTTATGATTTAAAACCTGATGACTGTATGCACGCATAAGCAAGAACACGGACAGAACCTAGCACTGTTCAACGAAAGTGACTGCTGGTGTGGAGTTTTAAGTGGCCGAGTTCACTCACTAATTAAGAACCTACTTATTGTTCATTTGAGTGTATTGTTTTAATATAATACTTTATACGACAGCTCAAAGAGTAGAGATATGAAGGAGACCTAAGGGAAGATGACATGTGGTATTATGACTCCGACTGCATTATTCTTCAAGAAGAAAACCATATTAAGTTAGGATGCCTTGAGGGTGAGTAAAAAACGAGGACATTTTGATTTGATAGTAAAGTAACACTTAAAACCAGAACTTTGGAATATTAGAATTGCACTTTTAAACAATTATATAGGCTACATGCTAACCATCAGTATTTCACTCATAGAGTTAACCTTAGGCTGAACTGATCCTGAACGTCAGAATAAATTAATCACATGTAGCCAGTAACTGACCAAGTTGTCGGTCAATCTGCTTACTGCGGGAGGACTTTGAAGGTATTAGTATTTAAAAATACTTCCATAAAAACAATATATCACTAAAAAGCGGGATTTTTTCGGAGAGATCTCTGAATTTCTATAGACATTATTTATATCAGTTTCAGTATAATCATGTGCTCATTTGGAGCCAACATAACAAATCTGCTTTCTCTGGCAAAATAATATACTGTGTGAAGGTGAAACAGAAATAGAGCAAACTGACCAACACAAACACAAAACAGCACTGGGTTTTCTACTGAGAGAAGATACCAACAAGAGGGAACAAGTTTAGTGTTTCTTAAAATCAAGTTTGCTGAACTAATGTTTTAGGATTGTGCAATAAACGTGTCAATTCTACTTTATGTGTCTAAACTAAATTGATATAAAGCCTACTTTTGGAGACCACATCTGCAGCATTAGAAATACACTGTACAAACTGTAATAAGTGTGATTTTCAGCACTGTGTGTATGCACCTCTGCCTCCTGTATTCATTAGGTGATAATGTGAAAAATTTACACTCACCTAAAGGATTATTAGGAACACCTGTTCAATTTCTCATGAATGCAATTATCTAATCAACCAATCACATGGCAGTTGCTTCAATGCATTTAGGGTTTCTTCATGCACAACCATTTCTAGGGTTTACAAAGAATGGTGTGAAAAGGGAAAAACAGCCAGTATGCGTCAGTCCTGTGGGCGAAAATGCCTTGTTGATGCTAGAGGTCAGAGGAGAATGGGCCGACTGATTCAAGCTGATAGAAGAGCAACTTTGACTGAAATATCCACTCGTTACAACCGAGGTATGCAGTCAATTTTATTTATATAGCGCCTTTCACAATTTGCATTGTTCCGAAGCAGCTTTAAAGGGGAAAAACGAAAAACCCAAGAAAGGGTAAAACACACTACATGGTGTTTTATATAATAAATCCAATTATTCTAGTAAACAATATCTAATGTCAGCATCTCCTGGTGGTTTATTTAGCATATTTGCATTAAGTGAATGCTTGGCTGAAAAGATGCGTTTTTAATCTAGATTTAAATTGGGCGAGTGTGTCTGATCCTCGAATAATATCAGGGAGGCTGTTCCAGAGTTTAGGTGCTACGTATGAGAAAGCTCG
The DNA here is from genome assembly GCF_947034865.1 of Barbatula barbatula. NCBI lineage: Eukaryota > Metazoa > Chordata > Actinopteri > Cypriniformes > Nemacheilidae > Barbatula > Barbatula barbatula. The sequence goes on from NC_136772.1 coordinate 16,136,730, forward strand.
ACCCCCTTTGGTGGATTTAGTTATTCTAGGTATTATCAAAAGTCCTGCGTTTTGAGATCTTAGAGAGCGTGATGGGTTGTAGTATGATAGAAGCTCTGTTAGGTAGGTAGGGGCTAAACCCTTTAAGGCTTTATAAGTGATTAAAAGAACTTTAAAGTCAATACGATACTTAATGGGTAGCCAGTGAAGGGTTGATAAAATTGGGGTTATGTGATCATATTTTCTGGTCCTGGTTAGAACTCTGGCAGCTGCGTTCTGAACTAACTGTAGTTTGTTTATAGATGATGCAGGACAACCACTAAGTAGCGCATTACAGTAGTCATTTGTGAAGCCACAACACGCACAACCTTGAGGCGGATGGGCTACAACAGCAGAAGACCCCTCCGGGTACCACTCATCTCAACTACAAATAGGAAAAAGAGCCTACAACGCCTACAATTTACACGAGCTCACCACAATTGGACAGTTGAAGACTGGAAAAATGTTGCCTGGTCTGATGAGTCTCGATTTCTGTTGAGACATTCAGATGGTAGAGTCAGAATTTGGCGTAAACAGAATGAGAACATGGATCCATCATGTTACCACTGTGCAGGCTGGTGGTGGTGATGTAATGGTGTGGGGGATGTTTCCTTAGTGCCAATTGGGCATCATTTAAATGCCACGGTCTACCTGAGCATTGTTTCTGACCATGTCCATCCCTTTATGACCACCATGTACCCATCCTCTGATGGCTACTTCCAGCAGGATAATGCACCATGTCACAAAGCTCGAATCATTTCAAATTGACAATGAGTTCACTGTACTAAAATGGCCCCCACAGTCACCAGATCTCAACCCAATAGAGCATCTTTGGGATGTGGTGGAACGGGAGATTCGTGCCCTGGATGTGCATCCCACAAATCTCCATCAACTGCAAGATGCTTTCCTATCAATATGGGCCAACATTTCTAAAGAATGCTTTCAGCACCTTGTTAAATCAATGCCACGTAGAATTAAGGCAGTTCTGAAGGCGAAAGGGGGTCAAACACAGTATAAGTATGGTGTTCCTAATAATCCTTTAGGTGAGTGTAGAATAGAAACGTCTGCTTTTTTCATTGTAAATTATTTAAAAAATGTGTAATATCTATGGAATTTAAATAAAACACACACTAGAAACAAAAAATGAGACATGTAAAAAGTTGTGTTTTATGTTTATGTTGAGTTATGTTCTGGGTAACGTACAAGGCTTTTGTGAGAAATCGTTTCTGATCAGTACAAACTGTTATAGCTGTTTTTACAGTTATTGTGGTGGGCATGCGTTAGTTGTGAACTCTTGAAAATGGGGTGTGTGACAGATTAGCACTGACTCTGAGTGAGATAGAGCATGCAGGTGCACACACAGAATATAAATGCTTCAACTCATGTTACCTCAAGTATATTCAGCTTTATATTTGTATCTTTATTAAATTCATTTGTTAAATTTGTTTGCAGTTATCTTCTTCTCTCTCCCTCTCTTCAGTTCCTCACATCAGGTTATAATATTACTTTTTAATAAAGGCTTGTGGTGTCTTACACAAGTCACGTAGCTAGATCAATTTAATGATACTTGACACTTATTATTTGGGATCTTGATAGCCCTGGTCCTCATTCAGTTAAATTGTATGAAACTAGCAGCCCAAATAATAATACTGAACTACTCCTAGCATTTTATAAAATGTTAGTAAAATACAAAATATTTGTGTAAATAATGAACCGTAAAATGTTAAAATCAGTAAAAAGAAATCTAACTAAATTAAATTACATAAAATAATATCTTATTGAAGGTCAATGCGCTACTGTTATCTTTCTCCCCACATTGATTTCATTTCATGAAAATTTCAACCTTGCAATGAAAAATAGGTTTTTACTCATCTTCAGCTAAGAATCTTGGCTTTATATCGATAGTACTCTGTCATTTGAGAACCAGGTCGCCAACACCTGTAAAATTGCGTTTTTCCATCTTAAAAATATATCTAAACTACGTCATATGCTGTCACCATCAGATGCAGAGAAGCTTATACATGCCTTTATGACATCAAGACTAGATTACTGTAATGCACTATTAGGTGGTTGCCCTGCAGGCCTATTACAAAAACTCCAACTGGTCCCAAATGCGGCAGCTCGAGTTCTTACGCGTACAAAAAAGTATGAGCATATTAGCCCGGTTCTGTCAACCTTGCACTGGTTACCTATCAAGCATCGCATAAACTTTAAAATCTTGCTTATTACCTATAAAGCCTTGCATGGTTTAGCTCCTCACTACTTGAGAGAACTTCTTACGTATTATAGTCCATCACGTGCACTACGCTCTCAGGCGTCAGGTCAGTTGGTAATACCTAGAATTTCAAAATCAAGTCCAGGCGGCAGATCCTTTTCCTATCTAGCGCCTAAACTTTGGAACAGTCTTCCCCGCACTGTCCGGGAGGCAGACACACTCTGTCAGTTTAAATCTAGACTAAAGACGCATCTTTTTAATCTTGCATACACTATCATAATATATATATTTCAAAGATCTAGGCTGCACTAGTTAGATCAACCGGAACCAGGGACACTTCCAATAACAACTGATGCATTTGTTGCATCAAAGAGTGCAGAACAGTACTCTACTCTCAGCCAGTCTTGTCTCGTTGTTCCAAGGTTACCAGAGCGGGCAGGATGCAGTCCAAGGTTACCGGAGCGGGCAGGGCGCAATCCATTCCCAGACCTGACAAATGCTGGACGAAGGATGTGGCGACTCTACAAAACTTCAGTCGCTATTAGATTATTAATGATAATTTTAAATCTAACTTTTTTTATTTTGCCTTGTTGTGCAAGCACTGTCGAGCTTGTGCAGAGGCAGCAGTTTTTGCCAGAGGGGAACTGGAATCCCCTGGTTAGGCCAGGTTTCCCTCTGAGGTCTTTTTCTCCTCCAATGGAGTTTTGGGTTCCTCGCCACCGTTTGCATACTGTTTTGCACTGTTTGCCTGGCCGGGGGGGCTGCTAGAATTTGATCAAATTTTTGACCTTGAATTTGACCTGTCAAGGGATGCGACAGCAGCTAAATACGTGGATTGTGAAAGGCAACAGGTAGGATTTAAAATGTGACGTCTATTCTTGCAAATACAATATTCATGTTAACAGACTAACGTTAGCAAGCGACCGTGGAATCATGAATAGATTTGCTACCAAACTTGGAGGCTTGCAAATATAAATGTTGACTGGCAAGTGTTTGCTAACTTAATGCAAAATAATGTTGCTGCTGATATCTACATTTAGATTTTGGTTAAACCCTATTGTACCAATGCCATTCATGAAATATCTCAATTTTATTAAAGTAAAATAAGAACTGGTAAATATAAGGTAGCATGCACAATAAATGACTAGAAGCTGGAAAACATTACTTATGCAATAAGGCTGGTTTATCATGGATTTGTTTTTACCATTAGCTTCATGTTAGCTCAGCTGTGCTGTCAGACATACAGGCTACTTTACATCTGCTGGGTGACATGGAAGCTGCAAGGGCCACATTTCTCTCTCTTTAAAGATCTGTGATGTATGTATGTATGTATGTATGTATGTATGTATGTATGTATGTATGTATGTATGTATGTATGTATGTATGTATGTATGTATGTATGTATGTATGTATGTATATCAGCACAGACCTTTAAAGAGAGAGAGATGTGAACCTGTAATGATTTTTCTATATGTCTGTGTGTGTCATATTTGTACTTTTTAAAATAAACAAGAAAAAGAAAGAAATGGCAGAGAAATTTCCATGAATACATTTTTATATATTTGTGTTCATATACCATATAATTATGGAAGGCTTACAGTAGCTGTCTGATATACTTTTAAAATAAACCTTTATTATTTCAAGCCCATACATGATGATGTCCGGCACACTTTTATTTAGCAGGGGGGGCGCCAAAACCGTTTCTGCATACCCCCCTAACATTGGGTAGTTGCGCCCCTGCCACCACTAAATAACAGGCACACTGCCTCAGCAGTGAGCATAGGAAACACAGGGCTTTGAAGGAGGCAGGGCGCCTTTGTTTGTGCACTGATGCAGTTAGTGCCTTAATCAGCACGCAGGGAGTTTGCTTTGAAACATATGGCACAGAGCTGTTGTTGGGTAAATAAGGGTACAGTCGGCCAGCTGTTTCCAGTCCTGCTCTGTTTAATGGATCAGGCGTACACACGCACACACAGACACAAATGCCAACAAGAATCTGCAAGTATTTATCAGTTATTTGTGCTTTCATCTTCTACCGTCAACAGTGATGTGCTTGTTCCTCTTTGAGACATACCTGCTGTAAATAGCAGTCCCATTAGAGAAACACAAAGAGTTGTTCTGGTAAAGAGCTTGTCCACTTTTGCTCCAGGTTATTAATAGCTGAGACAGCAAGAGGCAGAAAGAAGTGTTTACAGCAAGCCGACATCACAATATCTCTGAGATAGTTTATAAAAGAAGCGCAGTGTTGACTATATCCACCTTGAATATCTGAACTGGCTACACTTATTATTTTAGTTTAATGTCTATGTATCTTTCAGCAGAACTCGACCAGCATGCGGCAACAACCCTGAATCGAGCAGGCCTGTGCAAAAATCTGAATCACTTTGTCTCAGTTTACAATACAACTATCAGGTGCTTTAGCACTTGCACTTTCTAAAACACTGGGGACATCAGAAGTTCGAAACTGAAATTATACAGAGCATCACTACCCACACAAGATAAAACACATTACGATACGTTATAGTTCGTCATAACATCATGACTAGAACTTTAGACTAGAACTCACTCACTTTATAGTCCTATTCAGCACTTGTTATAAACCCATTTTTGACAATCTGCTTCTTTACTTATTGAACTGTACAAAATTATATTAATTAACACAAACAAATAAAAAGAGTGATACCATTAAAGTCCTGTCTGCCCCCTTGTGTTCCCCTTCCAGTTTTATTGGATTTGAATTGGACTAGTATTCGATTAGGGGTTGAATAACCTTTTTTTAGGTCGACTTTTATGTGATAAAAGTCATGTTGACTAGTCGATGACATCATTAATAAATAAAATAAGAGCTAGGAAATGTTTTGCAACAAGATATGCTGGGTGTGGGGCCGGGTAGTAAGACACTCTTGTGCGGGACTCCAGCTAAAAAGCCTCTAAATATACAGTATTTGAATACAGAAAACTGTTGTTCATCTATTGCACAAGAGCAACAACAACTAAACTAAAATAAAACAGTTATAAAGCGTGAGGTCGATGGCACCAGGACTATGCAGTAACAGAGCAGCAGGTGGATCTGTAGAGCACCTAACATTAACGTTACTTCAGATCTGAAGCGTGTGTACAGACCAAACTTCCCCGACATTTATCACAAGTCAAAGTGTAAGTAAAAGTGTCATGTGCACTAATAGATGAAACAACAGAAAAATTTGTCGAGTTTGTTTGTGACAGCCTTCCCTATCACAAGCCTTGATGACTTCAGAACAACGTCAATATATTTATTAGCCTGATGCAGCAGACGCTTTATCATAGCGGACTTACAAACGCAGCACCTTCAGTGACAACAGCCAATATGAGAAACATTTTTATTTATTCAGTTTCTTTCATGTTTTATTAAACTGGGAACAGCTATACTATAAAATAGCCTATACTATAAAAGATCTGTATGTAGAAGATTAGCTAGCGCACTGAAACCTACAAGCTTTTGCCGTGTCAGATCAAATCATGAATGTTGCGGACGAAAACAGGACACATTGTAAATGATGCGTGCACAAGCAGGACAAGAGAACATATATTATTGCCGGGAGTGTGACAGAATCCTGCTGAACCGGGTGGGAATGACATCAGTCCCCCTGGGCAAAGGTCCTTGGAACGGTCAGGCGTCTTCTTAAAGGAAAAGTGTCAAAATAAATCACATTCAAGTTTTAAATGTTGCGCCAGAGAATTAATGTTGACTAGTTTGTATAACCCCAATTCATTTTGGCTTATACATGTTGGTACTGTCAATCCTACGCAAAGTTTGTGCATACCGCATTTATTTATACGTCCGACAGCTGTCTTAAATTACAACATCAAATTTGACTCTGATGTCTCTGATTTGATACTAAGGCAATTTAAGTCCATGTAGGGTCATGGGCTTACTGGTGGAAGTCAATGTCACATGACGGGGCCTGTCTCACACCCAACACGGAGGTCAAACCTTTGGCAAAGATCGGAATCAAAAGACCGTTTACAGAAAGAATGAAAGAGAAAGTGTGTAGCTCATCTGAAACTCAGTTGGCTCAGTCGACCGGCTGATGATAGAATGAACTACACTTGGCAGGCTTGCGGGTTTTTTTAGCCTTCCCTGGCACACACGGACACAGGTTTCCCATCTCAATAAAGTGACATCCATTGAACACACATCACAATCCACCTGTGCGCAAAGAGTTACAAACCATCGGCTTCAAAAATCGTTCAATACCAAGTTTGTAAAATGAAAAGAACATTTAGTACTATCTCATGAGGTGTCATGAAACAAGATTTTCTTTTAAATTAGACGTGAAATAGTTTATGCTATGGTGTGCTAATGCTGTCAAGGTTATTACATAATCATCTGACTATGATTCTTTGAGATAAATACGCTGTGTGCATTCTAAATTCCAATCACACATTGCTATACAAACAAGAGAATTTCCACAGAATGTGTCTATGAAGTTTCACTCAAAATACACCACATATCTTGTATTATACTGTGACCTATATGTCCATTTAAAAACTGAGGACGCTACTTTCTGAGTGAATGCACTTCGCGTCGCACTTTACAACGTGCACATTGTTTTTATACGTGACAATGGGACAAATGCATCATAAGTTTAAAATTTTAAAACATTATGAATCCAGCATTTTACTAACATTAGTTTGTGAAGCATCCTGGTGAAAAGTGACTTCACCTGATGTCTTCTACACATTCCGTTGAGAAATAAAACATCGACATTGTATTCAGAGGCTCGATGTCGGGAGTAAATAAAGACTTATGTTCAGTATTGCAACCAACAACAAAACTCCTTGTTTGTTTGTTTACAAAAAATTATTGTAGAGAATGCCAACAGCTTGTTCAAGAGGACAGTTGAGGTTTATTCAATAGCATCTGGCTGCAGAACTGCACTTGCACTCTCAGACACCTTCGCTTCCTGTGACGTCACTTGCAGTCGAAACCTGCACTCTTCGCTGCCTGCGACGTCATTTCCAATCGAAACAAATAAACCGGAAATTATTTTCCAAATGTTTTTTTCTGCGTTGCCAGGAGACAAAATGCTTTAAAGAGGAATAATTACTCTGTCACTACTATCACAAGAATTACATAGTGTATTATTATATTAAGCGTTTAAATAAGATTTGACTGTTGTTATATTTACAACAGCAAATCTATTACCAGGTAGGCAATTCCAGTGTTATGGATGTGACATTTTATAGACTGAATTCTCAGAGAATGTCTATTATCAATATATTTAATCATCTGTTTATATTTTACTAAACCTCTGATGATAAAGTCCAGACATCAGTCTATACACAAGCTTTCCATTGAGAAAAATAGTTATGGATGTGACAAAAAAGGTTTTTGAGAGACAACACTAAACAGAACATTTACTTTAAATTTAAATAAAAAAAGCTTATGCAAATTATATGAGTTTTTATTTTAAATGCGTCAATTTACAATCCACTCATTTTCATTACTGGGTAAGCTTTAATATATAGTCTTTCAAAACTAGTAACACTTACATAAGTAAAAGCAAAAGAAGCGATGCAAAAAGAAACAATGGTACATTATGCAGTTTCCTTAGTTTCAACTTGACAGAACACTTTCAGGGTCATGATGTCAACAACGTGTATACGTGGATATCTTCGATTTCACTGAAGACAAAACTGGAGGGATCCAGAGCTGCAATTTTGTCCTCTGAAAATTCAGCTTTTTGTAATGTGTCCATGGCCTCTAAAACATCTTGGTCGTCCACGCAGAGCACTTTTGGCAGCTGAACAGAACCAAGCAGCACACTTGACTGCTCCAAACACCACTCATTGGCTTTTTAACTGAAATAATATACCATCACATATAGACAAAACATTTATATTTAAACTTACGGCATTGACCGTAAGATGTTGTCATGCTTGTACACGCGTCTATTGAAAATGATGTCACTCGCAAGCAGTGCGCGAAGAGTGCAGGTGTCGAATGCAAGTGATGTCACTTGCACAGGAAGCAAAGGTGTCCGAGAGTGCAAGTCTGAGAGCGCAAGTGCAATCCTGCAGCCAGACCCTTCTTGGTTTATTGGGGATTTAAAAAAAATGAATGGGTGGATTTTATCATTCTACTGTGGTTCTGTACACGCACTCATGAAACACAGATATGTTAAAACAACATTTAAAAGTGCATTTTCTGGAATAGGGGGGCTTTAAGCATAAATGGAAATGCAACTTGTATGTGTCTCTCTAGTGTGTTATCTGAGCACTTCCAATAAAGCCAAACTGAAATATTTTCTGTGGAGTTTAGTGGAAATGTATCCTTCATCATGTTCAAGCATGCATCGTCAAACTTTGCATCTAAATGTATGCATCACTGTTTAAATAACAACTGAAAGAAGATATATTCCATCAATAACCATGGAAGTACAACATCGGGCACTTAAAGAACTTAAAATATATTTGTATTTAATCACTGACCATACTCCGTAAGTAACACAATGACATGTTTACAGCTTCCAATGTAGGACTATGACTACATCTGCATTAAAATATATTTCTTTAGTTTCTTTCTGTTTATATTATATATAACTATAACATCACTATAATTATAGAGTATAGATGGTTTATGTTGTTGCCTCTGAAATCGTTGTAATGAGTCCACTGATGACAAGTTTTATGAAACAAAAAGAACAAAACAAAGACTAAATACCAAAACAATTCAAGATTCCCCAAAAGTTCAGGCGGGTGATGCGGTGCGGAGGTGGAACAGGGAAGGAGGGATGGATGGAGGGTCAGGCCCATTAAGGGGAACAGGCGGGTCTGAAGCATGGAGCAGAGGCACTGGACACGGAAGCCAGGGTGGAGTCAGCATTTTAGCGGGTGATGACCAGAGCAGGACCATTTTATTTTGTTACAGTGAAATAAAATTACTCATTCAGTGAAATAGATTTTGGTCATTCCGCCCACCCCTTACGTGAAGGTGAAGTTAATTCGACGACTCATTTTAAACCTCATTTAATAAAACGATTAATACAAAAATTATACAGCCCTAACAATTACATTATCCAACAAAAGCCAGTGACACGTCTGAATGGTTTTACAATCAGAGATTATTGGGTTTATTGGCTGATTAATTGCATTTATCACCATATACGCTATCAGACTTCAAGTAGGAATGAAAGACAAAACATTCAACATGGTCGATTTGAATAGACTGAAACTCACTGTTATCTGCAGTCATTTTGTATCCTGGCAACATGGCATGTTCACTTACTGAATGAGAGAGTTTATCACTGTTTGTATCCCCAAAAGTAAAAAGAGAGACTTTAATAAATACGCAGATGGATTAAATAAACACCAATGTCTTTTTAGATTTGAGTTGCAACACATTCACTTCGTCAGTCTGGCCTCAAGGCCACCGCACAACTCCACATGCTATATTTTGTCTTGGGAGATTAAATCAACAGCATAACCAATACATTCTGAATGAATCACTTAATTATTTGGAATCCGAGCCACGAGTCAGTACAGGAGAATCTGAGAGGAACGCTTTGTCAAAAGTGTCAAATGCCATATTGATTTCTTATGTTCACATGGCGGCACAGATGACAGAGATTGAACAAGGCATATAAGTACACATATAAGATGAAGAGTCAAAGAAAACAGATGAACGCCCTTTAAATGATTTGAAAATAAAAGTATGGTCACAGCTTTAAATTGAAATACATTTATAGTAATTAATTCACATGCAACGTCAATCTTTAGAGTGGTGTGAACAAACAGATAACAAATTCACACACAAGCCTACAGGCAGATGAGCTAAGCCCTTTAAATCTTAAAATTGGTATAACCACAATTTTACTACAAATATCATAGTTAAACTATGTTATGAACATAGTTATGAGTACTGTAGTAAAACCATGGTTAATTTGTGATATTGATGGTTGAACTATAGATGGTTTCATCGGATGCAGGTACCTGGCGCGCAGATAACTTCCAGTCTGTCTTTGTTTAGCCTTGTCTTTGTTTATAACAGTCAACCTCAATTGGCGGACCGCGGACCGGATCCGGAACCTTTGCTTCATTCATCCGGACCGCGAGACACAGCCTAATAAACCATTTAAAACATTTGACTATTTTGGTTGTTTAAATTGAGTTTGTATCCGTCAGTTTGTTTAATGTTTGCTATTTATCTCCAGCCTTACGAACAGATTTGTGATATTTTATGAACCATAACTTTTTATCTACATTTAGCACTAGCATTATTGATCAGCGTGTAAACATTTGAGACCCTGTGAAAACCCAGGCTAAAGTCTCAAAATCATATTAATTATTAGATAATCAAAGTTTAATTACAAGCATTCATTTCACTAAGATTTCAATCTTTAAAATGGCATTATTCAGTCAACATTGAAGATGTTGTTGTTATATTTTTACTGAATATTCTGTATGATGATTTTATGTAGAAAACAGCAAAAATAGGGTTTGCTAGGGTTTCACAATTGGGAAATTATTAAGATAGAAGTAATGTAGTTCTGGTATGAATGGCAAGGAAAGGAAGCCTTTGTTTGGAAGAAAATACAAAGACTGGAACTATTGGAACTTTAATTGAATACCCCTTGTTTATAATATAACCGTTTCTTTTCTATTTCATTTATATTAATAGTAATTTACATTACAACTACATTAAATTAAAACTACTCAGCAGTTATTGATGTTGTTGCTGCTGAAACCGTCGATAGTAACCATGATGTTTTTTGTAGTAAATTACGGTGCTAAATAGCACGGTTCATAAATACAAAATGCTTAAAGCACCAATATGCATTCACTTTCTGGTCTTACCTGCTTCCTTAAATGTATAATTAATTTACAAATTGTGTATAATTTGGTATTTTAATATCATATAACATATTTAAGCATCTTATCTTGAGCATCTTCTTTATAATGGTTTACTACAGGAAAAACCCCACTGCTACATATTCCTTAATCTCGTTTTGCTAGAACTTTATTCTCATTCTTTTTTCATTATTTTGAGAGTTTAAACAAAATATTGCAACTTTAAACTCATAATATTGTTTTATTTGTTTTGCTATTTTATATGCATGTAGATCATTTTTATTTCTTTAAAAGGGACACAGTTCACCCAAAAATACTCAAAAATTTTTTTGTCATCATTTACTCACCCTCGAAAAAATTGTAATGGGTTCCAATGCGTTTCTTATGTCTTTTGTCATGTCGCGCACCGCCGGTCGCGTCCGGTTTAAGGGGCTGTACTGTACAGATCAGATTGTTACAACTTTATAACTGTAGAGTTCATGCTGTATAAAGAGGACCCGCAGTTTGGGCAGACCAGCATTACTTTACAACAGCATAGGAAGACACATGTCTGTGCAGCCCGCGTTACATACAGAAGACGTGCCTCACAATATACCTCTTTTATTGAATATAACATTACAATAACAATACAATCAAGTCTCACTTTATAACTGTGAAGCTTACGCTGTACAGATGACACACGCCTGAATTGATAACTGCCCAGCTCGCACTGTATAAATCAGTGTCTCTGCACAGCTAGTGCCACTTTAAAACCCAGCAGGGCAATGTCATAGTCCATCGAGATGTTTCACTGTAGCCATCGCCTGATGCCAATTTGGTAGTCATCGCCCAACCCTATAACCAAACATCTCTTTCCTTCCTACTCTTAGTTAATGGTGGCTAAGAACTGTTTTGTTACAACCAATCTTTCAAATATCTACAAATTTGGAACAACTTGAGGGTGAGTAAAAGAAGAATTGTAATTTTTGTGTGAACTGTTCCTTTAAATACATTCTTTGGTGACCATCTAAATCAGGGGTATTCAATTGAAGTTCCAGGAGGTCCGGTCTTTATATTTTCTTTCAAACGAAGGTCTATGTTTTTTTTATTAAATAAATGCATATATAATCAATTTAGCCCAGTTAGATATACTGTATGATATGAGATCTTTTATCAGACCATTTATTTTATATTTTGATACATTTAGCCTATAGGCTCTGTGGTTTTAGGGGAATGCCCTCTTAATAGAAGTCAGATAATAAATATTTGTAAATAAAAATAACTACTGACAACCAGTGGCGGTTCTACATTGAATTGCACCCCGGGCGAGACCACCTTTGTGTCACTCAGGAAACGAGTCACGGCCATAATCGTTTTGTATTACTTATTTTTTATTAGCCATTTCACACAATTCAGAAAAATAAAAATGTGCAGGAACTATAGGCCTGTATTCATTGCATTATGGATAAAATTTGCGTGACTGACTTTAGCCCACTATTTGAATTCGCGTCATGGGGGGGGGGTGTCTTCTGCCGCTCTCTAAGTCATAATAATTTCTTCCAAATAACACACATCTTCGGCGAATACCTGACAGACAAATAAAAAAAGAAAACGTACACTTACACTCTTCTCTCAACAGGTTTTGGTCTAGCTTTTGTTGAAACTAACTTTGTATAAGCACCTATTGTACCATTGCTCTTTGTATGACATAGGCTATCGCTTACTGCAGGGGCACCAATTTTCCGATTTCCCACACAATGAATGAATTATAGATAATAGAACACCGCTTCGCGGCGGCCCAGAGTTTTTTTTTTACTGCTCGTGCCGGTGCCGCCCCCCATGTGACATGAAAGAATGCCGCCCCGGGCGACTGCCCGTTCGCCCGTGCCTAAAACCGCTACTGCTGACAACAAACAGCAAATGTAATGTAACAATTAAAATCATAAAAAAGTGACACACTCAATTTGTCTTTACGTGCCATTGTCACCTTTTCACTTTCATACCAGAACTACATTATCTTATAAACAAATAATTTCCCAATTAAAACGTAGTTCATTACAAAATGTGAACCTGCTTGTGAAAACCAACAAAAGTCTTTCATAAAATCATCCTACAGAATATTCTGTGAAACAATAACAATATCTTCAATGTTGACTACAAAATACCAAAATCTTTGTGAAATCGATGCTCAAAATTAATCATTGATGCTTGTTGCAACAATCAATTTGATTATGAGATGTTAGCCTGGGTTTCACAGGGTCACAAATGTTGACTGACTGCTGACTAATTCTCCGTTGTGAAGACGCGCGGCTCAATTTTTAACAACCAAAATAGTTTTAAATTGTTTATTAGGCTATGTCTGGCGGTCCGGATGGAATGAAGCAAAGGTCCGGATCCGGACCGCGGTCCGCCTATTGAGGATGACTGATCTAGATGTTTGTCAACCTCATGTACATCTCATTGAATTGCTTTCTCTTTCTCTTTGGAACTTTTCTGTTCATGTACACACTGTATGTTATGCTCCTGAGAGCTCATGAAACCACAACAAATTCCTTGTATGTGTGTGCGCTCATTCTGATTCTGTATCAGCTGAATAACAGGTTCACATTATGTGTTATATGTGTTAAACACAAAAGACTCAAAAGAGTAAAACTACTCAATTTGTTCTGACTCTAATCCACTGTAGGAGCAGACGATATACACATACCTGTGACCCCGCATCAGTAATATTCAGCCAGGTTCCACAATGTCTGACAAGTGACAATTGTAAACAAGAACTGTGTGCTCCATTTCATTCTTGTACCGACTTGTCTGGGATGCATCCCTCTTAGTTTTTTTGCAATATTTCATTAGAGTAGGCTAGGCTCCTAACGACACCATTGTTTCTGTAACGTCTATGTGGGTGGGAGAGTGACACCTTACAGACAAAACACACTCAGTTTGCACAGTTTAAAACCAGAACACCAACAACTAAAATCAACCAATGAAAACAGAGAAGCCGATTAACAAGTATGCTGTCAGTGAAAGGGCTTTCAGTGAATAGAAGCAATCATTTCAAGGCAATTTTTTCCTGATTCGCTTGTGCTTGACAGACAACTAAATATTTATTGGGGAAATTCAATGTACTCATTGACCGATTCCCACAATGAAGACTGTGGCAGAGGTGTTTTGGTCAGCGATGTAGACAAAGACACACTGTTTGAAAATGGTGTAAGTGAAAGACATAGCTGACGTCGTTTCGTTCATTGTCAAACTGAACCCACAACAGAGCATCTATGAAGAGACTGCAGGAATAGAGGTCTTACGTAGACTGAACTTGACTTTATGTCACCAGCTGATTACCAGGTAGGTTCTGTCACTTCTGTAACACCGCCCTCTGCCAGCAGCTACCAGCGCCCATTCAGAAATGCTACAAAAAAGTACTACTGTAATGATCATCTCAATATGTCTAATGGGAATTTAACTAGTAGAAGAAGTTTAATCAGATATCATTATTATATAGTGGTGAATTAAATTTTTACAACACAAGCTGATACAAATACAGTGTGAATGAAGACATGAGTGTGGCATGTGTGGATGAACATGTGATGTATAATGAAAGGATATTTTCTATTACGATATTTTAAAGTGGCCATAACACACAGAGCTTCCTCATATCGCATGTTAAGCCTGAGAACTTGCAGAATAGTATCACACCCTTCAAATATCTGTAGAGTCTTTATTTTGATCACATCTATAGAAGACAGATACAGCTACAGTGTGAGGGGAGGAGGAGGCGGAAACTACAGCACGTGCGAACACATTGCCAACAAAACAGACAGTTTCACTTATGGCGTGTGGTTCATTTCCGGCATCGTTTAGGGCTGGGAACGCCGCTCTATCTATCAGTTTCAAACAATCTCCAAATCCAGCGTTACATCCACCGTTTATACAACATTCATCACCCAAATGCAGTGAACAGACAAACACAGCTGAACTTCGCGAACGTAGTTCTCTCTCTCTCTCCTGCACACAAGTGAAAGGGACTTGTGTGCATGCTCCTTCTCCCGCTCTCATTGGCTGATGCGTGGGTGTGCCGTGTGTTTTCCCGGGAGAATCGTCCAAGAGACTAAGAAAAGTTGTTACATAACGATTTTTCATGTTCGAAAAAAGCTTTCTGAAACCTGTACGTTGGGGGAGTGTTTTGAGCACAGAAATACTGTGTCACACGTCCAACTCATTTTTTGACAAGTTGATCATGTTTAGCATGAGAAGACAACTCGTTTAACATTCTAAGTCAGAATTCATGGAAAAACGTTGCAGGGCAACTTTAACATAACTCGCTCTAACAGACTGATTGTAAAGATTTTTTTATTTTTCCACAATGACACTGACATACACTTTCATTGCAGAATTAATAGACCATTTTAGTACGTTTTTACCAAGGGATCAGAGTTTGGCTGGTTAGCAAGGTACAGTTTACCCCGCTGGTAAATGCAGACATGACGTAACTATAACAATGCCATCTAAGCATATTTTTCAAGTTTTGGCCATATGAAAAATAGTAGTATTGTTGTCTGACTAAACAAAATGTTTTGTAAGCAACATACAAACAAAGCAAACTAACATGTATATAAAACACAATATTCATTAGTTTGTAGTAGCTATAATAAATAAAGGGCTTTGGACTATGCAATTATTTGTTGTTAAATCAACAAATAATTTAGTTTAAATATTTTTGTCATCAGACAAAAATAATGATTGTGATTTTTCTTCTGCAGCTCACAAGTGAGTCACATGGCATTTACAGCTCAGGCGATTGCCTCAAAAAAGGCTGGAAATTAGCAAATATGCTAATTAGCTAAAATGCTAAGAGGCACAAACTTTTCTAGTTGTGTGTTTCCATATATTAAATAATGTTATTGAAGTGCTCTTTAAATACACCTCAACAATTAAAAAAGCTCACTTACATCTATTTGAACAACCAAGATCATCAAAGGTACATCGAATAAAGCAAACACCTCACATACGCATCGCATTAATCATTCAAATTTAATCAAAGCTCATTAGCAAAGTTCTCAAGGCCTGTGCACGGCTTGTATCTGTCCATCTCTCTGGTTCACGCATACAGCCCCGCCTCTTTATTAATACCCAATTAAACCACACAAAACAATAGTCAGTGTCCAGAGAGCGGGTGGGTGCTGACTCGCTCTGGGGTTTCTGAGGACGTGTTGTTGATGTCCTTCCGATCATACATATGGAGCGGCAAATGTAAATGGCCGGTGCATGAGTGGGATGCATGAATAAAAAAACGTTCCGCAGTTGCGTAGAATGAGACCCCACTAACACCAGAGACATTGTGCTTCAAATGCCAAATGCAGAGAAGAAAGGGGATCTGATGGAAAACTCTGAGCGGTTATTTAATAGTACGAATTTAAAGGATGGAATGTAAATGTTGTGGTCATAAAATTCAACTTATGACAATATGAAAGTCACAACATTTCTGACTTATTAGCAAAACGTTGTCTCTTTAATATTCTTTCTAGACAGATATGATAAAATGGAGAGCAAATGAAAACCTAAGGCTTTTCTCATTCCTCCAAAAAAAAAGCAGTTTCTGAGAAATGTGTTTCCCATGCTTAGATTTGCCAGCATTACAAAATATGAAATCAAAAGTCAGAGATTTCAACATCAGAACAAAGATATCATCAAATTATTTTGATAACAGATAACTTCTATGCTGTTACTTTACGAAAACACTGTCTCACTTGTATTTTGATTTACTTTAGGAGAGACATCTTAGTCAACGCTGACACTTAAATAAACCATAACTGAGCACTCCTTTGAGTCTCCTGAGCTAAGAAGGAGGAACCGCCAAGCAATAAAATTTTCCTCTGGGCAGTCATACGAGAAAATAGAAGTCCATCCACCTTTAAAGAATGCAACATACAACACAGTGTCCTTTTCATCCTCACGAGAAAACAAAAAGCCTCCAATTCGGTTGCCATAGCAACCATAGGATTATGCCGCAGGAATCACTGTTGGGTATAGACTCTGTTCTGCAGGAACAGTCGGAGGACTGATAATATTTGCAAAAACTGCTGGGTAAGAAAAGAGCACCCTTCAAAGCGCACACTCTCCTCGATGCTGTAAGACGAGGCAGCGCGTTCCCTCAATGCAGCTGCGATGAAATATTTACAGCTACCTCTATATCAAACATATTTCCTGTGACAGCTGGACAAGATAAACGGGATCATTCAAAACTGCCCGTAATCTCCATGTTACTCTTTCAAGGTAAAATGACCAAGAATGGTTTGTAAAGGGAGAGGTTTTACAGGACAGGTGGTACCATCCAAGCCGGACACCATCTCAGTGCTGGGGGCTCACAACTGTTCCAACACACACACACACTGTTCAGTCACAAAGTGAGCCAATCAGAGCCAGAGTGAAAGACGCGGCACCTGCTGAGTTCTCAGCTGCCCGTTTCCTCGCAAACTCTGCCACCCAAGAGATCGACAGACCCCAGAGCAGTGGCACTGTTGCATGCGTGAGCGCTGGTGGTGCGACTGCCCAGCAGCAACACGCTCAGCAGAGATATCTCTTTCTAAAGGGTGGGATTCCCCCACGTCTGCCCTACCGCAAACATACTTCCAAAACAGAAACTAGAGGGGGCAACATTGGCAAAAATGTATTACATGCCATTCCGAATTGAGGATGACTGTGAGAGAACTGTTTTTGTGATTTACTGTTTTCTGCATAAAATCATCCGAATGTAAAATACAGTCTGAGAAAATACACACCCTTGATATCTTTAATCTGGACTGAGTAAAATCATGTCATACCTTAAAATCAGTTAAATTAATGGCTGAAATCTAACTTTGATGCTCATTATCTATTTTGAGTATTTATGCTCTTTTAAAACATTTTCCTGGTTTCACAGACAGGATCACATATTTGAAATAATTTGGATTAAGAGATACATATCGGAATAAAAAAAATTATATACATATATATACACTTTTTTTTAGATTAAAAACTTCAATGTCAATGTAAGTCATGAATAATACAATAACGTATTATCAACAAATAACTATTACAGCAATTTATTTCAATCCAAGCAAAAACTAAAGACATCTCTATTAGATTTTTATTTTTAATTTTAGAACAATGAATGTTGCTTTGATTTAGAAGCTTATAAAATGAAAGCTTTAAAGATGATACTGCTGTAAATGCTACAAGTAGACACTGCATCAAACTATCTTGCAATTTTAATTATAATTAAAACGACAAAAATTAAGAACATTTCTTATGGGTTGATGTCATCGTCTTTGCATATGCAAGAACGAGAAGTCCATTTAATATAGAAAAATATTCATTTAGATTTCAGTACTAGTCAATTCAGTAGTGTAAGCTCTAAACACATCCATTACAAACTGACATCACAACAGTATCATACTTGTTGTCGATTGTTATGCAGTTTGTCGCTATTTTTTTTAACTATGATTTCTGCTTTTGCCCACTTTATCTAGGACTAAATAAAGGGATAAGAACAGCTCTCAGATTTAAAGCTCAATTCAAAACACACTTAAAGAAGAGAATATCTGATTGCAGATTTGTTTATCACTCTTTCAAACACGAGTCCATACTATTTAAGCCTTTTCACAAAAACACACCAGACTGAAATCTTAGCGCTACAGACAGACACAGATTCAATCTGATTAGTGTACATACAGGAACAGAGGCTGTACACTCTGGGATTGCAGTCCAATTCCTGTTCTGTGCTTCCTGTTGCCATATGTGCAGTTTAAGATGACGGCCAGCTAAAGTATACAGAAGTGACAATAAAGCTCTCTTCACAGCTATAAAGAACTGTCATCCTTTTATATACTCAAAGGGCAGACTTTCAGTACCAATTATTTTTAAATCCATTCCACTAAACAAGCATGAACTTAAAAAAACCTGCTTACAAGGTTCATTAATGATACAAAACTAAACTGCTGCTTAATACCCAAGCAATAAAGAGAGAAATATTATCATTAGCCCAAAACAAACAAACAATTGATAAGAGACGGTGAGGAGAGCTGGCGAAGCTTCTTTACCGGAGATTACACCAAAGAGCTTCTACGACAATCATTCTCACATTCTTTATGATATAATCCCTTTCTTACCGCTGCACACCCTTTATATCGATAAAAGGATTAACAAATGAGGAATTACACGTTACAGTAAGAGAGCAAAACGGCGGGAGGCGAGATGTACAGCGTGCGTTAAAAAGTGAATGAAAGTACAGTAACAAGCATAACTTTCAGAAAAATAAAAAGGTTTACTGATGTCATTTTATATGTTTCTGCAGCAAAGCATTCTAGTGCTTTTAAATCCTCTGACTCATCATAGTAAAAGATAGAAGGAAACATCCAATTTAAGGTTAATAGATCTAGGTAACAAAAACAGACAGTCTCTAATCACTATTGTAAGGAAAGGATGCTGAAGTTGCCTGGGAACCTGTTTTGAGCTTTTAACACACTGAGTAGCTGAAGCTGGACAAATACTGAGGTCAAAGAGAAGAAATCGCTTGATATTGTATTTGGGCACTGTCACTAGCACATATTGAATGTGTGGAAGGAGAATAATGCAAAGGTTTTCATTCCCTTAGAGCAAACACATTGGATATGTGCTCATGAAAACAAATAGTACTAATTCCTTAAACCACAAAGCAATAATGACTGTGCTTAGCAAGCTTATAACAAATTGCGTCTGCTAAATGATTTTAATGTAAATGTAAATGAAACGAATATCAACTTTGTTCCATATCATTTTCAGAAATCTCATGCGTACATCAAACACTGAAGAGAATCCACAAGAAGTCTTTTTCATTTTAATGATCTTTAATCATTTACACAAATATTCCAGGAAGTGTATCAGACAGGAGGGTAATAGACTTGCCAAAAGTGAAAAGCTTTAATGGTGGAAAGGGGTATTACTGAAAAGATCTCATCTCTGAGATTCTAAATGCCCCGGGGCTTTGTGACTAGCCCTAAATTGAGATTTCAATAACTTTGTAACCCACTTTTTCTGCTTCCAAGTCTGTATCTCAAGCTATTTGACTCACGAGCCAACAGAGAAAAATCATTTTTAGCCATCCAGATATAGCCATCAAATTTACAATGTATAAATGAACAGATGAAGAACAGGGTTAATGAGATTATGGCAGTTACTAAACCCATCAGGACAAAAATATTTGCTACCCTTACAAAGTAAAAAAATGGGTGTAATCATCAAATGAACATCACTATAAAACTTTAACAACAATTTATTAAATTTATAACCTAAATTGATCTGAAAATGAAACCTGTTTGTATAGAAATTTAACCAATTTTTATTTGATAATCTTATAGCTGTTTAAAACACTCTATAACTTAAATGACAACCATTTCATCCTGTATATATGATTTCAAACAAAGTAGTTAATTAAAATATCACACTTTCCATCACTCATAAATACAGTAACAATATTAACCAATACAATTTGAAAATATGTCTAACATTTCCTCTGCTGATTAAAAGAACAAATCTTTTCAACAATTCTCATAAAAAGCCACTTCAGTGAATAGAGGGTTTAAACTAAACATTTATGGCTAATTCGTGTTTTCTAACACACAATCAAGGCCACCTAAACGAATTACACAGCTTTAAATCAAGCATTTAAATCATATCTAAACTGTGAACACATTCAGATAAATGTTAATATAGTTGTTTGACTAATCCATTATCTTTTAATAAATTATAAGCAGAAATATGTCTTTTAGCCACTGCCATAAGTGAATTATTAATACTGAAAAATAATTAATGCACAGTTTAAAGCAAAACTATTGTTATGAAGTACATATTAAGCTATTTTAAGTGTCATGTAATCTTTTGTATTCTTCCACCCTTTCCTCCTTACAAAAATACAGCAGCGACTCTAACATAAAACTCCAGAATCAAACAAGGATGCTGCAAAATGGGCTGCAGATTGCTCAGCATTTAAATGTTACTATACAAGAGTAGCATATTTCAAACATTTTAAAATATAAAACCTTTTAACCACTGAAGCAGATTACTATTAAAATTATGACTTTTCTATTTTCTATTAAAAGCATTAAATAAGAACTGGAACATTTCTATACCAAACAGATAGTTAATACTAACTTTAACAAATTTATTTTAATTATTCTCATTCATATAATGTCTTTTATATTCTGATAATCAGATTTGACTACTGAATAAAATGTAAATAATAATATTCAGATAACTATTTAATTTATTTCAGGTAACACAATACCAAATTGAGTTCAGCTTAATAATGTAATTTTATGTTTTAGGCTATTTTGAAAATTGTAAACAGCAGAATATTAAATATACTTTTTTTAACCTAATCAAAATGTACACTTCATTTTCTATTCTAACATAATATTATTACATTGAATAGACTATTTTACTTATCTTTAATTGGTTTGTTTTCATTTACACCCTTCAATAGTCTTACATGGAAAAACACTCCTGTGCTTAACAAACAACAATTAAAAATGTATTTAAACTTTTAAAATTCATAAAAACAATTATGCAGAGAGGTAGGTCAGTGACTCAGTGTATATGAAAAATCGGAATACCCTTACTGACTCATCATAATACTGTACATTCATATTATTACAAGTCATTAAGGGTGTGCTGCTCTAATAGCCTATGACACCTTCATTTATCAATCATAAATGACAGTGACATCAAAACTATTAATTATGGTTTATCTCTGGCATTTAACCAAAATGCATATCTCTACAGCCTACTTATCACCATGCAAGTCTAAACATCATATAAATAAGGACATCAGCCCCTTGACTGATTTGCATAGGGTTCCTTGAAATACTGAAAAGCATTTCATTGCAGAGCCATTAATACACCTAATGTTTTTATTGCGTCCATATTATATACTAGCAGTACTAATACTGAAGCAAATGCGGCGAATGAGACACCGATATATCTTTACCACTGACACTATGTAGCCTACATGAGAACCAACAGAGTTAGCACATAAAATACACACACGCCTCGTGTGTGAGGATTATATTACGAAATACAGAAGTTTAAATATCGCATATGTGTAACATGAGCCGTTCTGCGCTTCAGATTACATCTCTGATTCTAGGCGCATTCTAGAACAGCGTTAACAGGTTCTAGAGTGAGCTACACGCATTCTCCTCGTGCATGCTGCTCTCAGTCATGTTAGGTTGACTGTAGCAGCAGCATGGCCGACTCTTCCATATCAAAGACTGTCCATCTTGACTGCGCACTTTATGAGTTTCCAGTGACAATCTGAGGCGTCAATAACGAGATAAAAAAAACTTTACCAGCAGAAAGGATTTCATGTTTATGATTCATTTTTGAAACGCTTTACTCGCTACTGATGGCGTGTACGTTTTAGGGAGAACCCGGTGTAAGAGGCGGTCGGTCGTCTGAATTGAGCTTAACATCAGTGCACTTTCACGTAACCTTTACATATCACGGTTTTGGGTTGTTCTCTAGCCATTTTTATTCCCCCCCCCCCCCCCCCCCCCGTGGAACGCGCACGCAGGGCCTATAGGGGAAATCACGTGGCCCACAGAACAAGCGCCATGAGGTCATGAACAGCGATCTTGCTCTTGTAAAGATGAACCATAAGAACGAGGACTGTAAATTCATATTTCGACAACTTTTTGAGACAAAAAGTTAATTTCGCAGTTTTTTGTTTAAACCCTATTTCTCGCATCCGCATACACTTCCTGAAGTTATGGCAGGTTTGCAACAGTCAAAAACATCGCACAATAGTTTATAGATTTAATAATAGGGAAATGATAGTGAAATCCTCGTTTGCTTATACATCCATGGAACGTCCCCATTTTTCTTTTCATTTGCTAATGATTGCCGCCAGTATTGTTTGTTTGTATTTTTCCAGCAAGACTTCAGTCTAATCAACTGCTCAACATTCCGCCAAAATTATAAATCACAAGCCGATTAACCCCGACCAGAAGACATTAAAAGATACATAAAGAATGATGTGAAATTGCATTGTAGTTAAAATAAAAAAAAATAGGCTACATCGTTTTGGCGTTCACATTTAATGGGTAACAGGAATAATTTAATGATCAAGCAACATTAAATGGTCACCTAAAAATACACCGAATCTGTTTACATCAAATAGTGCACGTCACACTCCAGAACACAACACTTGCAGCAGCACAACTTCCAAATGCAGATGCTTTACCGTTTCTGAGTTCATTGTATCCCTCTTAAACTCACAAATAGTAGCCTAATAAATAAAGCAAAATGTTTACCTTTGTTTTTTAGGTACAGAGTAGTCGACCTCGATCACTTTTCCATGCAGTTCAACTTTCCCTACGATCAAGAAACCAATCAGAATTAAAATCGAAAAGTACATATAACGTCAAAGTACATTATATATATACATTTAGGTGTTGTTGTGTTTACAAATTAACTCGAACATGAATGCATAACCTCGCCACGCCACTTAGCGTGCAACGTAAATACAAGCAGGGATATATTCGTACACACAAGTTTGTTTATAAACGGATATCGGCAATGTAGCGAGTTTTATTACGTCTGCGTGCAAGATAGTATCTTTGTTTTATTTGCCATTATTCTTGATGATATGCGAAATGCTTGATGAGCTGATACGATGAAGAATGGGGCGCCATGCTTTCCACTCCCATATACGAGCAATGAGGAGAGTTTAAAGAATAGCACGAGAGGTCAAAGGATAAAGACGCTTCCTAAATGTATCTCCTTTTTTGAAGTAGGTTTGAAGCTGTAACGTTTACGAGCATGTGCAACGACTCGAGCGCACGCTGCAGGAACACAGAGGTGTTGTGCATCTTGGGTTGTGTTGTATGAGTGGCCTGGCGCAGCACAAAAATTGGCATCTCACCTCCGTCCCCCCCCAGCTACCTGTTTATTAGCACTTTCCTCTAAATCCCCATCACCCACCTTTAAGACACCTCGTAAAAACATACCTGGACACCATTGGAACATGCATGTGACACCTTCTGCTCGCTCAGTTCGCTCGCTTCTTTTCAATAAAATCAAGACAAAAAATAACTGAAAAATAATTATGCCTACCGCCCCAACATCAGATCCATTCGATACATTCCTATGGGCTGATGGCTAAGAAATAGCTTACATTCAGCACTCCGGATTGGCGAAACGAGCGTGCATTTGAAGAAATCTATAGTAAATCCAACTTGTATCGCGCGTAGGAAGCGAGCGCGATAGTGATTGAGCTCGCGGGGCGTTAGTTCGCACATCGGTCCGATCGCGTCAACAACTCGGACACTGGTGATGGAACAGCGCCCGACTGATGCGAGGTCGTACTTTTTCTTTTACGATAAAATGTTTATGAAAGGGGAATTGCATGCGGGGGGTCAGGTGGTGGCAGTACTGTAAATATATATATATATATGTAATCGTAATACATAACCCTGACCTTCCGTCCTGTGAAAAACGCACTTACCAGATAGAGCCTCGATGGCTTTAATCGCCCAGTTCTGATCGGGGAAGTCCACGAAGGCATAGCCGGATTTCAGCAGAACCTGATCGGTCACGGGAAGCTTCCTCTCGCCAAAGAGCTGCTTCAGGTCCTCCACGGTCACCGAAGGACTCAGATTCCCTACATAGAGTTTGTTCATGGTCTATACGAAAAGTCTGTACTTCCAAATGTATAGGCGTGCGCGATGTATTTATCCAAGTCGGGTAAAATAAGGAGTAAATAAAAAACTAAAAATAATAAAAAATGTGCTGAAAAGCAGCAGTCACCCCCCAGATGCAGCCGGACCCCCCTGCTACATATACACAACTCTGTTCCTGCTCAAACTCTTTTCACTGGGATTGAAAAAAAAGTGTCGTTGCGACGTTACTGTGTTGCCAACAAGCGCCGCCTCTAAATAAAAGCGCTGTAAATATCAGAAAATTACTTTTGAGGCGTTTATTGACTTTAAGCATTAAATTGATGTCTAGTGTTCAAATTGTCGGCATAAATCATTGCATGACACTTATGATGAGACAGACTAAATGAGCACAGATAAGTGTATTTCATTCAAGACCACAGACGTGAATGTTAAAGGAAATATATTGTAGTATGGAAGACCACACCGCATTTACAAATAGCTGTATTTATTTTAATTCAAAAGAGACTTTGCTTTCTTTTGTAATTGAAAGGCCCGATTTGCATCTTTGTGGTGTTTTTTGGGGCGTTTCTACGGCCCTCGGTAAAATATCTTACTGTTGATTTATGTATTATTTTATGGCTTTAGATATTTTTTCTTTTTCAATTTCCGCCTAATATACGAGGGAAAATGAAGAGAAGTAGCTGGAAAATACGTCTTTCTCTGGGAACGCCCACGTCTATGGAAAAGAAACACGAACGTGCAGTGGTAGAGAGATCTTATGGAATTATGATTTAAGAGCATGTAAATCAATGCAACACTTAAATAATCTGACACATTTACATTGGCATAGCAGTGACATTTTTATTTCAAGCACGATCCATTGATATTTAAGATCTATTCAATTCCATTGATAGAGCCACAGTCATAATTTATTCACCTTCATGTTGTTCAAAACCAGCTTATGACTCTTTTCTGTGAAATACAAGACTATATTTTGAGAAATGTCTCCTACCATGAAATCAATGGGGGCCAATGTTGTTTGGTTACAAACCTTGAAAATTCCTTTTGTGTTCTGTGAAAGTCATATAGATATTTACACAAGAAGTGAGTAAATAATAAAATAATTAGAATCTTACAATTGAAATTAAATGTATTTTCTTCATGGAAATAATTCAACCTTTTTTACTTGCCATGCAGTCAATTGTTTAGTCCAGTTAGTCAGTTTTGTTGAATGTGTCATTCAGCACTGCTCAGTGACAATTTATTTAAATTGTCTAAAAAGTAAGAAAACTGAACAAGATTTACATGTAAAAGATTTTCACATGGTCCCATTTTAAACTTGGTATTCTCTAATAATTTAGGTAACAGCACCTAAATTGGATCAGAAAGCTTCAGTGTTGTCAAGTGTTTTTGGGCTTTAAACCTATGCCGTTTAAAGCAGATTAGTACAATTACATCATATAATGCTATACACCCATATGCCTGCGATCAATATAAAATATTCATTGTTATTAAAGTGTGATGAGGATTTTATATTGGAAAAGAATGAACTTGGTTTGACAGAAGAAAAACATTCAGATTTAAATAGTTTTAAGTGACAAGCAGATGCTCACACCAGGTAAGAGGTATAAAGCAGTTTATTGCAAGACCACTGCTAAGCCTAAAATGCATAAAAACATAAATGGGATGTGAGCCAGAAACTTTATCACAAAGAAACGCAAAAAGTTCAGCATCAGACCAAAAAACAAAACACAACAGTGCAAAAATATTCATCCACCTACTGAAACATGTCACATGAAACCTTCAGGCAACAAATAGAAGGGACAGAGTTTGAAGTACATCTAAACTCATGCCACCAGAAATAAACATCTACGTCTTTGTCATCATCTTCAAGGGGAGCATTCCAAGTACACTTTTCAATAGTGACCTGTAACGAAAATAAAAGTTTTCACATTTCCATCTTTACATATGTTTTCATACATTACTCAAACATTTACAATGCTAAGGTTAAGCCCTCTTCAACCAAAAGCTGGCTTATACAAGACTCTAGATTCAAGTTGGTTGGTAGCCTTTGTGAAGTACTTACGCGGAGAATAGGAGCGAGACCGCGATCTTGATCTGTATGGTCCTCGGCTGTAATAGGGAGAGGGTGACCTTCTCCTGACAACATAAATGCTCTCATCAGAAAACTATCACTACAGCTGAAACTGTATTGTATCATGCATGTGAAAAACATCTTGCTGTATGTAATGAGCAAAGATGCAGAAGGCAGTATGTAAAACTATAGTGTGATTTTAACGGAGCATGCAGACTGTTAACCAGTTTTGTTCCTACCTGTAAGACCTGCTGCTGCTGCTGCTGTTGTTGTTGTTGTAGTAGTCACGGTCATCATAGCGATCATACCCCCGCTCATTGCCACGATCGTAATTATCACGACGCCGGCTCACACTCGGGCCTCCACCGCTGTAGCAGATAGAGACATGTTTTAATTTATTTGCACAATATTGTTACCCTTGCCAATTAAAATTATAATTTATAAAACAGTCAGTTCTGGTCCTTGATTCTGATCAATTATAAAATACCCAATTTGTAACTGCTGACCGCATTATATAGCCTAAGGGCTTTGGTGTAGATGTATGCCACAGCCACTGTTGCTTGGCACTGCTATGCATATGGAATAACCATTACATTAAAGCAATAAGACCCATGAAGCAGTTGGCTACAGTGCATTTTGACTATGTACAAACTGTCACCCAACCCGATTTTTGTGCACATCTGATTGGAATCTAATTTAAATAAATAATTGTCCACACTGTGTATAGCAACTGTTCAGATCTGATGTGCGTGGTCCAGAAAATATTAATAATTTCAGTAACTTGCACGTACAACAAAGAATTGTAACATTTAAGGCCCATCATTTTAGTTTTGACAAAATCTACATTATATTTAGTCTACTAAAATCGAACTAGTTAAACTAATTTAATTGGTGTAATTAAATGTTCCATACAAAGACAATTTACTTTACCTTAGAATTAAATTAAACCAGGTTTCGTATTTATCAAGCTTCTCAAAGTGCCATTTTAGTCTTAAGTGCTGAGAATTCATGGAATTATACTCTGACTTACAAACTTAAGTATCAAAGCAAGATATCACATTTCTTAAAGCTAAGAATCAATCTTACTCTCCCAATTATTTAAGACAGCTCGAGAGGTCTCAAGTGTTTAGGAGCTGCCACTAGGGGCTTGTGATGGCGCTGAGACAGAGACATGGGGTGGACAGAGGGATTGACCAATAGAACCGTAGATTCCGCATAATACGCACAAAAATTCTAGGGATGCTCCAAACCAATACAGAGTACAGATTTCTTGTCATCGTGATCGGACAATTCCGATGCTTCAGGCTTTATATAACCGATATTCCTTATTATATTGATACTAGAGATGTTGCCATTTGTAATATTATTTTAATACTGTAATATTTTACAGTAATTATGTAATATATGTTAATGTTATATAAATTTGGTTTTAACAGAGTACTAAATGATCACACCAAATATGAATTATTCAGATAACATTTTATATGCCTTTAAAATTAGACTTATGCAAAATAATATGCATATCAGGTTCCTTAATAAAGACAAAATAAACAAACAAAATGGACCAGTCTGATGCAACCTACAGGTTTATTGAAACGATGTCCAATAGTAAACTGTGGGTCTTTAAACATTTAATCTCCTAAAATGGATGATGCAACTTGAACATGGTCCAATACAAGTTTCAGGAGGACTAAATTAATTTATGTATTATGTAAATTAAAGTAATTTACTGGATAGCTGAGCGAGACACATTACTAACCAGTGCCTTTGCAGTATTCGACACAGAGGTTGCGCTAGACTTTTCATGGACAGGCTCGCAAAAATTATTTATTTTTACAATGGTGCAAGGAAATGTAACATGCTAATTAGCATGTTTGTGACATCAACGCTATGTACATGTTGAAGTCGTTTACATATTTAATGTTAAAAATAATAATTACAGACGTTTATAATCATATGTCAAGTCAGTAACAATGACAGGTGCTTGTAAACACGGTTTTGTAATCATTCGTTCATTCACTTACAAGGAACTCTAAGCTGCAGTTTGGATATGAATGTGCTGCTTCTGCCACTCCCTGAATGGAAAACATGCAGAGATACATTTTTCAACTTACGTAAAGTTAAGGTTTATCCAAAATTATGCGGGTGGCTATCGCTCTCTGAAGGAAAAAACTCTCTGTAAAAATCGCACCAGTGTGCGCGCCTGTGTGAGCACGTGACGCGGGGGTCTGATAAAGTGACAGACGCGTGCATTGCAGAATCAGATCCTGAAACATCGTCTCAAACAACGTTATCGTTGTGTCATTATGAAGAGTGTAAAAATTAAATTTTCAGTTCGTTTTGAAACTATGGAGAAACAAATTAGACGGTGGTGAGACGTCTTATGCCTTGTTTATGAGGCTCCACCAATCCTGCGTGGGTCTTCCTTAAGTGGGTGAAGCGTTTATGAGTAATGAATGGGAAACTAGGGATGCTCCGATCCACCTTTTTTGCTTCCGATACCGATTCCGATACCTGAGATTCAGTATCGGCCGATACCGAGTACCGATCCGATACTAAGGTAAAAATTTTAAAGTGCACAATTACTTAATAAACTATGTGCATTGCTGTGCAAGACATCAGGCTCGACTTAACATAAATTTCCTGACCCCGTAAAACAAAATAACAAACTAATGATTCACAAATTTAGTAAATAGTTTATTAAACCAGCACCGGTGCAAAACAAATGAAAAATAAAACAAAAGTGTTCACTATCTTTGGACAAAAGACATTCAAAATTAAAGTGCAAATTAAGCAGCTGAATATAACAACAGCTTCACTAGCTTGATAAACGGGTATAAATAAATGGAAACAAAATCTCTTAATAATTTTTAAGAAAGTGCAAAAATAATTAAAAAATCAATTCGCAAAAAAAAGCTGCTGAAATTGAGCAAAAAAGTAATAGCTTTACTGCTTTAGATATTCAAAATAACATGAATCAGATCTTTTTAATGCTTTAGTCACTAAAGCAAAGTCCACTTAACTAAACTAAAGTTTAGTGAAAATAAAATTTAACATCCATGGATGTGTGCGGTTAAACTTAAAAGCGACACGGGGGACACGTCGCAGCTCCAGATATCTGTTGTAAAAGTCACCGCATTGACATCTTAAATTTTTTCGGATATGTGTTTGCTTTTTGACTTTTCGGTACAGTTCAAGGTAGAGTTAAATATTTACGCTTCGGCGTGTCGTACTGCGGCTCCAGGTGGTTTATAAGGAGTCTGAAGCCATTATTCCAGCGACGGACAGCGGTTGCCCATCCATAACAATGAAAGTGGTGGAACTTATTGGCGTAGCTGTTGTAAAATAACTCCAAATGACAGATATTTTGGCTCGCTCCATGCTGTTCGCTGCTATATGTTCACTTGTTCACGTGCACTACGTACAGAGCACGTTGCTAGCGTATGATGTCGCACGTTGCTAGCGTATGATGTCACACGTTGCTAGCCTATGATGTCACACGTTGCTAGCGTATGATGTCGCACGTTGCGCAATGCGCAGCCGCCCACGAGAGAGTTTTAGCGCCGGTGTCTCCATGAACTTTTACATCGTCTAGCACAAATTTTATGTCAGATCGGGTATCGGTGACAAATTGCACCGATACCCGATCTAGAATTTTATTACGTATCGACGCCGATACCCGATACGAATATCGGATCGGAGCATCCCTATGGGAAACATGTGCCTTTTCCTCCGATCAGTTACGATCATGCTCTGATTCAAGGACATTTTTGGATGCCACCAACTTGACAAAGGGGAACTACAAATTGCCCTCATTAAAATCCACCAATGACAGGAAATTTTCATTTAACGCGACCTCTCGGCATATATCCGGCGGGCTCGTTCTTAAGTGCTGAAAAGTGTTCATTGTATAAAACGCTTTGGAAAATGCTCCTTCACGCGAGATATCATTGGAACATACACAGCAAATTGCTATTTTTTCATTGTTTCTCGGAGCGCTGTAATAGTTCTACACAGGCGATGACATTATCATTTCAAATAATTTACGTCCACACGCATTGTGTGGTGACGTCATCAAATTGCGATTGGTTCCTGAGATTGGCAAAGTTAGTAAGTACTGATCGAGGCATAACATTGGATTATCGGCCGGTACCAATCTGTGGCTGATCGATCGGAGCATCCTTAATAAATTCTGTACTCCCCTGCATAGGCAGAATTGCTAGAGGGACAGGAAGTTGACTTTTTTAAAGTATGAATTATTAATGAAAGATTACTTTTTTTTTTTTAAAAGTCAAAATGTAAAATGCTATAACCCTACTCTTGCTTATGGAGAACAAGCCTAAACCAAACGATAAAAAGAGAAACTGCATCTCTTTGAACATGACATCCAGTATATGGCTCCTACTGCCATTGATTTCAGTGTATATATCTGATTATTAAAACAAAACTTAATTTTGGGATAATGTCATATCATGATAATAGTCCAGGTGAAAATCATATAAAATCACACTCACTATGTTGGTCTACCCATATAAATTCCAGGGGTAGGTGTGTGTGGCCTCTTTGTAATCGAATAGTCGACTCTGATTCTGCGGCCATCCAGCTCCATGCCATTTGCACGCTCTTTAGCCTAGAATCAAAGCAATACAGAATACCCATCTCATGTCAACTAAAATGTTATCCTTGCAAATAGTGCTAAACAGAAACAGCTTCTTTTCATTATATTCATCAAGTGTCATAATGCATTATGCAATAACTTATCAGATTTGTTTTTTAAACAGAGAATTTACCTCCTTGGAATCTTCTCTGTTCTCAAAGTAAACAAAGGCGAAACCCCTGGAGCGTCGAGACTGCTGATCATAAACAATGCTGACATCACTCAGGGGGCCGTACTTGGAGAAGACCTCCCTCAGGTCCCTCTCTGTGGTGTACAGACTTAGTCCAAACACTCCCAAGCAGCAGTTTGGGTCTGGATTTCCCTAAAATGAAAGAACGTCAATATATGATATAAAGCGACAGCTGTGCGAACAGCATGCATAAATTAGACTCTTGGTCTCACCCTGTCACCAATATGCCGTCTACGATTTGACATAGGAGAGTGACTATGGCTGCGGTGGCGACGGTATTCGCTGCTGTAGGAGCGACTGCGGGAGTGTCTTCGGCGAGAGTGGGACCGCGAGCGGGAACGACTGTAGTGCTTGCGTGAACTCCGGTGAGAACGAGATCTACTTAAGCAAAGTAAAAACACGATGTAAAGCTGAACGCATTCATGCAATCTATGAACTTGTCAAATTCCTGTCTGCTAACTCCACATGCCACATTAGACAGACAAGAACCTACAGTTTCAATTTCATCACACATATCTAGTTGCTACTAAGGCATGTCAAATGATCAACAGCCGAGTGTTTTAAATCGTAATTCTGGGAGGGGAACATTTATTTCCCATCTGGCTCAAACATTGTTTCTACTTTTAACCAGAAAGCAGCTGGTGTGACTTCCACTCCTTCCAATAAATGTACTTTGAATTCCTGCTGTAGATAAGCTACAGGGGATTCATTTCAACAGATTCAAATGACAGAAGATTCTTGGATTTCTGCTAATCAATGACCGGCAATATCGGTATCCGACAATAAATGGTAATTTTTAATGTTATCGGCTGATAATAAAATTTAGACCGATATATTATAGCCAATAAATCATAAATAGTTTCATCTGGTTAAACTTCTTCAGCTGCTCACAGTTAAAATACTGCATGGTACTGTCTTTCTGTCGTGATCATTCACTTGCTGCTATTAGCTAAATATTGTTGATGTAGGTACAGTATGTAGATACAGTATTTATGAATATGTAAATTATAGGAACAAAATCCTATTGTTTGAATCAGACTGGTGTCTGAATGCTTTCTGTCTTGAGACCTGTTAAACTTGTGGCTATGAAGAAATTTTTTCTGGGTTGCTTTGGAAGAACATCTATAATTTGTTTGCTGAATAAAAAATATTCCAGAAAAGTTTGAAGGTTAAATCTTTACCTAGTGTAAAGTAGGCTTGGTACATTATTTTCAGGGGGAAAAAAGAGAACTAACGGTTACCTTGTTTTCTGCAGTGAATGTTTTCATAGAAAAGCTGTTGTCCACTTTCTTACTTTTGTTTCAGTCTTAGGAAATGTTATATTAATATCTAGATACTGTATATTGGCAAAATATTGGTTATGGGCTAAATTTACTATCGGTGCATCCCTAGTTACTAGCATTACTGTGGACATCAGAAAATAAGCAAAATAAATAATCTCTTGCATATGAGGACTAGAAAAGCGGAATTAAGAACAATGACAAAGATATTCGCTTTTTTATGCAGATTACTCAACTCACCTCTTGGATCTCGAGCGAGAGTGGGACTTGGAGCGCGAATGATGGGAACCCTCTTTTGACCGAGCAGGTGAATGATTCGGTGAGTGACTGGCTGATTTAGCCGATCCTCTAGCACTTCCGCTCCTAGATGCGGAACGGGACTCCTAAACCAGCCACATCCAAATCAAGTTAGAGCCAAAGATATCGGTCACATTGATAAGTGTTTAGACAATTATTTACAGCATTTTGAAACTAGGATAATATAGGATTATCCAGTGATGACGGCCTTTTCACTGCAGGTGCATAAACTACTGGTGCAAAAGGAATTACTCTGAAGCAAATGTAATAAACATTCTCTGCAGTTTTTTTTCACATGTTAAGCATCAAATTATCCATCATAAAAGCTAGCTTTAGACCTCATGCTATAGGACAATTTAAAGTAATGCAATACAAATGGACAACATAAGATTTATGCATGCACGCATGGGACAAACATACTAAGGAGTTACTTAGCGCTGTGATCTTATCCCAGATAACTTCTGATCTTAACTTCATAACACATCTTGTCTTCTTTCTTCAGTTACAATTTCATTTCTGACTTCATTCCTCTTCCCCCATTTCTCTCACTGCCCATAACTGCTATATGGGAACTTCTTTGCTTCGAAATATTAGCATGCATTGAAAATTCAGCTTCAAATTATTCGCATTAACAACTTGACATTTGACTTCGTCCAGATTTCTCTTCTTCCAACCTTAACCTTAACAAAAAAAGAAAAGGGTGAAGAATGTGTAAACACTGGACATCACAACCAAGTATCCTATTGTTTTATTAGAGTGGGAAAAACATTATAGATGAACTAACAACAGAGATGATTAAATGAGCTTTACGTTTATAACATGAAGAGTAAATAGATAAGTAACTTGAACAGACATTTTGAGCCTTGTGCCTGCATGCAAAGATTACAATACCACAACAATCGTGTTTACATTATTTTAATTCAATGTGCTTTGGCTTTAATATGCCAATAAATATAAAGCCTAGTGTTTAACACAAAAGAGACCCTAATTTTAACATGCATGAACTGCATTAAGGCTCAAGATGACCTTATTTAAATGCTTAATCAGACATAATTCAAATTATGTTGTTTTAATTAATTGTTTAAATTAGAATGGACAGCAAAACATTGTGCAACATTGTGCAGATAAAAGGAAAGATCTTCCGAGACTTTGAGCACATTGTCTGTCGGCTAGCACTTTAGCTGGCTAACGGGATAATTTAGTTCCATTTCGACACTAATCCATGTTATACTTATTCTTACCTTCAAGAGTTTTATGTACAAATTTTAAAACAATAACAAATACTAAATGCATACTTGCATTAATGAACAGTTAAAGAGTGAATGAAGCTTCGCGCTCTCCTTGCTAGCGAACCAACAACATGGAGGCCATTTCTATAAGGATCATAACAGGACGCATGCAAGAAAGAGACAACAAAAACGCCACATACCCGCTCGACGAACTCCTTTTCGGCGTCACTCATGGCTGTTTAGTGCTGTTTTAAATATAAAGTCAACGCTCTGAGGGAAATAAGAGATGACACAATACAAACCGAGCCAGCAAACGGGAACACAAGTCATACGGTTGTCAATGAACGCCTTTCGTGGTACTGTGGCTTTATTTAGAAACTACCCTTTGCGCTCCCTATTGCTCTGTCACGGAACCGCAGTTCAACACAAAGGCCGCAAGGGAAGGCAAAATTACTGCTCAAATAAAACGACTAAAGCAAATAAATTGTTGAGAAGTTTCGAAAAAACAATATATAAAGTTGCACCTTATATCCAGTATTTTATGAATGAATCATGGCTGGAGTATTTTATGAGAACGCATTGCTTTAATTACAAGAGCAAAAAACTCAAAACCAATCGGATTGTCAATCGATATCATGTGATTGACTGGCGACACTACGGAAGAAATGGAGAGTGTCCGTTCTTCTTAGGAAATTCTTTAGTCCTAACCTTCTTCGTCACCTTTCCTGACTTTGTGTCAGGTGCAACAATTTCACTAAAGCTTTTAATAAGGTGACTAAAAGTTTTTCTGTCAGTTTAAAAACTTTGTTTAAAGCGCATTTATGTTATGGCTGTGTAAACAATTCTTTTCCTACACTTGCGTTAAATGGTGTTTATTTATTAGATAAAAAATGCAATAACGTTTTTATTAGAAATGCTCTTTCTTCAACTCCAGTGTTGCTGTAGCGGAGCTATCCTACTCAAGCAGTCGGCTGGGGCAGAAGTTTATAGTTCATATTTAAGTTTATATTTTGATTATCCGATCGTTTTGCACAAGTATATCCTCAAGGTACTAGTCATTGAAGAAAGATACTAAATGGATACCTCTGCCTGTGAGGAAACAGTTTGATGTTGATACTTAGGACATTCATCTGCCTCCAATACACTATATAAAACCAGTATTTATAAAACTTTGTTATATGTACTCTGACCGGCACCCAGGGGGGTTTACTCAATTTCATGATACCAAAACCTAACCTCTACAACAAATGGTCCTTCTAGCCGGATGAGTATTCCCTTCTGACATCATGGATTCTGACAAAGAGATTATGAGAGGGGCTCGTCCCAAGCGCCACACACGTACCCCAGCTCACCTGCAGCAGTATGAGGTGCAGTATTTTGGAGGCAGACCTGTAACTGAGTATGACATCCAATCTACCTGGGAGGCACCTGTTCATTGAACACCTCCATCATCATCCTGTGCTACCCCCCCCAGCCTTCCAGTTATGACTGAATACCCACAGGTATCCCATGGAGCTAGGTTTACCTCATCGGTGTACGACAGGGAGTTACAGTACGTTCACCGAGAACAATCACTAGAAGAGCTTCGAGAGCTGTTTACACCTGAGGTCTCACCCTTACCGGTAACAGCAAATCAGTCCAAACAGCAGCTATTCCTTTACATCTCCGCCCAGCTCCTGCTTTTTCAACTCATCCAGCCAATATGCCCAACGTAAAGCATGATCTATGACCGGTATAGGGGACCTACACCTATGATCCCTAAATTCAGTCGACCAGATCCGGGCGAGTTTGCATGACTCAGGATAGCGCTGGAAAACCTGCTCCCCCCAGAGGGGACGGAACTCTTCAAATATCAGATCTTAGTCAATCATCTAAAATTAGAGGAGGCTCGACTGATTGCAGATTCTTATTTGAATTCAGCTAGGCCATTTACGGATACGATGGCTGCTCTACATTATAAATTTTGGTCCTGAAGGTGATGTGGGTCCCATGTTGCTCGCCTTCTGAGCAAGCTCCCCCTTGAGCAGTGAGCGGATTTTCGCCGTCATATGATCAGCCAGCCTGGAATAGTCCCTAACCTGGTTGACCTTACGAACTGGCTGCGTTATGAAACCTGGTGCCATGATTATGATACAGAGCCAGCGTTTAAAGGCCTGCAAGACAAATCAGCGACTAAGCCAGATTTCAGGAAGAAAACTGTAACCATTCTGCATGGTTCTGTACTTCGGAAATGCTCCCTTTCACAAGCCAAGCCTTGGGGAGACGTTATTGTCCCTTTTGTGATAGACTGAACATTACCTCAGCCGGTGTGCCTCCTTCACCCTACTCAGTCCCGACCAGGTCAAGGCATGGATTTGTAATAACAACCGATGCTGGCGTTGCACCAGAACCCATCATGTTGCCCAGTGTGACCTGAAGAAGCCATGCAATCTCTTGTCAGGGCACTCATCTTCGCCCCCTTCATGATGTGAATGTTAGTCACACCCTTGAGACTTCAGCTAATGCCAAAAAGAGCTGCCTAACAAGTTCCTCTTCAAGTCGATTTTATTTGGATAAACCCTTAATCGGAAGTCAAGTTATGTTAAAGGTGGTTCCTGTTAATCTGCATTATGAAGGTCGTACCTTGGACACTTTTGCTCTCCTCAACGATGGATCAGATAGGACTATTCTACTACCCCCTGCAGTTCAGACATTAGGCATCCATGGTATCCCTGAAGATCTTCCACTGAGAACGGTACGAGATAATTTTCAAGTCCTTCATGGCTCATTGGCAGACCCAATAAAGGCTGAGATTTATAAAGAGGAAATGAAAAGACTTTTCGAGTCTGGAGCAGTTCAGGAAGTCAGCTGCCCCATCCCGGAACCTTCAGAATCTTGGTACATTGCCCACCACATTGTCAGTCATAATGGGAAGTTCCGCATTGTATTTAACTGCTCCCATCAGTTCCGGGGCAAAAGCCATAATCAGCACCTGTTACCAGGACCTACCCTTTGGGCATCGTTGCTCGGTGTCCTTACCCGCTTCAGGGAACGTCCAATAGCCTTGAGTGGGGATATTAAAGCGATGTTTCATCTGGTACGTCTTCTCCCTAAGGATCGTCCTTTGCTCCATTTCTTATGGCGGGATCTGATAATGGCTGAGGCCCCCAAGATCTTTGAGTGGCAGGTGCTGCCATTCGGTACGACTTCAAGTCCATGCTGTGCTACTTATGCACTCCAACGGCAGATACAACAACTCCCTCAAAGCGATGAAGCCATTCAGTTCTCAGTAAAGAAGTGTTTCTACGTCGATAATCGTTTGCAAAGCCTACATACAGCAGATGCAGCTCGGCATCTGATTGATCGACTAAGGAGTATTCTTTCTGGAGCTGGATTTGACATTCGGCAGTGGGCTTTCAATGATCCGGCTGTGGTAAGCCATTTATTCAAGCAAATGTTTTCCGACACCGCTCTCGTTTAACTTTGAATTCCTCATCTGTTGTTTTCTTTCCTTGTCCAGAAAATTACTCCCTTTTTAGATGTCTCTTAATTTTTCGTTTGGATAAATAAGTAATTTAATTTTGGTAATTCATTGCTTTAGGACTTATTTGTGTTTTGTAATTATTTGTTTATGAAAGGTGATATGAAGAAGTTGAATTGCGGCAAAGTGTATATGTTAAAACACCTGATTAAAATTATCTTATGTATAATTATCATGTATTTTGTAATGTCTGCGAGTTTAAAATACATTTAGGGCAAATATACATATAAAACACAAATGTAAATAAACTGCAGAAAATAAGCTAAATATTAATTACGTCGGAATCAATGGAATAACTTTGAAATTGTTTAAATCTTCCAAATGTTTTCAAATCTATCCAAATGTTTTCAATATGTAGCAATAAACTAAATTTGTCAGGCAAATCGAAAGTACCACAGGGCTCAGTCTTAGGGCTTTTGCTCTTTGCATTACAAATGCCTCAAGGAGATATAATACAGCATCACGGATTTAGCTTTCACGGTTATGATGATGATTTGCAACTTTATATACGCTGTAAGCCTCATGAAACACAGCAGTTCCATCGAATAATGGAATGCATAGTCGATATTAAAACTGGATGAGTAAAAACGTTTTATTACTGAACTCGGACAAAACAGAAGTGTTACTTATTGGACCGAAAACCACCATACGTAAACCCTCAACCTGCCAACACCTGTAAAATTGCCATTTTCCATCTTAAAAATATATCTAAACTATTATTATTTAACAACCATCCCTAAAACCATTAATACAACATATCTAACCAGCCATAAACAAGCATAAACAAGCATACTGTCACGTGGAGTCAGAGACGTTTGGATCCAAATGCAGGGTTTATTAACAGAATGGTCAAACAGGCAGAGATCAACGACAGCGTACGGTATGTAGGGGATATCCAAAATCATAAACCGTCACAACCAGAGGTCAGGGCAGGCAGCAGAGAATCGTAGTCAATATCAAAGTCCAAAGTAATACACGGACAGAATAACTACAGGGACCGCTCGGAAATGTCAGACTGGCTAAACAAGACTTCGTAGTGTGTGAATAATTGAACATGGTATATATAGAGAGTGAGACTAACAGGGTGATGAGACACAGATGAATGTAATCAGTGATGATGAGTCCGGGAAGTGAGTATGGGAAATGTAGTTTGTGAGTGAATGATAAGTTTGATGTGGAATGCCCTCTGGTGGTTCTCAAGGGCACTCCAGCTGGTGACCGTTACACATACGAAAGAAAACATTAAAAGAAATTAAAACAAAAATAAATTATTAACACCATAAATAACCCTAAACAAGTGATATAATCATTGAAAAGCCGAGATTAAAAGTGGAAAATGTTTCACTTTCCCGAACGTCTTGGGGTAACGAGTTCCAAAGGTTTGGAGTGGCGTAGCTAAAGGATCTGGACCCAAAAGACATTGTGCAAACTCGAAGAGGAACAAGAAAGAGTATATCCAGTAGATTTTCTTAAAGTACGAGTCGGGGTGTAGTTATGGAGCAGATCTGACAAGTAAGAAGGAGTAAGATTATTAAGTGTTTTGTAAACAAAAAGAAGAATTTTTAAATCAATGCAGTATTTGACCGGGAGCCAATGCATTTGTTTCAGTATAGGAGTAATATGTTCAGTTACTGAGGTTCTAGATTTAAATCGTGCTGCTGAGTCTTTAACTAATTGAAGTTTTTGAAGAAGAAGCTTCGAAGGCAAGCCGTAAAGAAGAGAATTACAAAAATCTAATCGAGATGTAACTAAAGCATGTACCAGGTGTATTCTCCACTGATAAAGACGGACAAAGGCAATTAATATTGTGAAAATTTTAAAATGCAGTTCGAACTATACTGTTTACAAATGATAAGGTTGAATCGAAGATGACAAACAGCGTTTTAATTTAAGCTCTGTGGATAGAGCATAGCACTAGCAATGCCAAGGTCGTGGGTTCAATCCCAGAGGATTGGACATAATGAGAAACAAATGTGTATAGGACAATGCAATGTAAAGCGAGGAACACATTCTGAATTAGCTATGGTATTTGTTTAGCAAATTTTCTAATTTGTATTTCTGTTAAGTTTCAGGAGCTTTGTTGTAAATCACTCCTTTAACTCGGCCACACAATCAGAGAGAGACTGTCGTGATCCTAGTATTTGTATTGGCTGTCTGTACTGTGTTGTTATGTCAAACTCGTGCGGAGTCAGTTTGACAGCTCTGCACTTGTTTGGTGTCTTCGTCATTTGCCCCGCCCCCGTGTCTCCGCCAGGCTTTCCCTGCACCGGGTTTCCATCACCTTATCACTTAACCACTTAGTCATTTAATCTCTCATGCCCCTTTACTCATACTCCCGTAGCTTGTTCCCGCTGTTTGGTTCCCCTCTATTTAGTCCCTCTTGTCCTCTCGTTCTTTGTCAGATCGTTGTGTTGTGTTTGTTAGCTCACGTCCCTGGCTCCTCTAAGTCTAGTACCTTTAGAGGGTTTTCTGCTGTTCTCCTGTGAGTGCCGTCGGGTCGAGTCGTCTCCCCGCGGACTTCCGTGGTATAGAGGATTCCTCCATTCCTGATCTCCCTAAGTGTTCTCCCGTATTGCCGATGGATCGAGATTCCTCTCCACCGGGCTTACGCGGTTTCATCTCCTGGCTTGTGTCATATTGTGGATCCTGCCCGGTTTCAATAAAAGATCTCTTGTTTTGCCCTGCATCTGAGTCTCCAAGTCTTCTTCCTCATCCCAGTGTCATGACAGAGACACTGAAGGGAAAGTAGAACCAGGTTTAGAGGACACCTAAAACTGGCTGTCATCGGCATAACAGTGAAACTGGATGTTAAACTTCCTAACAATATTACCAAGTTGTAAAAGGTAAATGATAAATAAGAGAGGACCCAGGACAGAGCCCTATGGAACCCCAGTAACAACATCAGATCGTTGCAGCTAAATGCGTAGACTGTGATACCTTATTTAGATTTGATTCAGCTAAAACTGGCACATCCCATTTAGCCTGAGTTTGCGCAATTTGCCAGAGAAAAACAAGAAGATCAACGTTTTCATTGCCATATCAATTTCATTTTCATTAATAAACGTCGGTTTACATTCAGGTCTAGTCGGGTTTGAAAAAAATATACGATGGGTCGGACTCGGGTCTAACGTAATCGGGTCTGTCTCGGGTCGGGGCTTTAAAAAAAAATTGTATGTTGGGTTCGGGAAAAAAGTGATTCGGTCATTTATTTCAGGTCGGGTAAAGATCTTTGGACCCGAGAAGACCTCTACTTGT
This sequence comes from Barbatula barbatula, assembly GCF_947034865.1. Classification (NCBI taxonomy): domain Eukaryota; kingdom Metazoa; phylum Chordata; class Actinopteri; order Cypriniformes; family Nemacheilidae; genus Barbatula; species Barbatula barbatula. The sequence continues at coordinate 16,177,970 of NC_136772.1, forward strand.
GAAAGTAGACACAGTGGTTGGTTAGGACAAATACTAAAAACATGGCTACCTTTACTCAACCCTAGGATTTGCTGGTGAATATTGTCTACTTTTCTAGGCTCACAAGATTCAACTGTATACATATACAGGAAGGGAGTGAATCAGGTGGTTTTATAATATTATTAACCACAGAAAAAATGGTTCTTGAATTTCCTTTGCTATAACCAATACATTTTTCGTAGTACTCTTACTTAGTACTCTTCAGTTCTAAGACACAGACGTTCATGGCGACAACCCTTCACCCCCACTTTTTCGCAATTCCGGCCTAAAGCAAGGAGCTGGGTTTGCAAATGTTTTGGTTATTAGTGGAGCATGCAGATCCAAAGTCATTTGAAGTCTATGATTAAAGTATAAAACCAATTCATCTTTATTTAATACATTATCAAATTCAAAATTATGTAGAATAGCAAGCTCTTCAGATAAAACAAAAATATAAAAGTAATTTTGTAGTTCAGTAATAGGTAAACTACGTCATATCCTGTCACTATCAGATGCAGGGAAGTTAATTCATGACATCAAAACTAGATTACTGTAAGGCACTATTAGGTGGTTGCCCTGCAGGCTTATTACAAAAACTCCAACTGGTCCAAAACACGGTAGCTTGAGTTCTTACACGTACAAAAAAGTATGAGCATATTAGCCTGGTTCTCTCAACATTGCACCGTTTACCTATAAAGCATCGCATTAAATTTAAAATCTTGCTTATTACCTATAAAGCCCTACATGGTTTACCTCCTCACTACTTGAGTGAACTTTTCTTGTATTACAGTCCTACACGTGCACTACGCTCTCAGGCGTCCGAGCAGTTGGTAATACCTAGAATTTCAAAATCAAGCGCAAGTGGTAGATCCTTTTACTATCTAGCGCCTAAACTTTGGAACAGTCTTCCCTGCACTGTCCGGGAGGCAGACACACTGTCAGTTTAAATCTAGACTAAAGAACCACCTTTTTAATCTTGCATAGTGTACACCACACTACCATAATAGAAGTCCTCTTAGGGTTTATGCTGCATTATCTAGATCAACCGGAACCAGAAACACTTCCAAATACAACTGATGTACTTGTTGCATCAAAGAGTATTATTAACGTTTGCACTTGCTAAGTGTGTCCCATCGGTTTAGAAATACTACATGCTCACTTGGGATCTTCCACTAGAACACTTGGGGCAAAAACAGGAAATACGTCATGAAAGTAATCAAGTGGTAAAGTGCAGAGACCACAAGTGTGGGAATTTGGACGCAGCCTGTGTAAGTTACAAAAGGGAGTTTTGGCAAGAAGTAATACAGCCACCTCCACTGGGCATGCGCACTTCAATACTGCATAAGTCATGTCACACTGACAACAGTTTATTTTTTTAATTTTATTATTATTGTAATGGTTTGGGGTTGGGGTAGGTGTAGGCATTAGCTAATGTAATTTATTGTAATTCTTTGGCGAGATTTTGCATCCATTCCCTTCTAGGCTATATGAATAAGTTTGCAAGCCCTTTTACTGGATAAGTACAGTTCTTGGATAGTGGGGAGGGTAGAATCAGGGATTCTTTCAGCAGTCCGGACTATCCGTTGTAGTCTTCAGAGGTCGGTTTTGGCAGCTGAGCCGAATCAGACAGTAATGGAAGTGCAGAGGACGTATTCGATGACAGCTGAGTAGAATTGTATGAGCAGGTTGAACTTCAGCTGGCGAAGGAAGTACAGCCTCTGCTGGGCCTTTTTGTCTAGTTATTGTCAACAAGCGTTAACAAATTCATATGCAACAACTATATAACATGAATTGTAAAAAACATTATAATTATAACATTTAAAATAAATGTAACATACAGAAAGCCACAGAAAGTAAAACAATTCTTTCACTTGGTGTACTGGTGGCAGGTACAGCAAGATATGATTTAGCCAGCTTGGATAGCCCAGGAAACCGGTGTTCATTACATGCCCACCAATCGAGAGGATTACCCATGGTGGGGATGTCCGGCATCTGAAAATAGTCTTGAACCTCATCTTCACAGGTAGTTGGCCGTTTTGACGTAGGATCGCGGCTTTTGTAGTGACATCCAAAGAGCTCCTTGAGGTCAGCCTCGAGCCTTGGTTTTTTAGGCTCACTGGGCAACGCAATGGTTGCCACATCACAGTCGGCACACTTCGGCAATTATTAATGCTGCTAACTAGGGGACATTCACACCCATGTTATCAAAGACTGGTTGGCAACTACATTTATTTTGTGATCTGCAGAAAAAACAAGTCATACAGATTTGAACCCAAACGACCTTGTGAAAATTATAGAATAGAATTCTTCCATAACACCCAGCTTGCCATACCACAGACCTCCCAATAGATGGCGACAAAGATTTTAAATGACATTTGCGTATTTTCAATATAACGAACAGCCAGAACAGCCAAGTATTCTTTTATTTTTCTCACCTATTTAAATACTATATAATTGTTTTAATTATTGTTATGAGTGAACTTGAATAACACTGAATTATATTTTATAACAATTAGACATTTTATAATATTACAAAACTTGGTGAGTGATAAAAAGGTGCATCTCAAGAAATTAGAATATCATGGAAAAGTTCTTTGTTTTGTAATTTACTTATATTCCAGATTCATTGCACACACAGTGAAGTATTAAAACTGATTTTTATTATTTTCTCCAAGATAAATTAAAAAAAGATTTAACTAACAGACATGTTCAAGTCTCCAAAGTATGCTTTATTAGGCACTAATACTTGGTTGGGGCTCCTTTGCCCACTGCACTAGCCAGTGGCGTAAATCCGTGCAGCTTTTCATATGTTATTGGAGCCGCAACAAAGGGGCGGCTGCCACCAGGCAAACAATGTCAACTTTGGGTGAGGGATGCTATTGCTCTGGCCTATGAGGCTCGCGGTCAAGCTTCACCTCTATGTGTCAGAGCTCATTCATATGTCTCAGAGACAAATTGGAACCTGAAGACACGTACACGCCACACGTATTTATAACCTGCAGATGCTGGTATAATTAGCCATGTCACCTGCCGAGGATATTTGAAGCCACAAAAATTTGGTGTGTTTGACACACGTGCTTCACAACCGGACGAACAAAGACGTTCTCCCATAGCATTTGAATCACAGCATCTCGTTCATGCTTTTTCAGGGAACAGGGTTACAGCCAGGTAACCCGAGACGTAGCCCATACTCCTTGTGAAGCTCACCCAAAATCTCCTGACAATCTTACCTATATTGACAAAAGGCAATAATGCCTTAGCAGTGCCACAGGCTGATCACCGCCATGCTGCATTGAAGCAGTAATTTGTGCAAAAGGAGCCCCAACCAAGTATTGAGTGCATAGTTGAACATACTTTGGAGGTCTTGAACATTTTGGTTTTGTAAATATTTTTGAATTTTTTGAGAAACTGAAGCTGAACACTAAGTCGTAGCTATCAGAATAAATAAACTCTTGAAATATTTCACTTTGTGTCTAATGAGTCTAGAATATTGGAAAGTTATCTTTTTTTAATTAAATGACAAATACTTTTCCATAATATTCTATGTTTTAGATGCACCTGTATACATTGAAGTAAATTGTACATACTTCAAAAGTAAAAAAATAAAATACCACCAATGCATCACTATATTTGTAAACATTTAGATTTTTAGTTTCAATCATTTCTGTGAAAAATGCTTGACACTTTAAAAAAAGAACACATTTACGAATAGAAAACAAATGTTTAATTTAACATAATAATGTTGACGAAATGAGTATTAACATAAATGACACTGGTTTAATGTGCATATGGTAAAGAGAACCAGGACAGGACAAATGTTCCACAGAAACATTTACACAATACGTTATAGTGGTAGTATAAAAACAAATATATTTTAATTGTTGTTGTTGTTTTCATTTAGCTAAACATTTATCATATATATAAGTACTTCAATTTAATTTAAAGGCCTTCTAATATTAAAGTATAATAACTGAAGAGGACTAACAGTGTAAATTTGTAGCTTACATATTGTACAGTACAGTATTTCTGATGGTATTTAGTATAGTATTTTGTTTTTATGACTAGAAAACCTGCCTTCATGTGCAGAGTAACAAAAATAGGAAATTATGTCTAAAGCAAATATTGATGATCTATGTGCAAGTGAATGCAAGAAAACTCTGTAAAATATAATTTCAAGTGTAATGCATTGATCAGATCTCATTATTTAGGTGTTATTGACTTTCAGCAAGTCAGTGTTTTGTTAAAATTTTGGAATGTAAGTGATCATCATATACAGATTTGATTTACATTTTGTACATAACAATGAAATATTCAGTCTAATTCCTGTGCTTGATTGTTTTACAGTAAATAATATATTCAGTATAACATTATTATATGAATTCATGCTTGATGTTACAGTCTTTTGGTATGGCACCAGATCTGTCTCATGTAACAGTCCATATGTGCAGAAGGAGTGCCACTAGACCGTCCTTAATTTAAGGATTTTAGAGAGAGCAGCTCTGGCACTGGAGTAAATGAGGTAGGAGCCGTCGGTTGTGTCAAAAAATTCCCAGTCCCTGCAGCCATTGGTGCCTAGTCTGTGTACAGGGACAAAGCCCTCATAGCCCTGCCACCTGAATATATAAAAAACAGTTCATTCTTAAAAGTAAAAAACTACATTACATACATAGAGTAAATTGTGTAGTTTTTAAGAGTATGATCTTACATCATCAAAGCACCAGTGTGTAATTTCTGTCCCTCTAGAGGCACCTAATAGAACTGCAATGTGTTTTATATTTTGTGCAGTGGTCCTTTTTTCATCAAAGTGTTTGGTGTGAGTCTTGTCATACTTTAGAGTGTATATTTAAATGCATTCCAGAAGAGCACCTTACCTGTAAATAACACTATTAAGTGAGTATGAGGTTCCATCATATGAGTTGGCAACTACTAAGAACTTGTCCTCTCCAACAGTAAAATACTCCCAGTCTAAAGCACTAAAAAATGTAACAACCACAGAGTGTCGTAAAATGCCAAATCTAAACTGAAACCAATCAGTGTAAAAAATATTAGGCTTCTAGTAGGGGCCAGTTAATATCTCACCTGTTAGTTGCAATATCCTGAAACTTTAGGAATTTTTGTGATGTCAGGCTAAGCTCATAGATGGTGGAGTTGATGGAATACACAATCTTTCCCTCCTCTGTCAGCATCTGGCTGTTCGCTACAGCCAAAAAGATCCTGTTTTCAATCTGAAACATCTCCCAGTCTATTGCACCAAAGGTCTGAAAGGTCAGAGAGAGACTTAGGTCAAATGTTTACTTGAAACTTACAGGATAAAATTGTATTATGATATTTTACTAAGCCATAAGACTATATTGGTCTTTATCTTTAAGGCGGGGGGGGCGGTCCAACAGTGTTTCATGCATTCTGACTCCTTTACAATGTTAAATGTGCTGGCTTTTCATGCTTGACATGGTCATCTCGTCAAAAAAGTTGTTGGACGTATAATGTAGTTTTTAAATACATTCCCACAAGGTTCGTATGGCACGTGGTAAGTGAAACTGAGTCATATGTCTGTGTTTTGTTGTCAATCAAAATTAAATGACACAAACTTATAATGAAAATAATAATGCTATTATATATTGTGTGCTCGTGCTTTTGGTGCACCTATATATCGCGATATATCGCTGTAATGGTTATTTTTTTACACTGCTCTCAAAAAAACACATTTTGTGTTCAGTTAAAGTGGCAGTCCGTAAGTTATTTTGAGTAAAAATTAGCTAAAACCAATTATTGAGCAAGTACATGAAAGAACAGTGTTTAAAACTGTGTCACTACCCTTGCAGGATTTACCACGGAAAGCTTGTAATAATGGTTTGTAATTTGCCCTGTTGGGTCGTACACAGAACGAAGAAGATCCGGCTGCCAGCCAGCGCGTGGATGCTGAGAGTTGACGGGTGATTTGTACCATGTACTCGCAACTGTTGGGTAGGATTTTATAATACTTTTAGTATTATTTATGGCAGCGTTTAGTACTTTTAATTTTAAACGGCAAACAGCGTTGACATCTGGGGAATCATCAGTTGTGAAAAACAAGAAAGTACAAACTGATGACAGTTTAGAAAGAAAAGTGAATGTGATTTGACTCGTGCGAAAACAATAATTAATATTGGCAAGACATTTCAAAGGTAGCATGAACTCTGTGATTTGAAAGGACTTAAAACGGAGGCAGTCATGACTTATTTCTTCTGAACAGGTAAGACATTTCAATATTTCAATAGATAACACAAAAACCGTAGCTCCCTTATTGTGTTAATACAGACGGGTACAGTTTAATCGGTTGTTCTTTCTCTTTTTGTTATGTTCATTATTATAAATGTAATTTAAGCCCTATTCGCATAGGATTAATGTCAGTATTATCTGGGGACCTCGAGTGATTTAGAAATGACCTCCCCACATGTTGTTAGGACTCTGTCCTTCCTGTCTCGAGCTTTCTAGCTCCCTGGGCAGAGTCATGACATTGCCACGTCTTTCGTGTTTCTGTTGTGTTATGTGTGGAGACATGTGGCTTTATGTTGTTACTTAATGCCACGTGTCTTCCTGTTATGTCTCTCAGCCCCACCCTCCTATCTCCTGTTAGGGTTTCATTCCCATCGTCTGTTTTGTAATTCACCTCGTTAGGGTTTCATTCCCATCAGCTGTCACCACTCTCCCCATGTAATCACTCCTCGTTAGTGTCTCCCTTTATATGGTCTCAGTTTCTCTCTGTTCAGTGTTGGTGCATTGTCTTTGTCTAATGTGGATGTCTATGTTGAGCTGTGACTGGGGATTACACGACTCCAGGCAAATAGTTTGTGGACTTATTATTTTATTATTAAGGACTTTGTTTCCTTTTGTCCCCCTCGTTGGAGGTGTTTGTTTTTTCTAGTGTTTTTGTTCATGTTTACCCCCTTGCGGGTGTTTTATTTAATAAACATTTTTTGTTATACCTTCGTCTGCCTGCATCTGGGTTCTGTCCAAAACCATTTTGTGACAGAATGCACCAACCCAGAAGAACCCAGCAGGCAGCTCTTTTCGCTGCAAGGTCTCGCCAGCATCGTCCCCTATGCAGCATTCGCCAGGGGAACTTGGACCTGGATGTGTACCTGGACAGGTTCCTGGAGGCCGCAGGGGAGGTGCTCCTCGGGGAGGAGGAGGTGACTGCGGCGTTCAACAGCGGCCTCAGGGTTCCCCTATCGCCAGCGGAGATGAGGAGGCTGAGACCTCTGGACTTTGAGGGCGTACTCCGGTTCGCCATGAGCCGACCGGAGCCCAGGGTCTCCGTCCTACCGAGGGTCTCTTCTCCGTTGGGCCCAATCACTGAGGGCCTCGCCCTGAAGCTCGGAGTCGTGACTACCTTCTCGGACCCTGCAACCTCTCCACCAACCACCAGTCTTCGGGGCAAGCGTGGAAGGAGAGAGTCCTGGGGGTCCTCTTCGGAGGCCTCCAACGCGGAGCCAGCCCCGTCCTTCACCTCCTTCCTCCAGCCCACTACCAGGAGATTGGCTCGGCAGAAGAGGAAGAGGCAACGGAGGGGGGCACGTAACCCAGCCCAGCCGGCGCTCCTGCCGGTTCTCCAGCTGGGTTCACAGCCAGCGACTCAGCAGGCGTCAGGACCTGCCTCTCCGCAGGCGTCAGGACCTGCCTCTCCGCAGGCGTCAGGACCTGCCTCTCCGCAGGCGTCAGGACCTGCCTCTCCGCAGGCGTCAGGACCTGCCTCTCCGCAGGCGTCAGGACCTGCCTCTCCGCAGGCGTCAGGACCTGCCTTTCCGCAGGCGTCAGGACCTGCCCTTCCGCAGGCGGCCAGACCTGCCCTTCCGCAGGCGGCCAGACCTGCCCTTCCGCAGGCATCAGGACCTGCCCTTCCGCAGGCATCAGGACCTGCCTTTCCGCAGGCTTCAGGACCTGCCTTTCCGCAGGCTTCAGGACCTGCCTTTCCGCAGGCTTCAGGACCTGCCTTTCCGCAGGCTTCAGGACCTGCCTTTCCGCAGGCTTCAGGACCTGCCTCTCCGCAGGCGTCAGGACCTGCCTCTCCGCAGGCGTCAGGACCTGCCCCTCCGCAGGCGTCAGGACCTGCCCCTCCGCAGGCGTCAGGACCTGCCCCTCCGCAGGCGTCAGGACCTGCCCCTCCGCAGGCGTCAGGACCTGCCCCTCCGCAGGCGTCAGGACCTGCCCTTCCGCAGGCGGCCGGACCTGCCCTTCCGCAGGCGGCCGGACCTGCCCTTCCGCAGGCGGCCGGACCTGCCCTTCCGCAGGCGGCCGGACCTGCCCTTCCGCAGGCGGCCGGACCTGCCCTTCCGCAGGCGGCCGGACCTGCCCTTCCGCAGGCGGCCGGACCTGCCCTTCCGCAGGTGGCCTTCCAGCCGGTGCCTCAGCCGGTTCTCCGGCCGGCATCACCTCAAGCTTTTTCCCCCCTTGGACACACACCTCTCCCTAGCCCCTTCAAGTCCCCGCCGGTCTCGTCCGGTTGCTTCAAGTCCCCGCCGGTCTCGTCCGGTTGCTTCAAGTCCCCGCCGGTCTCGTCCGGTTGCTTCAAGTCCCCGCCGGTCTCGTCCGGTTGCTTCAAGTCCCCGCCGGTCTCGTCCGGTTGCTTCAAGTCCCCGCCGGTCTCGTCCGGTTGCTTCAAGTCCCCGCCGGTCTCGTCCGGTTGTTTCAAGTCTCCTCAACCTGTCCCACCCTTTTCTGGTGTCCCCAAGGTTTGGCCTCCCATTCCCCCACCCCCCCCTCCCATGTTTGTTGTTTTTGTTGACCCACCCGAACCCCTTCATAGCCTCCCTTATGTTCCCTTTAGTTTGTTCTGTGTTGTGCTTGTGGTGTTTGTCTTTGTGCTTTTGTGTTTTGGCCCGCTGAAGTTTCTCCCTTGAGACGCCATGTGGCGTTTCTGGGGGCGGGGGTAATGTTAGGACTCTGTCCTTCCTGTCTCGAGCTTTCTAGCTCCCTGGGCAGAGTCATGACATTGCCACGTCTTTCGTGTTTCTGTTGTGTTATGTGTGGAGACATGTGGCTTTATGTTGTTACTTAATGCCACGTGTCTTCCTGTTATGTCTCTCAGCCCCACCCTCCTATCTCCTGTTAGGGTTTCATTCCCATCGTCTGTTTTGTAATTCACCTCGTTAGGGTTTCATTCCCATCAGCTGTCACCACTCTCCCCATGTAATCACTCCTCGTTAGTGTCTCCCTTTATATGGTCTCAGTTTCTCTCTGTTCAGTGTTGGTGCATTGTCTTTGTCTAATGTGGATGTCTATGTTGAGCTGTGACTGGGGATTACACGACTCCAGGCAAATAGTTTGTGGACTTATTATTTTATTATTAAGGACTTTGTTTCCTTTTGTCCCCCTCGTTGGAGGTGTTTGTTTTTTCTAGTGTTTTTGTTCATGTTTACCCCCTTGCGGGTGTTTTATTTAATAAACATTTTTTGTTATACCTTCGTCTGCCTGCATCTGGGTTCTGTCCAAAACCATTTTGTGACACATGTGGTGCGAATTAAGTGAAGCCTGTGATTTTACTCAAATTTACGGACTGATGATAATGATTTATGATATATTAAGATCCGTGTTAGGGGATCTTCTGTCCAGTTCGCATTACGGGGGTTTCCATGAGGGATAATAAAACGAGACTCCCGGCCAGAACAGCAGGTAGGGATTTGAACCAGCACCCGAAATAATATCAAAACACTTCAACACAGCCTCCATTTGTGCTATTTGGTTCTGTTTATGTTCTTATTTGTTTCATGTTATATAATCTGCCATGTTATCTGTGTTTATTATGCGCTACTGATGAACAGTGAACATTCTCACCGGTGCACTGTCACAGGCCACGACTCAACGCGCCAGACTCATCCGCGCTGTTGAGCAGTGCCGCATCACAAATAACGTAAAATAATACCTCCGCACATCACCTGCAGTAGCAATTACAAACTGAGATGGTGAAAAAGAGTAGTGCCGCTTGAAGGACAACACATTGACGTGTGTTTAAAGTAACACATTTATTAACTCACTGTAATTGACTGATAAGGCTGAAACATCCCCTCCAGCCAGATATAGATGGTAGAACTAATGACCGTTGACTTTCCATTGAACGTGTTTGCGACCGCAAGGAAGTAATATGGACCAATGGTGAAAAACTCCCAGTCGTAAGCGCCCGATGTTTGGATTGTCTGATTGACTTCGAAATACTGTGTAACTGGGTTCCACTTGTAGATAACACTGTCAATGTTGTGATTCCTCTCTCCTGTAAAAAAAAGGAACACTAAATAAATTTTATCCATATCCTTTATATGAAAATGTTTTATTATATATATACAGTAGATATGGGAAACAATGGCTTTACTTTAGTTTGGATGTGTTCCAGCATGTGCAGGTGTATAGATAGGGCACACATGGTCATGAAAAGGTGTCTTTTATGCTTTGATCAACGCCACAGAAGTTCTTAAGAACTTCATACAAATGGAGGGGTACAGTGTGCTCTCGTAACAATCTGCAGAATCAAAGTGAACCACACTACTAAGGAGACCTTTTAACCTAAAAAAGAACTCCTCGATAATCTTTTTGTTGGGATTTTGTGCCACAAAGAGCTTAGATTTGCATGAAATTAATGTTTAATCTTCCTTCTGAAGTCATATAAATGAACTTCCTGCCTTTATTGTTCAACAGAGCTTCTAGAGTTTAACAATGTGAAAGGAATAACAAAAGCCACTCTGTGAGATGATAGACCTGGTAAACATTACCTTGTCTATGATTGGCCACAGCCAGGAAAGCTTCATCTTGAATGTGAAATGCCTCCCAGTCACGGGCACTGTATGTTATCAGAGTCTGATAGCGAATAAACTTCAGCTTCCTTGAACTCCATTTATATATTACAGACTGTTCCGGGTCTTCTGCATTTAAACCTCTGCAGTTAGCAACAACCAGGAATTTCTGTTAGAGGAAAATGGTTTCAACAGCTGGTAAGAATTCATGTCTGTAGCTTCAGTGAATGAAAGGGGACGAAAAGCATAATTAAATTGTAATGAGTGTTGCACTTCATAATTTAAGGTACTTTCTGCATCCTCTTTAATTCACAACCGTTTTCAAAGGTGAAGACAACAAAGTCTGCTGATGGGCAACATTTAAGGAATTTTCTAGTATAGCTTATAGTTTTCCTCTTTATTTGAATGTTGCATTCTTTTATCTTATAATTATTGGTCACTGACCATTCTATTTTGCTTATAATTTAACATGAATCATAATTTGATGTTAGACTTTTAAAAAGAAAAACGTGGATAATTGCAATGCAGGTGTTAACAGAGCCCCATATGGCTACTGACTTTAATTATGTCAAGGGAAACAGGAGGTGCATGCTGTAAATTTTGGACCAGACAAAATTCATTTATGTTATCAACATGTGATTTAATACATTAAAACCTGAGAGCCAGGTCTCCACCCCATACGCTGGATAAACCATATCAAAACTCACTCTTATGTATAAAGAACAGATGAGGATGAGACCCACTCAAAGCAAACAGACGCTCTGTGCTCAGTATGTCTTTTGTATTAACAAACACAAGTGTGGTTTGATACCTGTAGAAAGGTAAATCGTTTATTGATATACCAATAATACCATGAATTGATGTTGCTAACTTGTATTATCGTATTTAAGTAGAATTTACTATTATGCCAGTCACGGTTATGTTTAGGTTATGTTACAGTCATGATTTCAGTATTGCTTTTTTCTACAAATCGTAAGTTTTTCTATGATGTACGAATAAAAAGCCACCATGTTAAGTAGTTACAAATCAGTTTGGGTATACAGGGGTCCTGATAAATAGAAAAACAATCGCAGCCTAATGGTTAGAGTGTCGGCTTCGTGACCAGAAAGTTGCCAGTTTGATCGTCAGGGCCTGCAGGTAACGACTGAGGTGCCCTTGAGCAAGGCACCTTACCCCTACTTGCTCTGATAAAAATACAATATAAATGATTTTCATTATAAATACTATTATATACATTTTCTGTGATGGTTTCTATTGTTATTTTTATTAGGGTTGTCTGACAATTAAGTAATTCAAATCGTTTTTAAACAGTTTACACTTTAAACAATGTTTGGGTTTGATTTGCCCATTTTTGACCCAACCAAGCTTTTTAATTAAAGGTGCTTCACGATGACATAGAAGAACCATTTTAGCCTATTTGGTTCAATTAAGAACCTTTGACAATGAAAGAACTTTTCTGTTTTATTCTATTGGCCCGATTCACATTTCACGTCTAATCCGGGCGCATATTTGTTATTTTAAATGTAATTTTTCTAGGTGCGTCGCCGCTGCATCGAGATGGAAATACTGCTGGTCATTTTAAGAGAGAAAGCGGCACAGCTTGCGTTTTTAGATGCAAAATGTTAAACGGGCCTAAAATTATCAAAGAGTAAGAAATGCATAGTTCTAGAACAACCTTTGCCTAAATGGTTCTTTGGAGGAACGAAAATTCTGCTTAGATGTGAAGAGTCTTTTGAAGCAGCTATTATTAAAGGGTAACCACCCAAAAATGAAAATTATGTAATGAATTAGTCACCCTCTAGTTGTTCCAGACATGTATAAATGTCTTTGTTCGGTTGAACATATTGGAATAATGTTAGCAGCCAACAGTTGTGAAGCACTATTGACTGCCATGGTAGGAAGAACATTTTAGTAATGTTTTGGTTCTGTTGAACCCAAAGAAGATATTTTGAGGAATGTAGAAAAACAAATGTAGGAATTTGAGGAATTCTGGGGCACTTTTTACTACCATTTAAATTCTTATGGCAGTCAATAGTGCTTCAGAACTGTTGGTTGCTAACATTATTCCAAAATATCTCTCTTTGTGTTTAACCGAACAAAGAAATGTATAAATGTGTGGAACAACTAGAGGGTGAATAATTCATGACAGAATTTTCATTCAAATTAAATTAAATCACATATATAGACGGTTTCAGCGGTAAAAACATAAACAAGCGTTATGTGGCCTAAAACTTAAGAATCGATAACTGTTGAGGAATTTTAATTTAATTTAATTCAATAAATAATTTAATCCTTTTCAGGTATTATGACCTCTTGGTATCAAAGGACAAAAGTGTAGACCCTCACCTTTTTGCCCAATGTGAAGTATTGCCATGCTTGTGCATCATAGGTGCTAATATTCTGATATCGCTCAAATTTTCCGTCCGTCCATTTGTATATTCCTGAGCCGAGGTCGGAACCACGGTTGGCGGTGGCGATAAAAAGCCCTACTGAAGGAATCTGGAAAACTTCAATGTCAAAGGTCTCTGAGTTTGTGAACAGATCCTGGTGATGCTCCACATAATCCAACCTTTGTTTCTCTGTAAATGCAATAGTGACAGTCAGAATGTGCCATTAGCTTTGCTTTCGGTATGAATTGTATTTTCACATCACTCAACACCTTGCAGCATGGTTAGCCACATTATGCCATCGCAGAGGAAGAGTGCTTTGTGCAGTGTGTTAAACCACAGCTGACCCTCCTCGGAGACCCCACACGGGGGTTTCACACCCGCAGTTACCCGAACCTCTGCTTCTGAACAAAAAGAAAAAAAAAATTGTTTTATGTGATCAACACAAGCAGATTGTCTAAAATAAATACTTAATTGACCACAACAGGCAAATCCATAATTGAAGCAGATTGTATTTGACAAAACGACACAACAAATAGCTACAGTGTAATACAGGCTGCTTAAAGGCATGAAATCGACCTTAAAACTATGTTTCATATGGGAAAAAAGAACCAAACATGGCCCCTCACTGCCCCATATCATGTCTCTCAACAAGCACACGGATTTACAAATTGCATCAATTCCTCAGAGCAAGAGAGAAACTCAAAACACAACGCTGTCAGTCAATGTCAGTGGATCAGTAAGAGACCCGTGAGATAGAGTTACTCACATCCCCTTACAATCACAGACCATGTGTTTACAGTCAATATTAGCAACATATAAACTAACTCGCAACACCCTGCACCAATTGAAGATCATATTACCTTCAGATTTTTTACTGGGTGTGGGATTAAGAAACAGAAACGATCTTCCATTGTATGCACACAAAACCTTTTTAAAAATCCACAGAAGAAAGAGAGTTTTGATCGACGACAGGGTAAATAAATTATAACGATTAATTTCTTTCTTTCTACTTCTATTGCAGAAAAGAATAATGAATATAAGGGTGAAGCTGCTGTATAATGCTTTTTAAATATTTAAACGCAAAAGTTGTTTCATTTTGTTTTATAATGAATTTAGCTAGATGTTTACGGTTATGTGCAAATGCAAACAACACAGTGTATGTCCCTAGAGTGTAAACGGAAACTGCATTTTAGGGGACTGAAAACAAAAACTTTTGAAAAAGTACAACTTTCTGAAAACGCCACTGCACCAAATAGCCCAGCGAAGACACACTATTTACATTCACCAGACTTTAAACACACATATACGTCGACCAACGGTATTAAAAAGCATTGTGTAAACGTGGCCTTCGTTTTTCCACATACTCAGAAATATGTAGGCATACTTTTAGAATTAGGATGCAGCTTATGTGTTTTGTGTGGATGTTTTACCATAAGGGTGAGTGAGGAGGTCAGAGGTAGATGATTTGATTGGCAGGTGTAAAAGGGCCTGAGGAACTGAGAGCGAAGAGAGCTGGGGTTCAGATGAAGGACATATTTTTGAGGTAGCATCTGAACCAGGTAAAAGAACAAGCTGTCGCAGGAGACCCTGCAAATAAAAGAGCAAGTTTGATTTATAAGTTATTTACATTTGACCTCTAAAATGGTTTTAAAGTAACGAAAATCTTAAAAAGAGATTGTACAGAAAATAAGCCATTCCATCTTCTTGCACTAGCAATGAAGAATGTCGAACCGGTTGTATCAAGATCATCAGGGAAGGATCTTTCAAGGACTCTGTATATGAGACAAAAAAATGCAACAGAAGGACAATTAAAATTGTGGATGCATCAATACATAAATTTATATATAAGAAAGTAATTTGGGTGATATACAATATTATATACATTTAGAGGCATTCAACCTGACTTCTACAGTGTATTCCCAAAGAGAGTCTTACAGCTCGAGGGGAAAGCCACAGTCTACAGTGAGGATGGTGTAGTGTCCGGTCACTGCCAGGACCACGGTGTGCCAACGGTTATCAGCCAGCCCTACTGCCTTAAAAGTGATGCGTTTCCTGTTGCCCTGGCTCTTCTGCAGGAAGTGAAGCTTGTTCTGGGACAGGCGCAGTCCGAGGAGCAGATTATCTGAATCTCCCTCCAGCAGTGTGAAGATGTATTCACTTTTCTACAGGTCAATGAGAAAAGACTGATCTCTGACAGGGAAATTTAGAAGAGGAAGTGTTTTTTTATGAAGCTTAACAACTTCTTTTTCTTTTCAGTGATCTCTCCCAGTGTCTCACCTCAGGAGCCATTTTGGGGATTTTCAGTGTGAAAACGATAGAGAATTCAGCAGGAAAGATGTTACAGTTTGTGAAGAGCTGAGATGCAGGGAAGCTAAAAAGATGTGGAGAGCCAGAAAACTGGAAACCTCGTGCACCCCTGGACTGGACCATGTGTAACCCACCCTGGGCTCTCTGGGATTTTGGAAGAACATGGGACAGGAGATCCAATGGTAACAGATCTGAAAAATAAAGTAAGTTTTATTAGTTTACATGAACTGACATTAAACAATATGTCAACAGCATATATTAATCAAATATAACAAATCAAAATCAAAACCTGTATCTTTTAACATTATTTCATGCACAATAAATGAAACAATGATCTGTCTTGGTATTAAATTCCCCATGTAACTGAACATTTTAGCTAACATGTTGTTTAAAGATGTCTTAACTTCAGTGGCAATTTTCTGACCAATAAAAGCTCTGAAATTAATCTATTTTTTCACTTGGAAATTTTCTGTTTCAGTGGAAAGTACATAAATACATCGAAGCAAACTGCAGATTTTAAGGCACTTCACGATTGCTAATTGTTCACATAAGATAATGAAAAATATTGATGTTAACAAAAGTAAACGATATCAAACCATAATAGATAAAGTAAAGCTTTTCATTGAAATTTCTTTAATGGTAATTAATAAGAAGAAATGTGTACAGACTTGTTTAATAAATACAAAATGAAGTACAAAATAACTGAAGATCCCATCATGTTTTAAAGCTATCAAGTTATGATTTTAAAAAATCATTGAGCAGGTGATTCCACTTAGTAGTCTGAAATGTAAGCACCTACTGTTATACATAAACGGGTGATTCAAGTTCAAAGAGCAAGTGTTCTTGTTTTGTTTTGAATCACTTCAGTAAATCAAAGAGGCAAATGGTTAGAGTGAAGAACACTTTATGGATCATATTTCAAAGACTTCGGCAAAGCCAAGGACGCAAAGCAAACAACCTTTCCAAAATACCTCACACACGTATACAGCTTAACATTTTTCAAGACTACAACACAGATGTATTCATTTGTGAGACCTTTTTATTCATTTATTCATACTCGTATTTCTAGAATTTTAACACACACTCCATAAGATGGAGAAGTTTATTAATATTTAAAAAGACAACAGACCAATTATATCAACACACAGTAAGTTGGTCACTACTAAATCAATACCTTCTATAATGCTTAGAAGATCATTAGAAAATGTTTATTACTTTAAAAGATTAAAGGTTGTTGTTTTCTCATTAGAGGCCAAAAGTGTCAGGTCAATATTAACACTCAATATACTGTACATCTTTCTATATTTTGTACTTTTGAGCATCTACATTTCATCCTAAGCATCCCTGTGATATTACTACAATGCACCAATATGAAGAGTGCATTTGTGCTATAAAGAAGACCAGTGTGTAGGGTGACTGAGTTCATCTGTGCCCTCCTGAATGGCAGCAGCAACAAATATGTCCAGAGAGTTTACAGAGAAAATGATTAGACATAAATAGCCACAAATATCCCTGTTCCATTATGAGTCTTTTATAAGCTTTAATATTGGTATAGCTCTTATATGAGAAGAATGAGAGAGTATGAAATGCAATGAGCTTTTGGTTTGATGATGGCAGTTTGGATTCTCTCCAGTTCAGAACTTGCATATATTATGTATCATGTGCGCTGTTCATGTGTTCATGTTTTTGAAGAGTTCATTCAAATCATTATCACACTATGGCAAAAAGTCACTTTTTGTGTTTTTCAACAGTTTGGATTCATTCCAAAATGTTGTCATTCTGATGACTGATTTGAGGAAAAAAGCGGAATGAAACTGTTATTGCAATCTCTCCGCCCGTCCATGCAACAGAGCGGGTGCGCTGCAATACATGTCCCCCCACCTGGGAAACCAAAACAGTTCATAACAGGATCAAATTCAATGATCCAACAGATACAGGCAGATATGGAGGAGACAGAGATGGATGTGGGTTTTGGGTGCAGCACAATTAAGCAGCTGATAATCAACAAAGAAATGCATCTTAAATATGATGCAGCCTAATGTGTGTTGTTTGACTATTGGTAAACGTTGATTAGCTTCACCTGATGTGCTCGGCGGATGCAAGCTGTGACCTGCCAGAACTACCGCTATACGCTTAAATTTTTCAAATTCACATTTCTTGTCCAGTTTTTGCTCATGTAGCATGTAGCCATGTAATAAGCGGGATAATGTACAAGCAGACGGCTGTTTATTTGCATTGTGTCCTGATCACACTGTCAGGGCTTATTTCTGCAATAACAACCGGCTGCCTGTACATTATCCCTTACTTAGCTGTGGGGCCATGACTGCTTTTCTCTATTATAGAGAAGACCGCAGAGAGAGCGGTGGGATAAAGACACTTCTGTGCAATAAATTCAGAAAGAAAAATAACCTTCAACCATACCAGTGAGTAAAGATACCTGAAGACTTTAATTCAAGCAATAGTTGAAACAGACCACATCTAATCGGTATCTTTTTATACAACTACATTTACCTGCATGGAAACCAATTGTTTCCAATTGTACCAATATTTATGTTATTTTTTATCTTATATTAAAACTTTCAATAATATTTTATCTTGAGCAGTCCAGATGGGACTTTCTTAGCGAAATAACATCTACCTGTAATAAGTTAAATAGTTTAATGAAGGTAATGATCAAAATTCACATTCTTATTCTTTGAAAACCTATTTATATTGTTATGTTTTTCTTAACAATGTATACATTTGGGGAGTTTTCATTAGAAAAAAAATGTAATCTACAAATGAAATGTCAAAAAGCTCAATATCTCAAAATAGTTCAGAATGCAGACAGAACCTTATCATTTCAAGGCGACGAATTACAAAGCTTTATATGACTCAAGTTGTATATACAATAGCTAAAAAGTTGTGACTGATCAAATGAGTTAAATTTCATATTAGTTAACAGCACTTGAAATGAAATTCTGACTTCAATTTATGACATATACATAAAATAAATGTATCTTACATAGAAAAACATTTGATATATCACACAGTGACCCCCGGTGTTACCTGTGCATGGTCCTGATGGTCCAGACCTGCAGGTGATGATCCAGGAGAGAAGCGCACAGGCCAGCAGCAACACCGCCGACATCAGGGTCTCCGCTCTCTCAGCTCCATTCACACACAATCGATACAAACCAGTTCTTAAAGCCCAGAGACCTTCTTTACATCCACCTTACAGAGCTTTAAACACGTCAATTTCACCCCACGTGATTATTAAACATCCAGGGAGGAGATGAGCTTCCACTCCTTATTCAAACTTCAATAGAGGCATCAGAATGACTCCTTGAGATGCTTACATCATCTTGTTCAATGTCCTTATACACAATGAATAATTATATAATCACTGGTTCTTCTTATAATTTTCTTTAACTATCTGAATGTATCTTGATGAAAAGATAGTAGGATAAATCCATAAAAGCTTTTTATAAACACTTATCTTTCTTCTTGAACACTGTTGGCAGAGGTCTGTCTGCTTTGCTGTTCATGTCGGTGTGCAGTGAAAAGGGAGTGTAAACTTCACCTGTGAGTTATGCGCATGGAGAGGTGCTCAACCCCTGCAGACATTTAAATGAGAATAAGTCAGCTGTAGAGAGGAGGGGTTGATGCTAAAGAGAGAGCAAGGTGAGTTCAGAAACAAAGAGAGAGAGAGAGAGAGAGAGACTTTTCCCAACGTTTCCCTCTAGTCTCATGACATTTCATGTCTTAAAGGTGTAGTATCATGAGGAAATCCCAGTGTGGTGCATTGTGTTTGTCAGGTTGGCCTTGTTCTGAACCATAAGACTCTTGTCAATCTGAATGATGAGCGTACTACCCTCCTTGTCAAGGAAAACTCTGTATAGTCAGTTGTTACTTCACCACGTCTCAACTCTTCACTAACACCCCATGTGGCTAGAGGGGAGAAAAGGCTGAAAATACAAATGTTTACAAGAAAATACCCTTAAAGTCCTCATAACAACCATTTGGGAGTTTCGTTGCTTTTAGCTGAAACGCAGAAGAGCAGAAACGGACTTGAAACCAACTTGTTGTTTTAGTAAACACTTTAATACAATATTTCAATTTGACAAATTCTATTTTAACATAATGGTGATATGGTACCAAAGACAATAACAATATAATAGTGATGATGAAATGTAATAATTAACATACAAGAGATGTGTGGCACATTTAGGTATCACAATAACCCCTACATTGCTTTATTTTATATAGATGAATGTTGTAATAGAGTAATTATGATATAGGCTAGTTATTATCCAGAATGCTCACTCAACGTTCAGGATTACAGAGGATTGAGTTCAACTGATGCTGCACAAATATTTTTTATAAAAAATGTACATCAAAGCATTGTGGAAATATCAAGCACATGGTCTTTTCTCTTCACCTGTGTTATATTTTGTCTTCAATCTACACGTCTTTCGAAGGAGCTCAGGTTTATCTATAAATCTGTCATGGATTGTGAAGGTGCGAAAGAGACAGATTACGCTCAGAGGAACAGGAGAAAAAAACATTTAGTGGTTGCAGCCGTGGAAGAGCATTAGAAAATAATAGTTTTAATTAGAAAACTTAAAATTACATTCATTATTGGTGTATAACACAAAATTCTGAGAATAAAAGACAAAACATAAATAAAAAGTAAAAATGCAGAAATGTATAATGCAGATATCATATTATAATAAAAATAAATGAAAACAATTGCTCAGCATTTAGAGCCTGTAACGAGCTCTTAACCCAGAAGAAGAAACTGTTTGAAGGGTTGAGCTTTACTACTCTGTTTTCTCTAAAGAATCATCTTACTTTTCGATTGTTTCATTATCAGTAGAGAAAGAATTCTGGCATGTTTGGGCAAGAAATTTATAGTTGCATGTACAAAAATGACAGCCACTGTTTGTTCGTGAAACCTTTGAGGCAGTAGAACCTCTGCCCTGTCAACAGACTGAGTGCTTTTCTAATCATATAATTTCATCACATTATTCTGAATATTCTGAAATTCATGCAAAAATTAAAATTATTTCATCATTTATTCATCCTCAATGTCATTCAAAACCTGCATATGACTATTTATCAAATGAAGTTGAGTGCAAAAAATAAAGGAGCTAAAAAGGAATAACTATTTTTGGTTCCACAAAGGACCATTCAGTCAAAGGTTCTTTAGAGAACCATCTCTTTCTTTTTACAATCTTAAGAACCTTTTTTCGCCACAAAGTTTCAGGTTTACCATATTTATACCAAGGTGCTGTACAGAAAAGTCATACAAAGAACCTTTTTGACACAGATAGGTTGTTCAGATGTTAAAGCTTCTTATGTCATCAAATAACCTTTTGAAGCACATTTGTTTTAAGAGTGAATGAAAGTCAACTGGGGTCGGTGTTATTTGGTTACCAACATTCTTCAAAATATCTTCTTTTGTGCAGAAAATATAAAGTCATAAAGGTTTGGAATCACATGAGTATAATTTATTTGGAGTAAACTGTCCCTCTAAGCTGTCGAAAAAATATCTACCATTCAGTGTAATTTAAGAACAGCCCCGCTAGTATTAAAACTCTATAAAGTTTTCTTTACAGAGACAAAAATTGAATCAAAATCAAACACTGTGATTATTGTTTGGCCCGAGGGTTGTGTGAGGTCGGCTGACTCGGGGCAGTTAATAGCTGGGCGGCTACATTGACACTCACACTGAACCTGTAATCAGGAAGGGAAGCAGCCCCAGTCATTACTGAGGGACAAGCTCGCACATACCTCACAGCCTTAACCAGCACATCTCACCTACTCATTAACCCTTTTACTGACCACCTGACCTCACATACAATATTAACAGTCAAGCTGGGTTGACCAGGAGAAGTTGTGATGAGTCTTTGTGTCAGCTAGGATACAAGCAGTTCTGTTTTTGCAAGGTTCAGCTGTCCTTCATCCAGAGCGAAATGTCGGCTAGTCTTGATGAAATGCGTGCAGAAACAGTCGAATCGTCAGGGTGAAATGACAGGTGGAGTTGTCTATCATCCGCATAGCAGTGATAGGAAAAGCCCAATGACAGAGCCTAGGGATGTAATCTACACAGAAAAGAGCAATGGTCCAAGCACTGAGCCCTGAGGCACCCCTATATCGAGATGTTGTTTTCTTAAGTATGAATGATGCAACATCATCCGCTGTAAAGTCCGATGGAGGTGAGGGGGCAGGCGGGCAAAGAAGAGCAGAGAAGGTTTTAAAGAGAGTACGAGAGTCAGAAGAGTTGTTTTTTGATGTGGTAGTACTGGGTTTTCGCAGAGGAGACATAAGCAGAGAAAGAAGAGAAGAGAAACTGATAGAGAGAGAGGTCAGTAGGCTCTTTAGATTAGTGCCACTTTCTCTCAGCAGACGTGGCGCAATGCTCACAGAGAACATCAGATAACCAGGGGGCAGAAGGGGATGCACGAGATGGCCTAGATGTAAGAGGGCGTAAGCTGTCTAAGCAGGAGGTTAGTGTGGATCAAAGGGTGTGGGTGGCACTGTTTGCATCCAAGAAAGAGAGCTGTTCAGAGGAAGGGAGCGTGGGCAGAGACCGCAGAGGATAAGACTGGGGGCGGAGAGACTGTTCATAGGTTGCCCTGGAATTTGACCAGGGGGGGAAGCATGTGTGGTGTCTGGAGAAGTTATGTCGAGATCAAGAGTGATGAGGAAATTATCGGACGTGTGCAGCGGGGTGACCTGGGAGTGATGAGTGGAGCAGTAGTGTGTGTAGATAAGATCAAGTTGATTACCTGCCTTATGGGTTGCTGAAGTGGGAACTCACTTGAGGTCAAACGACCCAGTCAGGTTGTTGAAGTTGGCAACCTGTGGTTTTTTCAAGGTTTTCATGTTGAAGTTTCCAAGTACCATCCTCAGGAATGGATGACAGAAGATCATCTAACTCCTCCAAGAAAAGTACAAGCTGACCTGGGGGACGATAGATAACAACAACTTAAGTTTTAACAGGGTGGATGACAGCAACAGCATAAGACTCGAATGAGCTGTTGTCGCACTAGGGTGCCAGCTGTTTGAATTTCCAGTCATTAGGAATAAGTAGACCGGCTCCTCCACGCCTCCCTGATATGCGTGGGCTGTGGGAGAAAGTGTAGTTATTGGAGAGGTCAGCCGTCGTGGCAGTGTCCTCTGCCTTGATCCAGGTTTCAGTAAGTGCTAAAAGAGAAAGACCAGAATGTTTAGCAATAGCTGGGATGAAATCTGGTATGTTTACAGTAGATGGGAAGTTCCATAAACCAATGGGAAATTAAATTGAGGTAGTTGCGGATGCTGAAAGAGAGTGTTGCCTTCTACGTTATGCAGGAGATTTACGAGGAGTGGCAGTGGGGATTTGAAAACACAGGGAATACTGTATATAGACATGCAAAAAGTTAATACTGGGCCTGCAGCCTCAACCCCCGGACAGGAAGCCGGTGGCCTCGACCCTAAAGGGGAACCCGGTGGTATCAACCCTTCCTCTGCTAGGTCCTGTAATGGCCGCATCATTCTGTCGTGATCATGGAGGGAACATGGACAGAGGACCGGGTTTAACAAAAGATTTTTAATAAAAAGACAAAACAGAAAACAAAAATCCACGAGGGGGTAAAATAACAGGACAAGGGTATTAACATGAAGGGTAACAGGAACAGAGACTTACTACACTAGACTTAACAGGACTAAAAAATTACAAGACATGACTACAACTAACTAAACTGGCGTGTGACAAGGCGGGTGGCAAGAGTAACATCACAAACACACAATGATCCGGCACAAGACAGAAGATACAGGGGCATTAAAAAAGGAACAAATCAAGAGAGACAGCTGCGGGCATGAAATAACTCATGAGGAGACAAGAGTCCGGGAACAGAGACGAGACTGGAGAGGGGGTATGGCAAACAATAAGGACCATAAATGCCTCTCTTCACATTAAACACGAGGTTCTGTCATGATCCTGCCACTAGACCAAGAGAAACCTGACATGATGCGGCAGAATCATGACAACAACAACCTGAGCCTGATCGCATGACATACTCTTATTAGGTAAGTCCATAATATCAGACACAGGAGATATCATGACCAACAAAGAAACATTTGGACTTGTTTAAATTCAAATCATAAAAACGAATCACCCAAAGCTGAAGGGATGCACTATGCAAAATAATAACTGAATTGACACAAAGTATGGCTGTATGTCCAAAATTATACATCTTCCATTTTGTAAGTGCTTTATCTAAGCATGTGATTCAGTGATATTGAGATCCCTACATACTGAAAGAAATACATTATACTAAAATGAACTGTTTTCTCTAAACAGACTAGATTTAGATACTGGTTCTTCATCCTATTGTAGGAAAAGGACAAATCAAAGTTTTGTTTGAAATGTCAACTGTGCCAATTCTAAGCTTATGCTTTACAAAGGACAACGATATTCACAAGTTCACAAATATGAGAGGAAAAGACAAGTCAAGAAAGGTCTATCATATGGGTATTCAGAATTGTGTAAATCTTTGTTATATTTTGTTGTGTTAAATATGGAAATTAAGTCTATTTTTTACAACACAATCCAGGTTTAACAACAAAAACAGTGTGAGATATAAGATATCACAGAAGGCTGTGGATGCTTACTATTGAATCTATAGAGTTGTGGAAAGTTCAGTGAGGCTAAGGGGAGAAGTGATGCTTTGGCTCCACCGTTATTCTACTCTGGTGGGAAATTGGATTGTTAGTTTGCCTTACTGAATGTTGCTATTTAATACTTCCATCTTTTTTGTATGTGCAGTGGGGTCAAGAAACGTATATGTGTTCTTTATTGAAGCAGAAGTTTTCTTTTGGTTTCGATTGGCTGCCCGGGGATATGATCTCCATTTTGTTTAGAGGTCATTTTGTGTGTTCGCACAAATTCCTCATTGCCCCAGAAATATTTCATTTATTTTTTATTTTGGAATGTTACCCCATATTTTCCCATGAAGGTCTTTGTGGGGCTTGAGTTTACAGAGAGTATCCAGTATACAGATTAAGGGAAAATGTATCAGGTATGAATATCCCTCTCGGCGGCTTCTTTGTGTGATCCGATCTTTTGTCATCTTATCCAAAATAACCATGAATGACCAGATACTGTAAGCAATGCGGCCCAGAGCGTTCTGATTAAAAACAAACTTATTTTTACTGTATCAAATAAGAAAATATACTGTATTCCTCAAAGAAGTTTTTATGTCCAGGATCGTTAAAATGCTTCATGTGAATGAGATTACAGTTCTCAAGCTGTATACACATTTATACACAAGGTTGTAAAATGAATGGACTTATTCATCTTTGAGAAGTCACATACAAAATATGAATTGTTTGCTACAGGGTTCACTTAAACTAAAGAACTGAATCAAACCATCCATTCTTGTAACCTAAACATAGAATACCCGTTTTCTCACACTGTGCCAGGGCAAGTGCAAGGGAAAGATCAAAAAGTGGTTCAATCTTGACCCACGTCAAAAAGAATCAAAGCTTGCACACGATCATGCCATCTATATGCCACAGATGCTATCTGTCACCATAGTGCCATGACTCTGCCAGCCTTACTGAGAGAGAGGCTGAGATGCAGATTGGGGCCATCTGATAACTCCTCTAACTCTCTGTGTCGGAGCCAGCAGGCCAGATAATGCACTCCACTCAGGAAACACTTTATCAGGCTTGCCGTTTCCCTGATCCCATGCCTCCATGCATGCATGGTGAACGGTAGGCCAGAAAAATAATTACAGTAGCAGATAACAGGCGGGAGCTATGTGATGCTCCATCAAGCCCTAGGGTGTTTTGGGCAGAATATGAGGGGCATGAGGGATGAATGATAATCCCAAGGCTGATAAATGAGCTGTTGGAGTATAGCCATAGTAGGGCCACTGGATTTCAACAGCAACAGTACTTGAAGAACGTTTGAAAGCAAACCGTTCTGGGGCACTTTTGATTCCTTTGTAATTTTTCATACTATGGTAGTCAAAGGCAAAATGGGAGTGGTCTGTAAAATGTTTAAAAATGTGTAAACCTGATCAATTAAATTGATAAAGTTGCATTAAACTTACAATGCATTTAAGCCATAAATGTTTTATTTATATACGTATATGCTGTTAAATAATATAAAATTCACAGCTGCCAATGCAATGCTCTAAAAATTGAGCTAGACAAATGTAATAAATCTTTGATACATCATTTTTAAATGTGTTTTAACCACTTTTAAAAGTTAAAATTTGTTTAAAGAGACTGTAATTCTATTATTTAGAAACATGCTAAGAACAAAGTACAGCAGACACTGCCAATGTTTTCACAAAGCGCTTGCTAAATGCATAAACACAAAGCTGGAGTAAGCAGTCAGTGTGTTTACATACGTCGCAGTTCAGATTGTTGGTTGACTGACACACGCGAAACATCAGAGAGGTCGAGAGCCTTTAATCAGACGAACAAACCGCTCATCAGCTCATGGCAAGCAACATTCCCCTGTGAGATCAGACCAAGTATTTACTCTCCAATTTACAGTACTTGAGACTGGGGGAAGCTGCTGGTAAGCGCATAATATTATCAGACCCAACATGAGTAAAATGAGTAACATGAGTAAAATGACTAAACAATTTATAAATAGTGATATATATGCAATTAAAACAAAGACATAAGCATCAGAAGTGCTCTTTAAACATGCATTGACATCATGCACAAGGCCAGCATGTATCATTTTAATCTTTGTAAGTGTAACAAACACCTGCACATATCAAATAACACCATCATTCAGATGAGTGGATGAAGACTACCATGGCATTTTCCAACACGGTTTCCAGCCCTTTAATGTGAGTCTGTATCCTATTAGGCCTTGATGTGGGCTGTAAGAGGTTTGAAGCCCTTCACCTGCAGCCATTGAAGACAACTTTTATCTTCTGCAGTTTATCACATGGCCTTTGTCAGAAGCCTCAGTGCGAATGCTGAAAACAACCTAGCAGAAGAATATGTAAATAGATATAAACTCGATAATGACAGGTTGTTTATTTTGCCTTAGATACAGGTCAAGGGATGTAAAATTGTATCCATCATTAACATCATAAGTCACCTTGTAGATCAGGAGCGAGATTAACAACAACAATTTAAGTGAAATATCCTAAATGTTAAACCTGACAACATGAGGATGTAAAACAATGAAACATTCTGATTAAGAAATATTATAATCTGAGGCACTTCACAATTCAAAGCTTAGAGTGAGATTGGGGTAAAATGAGCCAGTGGGTAAGTTGATCCTCCTACTGTGTCTCTGTGACTGAACCCTTTTGTTGCATTTGACCATACATTTTGGAATAACCATTATTTCTGCCAGAATGTGAAAATGTGAAGCACATGGGAGAATTAGACAGCATTAATTGACTTTGCAAGCTTTCTAAAAATATTTATGTTGGTAATTTACCAACATTTAAACCCTGGAAAAAATGTGGCTAAATAGTAGCCTGAATTTGTAATAAAGCTATTTTTTCCAAAGTGGCAGCTATGGAGCAAAGTGAGCCAAATGCTGTGGGTTATATTGAGCCAATGTCGACAATTAAGTTAACTTAAATTTCACATTTTTAAAGATGTATAAAATTAACTATTAAACTTAAATCACTTATGGCATAGAACTTATTTTACAGTCTCCATGTACATACTGTGTAATATATTAAAAATGTACTGTGTAATATTACAGCAAATATCATAACTGGGTAATAACTATGTACTTACCCTGAACCTACACCAAACCTAAATTTATACCATGTAGTTACCTTATACCTTCTTAGGCAAGTACACTTTGAGTACACTATAGATACACGTACTGTAAAATAAAATGCAAACACTAATGGCCTTACATGCATTGGCACTGTACAGAAAATGCTATATATCCTACGAGAATAAACGCAGTGCGCCTTCTCATCCGTCGCAAGCAGACATTAGCCGCCCACGTGAACCCTCACAGATGAGCTCTTACCAAGACTGAGTCAAGAGTGACTGTGACCATATGTTTACACACGTGAGAACAAAAATGCTTTATGCTCCCCACAGCAATAAGCTGCACTTGCGGCTCTTTGGCACATCTCACTAATGGGCCAATCGACAGCACAGTAAGAGAGCTCAAAATCAAGCAAACGGCACTCGACCAGTGCAAAAATGGCACACATGATAAGGGCATCAATGAAACCCTGCACATAAAGAAGACAGGGACAACTGTCCGACAAGCATTAGGAACACAACGCGACCGCTTGTACAAGGTAGACACCTTATGCAAAGGGGTAAGCTTGTATGTGCGAAACTGTTGAAGCATAGCAAGACAGCGGCTAAAGGGCAGCTCTTTATCTAGCTGTCCCACAAGTGGTACACAGAGCAACGGCAAACACACCCAATTTATAGCAAACGTGGGCTCAAGCGGCTACTGCTAGGGCATCTCCAGCCACATGTCAAAATAAATACGAATACATTCGCTCTCTGTTCACATTAAATTCACATTCAGAATGGCCACATGAATCACAGAAAATGCCTACGACGAGTGGTTGTCTGGATTAAAACAAACATATGGCTCAGTTAGGGCTACAATAACCCATTTGCCCTTTCTGTGAACCGCCGAAAACACCTGATATTAGGGGCTGACTGGATATGACCCAGATATGTTGGTTCATAACAAAGAGAGTATCTATTCAGTAGTGATAGGAAGTGTAGGTAGGTGGGGGCTCTCCGCAACGAAAAGGATTGGGGAATGAGGCAACAGCAGAGGACGGCAGCTCCGGTCGTCGCCGCTACCTCGGAAAATGGGTGGGCCCACCAGCAGCTCTCTGGCGGCAGTGAGCCTCGACCCAAAGAGTCTACGAGCAATGTTCCTGCTTGCCGAAGGCAGCCTCAGCAAACTCTCTGTTTAGTCTGTTTTTGGAAGGTAACAACTGATATAACAAGGTAATTTCAGAAATGCAAACCGAAAGATATTGCAAATGAAAGATATTGAAGTGTAAGTTTATTTGGTTATTTTTTGTTTTAGCTTTAAAAAAATAACCATTAGAACTAGTAAGAGAAAATAATGATTGAATTGCTTTTTTAGAAGGTACATTTTTTAATTCAGTTGCATGCTCAGTATATCTCCATATAGTTCAACTGACTCAGAACAATTTACCTCTATCATGGGGCAAACTGAGCAACAGGAGCATTTTTTTTATAAAAAGCCATATTTTTAAAACCATATGTCATAGATGTGTTCGTATTATTTAGATTGATAGGAAACATCCTGAAATTAGATTAAATACTTTTATTGCACTTAATCCTCATTTTCTTTCATCTAAGGGACCACATAAGTAAAAAATCTTAGCCCACGCTCCCCCTATATGAAATCTTTCGTTGGGATGGTAAATGTCCCTTTGTACCTTCAGTTACTCTTTACATGTACAGGCAGGTCAGAAGGTAATTCATACGTATTTAGAGGGGATTACTGAGTGCTTCAAGTTAAACGCTTGATATAAATACTCTTCTGTCTGATCCCATGACAAGACCAGTTTATTCAAGCGTGGGGAGGGTATATTTTTCTTGAGTTGCCAATGTGATATCAATAAACATGCACCAGCTGTTTCCGAGGGGCAGCATGTATATGGAGAACAGCACGGGTCCCAGAACCCGATCCCTGCATTAGATTTGATGATTCCCCATTTAAATGGACAAATTGATGTCTGTCTGACAAGTAAGATCTGAACCATTGTACTGCCTGTCCCTCAATACAGGTATAATTGTGTAAGCGATCTAGAAGTATGTTATTGTCTACAGAATCAAACGCAGCACTAAGGTCAAGCAGGACCAGGAGTGAGATGTTACCTTTATCTGATGCTATAAGCAGGTCGTTTGTAATTTTAACGAGCGCAGTTTCAGTGCTATGATGCGGTCTAAAGCCTGACTGAAATGTTTCGTATATGTCGTTATTTTGTAAGAAAGAGCACAACTGAGTGCACACTACTTTTTCTAGTATTTTAGACAGGTATGGGAGATTTGAAATCGGTCTTTAGTTTCTTAGTTCATTTGGATCTAAATTTGCTTTCTTGATTAGAGGCTTAATGACGGCCATCTTAAAGGGTCCTGGGACATGGCATAGATTAATTGACGAGTTGATAATGTTATTAATGGGCTCAATTGCAACAGATAGTAACTCTTTTAATAATTTAGTTGGTATGGGGTCTAATTAGCAAGTTGTAGGTTTAGATGTTGCAATAAGTTTAATTCAATCTTCCTGTTTTATAGGTGAAAAACGCTGTAGCCTTTCTTTTGGAGCAATGGTTGGTACCAATTCATAGGACAGACTTGGAGGTTGAGTTTTCACTATTTTGTCACAAACTGATTTTCTCTGTAAAAAAATATCATGAATTCATTGCTACCGAGGTGCGGCGGAATAGCCAGATCAGTTGATGTCTGTTTATTTCTTAATTTAGCAACTGTGCTAAATAAAAACCTTGGATTGTTTTTGTCGGTTCCATGAAGTTATGGAGGTGCTCAGCCTTTGCTGCTTTTAGTGCCTTTTTATAACAGTTTGCACTCTCTTTCCACGCCATTTTAAAGACTTCTAATTGCAATTTTATCCATTTGCGCTCTAGTTTACACCATTGCATATTGATGCTGTCCTTCTGAAACCTTGTATCACCATTTTTTCATTGTCATTTTTATGTTTTACATTAATTGCTATTATTAGTCACCCTTTATGTGTCACTGGCTTTTGTGAACCATTTCCTAAAACAGCAAATTTGGACATTCAATGTTCCAGGACAGCAACGATATATGAATTATCAATTTTTCTTAAGATGTTTAACTTGAAGATATTACTGGTCGTGTTCTGTCTGATACCAGTGCAATGCAAAGTTATATTGTTGTTTAAACTGGTGTCATGCAGCATGAAAAACGTTTCCACAACATAGCTGCTCCATCTAGTGGCAATGTTTTTATATTTATCTGACACCATAAAAAATGAAGAGATACCCACAGAGTATCAAACTACATTTATTATATACAGTAGTAAAGGGCAAACAATGTACAAATCAGAAAGATTGTGAGGGGGAGAAGAGTATGTTCTACATTCCCCAATACCAACACATGATGTACAGTCTGGTTTGGCATGTGTTGACCTGCATCAAGATGACACCACAAGGGTGTTTAATACTCTGTAAAACTGAACAGTTAAATGAGATTGGCAGTTTTGCCAAAACTTAAATCTCATCGATAAAATAAATGGGAACGCTTACATTTATATATAATGTTCTGAGATTTATGATTTGAAGCAAATAAGTCTTAGATTTAGTTCGGAAATGTATAATTAAAAATATCCACAGGACAAGATCCACAATATAGCTTCATCAAACCTGAGGTGCATGACTAACACAACGCTGAGAAATTGTCTATTAAAAGAATTCAAGCTGTGCTTGAAAATTTGCAGAAACAAAGTAGTCACGAACATCCCCTCTTTCTCAAAACTTTCCTCCTGGTATAAAAATAGATGGGGAGGAGCAGACGTACATAATACAAAAAAAATATAAAACAGGCATACAATAAACATCAAAATAAAATTAAAAGAAACTGTCATTTCCAATTTAGTTCAGGGAAAAACACTGGGGGTCCTTGGATTACTTAATAGAGAAAGAAAAAACTAAATTAAATAACTTTCCAAAACCTTTTAAATTTCATCCCTGAACTACAGTGGCGCTGACATGAAGAGAACAAGCCTTATCCACATGAGCACAATCTTTAACAGATTCCTCCTGTCTGCTGTTGGAATACATCAATAGTGTCTTCATCTTCCATTTCCAGCTAAAAGTAAAAAAAGCAAAAGTTATATTTGATTTTTGAGGGTCAGCTTGCACAAGCATTTTATGTATTGGGACATAAAGATGTTCACTGTTGTGTTCAGTGTAAGAAAGACATGCTAAATAAACAACAAAAATAAAGACAAACCTGTGAAGGTGTATCAGTCTCGTTGATTGGCTGGCCATCAAACCTGAATCTTATCTGCCTCATAGACAAACCCTGGATAGAGTACATTCCACAAAATTAATGAATTTGTAACATTAGGGCAGAGAAATCTTATTTTTTGTGTGAACCCTCCCTTTATAACGAAAGAAAAAATATCCTTTCAGTTCTAACATCATTGACAAATCACACACACCGTAACTTAATTCAAAGTCTTACCTGTCTTTCGCAGTATGCCTTCATCAGTTTATTGAGGGGTGTGTGCCTTTTGATTTTAAACTGGACCACAGAGCCATCTTGCCCTGCAACTTTTAAGTTGATATGATCATTTTCAGTCTTCACACCTTCCTGAAATAAAATGCACAGTTGTGTTAAAGCAGATCGACAACGACATTGTGAACAGCATTCAATTGTCCTTGCAGTAAGGAAACCGATCAGGTGAGAATTGTAAGGGTACAGCATCAGTTGCAGACCCTGTACACATGTTTGACTCTTCTGTGACCGTAAATAGCACGTTTTGGAAAAAAAATCAGAACAATCAGATTGTAGTCAAAGTAACATGTATAACGTTAACTTGAACTGCGACACTTTAAACACCGTGACGCATTCAACACAACTCCATTTGGCGCAAAGTTGAGGCAACTATCCGCAAACAAAGAAAGCGAAAATAAGCATCTTGTTTCTGGATAAAAATACAAACAATATGATGCTATCTAAAGAGTTACGAAATGCAGATGCAGTTAATTTTCATCTGTCTGGGTGGATGGCGGAGTTCAGTGCACATGGCCACATGCGGCAAATGCGCAAAATCTGCTTTGTTTCTCCTGGCCACATATTAGTGCAGGATCCAGCACGTCTAAATCATCACATCATAAAACATTATCCATCGTACTGTTTGACACTGAAACAGAGTCATGCATTTACCTTAGGCTTTTCGTCTGACATTTCTTTTAAAATATAAGATTCTCCTGGTAACGTGGATATAAATATAACACGAGCGTTTCTCCGCTGCGCTGTAATCTGCTTCTGTCCTCCCCGCGCTCACCAAGAACGCGCAAACGATATTCGTCTATTTGATTGGCCCGGGTAAAACCACGTGATTCCAAGCGGAAGACGCAAAGCAGCTTGCTCGTTTGATTGGTCAGTGTGGAACCACGTGATTAACCCTTGCGTTCTGTTTGGTGAAAAAGCCCAAAGCCTTTTAACCATACATATTATGTACATTTTACATTTTAATCACACATACGTGACGGACAACAAAACCATTATTAAGGGTTGCTCTTTCTAAATTTAGATTTTTACTTCATCGGAATAAATAAACTATACAGAGATTACTTGAAAATATGGATTCTGAGGGTGCCAAAAAATCTAAATAATGAGAAAATCGCCTTGGTGATTATTATTTGGTTTAATAATTGGTAAATATAATGCCATATATGTTATTAAAATACATTTATATTAAATTTGTCAAAATTATTTGCAGCATTCGGGTTACCACGTTATCAGTTTTGAGGGGAATAATAAGGAACCTGCAAATGTCGCGACTGGCCAAGAGACACAAAAATTCTGTTACTGAAGAAAGACGATGTAAACCTCTGAAAAGGATAATTTGTGTCAATTGTTATTTTCTTTTAAGGGGAAACTAGCTTTTGGATGCCATTACTAAATGAAAACGTTAATATCATTTAAAGCTAGCTATTCAGTCCAAAAGTTTACATAGGCTACACATTACTTTTAAATGTTTGGTGTTGACTTTTTGAGCATCGGGGATTGTCTGTGTCTTTCATCCAAACATTTATATATATTTATTCGATACAATTGGACTCATTTGTCATTGACATAATTTAAACCATATTTTGACTGAAATATCTCTCACAAATAATATTAACACAAAAATCTAGAACACAGTTAGAATATTTGTCAATGTTGAACTTTTGAGTTAAAAAGTATTTATTCATTCAAGATCAATTTGCATGTTTCAAAAACAGAACAGGGAGATTTTGTCCCAAACACAGAATTATTAGAGAACAAAAAGCATATCTTTCCAGTCTAAAGTACAACTCAATAAAAGACACAGGTAAATGTATTTAATGTTTATTAATTTCAACGAATGAGCATCTAAAGTTATTTACACATTCCGTAATCTGTTCCACTGAATTTTGTACTTTATATTTACATACAGTATTATACATGTTTGGCAATAGTATCATTGAACCTAGAAAACTAGAACAAAAACTTGTTGTTGTTTGCTGAAATGATTGTTCTGAATTATTTCTCACAGGAAGCTGATTAACTTGACATTTCCTTGCTGAACTGTAAATCCAGCCTAGAGAGGTTCAGTGAATGTACTATTGAATGTGTGTATGATTGTGTGTGTGTCAGATATGCTGTAAAAGGACAGCTGTGATGTTTTTGTTCTCCTGAGTGAGTAAGAGGGAAGTGTAATGCCTTGTTTGGATCCAGTTTGAGATCACATTTCTTCATTTGCCAGATTACAAGTAGTTTTTTTTATTTATTTTTTTACAGTGGCACATTACTGCAGAGCAATGAGGGGTAAGGTGCCTTGCTCAAGGGCACTTCAGTCATGACCTGCTGGCACTGAGATTAGAACCAGCAACCTTCTGATCACAAGCCCAACGCTCTAACCATTAGGCCTCATCTGTCTCATGCTCAGGCTGTGAATTTCAGGGCTTCGAATCTTACTTTTCTCCTTCTGCTTATTTCTGTAATCTATGTTTTTTTCTTTCTTTTTTAACAATTGTTAGAAGTGTCAATGTCTGTGTTTTGTATTAGTAGCATTAGTGACCTATAACATAATTTTCCTCCACAGCTTTGTTTTAATTTTAGAATTCCACTATTGTATCTGCAGTGTTTGGGCTACTTGACGGTGTTGTAACTGGTTTTGCATAATGCTAGTAAGTTTTAACATGATAAATAGTGATGTGACTGATAGAGTGTGACTAACAGAGGATTAGAATCAAGAATAAGGGGGTTATGGGCTGTTGGTGAGAGTTGGAATTTGAAATCACAAACTCTCCATTCTCTTTCTTCTCACCTTTTGGTCTGCTTTTATCAAACCTTTAGAGTCCGATTGTGTTATCCTGAAAAAAGAACTGTTTGGATAACAAGCACCACTATTGGGGTCTAATAGAAGTGCATGTGTGAGGGAAAGTAGTAGCCACCTTTTTGGAGTCCTGATTTGATCCTGCAAAGTCATCCATAGTTCAAAATATTTTTGCTAATGTAATATGTACTGTGATATATACACATAATATAGACAAAATATAGAATGTGAAATAGAATATAAAAAATATACATTTGTCATTGTGACATATAAACGCAAATAAATAACAAATATAATATAATATAAAAATGGATAGGCTACAGGTAGCTATAATTTAGTAAATAAACATACATGCTCTTATTTTTATACATACGTAATCCTTTGACATTTCGATCTTAAACTTTCTTAAATATATACTTATAATGTTGCACACAGTAAGTGCCTCCTGTGAGTATCTTATTTTTTTATCAAATATTTTTATGCCACAGGAAAGCCATTAAATGTTAAAAGAGAAAACAGTATATTTTATGTGATAGGCACAGCTTGCTTGAGGGGTCTCACTGCAAACATTTAGTTAAAGAGTACCTTAGAGATGACGTATTTTTGTATGCAAACCCCAAAAGCAAGTTTGCATTTTAGGACTTGGTTCCATCGCCGCAAAGTCTATTGGTTTTTAAAATAGTTTTTTGGTAAATTGCCTGAAATAAGGTCTGTTGTTAATGTTTTCAAGATTTGAAGTAAAACTCACCAGTTATAACCCGCTTGTGATTTTTTTAAAGCTTTATTGTGTCTTTTAACCTGTTCCACGTCAGGGCCCTTTTTGAGCATACACATGAAAACGCACTGTTGGAACTAAAATGGCTGTAACTCATGAAATCTTTGGAATAAAGACCTACGGTTGGTCTCGTTTGAAAGAAGACAATTAGAAGATTAGTCCTCAAAAAATAATCACACCAAAAAAAAATGTTGGAAAGGGATTTTTTTATGTTTATTATAAAAATAAATAGATAAAAGGTTTAGGTTAGAAAAGATAATAAAAAAAGACAATAAAAAATATTACAAATCAGATTTTTTTTTGGAAAGGTCAAAGTCCCAAGGGTCAACAAGTGTTGTATCAAGTTTGGTCATGATACAGAAAATTTTGAGGGGTCTGTAAAGTTTTCTAGCCGCCATACCACCTAAATCCTTAAGGGGGCCCATAGACTTCCATTGGTTTTAACACTTGAACTAATATTTGACCACAAAGGACATTGAGATGCTTTTTTTACTCTTCCACATACCAGACACAATTAAAAACTACAAAAGCACAGAAACAACATAAAAACAATAAATTTGTATGAACATTTTTGTATAATATGCTTTTGATGCACACTAATTTATGAATCAATTATCATTTATGTATCAATTTATCTTCCTAAATAGATTGTTCTTCTAAACACTGATCAAATATGTATTCTAGTTTATTTAGCTCTGCCAACAATATAAAGTTTGTAATGATAAGATAAGAATTTACATGCACAGTATTGATGTAAATGTAGGTGTTCCGCGGAATGTATTTATTTTTGATACACACTGTTGCCCTTTATGCATCAATTTCATTTCATACTTTATTTTAATAAACAAATCATAAAATATGTATTGTAGAGTCTCAGACCTTTCCGACGATATATAGTTTGTCATAATTAGATCAGAATTATCACAAAAATATGGACGCAAACGTGGGTGTTCCGTATACGGAACAGTGACAAGTGAAAGGACATTAACAAATCTAAGTACACTCTTCGTAAAAAAGAAACAATTACTCTTTCTAAATAGATTATTTGAAAAAACAAACAAAGAATTGTATTCTAGAGTCTTAGACCTTTCCAATAATATATAGTTTGTCATGATTCGACTAGAAATTCCATGCACAATATTGAAGCAAACTCAGGTGTTCCATATAGGGAACAGTGACAGTTAAAGGGTTTTAAACAACGGTTGCTAACAAGTTGTTAAAAGCAACTACATGCTTTGGTGGGGACTTCTTGCGCATATACATCTTAAAAATAATGCAACATCGGCACAAATCTCTAAAAAAAATGTATGGATTCATTGACGTAGTAATTACCAGGAAACACATTTTTAATAAAGTTTGAAAACATGGTCAAAGGCTTTGTAGTTGTGACGTTTATATCGACTGTCCATATACTGAATGTAGTCTATTTATACGAGGCGTGTTAGCTTTTTATTAGACTCCAGTGAGCAAAAAGCTAACTCAAGATGTTTTCTTTTAATCAGAATCTGTGAAACTCAGTACTAAACCAGAAGTAAACAGCTTTTTGATCATTAGAATGCCACATTAAAAACATCTGTTGAATAAATCCTGCAGGCTGCACGTCAAAACCAGAATAACTAGAACTGATTCATTGTTGATCCACTTACTTTCTAAACCAGGGCCATGGGTTCAGAATACTTTTGCTGCATAGTTTTTAATGTGTGAAAATAAATCTCTTACAAGCACTTACAAATAATACATATTCTGTCCCTGTCTCCTGTGACAAACAGGACAAACTGTCATTCATCATTGTTATTTTTGTTATGTCCCTGATAGCACACACACATCTGGCTTACGTCTAGGACGTCTGCATTTACATCTGCAAGACATCTGAAATACATAGTTTGCTCATCTGCAATACATCTCGGAGATGTCTGCTGTCAGACATCATATATACATCTAGAAGATGTGATGTTTATGATTTAGAATGGATGAACAACAGCTCTTTCTAAGATGTTTAGCAGATGTTTTTACGCAACAGATGTTTCCAGATCTCCAGACCTTTAGCAGACGTAGACGTTCAGATCTCCGAGACGTATGAGCAAACTATGTATTGCAGCTGTAAATGCAGACGTCAAATAGACGTAAGC
Organism: Barbatula barbatula; assembly: GCF_947034865.1. Lineage (NCBI taxonomy): Eukaryota > Metazoa > Chordata > Actinopteri > Cypriniformes > Nemacheilidae > Barbatula > Barbatula barbatula. The sequence goes on from NC_136772.1 coordinate 16,215,406, forward strand.
CAGATGGATTGTGCTATCTGGGTTCCTACTGAATCATTAATATAAAACATGACTAAACCGAATTTAATTCAGTTTCTACTAAAGATTTGATTTTTTGTTACTCTGTTGCCTCTGCATTCTCTCTGCATTCAACATTTAAAGACATTTTGTGTTGTCAACGTTTTTATAGCCTAATGCATGACTTGTAAGAGAACAAGGAAACAGCTACCAAGCTCACACCCTCTGCTGACCACCCAATCATCACACTTAACTCCACTGATGTTCACAATGCACTAAGTCGGATCAACGCGCGCAAGGCTGCTGGCCCAGACGGCATCCCTGGTCGCGTACTTCGGGCATGTCCAGAGCAGCTCGCTGGGGTCTTCACGGACATCTTCAACCTGTCCCTCGCCCAAGCAGTGGTTCCAGCATGTTTTAAATCCACCTCCATTGTGCCCATCTGGACCACCAACAACTCATGCCTGGTCAAGAAGGCTCACCAGCGTCTCTTCTTTCTGAGGACACTGAAGAAGAACCAACTGTCCTGGTGAACTTCTATCGCTGCACGATAGAGAGCATCCTGACCAACTGTGTCACAGTCTGGTACGGGAACTGTTCTGTTGCTGAGCGCAAGGCACTGCAGCGGGTGGTGAAAACAGCCCAGCGCATCACAGGGACTACACTTTCTGCCATTGAGGACATCCAGAAGAAACGCTGTCTGCGTCGAGCTCGCAGCATTCTCAAGGACTCCTCTCACCCCGCTCATAGACTGTTTACTCTCCTGCCTTCCGGTAGGCGCTTCCGGTGCCTCCGGACAAGAACCAGCAGACTAAGAAACAGCTTTTTTCCCAGAGCTGTTTCATTATTGAACTCTGCCCCCCACTGATTCCACTACCTCTCTTACCTTGAACTCCAATGCTGCTATAACATTGTTTACATTGCACTACAGGGCTGTAGGCATTACTGAACTGTACACACCAGTACTTCATGTATCTGCTCTACCGGACTGTTTACACACACAGCATCATTTGCACTCTATACTGTTCACTTGCACACCAGGAATATTTAACTGAATGCTCATTTGCACTAATGGACCACTTCCATAACTGCATTAACCTATCTACTGCACTGTAATTCTATTAACTGCATCTAGTCATTTACTGCACTGTAACTTCAATAACTGCATTAACTAACCAACTGCACGGTAACTCTATTAACTGCATCTACTCATCAATTGCACTATAACTTCAATAACTGCATTAACTAATCAACTGCACTGTAACTCTATTAACTGCATCTACTCATCAATTGCACTGTAACTTCAGTAACTGCATTAACTAATCTACTGCTCTGTAACCTTATTAACTGCATTAACTCATCTTCTGGACTGCAACCTATTAACTGCATTAACTCATATACTGCACCGCAACTTTAATAGCCAATGTCAATAATTTATGCATACCCAAGTCACTAGCACTATTTTAGTCTAAATTATTATCTGTTCATATCCACCTGTACATTAATGTTCATAGTATATAGTCATCTGTATATATTGTTCATAGTATATACCTACTGTCATATTTTCATAGAACACACCTACTGCAAAATATTTTTATAGTCCATGCCCACTGTATTATATTCTCACTATTGTATTCTGTATTTATTCTAACTGTATGTACTTGCTAACTGCACTTCTGGTTAGACCTAAACTACATTTCGTTACACTGTACTTGTATATGTGTAATGACAATAAAGTTGAATCTAATCTAATCTAATCTATTTGAACCAAGATCAAGAAACATCTTCCCGTTAAAAAATTTACATTATAAATGGTCCTACTTTTGATTGCTGTTTCAGCTTCATTGCCTTGTAAATGAAAAAACTGACTCGTTTTACTTTTGATTGCAATCAATCAATCAATAATTTTATTTGTTTTAAAAACACATTTAAAAACAACACACTTTGGTCAAAGTGCTTTACAGACCCAAAATTACAATTATAAAATAAAACAATAAATAAATACGCCCGCATAGCTACTAATGGTTGAAAGGCTGTTCCAGAGATGCTGTGCAGCCACTGCAAAGGCGCAGTCTCCCTTAGATTTTAATCGAGACTTTGTAACTTTTAACAAGAGACTTTGAGAGGATCTAAGGGGTCTCACAGCACAGTGATACTGTAAATGATTTGAGATGTACACTTTAAACACCAATAAAAGAACATTGTATTTGATTTATCTTGTTTTACCTGTTGTTTGTTCAACTTGTTTTACCTGTTGTTTGTTCATCCAGCCTGCTGCATACAGATTCTGTCTGACTGTTATGTAGGCTATGACGATATAGACATATCAGATACTGTGATGTGTGAGGGTTAAACATGAGACATAATTTCTGAGTATCTAACAGGCAATCTCGATCTTATAAATGTAATATTTCCTAGGCATCATTTTGACTGAGGGAAAAGTTTGGAGCGCTGCCTTGTAGGTACCGTAATCTCATTTAATCTCATACCGTCAATCTACAGTTAGTCCATAAATATTTGGACAGAAGCAATTTTTTTGTTATTGTAGTTGTGTTCCAAAATGTATTCAAATAAGTATTATATAATGGATACTGGCTTAAAGTGCACATCTTTATTTAGAGTTTATTCAAATATAGAAATGTCTTCATAAATTAATCATGTTAAAGTTCTGAAGTTAATTCTACAAGTGGTATTAGCATTTGGAAACTGCTCTTTCTAATTTGTTTAGCAAATGTTTTTACACAGCATATTTTTTCCAGATCTCCAGCAGACGCATTACAGACGTCTCTGAGATGTATTGCATATTAGCAAACTATGTATAGCAGATGTAAATCTAGAAGTCAAATAGACTTAAGCCAGATGGACTGAGCTATTTGGGTACATTCTGAGAAAAAAACTACACACTGGTGAGCTCAGCTCAACTAAAAAAACAATCCTGGACGTCTTTATAAGAAAAAGGTGGTGGATGATGTCATTATCCTCTCCACGATAAAAAAGAAACCCCTTCATGTCTCCAAAGCATTGCACGTTTTTTAGAATAAAGTTATAAATATGTAAGTATTAGGCATATGTATAATATACTATATTGTGACTTCACAGCTGCATTCGTATTATTTGACAGTAGTTATATATTTTGCGGTAAACAGATGTAGAAAAAGTTTTCATGTTTTCTTTATTCCTGTTAGGTTGTCATTTCATTACAATTGTATTAAAATTTTAAACCTTTGGTCACAATAAGATTCAAACACAAAACACAGACAATTATATTACTAAACAACAAACTAACAAAAACTGATCAATGAAGGTCATTTTGTGTGGATAAAATTGCTCTGTAGCAGAAAGTAAACTGTAGCAGATATATAAAACCTAGTGGCCTGTCAAACAGCTGGTGAATTTATTCATACAGGTCCTAGCAAATCAAATCAGAGTAAAAGATATACATTTAATATATTGTTACCCAACCTAACAAATGAGGCTGGATCAAAGTAAACTGAAAGCAGTTGTCACCGTAAATTGTGCATCGGAAGATAAATTTAATCTCCAGGTAAAGAAAATGAAAACAATGTGTGTTTGTGTGCACAACTGATTTGGAAACCAGCATAATGAGTAAGTTTCAAAGTCAAAGAAAAAAAGGAGTGCATGGAATAGCAGGCAATCTGATTTATACAGCAGGAGTCATGTAAGCATTGACTGTATGCATTGCTTAGTTGTTTTCAAATCTGGAGTATTGATTATCCTTTGTCAATCCTGAAACAGAGTAGGCAGAGTCAAATGTCTACTGTATAACTATTTCAGAATTTGTTTGATTAAATCCGGATAATTAAAAAAAGTTACTACATCTATTCCAGTTGAAGGGTGAATTTTACCATATTTCAGTCGGATTTCATCATGTCTATGCCTCATCTCAGCTTTTCTGCAATAAAAAAAAAAATAAAAATATCACAATCTCTAGATAAAGACCACGTTTCCACATCATCCGTTAAAATATTACACAACTGATTTCAGTCACATATGGATAGAACAGACAATTTACTTTCTTCACCCTTAAATTTCAGACAAAACCGTCAAAAGTCAGTCGTTTTGAACATCTGACAGTGGATTTGCTATTAAAAGCGGTAGTCTCTAACTTTCCCAATTGACGAAAAAACATACCTTTCTTCATGGTGGAACTTTCTCAGTTGAGTTTGTCTCTCCGTGTGCTCATCAGTCCTCCTCGACCTTTTAATAAAAGAAGAACTTTTAGTTCAATCACTTTGTGTGCATTTGTTATTAACAAATTGTTTTAAACTAATGTTATTAGAATGTTTATTAAGATTAATGCAATCTGAAAACGAACATGTAGTAATATTGCCCTTCCCTCATTTTTTCTTTTATCAACATGCATTCACAAACACTGAAAAACACACAATGATTTTGGATTTGTAGCTTACCCGATGTTTTCACATTTACAGCAACGGAAACAACAGACTAATATGGCGATGATGATCACCACCGCGATAACAGAAATGCTAATGATGAGAGCCTGGAAATTCACTGTGAAAATCAAACACAAATTTGTTGTCTTGGTCCAATAAATGCACCAAGGTTTAAACTGGTTTTAAGCTATTTTTAATAAAATACATTTAATAAATGTAAGATAAAAAGCTGACTTTTATATACGTTTATAAAACAACTTCACTAGATAAAACTATTTAAACATAATATTTTTTGATGTACTATGTTATTGTGAGTCTTACCCCAGCACATCCCCCATCTTGCATCGGAGAGGGGACACACACTGTGAGGGGGGAGAATGTTCTTTACTGGATAGTCTATGCATTTCTGACTCGAAATGCACCACAAACACTGATGATGAGATAAACAACACACACAAATACAGATGAAAAAAAAATACAAACATCTTCTCGTAGACAGAACAATGTCAAAAACAAATAATATATTCCTTCACTATTTCTCCACTTCATAATATTTTCTTACTGTAAGTTCTACAGTGTGCATAAAATGTATGCGGACTAGATTTTAACACATTACATGTTCAATGTTTGTAATTAATAATTTCATGCAATCTTACCGAAACAATCTTCAGACATTCATCACAACTTGTGTTAGATTTTACAGTGCAGTCTGTGAAAAGAAAAAAGCTTTAGGAATGGATTATGCAGGGAATAGTAGCCTATTACAGAAACAAGGGAACAAGTTTTACTTCACTTTCATCACTTGGTTATTGTTTAACTGACCTATTATTTTCAATTATAAAGGTTGTGTTCAAAGTCTAATCTCAAGAATACCGTAGATAATGACAAAAGATTGTTACAAGGAACACATTCAGGTTTCTTTGTTTAAAGGGATACTTCACCCTATAATGACAATTCTGTCATCATTTACTTACATTCGAGTTGTTCCAAATCTGTATCAATTTCTTTGTTCTGATAAACACAGAGAAAGATATTTGGAAGAATAGTTACAACCAGGCAGATTTTGCCACCCATTGACTACGAAAAAATACAGTTGTAGTCAAAAGCGCCCCAGAACTGTTTGCTGTACTACATTCTTCAAAATGCCTTCTTTAATGTTCAACAGAACAAAACAAATGATAAAGTATTTTTTTTCTACTATGGGAGTGGAAATCTGTTTGGTTATAAGCATTCTTCCAGATATCTTTCTCTGTATGGTACATGATGACACAATTTTTGGGTGAAGTATCCCTTTAATGCTGCCTATTAGAATTAAAATACTTTTAATTTAGACTCATCTTTAGACTCATGTTACTTCATAAAGTTGCATGGGTGAAAATAAAAATATGGCCATAAAGTAGTTAAATAAAAATGACTGAACAACTTAAAAGTAATAGGCCTACTCTATTGTATTGTCCTGCAGCATGACATACTATCACATGATGTTAACTTGGCAATCACAAGTCTCTTCTACATTAACATTAAATAACCACATAAACGGTATTTTATTAGCTTGTTTAAATGCAAAGTTGCCATGGTGATGGCTTAATTATCTAAATAGGCCCAATACAAACGCTAAAATTGTTCGTGTAAAGTGAATTCGACAACAGAAAGCAAAAATATATTTCCATTAAGTTACAAACGTTATTTCTAAGTGTTTTTGAACGTTTCACTAACAATGTACGAATAACGTTTTACCAATCAAACAAATCTTTTAATAACGTTTGGGAACGTTTAGCAATAACATGGAATGTTGATAAAATGCTCTTTTAATGTTTCTGCATTGTTTTTTGCAGTAACTTTCACTCGAGCTGCCATCAAAAAGCTCAGTTATATTGACGTATTGTGACAATTTTTCGAGAAAACAGACGACATCGAGAAACTTTAAAAACACGGATTGTGACCGAAGACTAGTCAGCAACCCAAGTAGACAGCATCTTATGGGAGTACGTGACCACAATAACGTTGCCTATTAAGGGAACTCACGGAGTATGAACGCAGCGCCATTGTTTCACGATCTTCTGTTTAACGCGTATAAACACACAGCAAACTGGCGAAAGGAAAAATAAACTCACTTACTTGTTACCGGACTTGTCGTCTGACCCAAAACTACAGCAAAACTGCAGACAGATATAAATAAAGACACCAGTAGGGAGTGAGTGTGGCTCATATCGACAAAGCAGCGGATCTGGGCAAATATCAGCAGCTGGTCATGTGTTTGTGTGAAGGACTTCAAGAACCTCCCAGTTTCAAAATCCGCTTTTTTGTTAAGCAGGTTTCAGGGTGGGTTTCCAGAAAGCAGGGTCACGTTGGCTAAACCATGAACTCTGGCTTGGTTAACCCAAACCTTGCCTACTCGGGGTGTGTCGGTTCCAGAACCCGTTTGAAGAGGAAGTTTAATCAACCTCACGAACGAACGAAGTAAGTAAGAAACAACATGAAGACATTGTCAATGGATCACAGATTTCACGAGATTTCCGGGAAGCTTTAAGTTTTTGACTTTAAAACAACGTTATAAATCAAAGTTTTTTTTACCAAAGAGTGCGGGATTAAAAACCCTTAAATTTAATTATTTAAGTTATGTGTTTATAAAACTATAAACTAATAATATAAATATTTGAAATACATGCACTATTTTATACTATAAAATGTATATATATATATATATATATATATATATATATATATATATATATATAATTTTTATGCACACTCATCGTGGCTATCTTTGTTACATAAAGTGTACATTTGTTGAGATTGTAACTGTTATTTTAAAGGGTCTACCAAAATTGTGTATGTATTTGATCACATTGCTAATTTTGTAGACAATATTAAACCTCTTTTTTTGTTACTTCTCTGTATGTTCCTTAAAAAATCTACCTTTATTTTGTATTCTGAAAACGGACTTCGGCTTTATTTGCAACAGTTGCTGATATAGTCATATTAATAGAGACTCTTTTGATTCTAGAAACTGGAAAAACTTGTGTAATGCGTTTCAGTACACAACACTATGTATGATAATTAATTTGCAGTAGAAGATGAAGGTCTGCTGTGACAGAGTTAGAGGTTTTAAATGTTAGGCCCCGTCAAAATGTCCAATATCATGTAGCCTAAAATACAGTTATTTTCTAAATAATAGCAGTCCAACTTATCACTTACCAGATCAGTCACTGTTTTTGGTAGAAATTATATGGCAAATATTTTACTAGTAGGTGTAGTAGAGTAATAGAAAACCAACAGACCCAAGAGTCATGACGTGTATTCTGCTTATTCTGTGTAATTGAATCATTAATTGAAAAGGGCGTGTTCAAAATAATCGCAGTGTGGAGTTCAACTAGAGAGGTAAATGATTCTGTGAAAAAACTAGTGTCTAAAAAGTGGCCCTTATTTAAGGATGAAGGCAGCAAATGTTGTACGGAGTAAAATGGTCTGTTGCAGACATTATTCAGAAGAACAGTGTACTTTGATTAGAGAGAGAAAAACATATATAGAAGTACAGAAAAGGATAGGGTGCTCAGCTAAAATAATATCAAATTCTTTAAATGGCAAGCAAAACCAGAAAGATGTGGAAGAAAACGGAAAACTACCATTCGAATGAATCGAAGAATAGCCAAAATGGCAAAGACTCAGCCAGTGGTCAGCTCCAGTTTGATCAAAGAAAGGCTGATGTTACCTGTGAGTACAATTAGAAGACGCCTATGTGAAGCAAAGCTATTTGCAAGCCATAGAACACATTGACTGGCCTAAAGAGAAAGGGCTCAATATTTTGTGGACTGATGAAAGCAAGATTGTTCTTTTTGGGTCTAGGGGTCACAGACGGTTTGTCAGACGACCCCAAACACTGAAGTCAAGCCACAGTACACTGTGAAGACAGTGTAGCATGTTGGCGCAAGCATCATGATCTGGGGACATTTCTCATACTATGGCGTTTGGCCTATTTATCGGATTCCAGGGATCATGGATCAATTTAAGTAAAATACTTAAAGAGGTCATGTTGCCTTATGCCGAAGAGGAAATGCTCTTGAAATGGGCATTTCAACAAGACGAGGACCCCAAACACACCAGTAAGTGAGCAGCATCTTGATTCCAGACCAACAAGATTAACGTTATGAAATGGCCAACCCAATCTCCAGACCTTAATCCAATAGAAAACTTGTGGGGTGACATCAAAAATGATGTTCTGAGGCAAAACCACAAAATGCAGAGGAATTGTGTTCTGCAGTGCAATAGCCCTGGGCTGGAATACCTGCTCACAGGTGTGTGAATCAGTTCTCAGAAACGGTGGCTATACAACTAAATATTAGTTTATTGAATCACATAAATGCTAAATCTTCAAGCATTTTTCATTTTATACAGTAAATGTTTGCTTTTGTAAAGGATGACGCTGCTATTTTTTATTAGCCTAAGATTCCATTTTCTTCACTTTCTGATCAGTAATAACACATTAGATACTTTTTTATTCATGTTTTGATTTAGAATAGAATGTGCAGTGTTCCCAATGCATTTGTTTATTGAAATAACAGTTCTTATAAGGATTTTTAGCTTTACTCATTTTTCTAAACACACTGCTATTATTTTGAACACAACTGTATGTCACTTTAAAATACACATACTGTACATGTTGTTTGTTTCTTTTTACTTTGTTTGCTAAAAAGCCATGACTTTCCAAATGTTAAATGAGATGTAAAAAATCTTGAATGACCAATTACAAATTGTGATTTTGAGAAAAAAAACCTTCTCTTGTAGACCTTCTCTTGTCTTGATGTTCTGGTCTAGGGGCAGAATCATGACAGACCCACGTGTTTTATGTGGAGAGAAACATATTATTGTCAATCAGGACATAATATGCGTTCTCTCCAGTCTCGTCATTTGGCCCCGCCCCTCTCGTTCCTAGTATAGCTTTCCTCCTGTGTCTCATTACCCACATCCTGCCCATCGTTATCGCCTTTGTTAGTCTCCCTATATAATGCCCTTTTGTTTATAGTCTTGTTCATTGTACATGTTTCCTGCTCTGTACTTGTTACCTTGTTCTAGAAGCCTTGGCCATTGTCGTAAGTGCTCGTCTCCAAAGAAACACTGTTAAGTATATCCTAGTTTTTGTGAGTGTTTGTTTTAGTCTTAGTGTTACATAGTTGAGTCCTTGTTGAGTGTGTTTAGTTATCGTGTACTCAGTTTTTACCCCTTTGTGGGTTTTCTATATATATATATATATATATATACACATTAAAGTTCTGTTTTAGCCCCTTCATACCTGCTGCCTGCACTTGGGTTCTACCTACCATTTTCGTGACGCCTTTCTACTCCAAAATAATTATCATACGTAGTGTACTGAAAAGTTTTTTCTAAGTTATGAAAACCGTAGTAGTTTCTAATTTTTGAAGTTGAATATAATACAAAGGCAGTTTTCAGAAAACCCGATACATTTGTTAAAGAACATACTGGGAAGGAACAAAAAATTGGTTTATACTACCTATAAAATTGTAATGTGATCAAATACATATTCACAACACAATTTTGGTAAAATACCAAGGTAGACCCGTTAAACAAACATCTCATCAAATCTCCACTTTTTGTAACAAAGATGCTGCACTTTATACATTGTTTATAAAGTGCATATATATATAGCCGAAAAATTCGGATATATAACGTTGATTTACAATGAAAAACGTATAGCTTCTAGGCTGTTCATGTCCATGGGCATTCGTGAAATCTGTGATCCATTGACAATGTCTTCATGTTGTTTCTTCAGAGCACGTTACCTCTGTGTATCTTTCGTGAGGTTGAATTTACCCTTCAAATGTGTTCTGGAACAGACTATGGTTTGTGTTAATCAACCCAGAGTTCAGGGTTTAGCTGAAGGTAAGTTAACCCTGCTTTCTGGAATACCCCCCAGGAGTACTTCTCGGTTGTAGAGCCCCAACAAACTTTCAGGGAGGCCTAAAACAAGCATTAAAACAATGTAAAACAAGCTGTTTCTGTGTTTGGCTTTGAATATTTTACTGGGTAGATTTAGTAAAAGGGGCTGTAAAGCAGAAGGTTTGAGTTGTGTTAAAGGGATAGTTCACCCAAAAATGAATATTCTATCATCCTTTACTCACCCTCAAATTGTTCCAAACTACATGTCTTTGTTCTGAACAGATCTCATCCGTCAATGACTCCCATAGTATTTATTTTCCCTAACTCTGGCAGTAAAGGGGGCAGTATTCTTCCAAATATCTTCCTTTTTTTCAGCAGGCCAAAGAAATGTTTTCAGGTTTGGAACAATCTGAGGGTGAGTAAATGATGACAGAATTTTTGGGTGAACTATCCCTTTAAGGGTTTTATCAGGTATGGTTTATTGTTAATGATCTTAAAATAATAACAACAATAATAAGCATATGTTCTGTTTTTAATAAAAACAATAATAAAGGCTGCTCTGCAACAACTGACCTCGTAAATATATTTTACTTTACTTTACAACCCCCCACTCCCCACCCTTCTGATATAATTATTATTATTCACTTTAATTTGTGTGCGGTGTGCACAGGCCTGTTGTTTATTAGACCTCACCTAAGGGCGTCATTTAATATCGTTTTATGCATAACTCATCACTGAGTTTTCCATTTTAGTTCAGTGTTTCTGGGAGTGGTCTTGCTTGCTGAAACATTCCAGAGAACTATGCACGGATATTTTGATCTTGTTCCTGATGATAGCAGATTTCCATGTATTAAACTCTCCGTACAGAAAATTCTGCATCATCCCATAACATGGATTTATGTTTGGATATAACCGCTGAATTTACTCCCCACTGTTGCTCAACAGTACATTGTAAAATGCAGCCCTGTCTGAGCGTGTTTGATAATAAGATTGTAACAGAAGGTTTGCATTGTGTAGGCACTTCTTGCCCTGTGCTAGAGCATGTTAGAGCAGCTCTTATGGACCATTACATGCCATGACTGCTACAATTTCTACCTTTACTAATATGAAAATGTTTCTGAATTTTTAAATTTACAATGTCTGGTAGCCAGTTGTTGCTGAGCACAGTAAAAAAATCCTCTGTTTATAATAGACTAAGTGTGTTAAAGATTCATGGACTGCAATGCATAAGAATGCACTTTGTCATGAGTAGGTGGAATAAACAAACTGTGGGTTGGGTAAAGATTTTTAATGGTTAAACCTGGTCATGTTTGATTTTGTTGCATATAAATGTGTTTGAATGGTGTTCATGTAAATATGAATTAGACAAAATAAAATGTACACTGATAACACTAAAGTAATCCACACCACCTTGGAATGGTAATAATTTATTAAAGCATTTTGTAAATCCAGTTACAAAAAAAATCATGATTTTTCATACTCTACACAAGTTGAATATTTTGACTCTAAACTCATTTTAACAGATGAAGCTGAACTCTGGCATTGAGCTGACCAGCAGCTGTCCACATTCATTAATGGAGCACAATGATCCGAACTTTGCATGACTTTCACCATGGAAATGAGTCTCTGATACCACTGTGACATTCTCCATTCCACTCATACTATCACTGTACATTACATCATTGAGTCTCTACCCAACATCCATACAATAACGATAACACTGAATAAATACCCAGCCCACCCAAACCGTCTCGCTTTTAGGCACACAATACTCATCCTTCAGTTACAATTATGTAGGCGTGCTTTAAAAAACACACTTTCTTACCTAGTTGACATGTGAACTAAAAAGAAATTATATTTAAAAACTGACCTTTTAACTTGATGAAACCGTGCAAAGAGTGTCACAGCTTTCATCAGTATAAATAAAATGTGTAAATTGCGACAACCACAACACTGCACTGAAATTCTGGTATATTGCTTATATCTTCAGTCTTTCATACTGTACCTGAGCTCAACCCAGAACTTCTTATGCACAATATGTGAAAGAATATGGGATGAAAACGGCAAGACAAGGCATTGACATTTTGAGAAACCTTCCTTATTTGTTTAAACTAAGGAACCTGAGTGAAGGTTCTGACACAAATTCATGAACGATTAACACAGAATAATGATGCAAATCTACACAGACCAGCCATTGTATGAAGTAAAGGCAAAGTTTTAACATCGCTGCTGACAGTCACTTCAGAGTCCTAAGACTCAACAAAATGCTTTACGACCATGTATTGATCTTTTCAAAGAGTGCTACAGTAACACTGGGTTCACACCAAACGGCAATTAAGCATTTTGCGTGAGTAAATTACATACAAAGTCATTGCAAAGAGGCATATAGACGCAAACTCAATATTGCGCATCAATATCATCTTCCGCGAAGGTAGAAAATATTTGTCATTTCGCGCCATTCACACGAAAATAACAAACTCTTCCCACGAGTAATAGAGCGTGGAACGCGATTGGTGTGAACCCCGCATCAGTCTCGAAACTGATCAACAAAACCTGAAAGGAACACATTTAAAGCCTTCAGGAGATACCAGTGCAAATTCAGGTACTAGTTATAGACATGTCTTGACTATGTGATATTTGTCCTCTTGTTGGTTCTTGTATCTTCTCTGTATCTCATCTTAACTCTGTGGAAATCCTTTCTGTTTTGCCATCATTTAGGGGAAACCGTTTTGACTGTGATTGGATAGCACAGCACTCATCACCTGATCCAATTGCTTCCAAAGCTGGACACTGATCTAACACTGCATCGTTTCTTCACTATCATGTTGATGTATGCTTTCATGATTTTGGTGATCTCTCCAACCTGAAAGAAACCATTGACAGTTTAGTCACACGCAGTCACTGCCAAGACAGAGCAAAAATAAGTTTAATATTCATAAAAACTATTTCATATTATCAATTATTTTATTTATTAACACTTTACAATAAGATTGTATTTGTTAACATCAGTAAATGCAATATGAACAATGAGCACGTTTTTCAGCATGTATTAAACCTTGTTAATGTTAAAACAATTATTCATGTTAGTTTATGATGCTAACAAATGTCAAAAGTTACAACGATTGATTTTAAATATCTTTTAGCAAATGCTACAATGAACATGAACTAAGATTAATAAATGCGTCCCGTCCAGGAAGAATCACCAGCATTATTTTTGCATAGAATAATGCCATCTCTAAGGAGAATTATGTAATAAAGTTTGAATTAGGTACTTGGTCACTCGACTCACTATGGGGGCATCGCCCACAGATATCTAGCTGACAATAAAAATAATAAAAAATTAAATACTTACTATTAAACACTTACAAAATACTTATTTGTATTATCTATTATATCATGATCTGTCATTTTAATCACAGAAGAATGTTAAAACCAGGCATTCAATGAATGATATATCTGCTCAAACAGAAAATGTAATCGCCGTCAAACCAGCCAAGCACCGGGCCTATCTGAAGAGCTTCTTTAAAACAATGTGTACTGTGAAAAGGACTATAAGAATAATAGTGACTTGACTTCAGAAAGCAAAAAGGTAATTCTAAAAAATAGTTGTACCCATACAATACCAGGCCTGTGTCAGAAATAGCTCCCTATAGCCTATTATAGTGCACTTTGTGAGTGGACATACATTTTTAGTAGTACCCAAATTCATAGTGTAAGCCGCTCAATTGTGAGGTTTGTGTTCAATAAATTTTTGAGTCTCGGCAGATGGCAATGCTCTTACGTCATACAGCGTGTCCGAATTAACACTTTCATTCGGCCATTTAAGTGGACTATATTAGTAAACTAATGTAGGGGTAGTGAATGAGGATATAGAGGGCTCTTACTGGTAGTTGGGACTGGTTGAATTGAACGTTGCACAGTCATATAAATATGCAGCATCTTATTATTATTTAGAATCTTTGTAAAAATGACTTTGATTACCTGTGGTGTCTCAAAGAACATGTCTCTCCCATCCACTGTGATCTTCAATGTGCTGGCAAGAGGAGCACCAAAGAAAACAATGTGTTCGTACGGGAAGGTCTCTAAAGGTTTGGCTTCGCCTCTCTTATACACAGACACGTTCTCTGCACTCACACTCAGCCAGAGATCATGAGGAAAGCCGCCTTCTTTACACTGCACAAACACAAGATCTCAGATTAGCTCACCTGAGCTTAGATGTAACAACAAATGTAAGATTTAAAATATTTTTCTATGTAAATCTGCTTGATAAAACATCATTTTAAGCAGCCACATGGACATCAATATTCGCTGGCTCTTACCTCCACATCAAATAACGTTGATCCGTACCCAGGCCATTCTTTGATAATGTTCATGTATTTAACCATGGCTTGGTGCTGATCCAGACCATGCAGTCGACCCAATTTCTCCAGAATACTGGCTCTGGTGGCTGATGTCTCTTCTTTAATCCACATCTCCAACATCTGCTCCTCCTGCATGCTGCGTTGTTTCTTCATGGTGCCCGTCTTCAGCCCGCGCCTCAGCGTCCCGTCCAGGAAGCTCGTCCTTCTTCTCTCAAGGGTCTGTGACTGTCCGGAAGCGCCTCCCGCTTTGGTGAACTGAAGTATGCGGTTGCGCAAACGGCCGGTGGGGTAGACGCTGTCCAAGCTCCAGTGCACCCTAGACACGTCTCCATAAAGGTACTGCAGGCGTAAGGCAGCCAGATGCTGGAGGGTCTCCTCGTGGCCAGGAAAGTGACCGCTTATCAAACTCTCATGAGCCTGGAGAGCAGTACGATACAGTTACTCTTAAAATCTAAATTCCTATTATTTTTTGCAAAGGTTTGCAGAAATATAATAAAGGTAAGACTGTAAACTACTGACCTGTTCAAACATGAAGACAAACTCCACTCCTTCCTTGGGCATGCTCTCCACATCTAAGAAACAGTAAAGTTTGAAGTAAAGCTTCCAAGGGCCGTCTTCCGCCACCTCATTTCCGGCCAGCCTGAGAAATATAAAACACCAAAACATTCATGTGTTTTGATAGTTGCTGTTCATGTAATGACAGACATGCTTCGCAGTGTTTTGTAGGAACAACAGCATGAAAATCTGCAGCATTGTGGTGTCATTTTACCTCTCAAACTTGGCCAGCACGTCGGCCACTATCACTCTGCTCTCCACAGCCCGGTCGATCACGTTGTTGTGCTCGAATAAAGCAAACATGTTTCTGCTATCCTCCATAGCCAAACCACGGATCAGTTTCTCTACCACCTACACACAGCAGAGACACGCAACACTTAGGAGCTATTTGTACAAATAAAGAATTGAGTGAAGCATCAAAATATTAGGACTATGGAAAAACACTAAACTTGGCTTTGGTAGGTTTATTTATTTGACAAAAGTAGCTAGGAAAAGGGCTTGCTAAAAAATATCACGTAAAATAAGGTATATTCTAATGCCCAAAAAATGCATAGAAAATTAAAAAGCTTACAGGTCACAAAGCATGCGCTTACTATAATTTAATCATTTCTAATATTTGATGGATCCTCTCTTTATTCGACTACAGCATACGTTCTAATGGGCCTTGACTCAGTAAGCTTCTGTGTTTTTTTGTATACATTTTGACAAGCCTTAAAATCTCAAGCGTAACTTTACAGTCCAAGCTAAACTAAAGAGCAAACATACAAATCCTTTAATAATACGTTGGAATAAAGGGCAAAGATATAAATGATACTAGATCAGACATACATTTTTCCGGTATGAAAATTGATCTTTGGGCAAAAATCTGTCAATGTGTTTTAAAAACACTCATATAGTGTTTTATTTTTTATAGACGGATTCAGCGGCAACAACACAAACAAACATTACGTGGCCAAATCTTAAAGGTAGATTCAGTGATATCTAGCGCGAATGACAGAACATGGCAAACTACATGCAAGGGGACTTGCGGTGTATGTAGATAGAAATAGCTTATTCTAAGGAAATTCAAACATAACGCTTCATTGTGTAAGCTCTTCATACACCTCTGAAGCTATGTATATTATATTGCATTTTTATCAATAGATCATCCCAAAAATTTCACACTGGACTTTTAACTTCAGGTCGACCTCTGCAAAGTTCAGTATAACTGTTGAGTAGTTTTAATCAAATTTAATACACAATACAATATTATCCTGAATCAGAATTGAAATAATTAACTATAAAATAAATTGTTATAATAAAACACAGACTGAAAGTTAACATCGGGCCAGGCGTGTATCCGGTGAAATGTCTATATCATCTTTATTTGTATCAAAAAAGAAATGCAAATGAAGCACATGTATTATTATTATTATTATTCATAAATTGGATAAAGCTAGATAAGTATTAATTGTATTCCGTGCATTAGAAGCTGGAAACATGTTATACCTCTCCTGCCGTAGTGTGAGAGTTGATTGAAATCTTGCAAGACCCTCCACCATGGCAGTAAACGGTGGTGGTCATCTCACGTCTGTTCAGGAGCGCGATGATCTCGTCTTGGGAAGGCACAAACTCTCGCGTCTTTGTTTTCTTCAGAGATTCTCCAATGAACACAGCAAACAACTCGATTTCTGTCCCTGGGAAGAGCTCCTTGATTCTAAAAAGTGATTGTGATCAGAATGAAACAATGTTATGAAAGTCAAAGCCAACTATTCAATGCCATAATTTGAGTTCTAAAACACACTTTGTGTTCCTATTTCCATTATCGAAACAAAGCTTTTATATTCTCCTAACAG
The DNA here is from genome assembly GCF_947034865.1 of Barbatula barbatula. Taxonomy (NCBI): domain Eukaryota; kingdom Metazoa; phylum Chordata; class Actinopteri; order Cypriniformes; family Nemacheilidae; genus Barbatula; species Barbatula barbatula. Next base: position 16,232,464 of record NC_136772.1, read on the forward strand.
CACTGCCACACTTCAGTAATGTACAATTAATTAAGAATGAATTATTACTACGAAAGATTTTTGGATGCAACACCTTCTCAGGTGGAATCGGAGGTATCTGAGAATGCCACGGCTGGGTAAGAAGGTACAGGTCATGCAGGTGAGCAGATGCCAGTGGACACGGTTGGAGGGGCTGTTGGGCTGAGGCACGTGATTGGTTTGTTTGATCAGCTGACAGTAGACCTCATCTCTGAGCGGCCGCAGATCTTGGCATGTCTGTAAGATGCCTTGAATGATGGGCATTGGATCAGACACAACCTCCATCTCCTGTAATGAGTTGAAGATTTTCACCGCCTCATCCTGCAGGCTGGTGTAGCCTTTCTCCTTTTGCACTGCAGGAAAAATTAGACACGGACAACGTAAATAAATTGCATGGGTAATTGCACATGAATGAATCAGGATAATTGAACAATGCTTTAAAATCCTGTTTCTGCTTTAAAATTTTGACTTGCTGGTCCTGTTTACGTCTGTTGTCTTAACATGATTTTTGTTGTTTTTACAAACTGGGGGTTCAAGTTTTTGCAGATTAAGTTTTGCTACTGTATACAAATAGGATCAAATAAAAACATTGTAGACTCAGAGCAGAATAAAGGAGAGACTCACAGCTGACATTAACCTCCCCATACGGCAGAGGAAGCAGGGGAGAGTGCAGTGGATGCTGGGTGTATCTCAGAATGGGGTTCCTCCAGTACATCTGCTCCACGGCCTCCACATTAAGACTGCTCTCCTACACAACCACAAGCAATGCATTACAGATTTTGTTCATTCATCATATACTGTAACAATGTTAACAGATCACTGAAGGTGAAAACAGTGCACACAAGTGACATAATGATTTTGTGAGCTTTTCTTTTCAAAACAAATTATATTAACATACATAACAATCAGCAGATTCTGTAGCCATCTTTAAAAACACCTGGGTGATTAGTACTGAGTCTGACTTTTATTGATTAAAAAAACGTATCTCTGGTTGTCCTTATGTTGTTCCAATTGCGTCTATTGTTAAACTCATTTGTAAGTCGCTTTGGATAAAAGCGTCCGCTAAATGACTAAATGTAAATGTAAAACTAAGTAGCCAAGCTGGTAAATCAGTTCAAGGGAAATGATGCATGGTTGACCAACTCGACAAGGTTCCTTTAGTTTATCAGGTTGCCCTGGTCCAGTTGTGCAACCAAAGGCACCAGTTTGTACCACGTTGCTTTGAGTGATTTTTACAAATGCGACGCATGAAAAAACCTAGCCAATCAAAAGTGACCTTGGAATATGGAGGGTGGAGCTTCGGAGAGATTGGCTAAAACGGCTCAAATACAATAAAAAGCACCTTTGGGAACTGAAATTGACAAAAAATCCACTGGAAAAATATGTAAATAGAAGCACCCAGAAATTATGAAACAATATGTTGAGAAATCAAAGGAAACAGTCTGAGTGAAGAGCAGCACACAGAACACGCACCCCTGTACCTCACTTAACACTACAGTATTTCACCCTGAGGGACTGCTGAGGCTGGAGAGATACCGGCTTCAACAACTGAAACATGATCATTGGTATAAAAACACAACATGAGATGTGAGCCAAGAGCTGTTGTGATTATCATGCCATGAATACCACCGAAGTTACAAAGTCATGTCAGGGTGAATTTACCTTAATGTCTCTGATCAGTTGCTGGGTTGGCGTTTCTATGGGAACCTTGTTGTCTATGGCTGCCTGAATGGCTGAAGACCACCTCATGGCTTCATTCAGCAGCTTGGTGTAGAGACGGTAAGAATGCTTCCTTCCATGTACTATTATGTTCCAGTACCCTGTGGAAAAGAATGTTCAAATAATTTAATTTTTAGGTTCAGAATCATCTATGACACGTGGATTTATCTTATTTATTTTCGGTCTTGACTCACCAGTCTCCTTAAAGACCTTCTCATCGGGCTGAACTACAGAACACAGGCTGTTGAGCACCAGTGTGCCCAGTTTAGATGCACTGCGCTCTGAGGATTTATAATAATCAAGTGAGTTGTTGGTCAGAACAAACCAGCGTTTCTTCAGTTTGAGAGAATTGCTTTTTCCACTGGACTTCATCTCTTTATGTAGCCAACCTGACACAAGAAATTACAGACATTTATCAAACTATGCAGAAGGAAACTTTTTGCTTGTGTGCATTACATCATTTTGAAATAATTGTATATTACAGAAGGAATATCTACACTAAGACACTAAATATATGTGTGTCTCATTGAGTGTATGAAGTACAGTGCTGGTAAGTCTTGGGCTGCGTCTGAAATCGCATATTGTGATAGTATGGACTGAATTTCAATAAGTACCTACCTATCGGCCGTTAAAACAGCACGTTCTATATAGTATGAGTTGGAGTAGCAGGAATACATTTCAGACATACTGTGTCAGCCATGTTTTATGGTCATGTAACCCATATGCTCTTTGACCTATGGCGTATTAACAACCTACACGTGAGCGTTGATGAAAACATAATTTAGTCACGAGAAATTAATTTATTGGCACTTAGATTAAAAACGGACGCCCGCCCTTAAAGTTTTCCACTTTAGTAATTTGATTTTTTTTTTAAATCTGACCATTGCTCAGCTCCCGTGGCATCATGGGATAGATAAGCATCCATCCGATCCACACTCACGAATCTTGGCAGAAGTAGTAGACCATCCGGGTATTTCGCGCAAACTGTTTTTTGCATACTGAGGTTTCGGACGTACTATTCATGACTCATACTCATTCTCGCCTACAATATACTATGGAAGTAGGTGATTTCGGACGCAGCTTTCGTGAGTTTAACTCACCTCTGACTATGAACTCCTGGCCGTCTATTCTGGAGTCTCCTTTGGGTTTCTGCAGGAGACCGATCCAGTGATGCATTTCCTCTGGCGTGTCAGTGTTACAGTGAATCACACGATTAGCAGTGATTATAACAAATGAGTTTGGCCTGAGAGAAAAAAGTGCTCATGAAATTATGCATTCAAGAACATAACTAAAACTAAAACATAGTGCTGTATGACGATAGTTCACCAAAAAATATAGAAAGTGATTTTCACATAGCAGGCTGAACCTGCAGGAACTGGAATATACCACTTGAGTCATATGGACAAATTTTGAGCTACCTTTATGTCCTTTCCCTTGACTTTAGCTTGATTCAATTCCAAATAAAAATCGTACACTTTTTTTAAAAGCATTAAAGTAAGTAAAAATATTAGTAAATTCACACCAAGAATGATAACTACACCAACATCGATAACATTTTGTTCATTCCATTCACGTTCTGCAGTTTAAATGTGTTTGGATTTTAATTTGGAATATTCTTTGGTTTGCTGTAAAAATGGCTCTTAAAGGGATCCCAATAAACCGCTCACGTCTTTTATTATGGTTACACTTAAGTTGGGGTGTAGACTCTGCTACTCTCTTAAAGTCACTGTTAAACCAGAAGTTGTGAACGTTTTTACTTCATTATTCTGACACATTTTCCGGTGAAATGGAATACTGAATTGGTTTGTTAAACAGGCGTTGCATTTTGACAGGAGTTAACAGATGCTCTGCCCAAGGCGTCTAACACTCTGTCTACCCCAGTTGCGAGCAGCACAACTTGAAACAACAAATGTCTTGTTCTTAATGGCATGCCGCATCCAGTGTAGACATTTTTTTTGTCTTTTGCCGTGTAACGGCGCGGTGTAGGGTATACTTACGTCATCGTAAATGGATAGCCACTAGAAAGGTGGAAGGTGCATTTTCAGATTTTGATTGAAGATTTTGAGAGCACATGCATTTTAATATGAGAATTACCCACAATGATAACCTATTTCAATTTCGAATGACATTTAAAACTTTTACTTTGTAGTTTAAATTATCATCCTTGGTGGACCTTAAACAATGACAGAATTGCCATTTTCGAGTGAACTATCCCTTTAAAAACAGGGTCAAGTGATCTCATCATTAGTTACCAACACTAAACACAAGTGACGTCATGTATTACCTGTCTGGGTTGTCAGAGGCACAGACAGAGTCAATAAGCCCAACATCCAGTGTTCCCTGAGGATGGTACATCATAGGTCAATATCACATTCTTACAACACTTACAACAGTATGTGACTGGCACATGAACACATTGTATATGTTAGGAAAGACACTCACAACTGCGTTCTTGGGATTGGCATGTTCATGCTGCATCTGCAGGAGTTGTTCTGGTGTGGCACAGTGAACTCGGCTCAGCACATTAAACCAGCCGCTGCAACACAAGGATGCAGACAGGATGCATTTACACCTCTTTGAGTGGTTAGTCAACATTATGGAAATAAAAACTACCACAAGGAGGCACTAGAGATAAACAGTTAAACATTGTAAAGAAAATATATTAGGTCCACAGATAGCTTTACAGATTTTATATAGTTAAAAAGTACCTTGCATCCTCAGGTGACTCTGCATAGATCTGATATGTTCTCTCCTCGGTCACAATGTTTAGTGCATTCTCCTTCTCGTGGTTGTCCACAATCTCTCTGCGATTGAAACACAGCGTACACATGAGAGTATAATGCCTAAAATTTAGAAATAAAAGGAAAATGGCGACAAGTAAATGCATCCTTTTGGGGATTGATTTCTTACTTGGCAGCACGGATATTAATGGTTCCCCTCAGCTTCTCCTCGCTGTCGTTCTCGAAGTACATGAGTTTGGCGTCTCGAAGGACGAACCAGCGCATCTTCCAGTTCCTGCGGGACAGGGTGGACATTCCTCCCCCTTTCTTGTAGAGCCAGCCTGACTTGAGAGACTCCTGTTTAGCCCTAAACCACATAAAGGTCTCATCCTTCAGAACACACCAGCGTCTGCGCCATGGAATCATCAGCCCACCTTAAAAATTAAAAACAAACTTTGGTTTCAGTTTATACATTTTTAATGTTTAATTTGATCAATTATATTTGGTTATATAGGCAGGGTCCAAAATGAATTAACAAAAATCATCACCAGATGCCAAATACAAACAAAAATGTGGCTTTGGCTGCCGATTGGCTAGTAACTTTTTTTAGAAACGGCACGTCTTTTTGCATAAAGACCCCAAAAATGTGTGTTCATGTAATATATGATGCTGCATGTGACACCGTGACATAATATAGCAGAAATCTCATTGTATGATAAGCATAAACGTTTCTTTATAAAAACATAATTTCACAAAAAAAATGCTCAGAAGCTCAGAAATCTTTTGAAAGGTACATTTTCTAACTCCACTACCATTGGTTGGTTTGGCAAAATTTTCGCCTCAAACCCTTAACAAACACAGCAAATCAAGCAATTTCGATGTAAAAGTAAAAAACACTCACTCTTCATGTACAGATAGCTGTGGAAATATGGAGGTCCGCTCCCATTTAGCAAATGCACTCTACCATTCGACACCTCCTCATCTGTGTCCACATATCCATCATTCTCATCATTACTGTCAATAAACTGTGAACAAAAAGAGGATGTAAACATCAACAATGAGTATTAAAAATAAACATATAGAGTTTGTTTTCTCAAATATGACGTTTCATTATTCTGTAATCGTACACTTTGGAGCACTGTGTATTTTTTCTATGGCCGGACATATCACTGTCTTACCCAACTAGTTAATACAGACAAAAAGAGGACGAAATCAGTAAATGTCTTCCCATTTTTCACTGTTATGTTAAGCTTCATATTACACCCAAATAAACCTTGAAACAGGTCTCTGGGTTCAAATATCCTCGACAAAAAAAGTTGTTGGGAGCAGGTTTAACAGGCATTGGCTGAATATTCTGTGAATGTCCTGAGGGGTAAAGTTAAAATATAATTCAACCATTCCCTCGCAACCTGAACTAGCAAACAATACTATTGGCTATAAGAAATCCAGAGCAATACACGTAAGTGTAAGTGTTGATGGACTTCTTTATTATATCATAAGTATTACAGTTATCAAGAATTAGGTCAAAGTGCTTACTGTAGTGTTTTTGTTTTGCCCCGGGCAATGATCTCGCAAACACCTGACGTTGTATAACTGTGTAACCCTGATGAAATGCATATTTCTTTTCAGGTGACATGTTTGCCTGTAAGGTGTTTACATGGGCAGTGATTCTTTTTTTAAAGCGACTGTATTTGATAAATTCTTTGTAAGATTTGAGGTGACAAAGACCAATGCAAATGTATGAAAGATTAACCTTATTCCCAGCTGCAAGCAAACAACTAGTAATGAGTCAGTATCAGACTATTCAGCCAAAATTAAAATTCACTTTTTTTTCTCACCCTCAAATTGTTCCAAATCTGTATACATTTGTTTGTATGCTTGTAACCAAACTAGGCAAGAATTGACTAACATCATAGAAAAAATTACAAATTGTCAAAAGTATCACAGAACTGTCTGCATTCCTACATTCTTCAAACTATATTATTTTGGGCTCAATAGACCAAATAAATGTTTCCTACTATGGTAGACAATGGTGGCCAAGAACTGTTTGGTTATAAGCATTCTTGCCAATATCTTTGTCTGTTCAGAAGGACAAAGACATTTATACAGATTTAATAATATAGTAATTAGTAATCTTACCCCATTGGGAGATATTTTGACTTGGTTTAAGCATAAACTCAATTCTTTTAATATTTTTCCCCACAAAAAAAACGAATTATTTTCCCTCATGTAAGTTGTACTGATTTTAAGTATCATTTTTTGACACAGCATTAAAATACTGAATTATCTTTGAGAAGTTTCATCTCTTTCTTTGGCGTGTGGTGGAAACAATGCTAAATGTATTTATTCAGGTCGTTCTGAGACTAGGCAGCTAGTGTGCAGTCGAGCCCCTAGCTTACTATGAATTTCTTAAGATTTTCTCTCATGAAACTCATGAAAATGGTGTGTGTGTGCCAAATCAACTCACCGAGTCTGAACTTCCTCTGAAGGAGTCGATGCTATTGTAGGTACAGGACCTGCGTATCACTTCCTCATCAGTGAGGTGTCCATCATTTGTACTTCCTGCGTCCCCACAACTCCCCAATGCCTCCTCAAATTCTTCTTGGTCATAGTCTGACTCAGTATCTGGAATAATACTGAAATTAGTCTCCTCTTCTGGCAGCACAATCTCTGTTACAGTTTTCCTTGAGTTTTTATAAACCACTCCATAATCTTCTTTTGTTAAAGTCAGTGTAGGTAGAGGGGGGGGCGGAGCTGAAGGCGGAGGTGGAGGTGGAGCTGTGGGTGGAGGTGGGGGTGGAGCTGTGGGCGGAGGTGGGGGAATGTCTGAAAGTCTATTTTGTTCAATGGAAGTACTCGACATTGGCCGTTCCATACGTTCAGGTGAGTCCAGCAGACCTTCAGCGAAGGCGGGTGGTGGAGGTGGAAGACTGGAGAGAATCTCCTTGTCCAGAGGCACAGGAGATGGGGGAGGGAAATCAGGAAGGGGTATGCACTCGTCGTCTGCGTGGAATCCTTCGTCCACCTCCTCCTCTGCCAGCGGCGCGGTGGTCTCGGACGGGTCGTGAAGGTTCTCTTCGCTGGAAAGTGACTGTTCCAACCCCCCAAAGTCTAGCATCTCCAGGAACTCGGTGGCCACGCGTGAAGCCTCTTTTTCCAGCTGGTAGATCTCTGCGTCCTTCTTCTGCCGCAGTTCGTCTCTGGAGCTCTCGTTCAGCAAGGAAACCCCTTCGTCTCTCTGTTTCTGTAGCCGTTCAATCTCTCTCTCCAGTCTCAGGATCTCCTCCATCTGACGACCCTCCTCTTCGGATGAGTACTGGCACAGGCTGTGGGACACCCTCTGAAATATAGTGTAGTGAAAGTTTAATAATTCTATATTTATATAATACAGTTAATACATCACATTTAAATATCAAATCAAATGGCACAATGGTAATATGGTGCTTTTTGGAACGCTTAAAGTGATAGTTCACCCAAAAAGACGAGAATTCTGTCATCATTTTCTCATGCTCTTGTCATTTTAAACCTGTATGACTTTCTTTCTTTAGCAAAACACAAAAGAAGATATTAAAAAAAAATTGTCTATAGACTTCGAAAGAATAGGGGACCAATGGGGTTTTTGGTTACCAACATTCTTCAAATATCTTCTTTTGTGTACTGCAGAATACGTAGTTTTGAAATCTCAGAATCCTGACAGAATTCTTGTTTTAGGGTGAACTACTCCTTTAATGCATGTACTTTCTATTTCTTTTATAGTAAATGTGCATGCAACCTATATGGCCTCATTATTTATGACAGGGTTCAAAATTACATTATTACACAGTGCTCGTAAAAACTTTATTCTTATTGGCTAGTTGACACATTCCAAGGTATGTTAGTCCCCTAAAACAACTTCTAAAAAATAATGCCAGGCGATCTGGGTACTGTGAGTCATCTTGACCAGCACAGTTTAATATTACACACAAATTAAAGTAATAGTTCACCCAAAAATACAAATTCTGCCATCATTTACTTACTCTCTTGTCATTTCAAAACGTTTTGACTTTCTTCTGCGGATCACAAAAAAAGATGTTTAGAAAAATGTTGTTAACTAGCCCCCATTCACTTATTTTGTGTCCATACAATGGAAGTGAATTGAGGCCAGTGCTGTGTGGTGACCTACTTTCTTCAAAATATATTTTTTGTGTGTTCTGCGGATGAAAGAAAGTCATAAAGGTTTGAAATAACAAGAGGGTGAGTAAATTATGACAGAATTTTATTTTTTGGGTGAACTATCACTTTAACTATAAATATGCCCAATTTACAAAATTGCTTGTTTGAACTGTGCCTTCCCTTAAAACCGATAGTAAACAGGTTTTCCTCTCGTTCGTTGGAAATGAGCTAATAATATTTCGAATCAATATTTCATATCCAATCATTAAGAATTGTGTCAGGCTCTGATCGACCCGTCTGGATTTATTCTGCCATAACAACCGGCAGTCTGTACATTATCCTTTACTTATCGATTATATGAGATTTATAAATATAATATAATAGTTTTCAGCAACATCCATGGCAGCATTTTGTATCAAATACCCATTTAACCAAAACCCCAAACTTTTTAATGGGATACAGAGAATTAGGCCACAACAAAAAATCTAAAGTCTTTTCATAAAAACATGACAGAATTCAATTCATGTCCAATAAAAAAACAATACCTTTTGGTTGTGATGATTATGTCCCACCAGATCCCTAACAGGAGACACAAACAAGAACAGAATGCATTCAGTTAAAGTAGATTACCAGCACAGCTGAACACAGATTCAGATTAACCTATATTCACAGCAAAATATTTCAACAGATTGTGGTTTACCTGCTCTGTCCTGCCTCTACGTCCTCTACCTCCTGCAATATCTGTTTGCTTTTTAGCTCTTCCTGCGTCCTGTTAAACTCTTCCTCTTCCAGCTGTATCCGCAAAGCCTCTTCTTCTATCCTCCTCTCCTCCTCCTCCTCTCTCCTCTGTCTCTCTACCTCCTCTCTCCTCTCTTCCTCACGTCTCCTCAGCTCCTCTTGTCGTTTCCTCTCTTCTTCCTCTCTTCTGATTCTCTCTAATTCTTTTCTCCTCTGTTTTTCCTCCAGGAGCTGTCGGTAGAGTTGGCGAGCGTGTCGTCCACGGAGGTGTTTCTGGAGAACCACAGCGGCAGAGCGGAAACGGAGGAACACTTGTCTCCAGAAGTGAGCGCGGTAGTTCTTTTGGATTGTGATGGTGCTGCTACAGACTTTTTTATAGTGTTTTCTGCAAGACGGACATGATATTAGTTACATAAGGCTTTTTTTTCTATTTACAATTGGTTTAGGTGTACTTGAAAGGAATTGTGCCCAATAGAAAACTGAAAAAACATATTTTGAGTGGCGATGCAGATTTTGATATTTGGCACCTCATGCAATTTTTAAGTGTGACTTGGGGAACTAAAAGTGACAGTTTATTCAAAAATAATTTTAATTTTCATTATTTAATTTTCCTCAAAACCTGTATATGACTCGTTTGCTGTGGAATCATAAAAGAGGATATTTTGAGAAATGTCCCAGTGGTTTTGTCAATGGAAGTCAACAGGGGCCAGTATTGCTTGGTTACCAACATTCTTTAAAATATCTTCTTTTGTGTCCAAGCTTAAGTGTCCAAACACTTTGGTCACACTGTATTTGAAGCAGATATATGCTGCACAGGCCTATTTCAAGTGATGCTTAAAATCCAGAATCCCAGAAAGTGTGCGTCTCATCATTTCTAAACACAAGTAACATGTAGATATGCAAACCTCCCTCAAACCTGACACGAACAATGGACTTATTCATGAAAAAATGCAATTGTACAAGAAGTTATGTTCTTTTTGTGTGCAACTTTTTCATAGTTCAAAAATTATTTTCCCTTTCATTGTAAATCAAATCCACTAAGCATTCCTCTCCAAGCACTGATTCACACTGTACTTGTAAATCATTCTGCAATGCAAACTTTCAACAGGATTTACATATTCAATTATAGCAATTCATTCCCTCATCCCCAATAAAAAGTATCTAAAGTCACTTGTTAACAACATTCTTAGCTGACTCACCCAACCTCATTTTAACTGAGAGCTTGTTTATACACAAACACACATGCACTAAGCCGTACTAACCTTGCCACATAACTTAGTATGTGGGCCCGGATCACCATACCAGCTGCTGTGCGCACCTCTTCTCTTTCCTTCTCCAGCCTCTGCTCCAGAGCTTCCTTGAGGAACACCTGCCAGATCAACAGAGAAGAAAGATAGAACAAGAGAAGAAGTTGGATTTAGGTATCCTGATGGGTAACTCTCCAGACTGTGGAGTGCTATGATGTTCTCAGCAGGCTACAGGCTACAAGGAGCTGAGCTGTGGAGCTCTGCCATTGTGCTGAAACCACAGTGCTCTGATTTCCTGTTCATGCTGCTTGGGCTATTCCAGACAGACTGACGTGCACGAACACAGAGAGAGAGCGAGAGAGAAAGAGAAATGAGGGGAGGAGGGGGGAAGAGTGGCTCTCGTCCAGAGAGGAGGCCACACCCTCTCTCTCTTGCTCTCTCTCATAAGCAGGAGACATGGAGGTTTAACCCTTTCCTTACGCTTAAAGGTAAGGCCTCGGGGAAAACAGTTTGAAAGAAGTCAGAATATAGTGGTGCATACATGCCCTCAAATGGATAGTTCCCCAAAAAATTTAAATGTGGTCATAATTTATTTACTTTTAATGTTGACTCGTCATATGACTCCTTCTTCTGTGGACCAAAAAAACTTAATGGGGGCCATAGTTTTTTGGATACCAACTTTCTTCTACCTTTTTTTGTGTTACGCAGAGGAAAGAAAATCATAGAGGTTTGGAATGACATGGAATGAATGGCTTATGAGTAAATTATGACATACTGTCTTTAAAATAAATTGCCAGCTAACAGGTAATGTTAGAGAGTTTCCAAAAGGTTTTCTAAAAGTTATCCAAAGCCTTCTTGCAGGAATTTTAAAATAGCATTTTATTATAATCATATATCATAGCTAAATCTTATTAAAATATAGAATTATTAGAATGTTTGTGGTAAACTTTACATTTTAATCTAGATGTTTCGAAAATTAATGAATGTTAGAATTTTTTTAATATATTTTTGTTAGTTAGGTTGTAGGGTCCCTTCAACTGGGAACAGGTCCCATCAACTGGGAACTTTCCATAGACATTATGATTTTTATCATAATGTATTTTTATACTGTACAAACTGTATATTCTATCTCCTGTGTGGGGACATTTGGTCCACACAGTCGAGTTTACCATGATCACAAACACACGGTGTCAAGTCTAGCTTCCCAAAGATCTTTTAAGCTCCTTGTGAGATTTCCCGGAACCAATGACCCAGATGTTCCTGTAATCACTGACGCACAGCTGCAGACACACACACACAAGGAAGTTTCCTCTTCCACATCCTTTTCTCATCCAATGAAAAGTCTGAGCCCCGATCTAGGTAAAACACTTCCTCAACACACAATCAACATGGATATAATTACACCCAGATTGTTTAGAACGAGGAAACATAATCCAAGACCCTTTCTCAGTCTGCCAACCAACCCCCCAACCTTCACCTCAAATCTGACACTCGCACAAAAACACAACATACAAAAGCCAAGAACTTAAACCCAATAACACACTCCTGAATCTACACCTCAGACTAAGATAACAACCATTGGATTGTCAGACACGTACGTTATCTATATAATGTATCTGGACCTCTGTCATCGGATCAGTTACCCAGATCTTCACCCGCTCCATTCGCACAAAGACGTTTTCAAAATCATAAAGGTTACTACAGTTGAATACATTAAACTGTTAACAAGAGTTGGTTTTTATCTACCAACATGAAAAACATACATGTGTGGAACATATGGATAAACATCGACCAAACACAGCTCCCCTGATGTTTCATGTCATGTGTTTGATCTACCCCCCTGCTTAAAACACTTGATGTGGTGCATCGACATTGGCCATGAGTGATTCATATTTTTCTATGGATTCCCGACAGATGGACACAAACAGGATGGATAGTCACCTATTTGAAACATTAAGAGGAACAAAACAGCAGTATCTTCAGAAATGTTCATCTCATTCATCATCAGTTGTAGCTGTTAGGTATCTTCAATGTGAATATGAAAGCACAGTTTCTGTCATGAGGTCACCAGTGGGTCCATTGTGCCTCAAATTTAACAAGTATGACTGTCAAGTCTTTTCGAACAGTGAAAGCAGTAGGTTAGAGTAGCTGACCCTGAATATACTGGTGCTCTGACGTGCTGAGAACAAATTGGAGCTGGCCAGCCCTGACCCCGTCACAGAACAATGAGGCTATTTTACAGCTAAACAATTTGTAAAGTATGACTGTATTCAGCAGGGAGAGAGTCTATGTGTCCAGTGCGTGCATGTATCTGAATCTGTTTGTCTCTGTGTCTTTACGTATGTGTGCGTGGGAGCCAAATGTACAAGAACATTGTAGGATACGGCGAAATATTACATTACGTTTTCACTTGTCTATTGAGACGGATGAATTGAGAGGGATGGTATCTTGCATTTGTGGTCTATATCATCGAAGTTACTACAATGCTTGACTTCGGTGCATAATGCCATTCTGTTTTTGTATAGCAATAAAGCTTTATAATTGACAAATATACCAGATTATTTTCTTTTTTTTTTGCATTGCTGTAGAAATTTCATGTCTATTTTGTTTCTCACTTAACAATTTCACCTCAAATTTGCCAAGATGATGTACAGTCAATAATGTACAGTCAAGTACTCCAATTTACATATAGACGGTCAAAGCAACTACATAAATAAACGTTACAACGCATATAACACCTAAATAGTTATATTAGTAGCCACTAGCCAGACCTATCAACAATCACAGACCGGAAGTTAACTTCGGGCCAAGCGCATGAGTCTGTGAACCGTCTATAGAGTAACGCTGGAAAAATGTCTTCCAGTTTGGTCTAGCTGGTTTGATGGTTTTAGAGATGTTTTAGAGAGGATTTGAGGCCAGCAAAAGACCTACGTGTCTGAGGTAAAAGATAAAACTGTTTAAATCAGCTAAGGCCATAAAACCAGTTTAAAATTTTATTATATTGTATGTGTTTACAGAACTCGCTGTAATTCATTAATTTAAATAAAAGCGGTCCAAATCAAAGGACAAAAGAATGTCTTTATTTATAGTGCCTTCCTGTTCCACAGAAACCTCAGAGCTCCTCTTGCTGTAAAAACAGCCTGACCGGACCACTGCGCTTTATGTGTGGCAGAGACTGACCAAGGAAAGTGAATAATTGACTGATTACAAGATAAGAATGAATAGACAATGTTGAACAGAGAACAGAAAGTAATCTTTTCAGCAGCTGTACTTTTGTTGCCAAACGCCCATAAAGTGCCCCGTTCTCATTTCAGGCCGGACACATCCACACTGTTAGATGTCGCTGTAGATTAGCAGCACATTACTGTAAAAATCCACAGTACAATACTGCATCTGTATATTACAGTAAAATACTGCAGCTCATAATGCATTCTGGGTAATTTTCATTGAGCGGGAAACTTTTACAGTAAATTTTGGTCTCGCTGTAACCTCGCTGTAGCTTTGCTGTAACGTGTAACGAAAGTGCGCCACAACGTCATCACGTCAAATCACACAGAGCCCATCCTGGCTGCAGCTGGAGGAGGATAATCGATTTCTGGCAGTTTGGTAAGTTTTTAGTTTGGTTTATTTTATGTGTTTCATACAAAAAAAATATTTTGTTTTTGTATTTTGCACAACAGTTTGTCACAGTGTTGTTTTAAACGTGGAATGAGAGAGATATGGTCGCCAACAAACGTTGCTTCTACCTCAGAAATTAAACGAAGTCAGCCCACTGCTTAAACCCGTTTTACACATCTCACTTAATGAATATAGGATTATTTCAACCATTTATGAGGGTTTTGGTGAGTTTATTTTCTGTCGAATAGTTGAAGTTCGTTTATAATGGCAAGCTAGGTAAACCGACTTGTATTTGGTAATAGATAAACTCGCGTTTGTGTTCAAATAAAATAATATTTGACCAATTCAACTAAGATTCCTCCTAAATAAGTCTCATACGAAATAACAAAGTCACTGTGAAGTAGCCCACACAGCTACCAAACCGATCCATACAGATTTCATTACTAACAGATTTATAAATGTGTTTGCGGCGCTTATTTCTGTATTTACGGTATATCCGCAGAAGCAGATATGATGTTCTTTAGAGTGTTTTACATTCAGTTGGCCAAAAAGTTTTGTATGACAATATATTTGTAGCGATATTGCTTCCAACACCTCAAATCAATGCACGTACTTTGCTAAAGAGCGCTGCTGACTCCGCCTTTACGTAATGACGCTGTACGGAAAGAGGAGCGCGATCAGCTTTAAATGCATTTCCAAAAACACATTGACTTTCGCTACACCAACGGTATAGAAAATGCAATCCCAAATATTTGAACTCTTAATGTTAATGTATACAGGGGAAAACATTTAAATGATCATTTTGCTACATTTTTGATTGACTATCTTAAGCGTATATATTAAACATGGTTTCTAAATTTCAGCAAGTAACATATCATTATATATTTCTTCTTACAGCTCTAACGTCACAGTTTGGTCCACTTTTGCACCCTGGGCTTATGAGTTTCTGTAAGTATTGACCATGTATTTATAATACAACTTTTATTCAAATTTGTTTCTGGTTTTACTTCTGACTTTTTAGTAACACTTACAATAAGGTTCTATTTGTTAACATAGGATGTTAATACATTTTAACATTTGGCAATACATTTTTAAATCAATCAATTTATCTCTGTTCACATTAGTTAATTCATAATGAATTCTCAAATATTATTAATGTTGAAAAATATTGTTCATTGTTAGTTCATATTATCTAAACCATTAATAAATGTTATGGAATAAAACCTTATAGTAAAGTGTTACTGAATTTTCTTTCACCATTTACTTCACAATTTGTACTTATTTCAATGGCTAACAGATTTTGTTATTTTTGGCTTTTTGTGTTACAGTCTCACCATTGATATTTTGGCTAGATTTGGTCATTTTTAAACCAAGCAAGTCATCCCAGGATGTCCAGTTACAACTGCAAGTCATGTAGTTTCTCGACAAAAATACCCACACAACACTCTCACACAGCACCACACAACACTCTCACACACCCGCACACAACACTCTCACACACACACACACAACCCTCTCACACAGCCCCACACAACACTCTCACACACAACCCTCTCACACAGCCCCACACAACACTCTCACACACAACACTCTCACACAGCCACACACAAAACTCTCACACACAACACTCTCACACAGCCACACACAACACTCTAACACACGACACTCAGTCTGAATGGAACATTTTAACTACAGACCAGTGTTTTCTTTGCCAGTGTTAGATGACACCTGTCACTTTGTTGCTATTGTTTGTTTTGATATGTAATGTATGAATATTTTTGCTCACTTAAATGTTGTAATATATATAGTAGTCAACATTTGAAGTGGGTCAAAAAAGTTACAAGAATAGGTATTGTTCTCGCCTTTTTGATCCACTTTAAATGTTGACTACTGTACATAGTCATTATATGTTGTTAATGTAATACATCATTCTTCAATACTGTTTTAAATGTTTTAATACTTTTTTTTTCAATGAAATGATTCAATAAAAAATTTGCCTGGATTGCCTTTTGATTCATAATGTCAAGTATAGCAGTTTTATAATATTAATAACTACAGATTTATATCCAAACTAGCTAAAATATATAATAATATTTGTAATTATTGCCAATACGAATTAAATAGTAATTTGTCAATATAGGTATTACAGTAAATTGCAGTAAAAATATAATAAAAATACAGTAAAGTACTGTGTTGTATCTATACAGCAATATTTTTTGTACTGTAGTAATCTATTACAGTACAGCACTGTAAATCAAAATACAGTAACTTACTGGCAACCGTGCTGCCAGTAACGTACTGTAAAAATACAAGCAAATCGTTAACAGTGCAGATGAGTCATACAAAAGTGAGTAACCACAAGCCAACTTACCAAGGAAGAGTTTTTTTTGATGGGGTACGAGGAAGAATTTATAGGAAATATGAAGTTGAAAGAGGTCCATTTGAAAGTTTAATAGGGCTTTAAAATTAACATTTTGTTACTAGAATTACACCAATTGAATTGAGTTTTTACTGTAGGTTATTTATTTATAGGTTCTGTGGGTTTTTCATGTTGTATTGATATGTGGGGTTTCCTTTTGACTGGGTTTTATTGTTTAAATGGTTAACAGGTGTCATGTCAAGTCAGCTTTATTTATATAGCGCTTTTTACAATTTTCATTGTTAAATGGCAGCTGTACAAGAAAACATTGACTATAAGCAAAACATATAAGGTTATGCAAGTCAAAACACAGGTCAAATATCAGGAATAAATTCCTATATGCAGTGTTAATAAAATAAAACTATAAAAGGTAGACATTATTGTCCTGTCCAATCCAGTGTCTGAAACCTTGATAATGGCCTGAATGATGTGACTCATTGGTGGGTAAAACATTTTATTTGTCCGAATTACTACATAGGAATTTTCATAAAGTCTTTTTTAAAGTCCCAATGGATTGTAGAACTTAAAACTCCTCTTTAAGCATTAGAATAGAATGTGTAAAAGTAATTTCCTGTGATAATAATTTCTTCATGCCTTAAAATGTAACTCTTAACCCTAGAATATGCAAATGAATCCCCTCCTTCATTCAAACACTTGAGCTTGGACCATTATGTACATAGGTGCCTCATTCGACACACGAGCAGCGCATGCACGTGTTGCAGAACCAGAGCTGAAATCTGTTAATGTGATTGGTTACAGGGCTTTGATGTTGCAAACAGAGCCAGAGAAAATATTCTGCAATTGTTTAAAATTATTTTTTATGAATTTTCACATGGTTTATCCTAAAGCATGTATAAAACGACACATAAGACATATAAACAAAATTGACTGGATGGCTTTTAATAACCATAAATGAATAGCAATGTAATTAATTCATAAGAATAATAATATATAATTAACTATGTATTATTCATATTTTTTATAGTGATGTGTGAAATAGGTGTGAAATAAGGATGCACCTTGTATAGTTGCAGCAACATAAAATGCTCTAAAATGTAAAATGTCCAATAGTGATGACAAACGTGTAAATTGGGCAATATGTGTGTTAAGGAGTATTTTGGAATTATGTTGGATGGACAAGCATATATTAAAATACTTTTCATGCTTGTCAAGTGCTGTACTTTATAAATCCAAGTTAATGACCTCATAAAAATGTCAGTACACCCAAGAAATACAAGCCCAGGATCATCCCAAGTTTTATAAAAGTAAAGTGTGAAATTATGGGATGTCAAGATACCATCCCACTGCATTTTTATGTGAAGTTACAAACACACAACCTGTATGAGATTACCTGAAAACCACTACAGCTTAGTAAATGAAAATCTACAATCTGAATAAAGGTTAAGCAGATCAAAAAAGCTTTCATCTAAAGGTCTAACGTCTTCTTTACTGGGATCTAGAATGGATGATTAATAATGGCATTTGATGTTTCAACAGAGACAGCCATGTGTGCGATATGACATAAGTACCCATAATGTATCCATGTTCAGTCGAGGGATGGGATTGAAAGCAAATAAAATACATGTATGTGAACGTGTGTTTATTTTCAAACTGCACCTTAGTTTTTCCCAGCTGCCACTCTTTCTCTGTGACGTCATACTTTGCAAGCAGATCTGCACATTTCTGTCTGTCGTCCGCTGTGTGTTTTCTGTCCCTCAGGACCATTGTATATCTGCACAGGAAGCAAGTACAGTGGGAACACGTACACACATTCCACGTCACTGACTATTGACTAAACAATGCACTGAAAAAACATTCTTAGTTAGCCAAAAGGTTCCCTGGTATTGTTCGCAATGATTTTAGGGACCTTGTGTATCCGCACAGCTTTCCAAAAAGCTTGCTTTAGCTTAAACACAGGGCACCTGGAACAGATTTTGTCAGCTCTTGTTACAGTTACTGCATTTTGATAGACTGTCATTAGTTTTATGGCATCTTCTTGGCATTATGGCTCACCTGCTGAGGAAGTCATGGAAGGTCCTTCGTACAGGAAAACCTGCTCGGCGGATCTTCACTGTCTCCAGCATTCCAGAATAACGAAGCTGATTCAGAACCACGTCTGGGTCAAATCTATTGGCATTCTGGAAGAAAACAGAAAATGTCCATTAGCTATGATGTCAATATTACTTGGATCTGAATAATCCGATTTTAATTTGACTGTTTTTTTAAGCAATGGTGTTATAAGGATAGTCACCCAAAAATAAAAATTCTTTGAGCATTTATTCACCCTCATGTTGTAAAAAACCTGTATATGACTCTATATTAAATGATATTTTGTGAAATGTCTCAGTGGTTTTGTGTCCATACAATGAAAGTAAATGGGGCCAGTGTTGTCTGGTTCTTCAGAATATATTGTTTTGTGTTCTGCATACAAAAAAAAAGTCTTACAGGTTTGACATGACCGGAGTAAATGATAAAAGCATTGAAAGTATGAACTATCCCACCAATTTGACCCTGAAAGCAAATCTTAATACATTAACAGTACGATTAACATTTCTTTAACAAATTTTCGGCCCTGTTTTAGTCTGTCACATTAAGAACAATAGATTCCTGTGAGCGGAAAGAAATGGGTTGAACACTAACAGCGATTAAGCTAAAAGTCAGAATTAATTACGTGAGGTGTGGTGTCATGCTCAGTGACCATCAGCAGGCTGGCTCAGTAACGTCAGCACCAGGCGTTCAGTCCCGTCTCATCTGAATTTCTGATCACTTTGTTACGGAGCCGAGCTCGGTGTCAGTGGCCTGCACATCTGGTGTGGCTCTACACTGCACTAAAAGAAGACATCATTCCACTCCTGTGTTCTGCTGTGTCTCTAATTTCAACAGATTAAAGTAATTTTGTTTATGCTTAGATTTTTGTAAAAAAACTAGACTCTTTAAAGGATCTTAGACTGGGGTGAGATGAGTGTGGGGCTTGCTACTGTGTAGAATGAACGATAAAAGAAAAGGTGTGGAATGATAGAGAGAGCCAGGCATAGCGCCAGATGAGGCACAGCCGTGATTTCCCTCCCTGAGGACAATCTGCACAATACAATAACTCTGCCAGGAACGCCAACTTGATCCTCTGTCCGCTGAAACGAGAGTCCCTATAATCAATTCAATCATAATGGGGGCTCGAATTAACATTATTACGGTTTGATTATATCGTATAATGAAGGGTAGACAGTGTCTCAGGCTTTGTGCAATTTTTTTTGTTTGTTATCTCCACATTCCTCTGCCGCAGGTCAGGAGCGTGATAACTCTCTCACTGCCACTGAAGCGGACAGCCGTGACCTCTGACCCCAGCACAGGCGGGTTTGGGCTGGAGGAATGTGCTGGTGGTGGGGATGGGCCGCTCCATTCTGAACAGAGCAGCACAATGAGACTCTATTCACGGAGTGCAGAATGAACACTAGAGAACATTTCATACTCAGAACACTTGCTGGCTGTATTGCTTTTGACATTAAGATGTGGTCAGATTGTTGTTGTTGTTCTCTTGTATTATAAGGGATTTTTTCCTGTATCATAACTTTATCTGAATGCTAAAAATCAATAATTTTATTATCCTTACACTGTTCCAAACCCACTTGACTTTCTTTTTTTCAGTAAGACTTTCCAATAAGATTGTAAATGTTAATATTAGTTAATGCATTAGCTTATATGTACTAACAATTAATAATACTTAATACATTAAATTATTCTTAGTTTATGTTCATTTCAAAATTTACTATTAGTATTAGCCTTTGGTCACAATATGATACTAGAGAAGCCACTTGGGCATTTTGCAAAACATCAAACCCGGTTTGGAATAACATGAAGCTGAGTACATGTTTAAGAATGAGTTGAATTTTGAGGTTCCTGTACCTTTAAGTCATACAAAGTCATTTGGCACCTTGAAAGTGTTTAGTTTATAAATTTGGACTGAATGTTGTCACAAAAAACCAAAGGGTTGCTCAAACAGTCCAAACTTATCAATCCTACCTTCTCCATGTTAGGTTTGATGCAGCGTACAAAGAAAGGGTTGGAGGCACTTAGAGTCGCCATCAGCGCATGCAGAGAATCCTGAAACACACAGACAAAATAACGCTAAATTACACCCCCGAACAGCAAATTAACAGCGCAAAGCTGGCGTTCAGCAACCACAGCTGCTATTTACTTGTCCATTCCACATATCAGGTTGAAGAGGGCAAACACAGATAGTGACAAGCCCACTATTTACCAAGTCACATCAAGGACCCTTCAACCTGGCACCCTGTCCCACAGTCTTAGACTGAGAGGCTCCGGATCAGATTTAATGACAGGGGAATAGGGGAACATGCACGGACCCCGTTGAAGTCTTGCGCCTGGTTTGCGGGTAATCCCCTGGCTTTAAAAGCCGCAGCACAAGGGCAGCTGACAAAATCCCTTGCACGGCAGTTATGACACGCAAAGACCCATAACCTTGCAAACCAGCAGATACGGACATAGGGGATGAAACACTCATGAGTGCAGAACAACAATTCTGCAAGGTTTGCACTTAATTTGCATTTTTGTTTGGTCTTTATTCTGCAAAACATTTGCGTTACAAAATTAAAATTACATTCCTGCACAATAAAAAAAATCAAGTCTTTCTAGTGTCTCACCCTGAACTGAGAGCTGACGGTAGGTTTTCGGCGGGCAGTGCCCATCTTTAGTGTTTCATCTCCATTCCTACTACCAACACGCTCAAACAGGTCATAGATGAAGTCAAGCCTGAGAGGAACACAAAAGAGGCATCACTCAGAAAAAGCTTTCATGTGTGTTGCACCAACCGGCAGTTTGAAACAACTGTAGGTTTTGACTGCTGAATACAGAAATGCAGAATAATAACACATGCATTGATTACTCGAGGCAAAACATTTTCTTCAAAGGTATATAAAATATCCTTTTATAGGCACAAATATTTCATATAGTCTCTCTATTAAAACGAGGTAATCTATTAACAAGATGCATGCACAACTAATGGGCAAAATACCACATGCAGCAGCGATCTTATCTCACTGACTTTAGGAAACACACAGTATCACAGGATCCACAAATTTGCTCAAATCCGTTTAAATGGATTGAATGATTTGTCACCTGCTGTCTTTCAGCATGTTGAGGATATCATCTCTGAATGTGTCTCTGTTCTTCTCCAAGATGCCACATACATCATACAAGACCTGACACAAAAATAAATATAAGTTAGACATACAGTTATCTGTAAAAACATGAATCCAGAACTTTGAACTACTTTGATAGCATTTTATTCTTAAATTGTTTTATTGACAATTAACAGTTTTAACAATAAAATAAAATAGTAATAAACAATAATAAATTAGTGAAATGCAAAATAAAAGAAATTTTACTGGTCTTCATAATGGACTTGAACTCCACTGTATAGAAAGCGCATGTGCATGTCTTAACAATTCTGATAACACATATTTTTGTTTGTGAATAAAATCTCTGTATAATTTGAAAATATCAACATCTGATCCTGGTTGTTCTTGATTTTCATTCTTACAATGAGAAATCGAGAGGGTAGGCGAGCTGTATTCTATGGTAAAATACTATCACCTGTTGAGTATTATTCAGTCATGGCCTTCGTGATGACAGATTTCTCCTCTGATCTTAACACCATGATATACGTTCCTGAGCTTTTAGAGTATGTAGCATCCATAGCACATGCTGGGGGTATTTATAAAACAAGTTGGATAATTACAACCTCCCATCTTCTCCCAGTTAAAGAGGGAATTCATCTGAAGCTTATAGTCTGATCTTTCATTTGTGTTGGCATCAAGAGCAGCTGCTAAATATATTCCTTAGCTGAAAGCATTTAAAAGATTAGACTGGGATTGTGTGGAACAATGTTTTATGCAAGGACATCTTTGCAAGGGGTATCGGTATATCAGACTTTTGTAAGGCTATCTGGCTTGCTTGTGGAGCCCTAAATGAGACTGAATGACCAATAGCAAAAAAAAACTAAGACATCTTTCACACCAATAGTATTGTCATAATCCAGTTTTATCTGTCCCCCCTGTTTGTTGCGGACTTTCAGATTGTATTTTGATTTCCTGTTCCTGTAGTAGTTCTTTGTAGTTTTCCTTGTCATTGTTTGTTGTCACTGTTTTATTGTTGTCAGGTGTGCCTTGTTAGCTACTCTTAATAGCCTGTGTATATACCCCAGGGTTACTTTCTTCTGGTGTTTCATGTTCTCAGTTGGATGTCTATTGTGTTTTGTTTTTTAGATTAAAATCTATCAATTGCATTGTGTATGTGTGAGATCTGCTTCCTGCCTTGTTCCTCCTAGTTATTACAAGTATTAATCATGTTTTCAGTTTTTTGATTATACATTTTTCATTCGTGATCATCTCTAATGTTTTCGGTCACTACAGGAAGTAAGCAAAAGCGTGAAATCAAATAAAAGATGAGTGAATAAAATGTCCAAAGGAAAAAAAACCTTTAATTTGAGAAAGAAAGCTGGACGACAGCTCTAAGGGCTCTTCATGCCAAATGTTTCTCATGGGAGTGAATGTGGCTGTGGTTTCCAGCACATTAAAACTTTGTGTGGTGCCCATGGTGAAAGGGCAAAGCAAGCTTTCTCTCTCTCTTTTTCTTTTTTTTTTTGTTCAGCATACTGGCCAAACTGCTCATTCTGAAAAGACCAATTCTCCTCTTTCACTTTTGATGAGCAAGAACACTGAAGCAGAACCCTGATATGGCTTATGGGAGGGGCAGAGTGCCCGCTTCACCCCTGGTAGTCAGACCTCAGCAACACTTCAATTGTGTAAGAGAAGATGTGTGGGCCATGCCACCCACTGCAGTGTTACTGTAAAGACTGGGCAGTGCCACTCTTCAGTCTGTTGATGTTAATTAGACGCATTTGAAATGTACTATAAAACTTGGCAGACCTTATAAAATCTTTACACTCGCATAAATAATGTACCACAAAACCAATACTGTAAGAGCATTTCTGGTATACGCTGCAATTTTCTTCTGCATACCTGGTAAGACTATTAATTTTTTCTCATGCTGCAATGCCTAGTTGTTGTAACAATTTGTGTTGTAAAATAAAGTTTTAGTTTTTTAAGATGTGTACAGTTGATGGAATTACCTCTCCTGCATAATGTTTAATACCAAACTGGTGGTCCGCCACTCTGGGTTTCACATAGTAAGGGTTCGTCTGTGGAAACAAAGCACATTCTTCATTCATTTAATTTCTGATGTGATCATAAGTGCAGATAAAGCACTTGTGCAGGTTTTGTTGAGACAGACTGTATCTAGGTTCTCTGAGGACACTCTTTTCTCTCGTAGTTGTATTGTTTTCTGCGGCCTGAGGAAAGCCTGCTCACATTACAGCATTGTGCATGTGCGTGTGAGAGGCTATGGGGGTGTGACTGGGTGTTGCCTATTGGCTCGCCGTTGGTCTTTATCAGCAGGTTTAAAGCAGACTTAACCCTGTGTGATCTAAAATGAGACAAGAAACAGTGCATGAGCTTTAAATAGGAAGACTTACAGCATGCCGGCTGTGGAGTTTCTCCAGGAGGGTGTAGTCAGTGCCTTTAGGGAATCTGCTCTCTTCATTGATAAGAGCCAACATGCCCAATTTCTGCAGAAAAGAGCACATTTGCATGCACTTACAGTATGTACGGTCCACATTAGACACGTTAGAGCAACGCCAAGGTCATGTCCCAGGGATTGCACTTACAAAAAACGAATTTATAGTACAATGCAAAGTAAGTCACTTTGGACAAAAGCGTCTGCCAAATGCATAAATGTAAACGTAAGTTCTCACTGACTGTTAGTCATAAAACAGTTGACTGTAACTGTCAAATTATGCTTCTTCAAATACAGTACATACATACAGTATATGTAATGTGAGCATTTGTTTAAGACAATACATTGATGACTTAGTATTTCATCTCTGATGATGCAGAAGAAAGACAAGAAATTAAATGTATAACTGACTTCCATGATTTGTCAATGTGTGCATTTTAATTTTAAAGGGATAGTTTTTTCATTACTTACTCATTCTAATGTCATTTTAAACCTTCTGCAGAAGAACACAAAAGCAGATATTTTGAACAATGTTGGTAACTAAACAATACTGGCCCCTGTTGACTTCTACTGTATAGGGACACAAAACCACTAAGACAGTTCTCAAAATATCCTCTATTGTGTTTCACAAAAAAGTCATATACAGGTTTTGAATAACATAAGGTTAAATAAATAATGACAGAAATTTCGTTTTTGGGGGATCTATCCCTAAAAAAATATTATACATTGAAACTACATAAAGCAAATGTTTAATTTATAAATACATTTATAAGTTAGAATGTATGTTAATCAACTTTTAACAACCTTTTTTGTGTAAAATGATTTTAAGAATAAAATGTTCTATAAAATAGTATAATTGTATTATATTTTAACAATGTTTTCACACAATTGTTACAATGAAAATAAATAACATACAGAAGAATGGGAACTGAGAAATGTTGCAAACCAGATTCAAACTCTTAATGGCTGCATGAACATTATGTCAGAACACAGTTTCCAGTGAATAAAGTGTGGTCACATTTAGGGCTGATAAAAAGTCAACGGTTAAACCGGCACCTTTTCGATCAGATCCAGACACTCTGCATTGTCCATCCAATCGATGGCTTCCCAGTGTATCCCCTCCCTGCGCGAAGACACAAGAGAAGCTTTTGAGCAACAGAAAGACACACACACAACACGCACTAAAAGTACACAAAGGTGGTATTATCCTCAGAGTTCATGTGATGAAATGAGCTGTGACCAGGCACTGCTGACCCCCCTGAGCCATCACATTTCAAAACAAGAACACAACTGTGTGGGAAAGAGGAGTCCCATTCAAACATCTGGCAGACTGCCTTCACACAGTCACAACAGCCAGAACTGGCAGAGAACCCCCCACCTTTAGTTCATCTGCTATCTCTCAATCACCCTGCCCTACAAGCAAGCTAAGGATGGTTCAATGTCAGGTACGGACAATTTAGAAGTCTGGTACGTGTTACACCTCCAACCTTCAATGCTGCTCACCGCTCTATGACCTGAGCTCTTAGTGACACCTGATAGTATAAAAGCTAAGTGTCTACAGAACAGCCTGTGTCAGACGCTTTGAGATTCCTGCGGCTATTTCACGTGCTACGATGATGTAATTCTAAGGCTCGAAACATTCTCTACACAGATAAGTGGACACCATGTGTCTGTCTACGTGTGCTGGACACTGCCAGGCAATTCAAATTTAGGTTATAATGTATCGCAGATATGTGCTGCATTCTTAGTATTGCCACAAGGGGCAACAAAAGCAACCATTAGCTTCATCAGAGTAAAAAGATTGCTGCCTTGAATTTGTAAATACAATCAAATTGGCTTTACAAGTCATTTCAACATAATATTTTCACATATTTTATGTATTTATATTATATTACTTTTTGTAAGTTAGACAAAGAGATATTATAGTTTTTAGTTTTATTATTTAGCTTTTATTTTTAGATTAGATTATTTTTATGTTCATTTTAGTAAAACTAAATTAATTATGTTATTATATATTTGTATTTCTATTTAAGATTAATACATTTTTATTTTATTTTTGGATTAACTTCAGTTAGTTTCTGAGCTCTGCTGGTGACGTTAGTGAGATTCACCTGTTATATTCAAGCTGCTCAAGGGAGAAGATGTGCTTGTTGAAGTACTCCTGGAGCTTTTCGTTGGCGTAGTTAATGTTAAACTGCTCAAACCGGTTTACCTGGAGGTAAAAATAAAAAATATATGATAACATAATTGACAGTCTAACTGACTGGAAAATTTCTCCTTTGTATGTTGTGTAATAAATCCACTCACCTCGAAGTTCTCAAAGCCAAAGATGTCTAAAATTCCGATGGACTTGAAATTGTCTTTTCCTTTGATTTTCTGGTTTATTCGGGCAATGATCCAAGAAAAACATTGGGAATACAATGCCATGGCCACTGAGTCCCTGGAATCAATTGCCTTTGGAGAGAAGAGAGGGAGAAACATTGTTTAATAATCCTTTAAGAATGCAATTTAAAACCACTTCAACACCCACTGACTCCAGGGGTTATAACAAAATATAACCTGCATTTCAATAGAAATAAAATGTACAGTTTTCATTATGGGCTGTATCTAAAGAAATGTAATTCTATGTAATTGCGCAAGTCCACCATGGTATATCTTGTGTGAAGTCCCTGTAGTTGTTATCTTAGTACAAAATCATCAATCTTAATAGACAAATAAACTGTATGTTTGCAATCCAAATATAATATTTAGAGAAAGTTCTTTTTTTTATCCAAGATACGGTGATTTGTGCTTTTACAGGTAGAAGATTTAAAGAGACAGTTTACCCCAAAATAAGCATTCTGCCATCATTTACTCTCCCTCGAGTTGCTCCTAATCTGTATTAATGTATTTGTTCTAATGAACATAGAAAAGGATATTTGGAAGAATTCCACTATTGACTACTATAGTAGGGAAAATTACAATGGTAGTCACAAGTGCCCCAGAACTGTTTGCTTTCCTACAATTTTCCAAATATCTTTGTCTGTGTTCATCAGAACAAAGACATTTCTACAGATTTGG
The DNA here is from genome assembly GCF_947034865.1 of Barbatula barbatula. NCBI lineage: Eukaryota > Metazoa > Chordata > Actinopteri > Cypriniformes > Nemacheilidae > Barbatula > Barbatula barbatula. The sequence goes on from NC_136772.1 coordinate 16,259,745, forward strand.
AACAATTCAAGGGTGAGTAAATGAACACTGAATTTTCCTTTTTGGGTAAACTGGTCCTTTAAGCTTTTCCAATGAATTTCCATCCAGTCATCATGCAAAGTGCCGAAAAGTGAGAATATTTATAATACGAGAAATATGTGCTCCTAAACTTCGAGGCTTCATTAAACAGTGCAAGTCATAAACCCAGCAGTTACCCGGACTCGCTGAATTACTGAATTATAGCAGGACAGAAATTGAACTCTCCTCTTTTGTTTAAACTACATTATAAATACTCAGACACATTTCTGTGTGTTGGCTCTATAGGAAAGACCTGAAAGAATGCCTGTTTGTACAGGATACAGACACCGACATCTGTTGAGGTCCTGACCACTGTGCTAATGCATTATGGGAAAGAAGGAATATAAGGGGCCTCCGTGAAGAAGTGGCCCCTACTTTATGACTCCTGACACAGGCCAGTGGCTATTGTCTTTGTTCATGAAAAGATTGCTTGTGTGTTTCTACTCGGCCTGTCACACAGTTTTACATGCTGTACAAGATTTATGGGAGAATGTAGGATGAGGTCTCATTTTACGTACACCCTTACTCTTACAAAAAAACAAGCCTTGCAGATGGGAGGAATTCTTTACGAATGAGTTGTGGCTATACTACAGTGATTTGTTTCCTGTGTTTAACGTGCATATTTGTGTGATAGACTGCCCCCATTAGGCGGCTGCTAACCGCTGTCTCTGCTCTCTGCCTGTATTGTGTGTTTTCCCATGAGATCTTTATCACTGAGTTATTATAGAAGGAATCTGAGGGGGACAAAAAACAGGAAATGGTACCAAGTCACGCAAAGACATTTACAACAAGAGTTGTATGGGTGTCAGTGTGTGTTTTAATCACAGTGTGTTACTGTGAGTCTGAGGCCGGGGAGGGAGGGAGAAGAACTGGCGGCGTTCTGGACATGCTCAGGGCACACAAGAGTCATGCAAGTACATGTATCACAAACCACAGAGACTTTCTGAAACCACTGCCCTATAAGCCATGCCTATAATGTAAAAAAACACATAATAGAAATCCGACAAACAAATTCTTTACCTGTTCCACAGTGAGAGGTGAACAGATCTCTTCTCCTCTTAGAATCATGGAGCGCTGAGTCAGAACATCGGAGACCTGAAAGGAGTCGAGCCCCAGTAGATCGCTGACCACACCGACCACTGTCATTCACAAATAAACACACACTACATAAGATTACAGTTGTGTGAAGTGTTTCTCTTTCTTTGTATCCCTTTTCTTATAGGGATAGTTCACCCAAAAATTGGATATTTAATAATTTACTTACTATCAAGCCTGAATCACTTTCTTTCTTGTGAAGAACACAAAAGATACTTTGAAAAATTTGGCCCCACATTGACTTCCATTGCATGGACAAAACAAAATTGTTTTTCGAAATCTCTTATTTTGTGTTTCACAGAAGAAAGAGTCATATACAAGTTTGGGTTGAATAAATTAAAACAGATTTGGGTGAGGTATCCCTTAGAGAGGAAAATTTTGGTCATCACTCATCAGAAATCGAACTGCCAGGGACTTTTATCATCCTCTCTCTGAAATGTAAAATGCATTTAACAAAGTGAATTCTGACAGGCATCAGCGTGTCTCTGCATGCATTACTCTGTGTGGAGACCTGTCCGTGGCAGGCGGCAGATGAGACAACTATTAAAGAAATGTGCATAAAACTCTTGCTGTGCTTCTGAAAATGCTGGTCTGTCTCTCACCTCCTTTAGTGGTGATCTGAGCACCACCCGCAGTCATGAACTCGATGTTGCCGATCTGTAAGACTCCAGAAAGGAGCTTAAAGACATCTCGTATCTCTTCTTCAGTGAACTCCATCACCTTTAATGCTTCCTGCAATCATTAAACAAAAAAAGGCATGATGAATCAGAAGAGAGACTTTTTATGCTTTCATTTCAGTTCAATATAGTTGACAATGATAATTTTAAGAAGGTGGATCTTCAATAGAAAACAATGGCTAAATAAGCCAAATCATTTGGCTTTCAAATATAGTCGTAAGTAGAATTCATATTCAACAGGGAACAGCAAAACTGATGATTTGGTGCCCTCTAGTGGGAGACTATTTCTACATAGTTTATTCCACTAATCATTACTTTGTATCATTATTACTCTTTCAAGAGAAAAGCCACCCTTGATTCTAAGAATCAAGAATGCTGTCAAAGACACAAGGGTTTAACAATCAAATCACTAAAAAAAATAACATTTCACAAACAAGGTGAAATGACAATGAAAGTGACAAAATGCCACTGTGGTCAATTTAATCGTTTTCTTTTTTCTGTCAAAATGTTCTGTTGTTTTCTATTTCTGATCAAACATTTAAACCTGACTCACCATGACACTAGCATAAAGCTGTTTGTCATCCAGGCTTCTGTCCTTCACACAGCCAGACTGATTCAGGTAATGATATGCATCAGGAGAATCAGCCAACATATACATTTCTGATTAAGAAAAACAAAATACACGGGGTTCAACACAGTGACCAGTGAAAAACAATCCTAAAAACAGGTGATAGTTTAATGGTTATACAGTACAGACGCAGAAAAAATTAAGCGATCATTCCAAATTTTCATTTAATCAGCATTTGTAGATGTATTGTAGCCATTCCAGTCCAGTGTCTGTTGAATTTCAACAAAATCAAACCTCAGGAGTGACAAAGTCATCCAACAGCAATGTGAAAGACTGACAGCATAAGAAGACATGGTGAAAACTGTGATAAAAAACAAGGTTATCACAAAAATATTTGTTTTACTTTTCCTAAATAACCTTACAAGTGAACATGGGCTCTGAAAAAATACGGAGAATAATTTATTTAATTTTTACCAGTTTATCCAGTTTTTTTTGTATATTGTTTGCGGTTCACAGAATGGACCAAAAATTATTTTACCCAAACACATGCCTATAAATAGTAAACTCAGAAAAACGTAAAATAATTATGACATTTTGAAATGGCTCCAAAGTTTTTCCACGACTGCGTAAATGCATAAATCTCACCTCTGTGCTCATGGTGGGCACCTGATAACAATGCATAAAATATGTGATAGTTCCTCTCTCCCGGATTCTGCCGGACAACTCGATTCTGAAATGTAATTTAGCTTCAAATTAGTTTTTTGTCATTCAAAACTATATTAAGCATTGACGTAGTGATATATCCAATGTCGATTTGGGGTACGAAAGTCTAGGCGATGCTTAAACTGAGCATTTTTTCGTTAGAATTATATTATACAGAATTTAGGGACATGATCTTTACAAGCTTTTTCCCCATAATCACACATTCTAAATTCATAAAACCCTTCTCCTTAATTTGACATCACATTTATTTGTTTTAGCCTAAACATTCTTTAAATGTAGAAATGATGAACCAAGCATACCTTTTCAAGTAAGTAATCAATAATACAGCCGCCCTGAATGTTTCCACATTGAGAGAAGTGAAGCTGAATGAACTTGCCAAAGCGACTGGAGTTGTTGTTGTAAACAGTTTTAGCATTTCCAAACGCTTCCATTATTGGACTGGAGCAGAGGAAAAAGATACAGTTGTTAAAATAAAAACGGAAGACAACGTCTCTACAGAGTATGTGCGAGCATGTGTATGAATTGTTACCTGCTCTGTACGATGGCCTGCTCCACTCGCATAGTTTTCTCTGACAGTGGAGAACCTGTGGAGTTCTGACTCATGACAGACAGAAACTTTAGCAGCAGTTTAGTGCTTTCTGTCTTCCCAGCGCCACTCTCACCACTAAAAATACATGAAAAAAATACCTTACAATGTTATCAAACACACAGCACTTACAGCGGTTTGGAGAATGATTATTATGCACTTTATATAGTTGTTATATAGTTCCTCCACTGATTCCTACCACTGAACAAATAAATGGCCATTCTTCATGGTTCCAAAGTTGCAAGAAAACGTACATTATAATTCGAATGCATTTCTGTTCACTTGTATGAATCTGATTGGATTAAAGTAGTTTGGAACTTTTGTGTCTGGAGGTTTGTGTCTGTGTGTTTTTAAAAATTACAAAAGCACAAATCACAGGCAGCAGTCTGGTCAGACAAAATGTTGTAATATGATTCGACTTTGAAACAGACACCAGGTTGACAGGAAGTTACCTGATGAGAACACACTGACTATCATGTCTCTTCCACAGGCAGCGGTAACACTCATTGGCTACGGCAAAGATGTGTGGCGGCAGTTCCCCCAGATGATGTTTGCTGTACATATCTACTGCCTCAGGGTCGTACAGACCTGCTATCTGTTTATATGGATTCACAGCTGCCAGGATGGAGCCAATGTTAGTCTGCAAAACACCAAAGAATGATGAGTTTAAGTGTTCACATAATGTAGTATATTTAATATTGATGAATTTATGGAAAAGGGCAATCCTTTGTACTTTGGAATTGAAGAAATGTTTTTAATAATGTATTATCCAAGCTTTTCATGTAGTAATTATTGCAATTGCTTTTCATTGATATAGCCAGGGCCACACATATGCCTTTCTCTGCATCACAATCATTACAATATTCCCACTGTTGCTTTACAAATGGGAAAACACAAATTTAATATTCAACTACAGATGCTTCCAAAATCCTGATTTAACATATTTTGAACACTTCTGCAACATTCTCAGCTCAAAGTACAGCTCAGATTAAACACTCCAAACGCTTAACCAAGCAAAGTCTTTTCAATGTTTAGTTTTTTTCCCTTTTGCACATGAAAACACTGCAAATTCCTATACGAGTTTAATGTATATACAGTCGCTGAAATGAGACAACATTTTCTTTTTTATTATTATTTACTAATTGTAGGTATGTGTTTAGGTAAAATGATTGTTTTTGTTTCATTCTGTGAACTAATAACAATATTTATTTCTGCATTTATTTTCAGAAAATGAAAACTGGAGAGACAGGTCAAAATAACAGAAAAGATGCTGTTTTTCAGCATTCCAATTAGGAAAAGTTCAAAAAATTATGTAATAACCTTGATTTTAATTAACAGTTTTCATGTGTCTTTCACATTGCTGTTGGGTGACGTTATGTCACTAATGAGATGAGATTTTGTTGAAATTCAACAAAATGGCCACATCTAGATACGTATGCTGAATAAATTAAGTTTTGGAATGGTCTCTTATTTTTATTATTTTCCACGGCTGTATAATATCAGTATTATTGTGTTAAATATAATGAATGCATGAAAAAGTGATCTTACATAAATGAGGTCCTTCTGGTAGCGTAGGAAGAGGTTGTGCATGATAGCGGCCTCATGCAACTCGGCCAGAGTGGACATGTCCTCCACTCCATTGATGCTGGTGGGATGCATGGGAGAAACCTTGAGCCTGTGCACCTCCACCTGATCCAGAGTTATCACCTTCATCACACAAAAACACACACAGACGAAGTGATTATCAAAATAAACACAACATTCTTGAACCTATAATGTTGTCTAATTGAACAATTGATTGACATGAACTCTACTTCAGAAGGCATGAGCTCTGAAAAACGCGGTACCACGCAAAAGCTGACTTACACAGTGTGTGTGGGCTTGTACCTTGTCTTACTAATCTGCCAGGGCCTGATCTCTCACTCTCTCTCTCTCCCTCTATCTCTGACAAGTTGTTTCACATTCCTGAAACCATACCCCATGACATGCTTAAAGTGACCCTCTCACTTTCACTGTCCTCAAATTCCTGGAAACACTACAGTATGTGACATCACAAGACTGATGTCTCTATTACCTGTTGCATTTGAAATGTAATATATACAGTATTAATGCAATATAATATACATAACTTTGTCTTCAGAGATGTGTAAAGACCTTTCATAATGAAGTGTTATGTTTTTATTACCTTGGAATGAGCTAAATACATCTACATACACCGCGGATTCTCTTGCATGGGATTCGCCATGTTGTTTCTACTGTATCCTAAAGGGACACACTGCTCTACAGAGTGCTTTTCTATTATTTATTTTCTACGTTATCTCCATCGGGAAAGAAGTTTAAACGTGACAACATCTTAATGCTGTGTCAGCCAACGTAATGCTTTGAAAGGAAGGGGGAGCATTGGAGTGAGTCGTTGGTTGCAATGCGTAACATCACCGCTAGATGTTGCTACATTTCATACACTGGAATTTCATTAATTTGGTGAATATGTACAGATAGCAACATCTTGTTTGTGGTTACACAAAGTTGCAGTGACATCCTAGATGCAAAAGTTACAGATTGCCGGATAACATCCCCCATCATTCTTTATCCATTAATATCCTGGCAATATTCTTGTACTGTGGCTCTCACATTTTTTTTGGAAAATGTAAAGATGAACTTTTCTATTTCTTAGAATTACAGCATTTGTATATGTATGTGACTAATTTATCTTCTGAATCCCAAGATTGGCTGTACAAATGAATAATGGCATGCAATAATGATGTTATCCTTATGGATGAACTTGCTACCCTGTGCTGCGGTGATAGCTGCCCACTGCTCCGAGTGTATGTGTGTTCACGACTTGCTGTGAGTGTGTTCACTACTTTCTGAATGGGTTAAATGCAGATTTCGGGAATGGGTCACCATATCTGACAAATAGGTCACTTTCACTTTCATTTGTCAGGTCTGTCTGCAGATAGGTGGGTCAGACTGATTATGACTGGAAGGAAACAGCACCCTGACAGCATCTCCACCCTGATCCGAGATAATGTGACGCATGTAGAAAAAACAGCATGCAGCAAACATAACATCAGGTGTTTGCGAAATACAATAGCGTCAAAGGGTGTGAGTGAGTGGCACTGTGATTCCAAAAACACAGACAAACACAATACACAGGTTGTTCCAGGGGGTGCTATTACCTCCTCATCACACATTCATGTGTAATGCAGCCATTGTTGCAAAAGCAGAGCAGCTCATAGTTCACATAGTTCTGTATGTATGTGTATCATGGTTAACATTATCTCTGTGTGACAGCAATGATGATGGGAACCAAATAGCAAGCCCAGAAAAGAGATCTGCTCTCTTTGGGTCATTTCTCAGGGCAGCAGGAAGCAAACGCCTCACTGGGTTAAAGTTCATCCATGAAATCCACCAGCCATCTGATCCACTCACAGACACCCAGCTCAGAGGTCAAGGATGTTTAAGCAATAAAACATTCCTGTGGTTTTGGAGAGTGATTCCCCACATTCTTATCTTGGAGATGATCCCTTTCAGCGCTGATGGAACAGCTACAGTGTATGGTACTGCAAGCAAAACATGACAATATAAACGTTTCTAACAGACATTTACAGAATGTAACAAAAATATTAATGGATGGATTGACACTTGCAAATGGATTGGTTCACACGGTGCTCAAATTTATGATACTGATTTTAAGCCTCTATCAGCACACACTTTTATTGTCTCCAAAAGGCATTTTTGCAGACAAAGTGTGATTTCACATTTGATGATAGTTTTGTAGCTCAGAAGTAAATATCTAACATAAAAAACAGTCAAAAGTTCCACAATTAGGAATAAAACTAATCCCCATCAAAACAATGAAATACCACAACTGTAATTGTGGGAATTAAGTTGTGACTATATTTAAGCACCTTCAAATCAGCCACCCTTTGCCTAGAATTTGCAAAATGTTTGCAGAAAGTTGTCATGATCGCGGTGGTGAGACACGGAGAGAGGACCCAGGTGCAGACAGCGGGTAAGGGGTTAACAGAAGACTAATAAAAAATACATAACAAAACCAACAAGGGGGTAACGTAACAAAACACAGGAAAATAATAACATGACAACACAGGACAGGACTAAGACTAATTACACTTAAACAAGACTAAAATGAACTTTAAACATGAAATACAAAACTAGACTACACTAGACTAGACTAACATAGGAACTCGCCCAACAACCACAATGAACCAGCACAAGACATTAAAAAAGGGAGCAAATCATGAGGGGAACCAGTGTAGGGCATGAAGCAATAACAAGGAAACGAGAGGATGGGAACAGAGACGAGACCGGAGAGAGCATATGGCAAGCCTAATAAACAATAGTCGCCTCTCTCCACATTAAACATGAGGTTCTGTCATGATCCTGCCACTAAACAAAGAGAAACATGACTTGATGCGACAGAATCATGACAGAAAGTGCTCAGGGATATACCTTGTGCTTTCTGCTGTTGGTTTGAGGTTGTTTTAATATGTTCTAATATCTTGACTCATATAATCAGAACCATTAGTCAGACAATCTGTCTCTCCCACTCAACGATATATCATATTCATCACTCTGATAGTATCACTCTGATCTCATTAATTTCAGTCTGATGATCATGTAGCACAACCCGGGGACAAGTAAACTGAATGAAAAAAACGACAGTACATTTACATAAAGTCATTTAGCAGACGCTTTTATCCAAATCGACATACAAAGAGTTCAGGGAGCAATAAGCGATAAGTCATACATGAGCAAGAGAGAAAGAGAGAGGGTTAGTGTACATTAATTTTTTTCCATTTGTCTGTCAAGTATAGAAGATGGGTTTTAAGTCGTTTTTGAAGGTTGTGAGAGATGTGGTTGACCGGACCGAGTTAGGAAGAATGTTCCACCAGGAAGGAGTTGTGAAGGAGAATGAGCGGGAAAGTGATTTACTGCCCTTATGAGAAGGCATTACAAGGCGCAGCTGGTTTGCTGAACGCAGGGTTCTTGATGGGGTGTAGGAGTGTAGGAGGATGTGAAAGTATGCCAGTGCAGATCCAGTGATAGCCCTGTAGGCAAGCATCAGGGACTTGAAGCTGATACGGGCTTCAACAGGTAGCCAGTGGAGAGAGATGAAAAGGGGTGTCACATGAGCCCTTTTAGGGTGTTGGAAGACGAGGCATGCTGCTGCGTTTTGAACCAGCTGGAGTGGTTTGATAGCCTTTGCAGGAAGACCAGCAAGGAGATAATTGCAGTAGTCTAACCTTGAGATTACCAGGGCCTGGACAAGGAGTTGTGCTCAGTGAGATAGGGTCTAACCTTTCGAATGTTGAATAAGGCATATCTGCATGATCGCGTTTGTCTTTGCAATGTGATCATTGACGGACAGCTGTTTATCAAATATGACTCAGAGGTTCCTGGCTGTTTTGGAAGGAGTGATTATGGTATTGCCAAATTGGATGGTGAGATCGTGTTGCACCTTGGGGTGTGCCGGAAACACAAGTAGTTCTGTCTTGGCCGGGTTCAGCTGGAGGTGATGCTCTTTCATCCAAGCTGAGATGTCTTCTAGGCAGGCTGTTATGCGAGCTGCTGCAGTGGTATCGTCTGGGTGAAACGAGATGTAGATCTGGGTGTCGTCAGCATAACAGTGATGCGAGAAGCCGTGTGCCTGTATGATGGGTCCCAAGGATGTAAACAAAAAACTGGGAAATGTCCAACATTTTAAATCCTAGCTAAATCACATGAAAGATATAAAATAGCAGCGCATGTCTCAAAGCAAAAAGAGGCCAGGGATCACAGGGAACTGTAATAATATTTCAGGTGTAAATTAATAGTGAGCGATAAACATCTATGACCATCGCTGTGCCCCAGGTTAGATTTTGTTGTTGTGCTCAACAAATTGGCACATGTCACCTTGTCATACTTCCATTAGCAGTGGTGACAGACAGGAAGAAGGAACATCCATTCTGGTTGCTAGGCAATGGACCATCACTAACACCGTGTCCACACGACATGACACACAGGTCATTCTAATGGGATCTTGCCGCATCCAGTGTAGACAAAATCTTAAATTTGAATGGGTTCTAATGCGTTTCTTATGTCTTTTGTCGAGTCGTGCCGGTCGCGTCTGATGTAGACACGTTGTGAGAGTACAGGGGATCCTGATGAGGGAAACATTTGAAAAATCATCCACTGTCAACATCCTTGATATAATGCTCTGCACTTCCTGTAGTTTGTAATGATTATGATCAATCATTTTTTATGTTCCAATATTAAATTGCTTGAAAAAAAACAATCCAATTTACTGTAAGGTTTCTTCATGGTAAAAAAACATACTTGAGAGATAAACACAAAACTGGAGACTTCCTCCTGTACTTTATTATGCACACACTGATTCATTAATAGCTTAAAATATTTGTTAATCTTCAGTGTGATTTTCATGAGAAGTTACATGCTTTTTATCTGTAAGTATTCTTCACTAAGTGTTAGCATTCAATAAGTGCTTTCATGTTCTTTTAAATATAACCTCAATGCACTCTGCGAGCAACCACATGCGCTCTTAAACGTGCTTGTGCATGCGATACCATCTGCTAAATCTATTGATCCAGAGTTATTAAGCACACAATCAATGCTTTCGCTTTTGTATTGAAGCCACACTGACTCATGCACTACCCTGACCATGAGATGAACTAAAACAATCCACATATGAGATATGATAAATACATGTAAAACTGCCTGAATGTGCCGTAACTGTTTGTTTTTGCATTCATAAGAATCAATGCATTGTTTGTCAGCAATAAGGTTTCTGCAAAATGTTATCACTGAATAATACCTGCAACTAGTCTCAACTTTGTTAATGAAAAGTATTATGTACAAATTATAATTGAAGGTTTGGAATTATTGCCATTTTATGCAATTGTCCTGCAGGATGCTTTGTGTTAAAAGACCACACCCTGCTGTATTGTTGTGTAGAAAAAAAACATGAATATGTATTATGTGGGTGGGCAATAGAGGATAGGGACAAACCACGGGAAGCGATCTACACCCAACATATCCGCTGTTCCAGAACCAGTCACACCCTGCCAAAAACTGTCTTTGTACTACGAATCAAAACCTGACTTTATATCTAAATGCTGAAGATGCTGCTGATAACTGTAATAAAAGCATCTGAGGTCTAAAATAATTGAAGTTTTAGAAAACTTATAGAATTATGATATATTTATATGTTTAATGCAAACGTTCAGACGGTTTCAATTGGAGATTAATTCAATTGAAATGAATACAGCACTGTGTTGTGAATCAATGTGCCATCGAAAAGCACTTTACAAATCAAAATTAATTCAATTAAATTGAAGTGTAAAAACTGTGGGGATAAATCACTGATGCTTATTAGTAAGTTGTACATTTTAAAAGCTTACAGACTCTTTATACTCTACTGCACTCAATGGTTATTCCATCCTATAATGGCTCTGGCCACTTTCTGGGCTTTAGCCTGATTGTCTCTCATGCAAAACTCAAGTAATTGGATGAAGGTGCTCAATTGGATGGCTGACGATCGAGCCAATGTTTGGAAAGGGGGTTACATCCTGCTTGTGCCTGTAGTGTTTTCCTGCAGGAGGAGCTTGTCCTAGAGGAGGCCGAGCTTAACCTTGACCTCCAGACCCGTGTGTGTTAACGCTGATAAATGAGCAGTGTGTCATAGAAGTGTCACTCTCTCCTCACAGATATTTGTGAATAACTCAAACAAACCCTCCTGACCTCTTCTGACCTCCAGTTTGCCATGGATGCCACTGCAAGCTTGTTAAATTAAACATGCGATGGGGTCCCATGCACTTCTAAAACAAACCAGGTTTTTATAAACCTGATCCTGCAATGCATGCTGTAAGAGAGGTCTCACATGAAGATATTCTCTTTTTTATACTAATTGTTAGATTATCTGTAGTCGATGGTGTTGTCTCAGGAACCCTTTCTACAGTTTAAATGCATTTCAATCCGATAATAGCCTGTCACTTAATGTACTGTATGACTGATCTGATTTGGTGCTAACAGAGAGCCTACTCAGTTACTTACAGCCATATCAGAAGTCATTGATATAATGTGCGTGATATAAGAGAATTTCAGTATGTGCATTATGTTTGGTAAAAACACTTTAAGCGCGTAAACCACGTTTGCTCATTTATACAAATTATGCTCAATCTCATATGATGTAACTGTTAAGCACATTAACCAGATTTGTATGTTGTTTTTCATTGTGGCAGATCATGGAGACAAGAAAAAAAACATTTACAGAATATTTCATGTCATTTTAATTGTTACATCGTCTTGTGGTATTATATTTGAACATTTTTGTCAAATAGCTGCCTCAGTTAGTGCTAAAAATATTTATTTTTATATGATCCCATTTTAACAGAATGGATAAGTACACTCATTACCAAACTCTATATTACTATATAGAATTAGGACAAAGCACAATACAGACATGTTGACATACATCTGATAAATATATTTTGACCTGCATTTTCTCTCTCATTGTGTTCTGAGAACAGGATTTCCTCCAGACACAAAGGTTTAACAGCGGCTATACTGATTGAACAAAATCACAAAACACACTCACGGACATTCCTGTTATTCATACCAAAAGTCTTGTCATATTTGCGCAAACGTCAGATGGTCACAGCGTACTTGCAATAGTTCATAAATATAAATAGAATTCTGGACTTAATAATTCACAAAAAATTCACTTATTTTGTTTAAAAGCAAAAGTACCAAAAACATATCTATTTTAAGTCTTGGAAGGCTATACAATACAGGTATAATGTAGTAGCTTTGTGTGGGAAACAAGTGGCAACATGTCTGTTTTTCAATAAAAAACAACCATCTACCCAAATGGGCATGCAAGCACTTGGCATCAATGTAACTGATGTCTTAACACACCATGTTGTGGTGTTTATTTTGTCTTTGCTGTCTATTTTGTCTATGTCAACAAACACCTTAAGCCTTTTTACACTGAAGAAAAAGCCATGTTTGAAATAACATTACAGAGAGTAAATTAGTATTTTATGGCAAACTATTTCTTAAAAACAGTTGAAAGATGTTAATTTGAGTTTGAAGCAGATTGTTCCTCTTACCTCTCCGTAGTCTGTGGTGAGGATGAGGGTTTGCTCATCACAGCAGCTGACGGTGGACGGCAGGAGCTGCTCCTTGTCTCGCACCCAAACGCGAGCACCCTGAGACACATACAGACAGACAATTAAAGCAAACTGGAGAAAGATCTGACTTATTAAAATCACCTGTGGTTGCTATAGAAACCAAATATGTATGCATACGGATGGGAACTTTACTTTACATACTTCTAAATGGGCTAAGGACAGAACATGATGAAGGGAAGTTGTAAGAATTTCAATTGACACAAGGAGAAGTTGTGTGGTTTGCCCTATATGAAAGCAGTTAACCATAGCCCAACCTTTAAATCCTGCCATGATCCCTCTCTTTCCTTCACCATTATAAAAAAATATTTGCTCATCATTCATTTCTCGGACAGTGGTGCATTTGAAATCTTCTTGTCAACTGGTGTTTGTGGGTATATGCGGGCAGCAAAGAAATACTATTTATGCCTACAGCACATGGTGCAGACAAAGACCTCTGAGGGCATCAAACTATATCCTATTCTATTTTTAAAAAGAGATGTTTGTTGCTCATGTCAGTGTTAATAAAAAAGCTCTATAATTAAAAGAAAATTAGCAGTGCTTGCCCATGTAAAACAATCAATGCTAAAACAGAATTCCAAATTATGGTTAAAAATAAATGTTATATCATCAATATACTTCAAACGCTACAACTTAAAGGAAAAGGTCACTAAAAAGTGTAACAACACTGACCCCCATTGACTGGCATTGTGTGGACACAAAACCACAGAGACATTTATCAAAATATCTTCTTTTGTGTTTCACAGAAGGGTCATACAGACATTTAACATGAGGGTGAATAAATTATGACTAAAAATATATATATTTCGGACTTATATTTCGGAACTATCCCTTTAACAATATTTCCTGTTAACAAAACAGCTGCTATTAAAGGGTGACCCAAATATGCTTTTGTCTTCAGCCTTTAAACACAGTGATGACTTCCATGTTTTTGATCAGGACGCCAAGAATGCAGAAATGAAGATGCAAAACAGGAAAAGAGGCTTCAGAGACCAGTAGTCATTTCCTGCTGTTGTTAGCCATGCAGACTCCTTGTTATATAGCACCCAGGTCCTTCTCATTTGTAGTAAAGACGGTCACACTAACACTGGCAGGCACAGATCTTCACAGCGCACGCATTTAGATGACCAATGAAGTGTTGAAAGAGTAGTTTGTCCAACAGCACATGAGAACCAAAGGATCAATGAGAGCAGCGTCCAGCGCGAAACCCAAGCCCCAAGGTCAGGGCTCAGAGATATCAATCCTCATTAACTATTAACAACAAGCTGACATGTGCAACAGCGACGGGTTCCATTGGCCGCACGTGCAGGCATGCACACAATATATAACCACTATTTCCAAAACACGCTGTATGAAGATGATCAAAGACACAAGATACGCTGGATCATAATGAGGCCAGACAGATTAAAGTTCAAGTTGAGGGTAAAAATAACCTGGTGTTTGGCATGCCAGACAGGTAAATCCATGTTATGCCCAGGAAAATTAAGATGATCGTCTGGTGAAGTTTAAAAACACTATTGAACTTAAAATAAAAACAAAAATGGTCATAGTAACTTAAGCTTTCAAACATTATAATGAAGGCAACAAAAGGCGCTGTCGGTCTGTGTACCCTCATATAAAACAATGTGTTTGATTTAGAAAAATGTGGCGCTTTTAAAAAATGTCTCTTTTTAGAAAGCCATCTTTGAGAATACAATAGTGTTATCGCTTTACTTAGTGCATTATCTCCTGTGTCAACACAGTGAATGCAGGCTTGTATGCTTCTTTAAAAGCCTCGCTAAATGTAGCACTAATGCTCGGGGGCCTACGGGACTGAGTTAAAGGGCATTAAAAAAAGGAAAGAGATGAGAAGAGAAGCTAAAACTGTATTCTAATGTGTGTCCCATTACAGAGAAACATTAAACAATACATTTTTCTTCCACATTAAATCATCACAAAAGAATGACAAGACTAAACACGATTAAAATTCTCCACCCGCTAGCATGTGCCACATAGGCGTGCCCTCCGGAAGAAAAATCAGCTTTGGATAACACAATGGCATTATTTACAAAGACGATAAAGCGTTTTTTTTATTTATCTAAAATCAAGAATCAGATGTGATGGGTCAGACAGGTCTACAACTGGCACCGGACACAGAAAAGCTGTTTTACGTGATGAGACTGAGATACATGTTTTTTATTACAGCTGAAGCAGGTCTGCGGATTTAGGAAGATGAAGTGCTTTTGTTACATAACTCTGAATTATAACGTTCAGGCTTTATGGCACGTGGAGTCGTGCTTCAATTACTTTCCTTGTGAGAAGATTTTCTCTTATGGAAGTAAACATGAGCTGATCCGCTTATTTTTTCTTTTTTGTTAATTGATAAATAAATAAATATGCTCAGAATAAAGACTGTTAGTGTATGCAAGTAAATACAAGCAAACATGACATATCATAGCCTACCAAAACTTTTTTTTGTCAATTTACTCCAATGCATTTGGGTAGGGCACTCTTTTAAATTGAGGTCAAAAAGGCAAAATATGCCCATGAACTGAAGAGGTTAAAAACCCATGCTGGAAATCATTTAGCAGATAATTCTCCCAATACCGTCTGTGCAAATTAACAGGAATGATCCCTCGTATCATGGGGTTTGTTGAGGTTCTGATAACTTTTCCAGACATGATTTTCACTTGATGAGGATTACATGGGTCCTAAAATAATACTTTATCCCACACCATATTTACAATATGCAGCAGAACATCATATGGCAGGCCAACAAAGGGTCATGGGAAATCATAGGGTAAGCTCTTTTGATTTGGCAAGCACACACCCAGAACACCCTAGCAACCACATAGCAACGAGGTACAAACCCCAGCAATGCCCTGGCAACCAGCAACAACACCCTATCATTAAAGAAACCCATTGTGCCCCACATCATCCCCCCAAAAAATAACAGTGATCATGTCATCTATTTTTAAGTCATTCTGAACAGCATAAATTCCAGCGTTTCATATTTATTTTGAGTCAACTCAAAAGGGAAGAGAAAGTCTGAACTTCTCTCCTATAATAATCCCACTTTAATGACAATGTTTGAAAGCAGACATGTCTCCACTGGCACGGCTGGAAAACCGCTGTGGCCCGCTCTGTGATGTCATACATTATGTGGTGAGGTTAAAGATTTTCCAAATGAGAGCTTCATGATGCTGCATGCTTTGTGCATGGGCTGCATTGTACTGTATACGCAACAGATGGTCACAGAAACACAAACCTCCTTCCATTCTCTCCTCATTTCTTTCCCCACCTTTCCATCACCTCGGCCGCCTCAAAACAGAATGGTCATGCTCGGGTCCCAGGGGCAACCGAGCGGATATCCCTCAACAAAAGCCAGCTGGGCAGCTTAAGAGTTTGTCAAAGTCTGACTGTCAAAGTGCAGCACACGTGCAAACAAAATATTCGGTTTATACTTAACGACATCAATAGAGTTTTTGCTTTACATTAACATCAGCAACTTGATCTAATTTAAATATTAATCAATTATTTAAAGACATGGACTTGACACATGTCATTCCCCAGCTTATTTTGTCCATTATTTCCCATACTTTCTACACACTATGACTATCAATACAAGACACAATAAGCAAAAGTAAAAAAATAATAAAGAAATAAACCTACTGTAAGGCAATGGTTAAAGTGATAGTTCACACCAAAAATGAAAGTTCTATCATCATTTACTCACCCTCTTGTCATTTCAAACCTTTTTTTCATTTGTAGAACACATAAGAAGATACTTTGAAGAAAGTCGTAACTGAACATCACTGACACCCATTCACCTGTCCTGTGTATTTCTTTGGAGGATCCATTGACATAATTCAATATTATATACATATCTATGTCTTCAGAGGTGTATAAAGACCTTACATAAGGAAGCGTTATATTTTTATTACCTTAGAATTAGTTATTTCTATCTACATACACTGCGGGGTCCCCTTGCATCGAATTTGCCATGTTGTTTCTACAATAGCCCTAAATGGACATACTGCTATACAGAGCATGTTTGTAAATACGTTATCTCCTTCTGCAAAGAAGAGCAAACCTTGCGATATCTTAGCATATCATAACCTCACCACTAGATGCTGCTAAATTTAATACACTGGACCTTTAACAAAATACAAGAGACGTTTACTCAGCTGTTACTGCTCCAAACTTACAAAAAATAGCCCAGTGTAATTTTAAAATCAGAAAACACATTTTCAAGCATCGTGTGACTCTGAAACCTCTTCTATTACCGCTGTGTGTTTAACAGCACCGAATTTGGAGGTGATTTGCTTATTAATGAGCGTGAATCATTCATGAGAATACACAGCTCAAGGTGGCGTGTCTCATTCTCCTTGTGGCAGGTAGCCCAAGACCAAGAGTATCAAGTGATCCAATCAACTCAACAAAAGAAAACTAACCAACTTCCACAAATGAAGACAAAGACATTTGCCATGTTTTTCCGATCACACACCACTATGTGGCATTTCAGTATTTTAGTACACAGGTTTGTTTGAGAGGAGCTCCAGGGGTCTTTGCCAATATTATAAAGCTTCTTTTTCAAAGCAGCTGGTCACGCTCTGTCTCAATGGCATCCCTGCACACTATTTAGATTACAAACAGCGACACTTATTCAAATTACCATAACAATACCGAAACCTCCGTTGACCTCTGGCTTTCCTTCAGAGCAGCTGTGCAGATGTGAGGAGCACTTCACATCATTGATGACCTGTGCTGATGTGAGCAGTAAAAAGTCTGATATAGACTGCATGAATAGAATTATTTCCTGATATTACATTTAGAGTACATTTATACACGTGATGCCCTATACAAAGTGAGTTACAGGACATTCCAGGTATACATTTTCGGTGTTTCGTGGGAATTGATCAAATATTCTATAGAAAGTTTAATGGATTTAATGGTTATAAGGGGAATTTTATTGGATTTAAAGGAAACTATAATGTTGTCTACTGGTATGTAATGGATTCTATTAGTGGGGTTTTTTTGGGCACATGTGAACCAATAGAACACCATTAAATCCAAATACCCAACAACACACTACAAAAAGGAATTTGTAATGGTTTTAATAGGGGGGGAAAAAAGCTAATGGTTCATAATGGTATATTAATTTAGTAACAAATATTTTCAAAAACATGCAATTAAAACCAAATTTTTTCTATATCAAACCAGTCAGCTTCCTCAGGTTGACCTGTTTCAGATTTGGGAATTTGACCTGTGGATTACTGAGAGATTGGAATGAAGAGGGATTGGTCAAGAAATGAGTGAGATTAGAGGCTGGAGTTGGATTGGATAACCTGAAACTGATGAGAGAACACAAGGATGAGAGATCATTGCTGTTGAACATCCAAAGCCCTTCCGAGTTTAAACCTACAGATGGGCTTTGATGAGGATAGTCTTAATATTAAAGAAATAGTTCACCTCAAAATTTTAATTCTGTCATCATATCTTAAATCTTATGTTGTTCAAAACCTGTATATAACTCTTTCTTCGGTGGAACACAAAATAATATATTTTAAGAAATGTATCATGGATCTGTCTCCATACAATGGACGACAATGGGAGCTGATGTTTTTAGGTCCCAAAATTCCTCAAAATATCTTCTTTTGTGTTCTGTAGAGGAGAGTTATACAGATTTGAAATTACATGAGGATGAATATATAATTTAAACAAAAGAATAGGTGATTTAGGGTTGGTCATCGTTTGAACTTAAGTTATTCCTATTCTGCTTATCAATTCCGATTCTTATTGATTCCCAGTTTCGATTCCACAGTTGAAGTAAAAGATTTAGATATCAACGTGTATGGTCAATTAGCCTACTTATTGACTGGTTTGTTAAAATATATATATTTATGAGTTCTGTTAAACACATAGAGAAGAAAGCATGTTTTGTCTGATTGTCTGAATATACTTACAAGAATTGATAAGATACATTTTTATTTAAAGTATCTGATTCATATTCTTTTCAATTCCAAATTGGAATTGATTTCCAACCCTAGTAATGATGGTCAACCTGTCTAATATTTGAGTTTACAACTACTAGGCGGTTTTGGAACCATGTTAATGCCGATCTCCAATCATCTGTGCAAAAGGAAATCCTTCGATTTCACCAAAATCACAAGAACATGTATGCCACACAAAATATTCACAAATCACAAGTCTAGTTGGAGAGGGGAAACTGTGACTACTGTGCATCAGAGATCAGTGAAACCAAGACAACTCCCCCAACCCCATGTCCTCAGCCTCCATCGACTTCTGTGACATCATGCAGGCCACACCTCAAATCTGGGTCACAACAGCAAAGGATGTTTAAAATGCAATAGGATTGAGTGGGGCCATTTGACGGTCACACGATGCTGAGCTCAAACATTATCAAACAAATTTCCGGAATTACCCCAACAAATGTCCTCACCTAACGTGCAAGCAATACATTTACCACATTAACAATTGAGAACATGTTAATCCGCAGTTGAATGGACAGTAGTGAGCAGTAGAAGGGGCAGTGTTTTGTACAGGATCAGATAAACAGCCTTGATGTTCCGTCACCACGCTGACAGCAGTATGAATAAATGATGCTCGAGTGCAGTTGATAAGAAATTAGCTAATGGAGAGCCTGTAGGCCCAGGGGAGGACACTTCCCAGACTTCCCCCAGACCACACAATAGAGAGAGAGTGCTGTTAGCATCCAGAGATGCTGATACTTAATGGTATTAACCTTACAACTGAGATGTTGACTGATTTGCATGAAGCACAGCCTGGAGACAGTGATTAAAGGTACGCTTTCATTTACACTCAGTATGAATGAAGCCTGTGGATAAATGTTTTGTAGTCAAGTTCTGTGTGGACAAACACATACTGTAGCTGTAAACCTTAAAAGGATAGTTCACCCAAAAATAAAAATTATTGCATCATTTATTCACCCTCATGTCATTCCAAACCTGTAGGACTTTCTTGCTTCTGCAGAACATAAAAGACATTCTTTTTAAGAACTTGGTAACCAAACAAAACTGGTCCCCATTAACTTCCACTGTTTGAGCACCACTTTCCTTAAAATATCTTATTTTGTGTTTTACAGATATATATACAGGTTTTGTTAATAGGGATAATCAAAGGGATAATAACCAAACAGATCGTATTCCCCATTTACTGCCATAGTAGGGAAAATAAATATTATGGGAGTCAATGGGGGATGAGATCTGTTTGGTTGCTAACATTCTTCCTAATATCTTAACCAAGACATTTCTACAAGTTTGGAACAATCTGAGGTAAATGGTGACATCCTTTTATTTTAAGGTGAACTATTCCTTTATGAGGTTGAATGTATTACGATAGAATTTTTATTTTTGAGAGCACTATTCTTGTAAACCAAGCTAAATACTTTATTCCTTATAAATAAACAACAAGATGGTATAATCTAAAGGTATAATCTATTGCAAATCTCACTTAATATTGTTAAATAGAAATACATGTCTTAAAGTAGAGAGTAGGTTATATCTTCCTGGTCATTGAAGAAACAAAGCTGAAGTTTAATAGCAATACCAAAATACCCAGTAAGATATCAAAACCTCATTGCTGGTCATTAACTGGTCTTGACTTTTTATGTTGAAAATGGGAAAACTGGAAAAAAACCTTACTTTGTTCAAACACAAAATAAGAGATTTCATAGGTCTGTTTTCAGTCATTACAATCACAGGCTTTAAGAAGTCTAATACCACTGTACTGTATCACTACACATTTCCCATAAATCTGTACAACATCTGTTGAGGTTAGATTATTGCTGCTGCATAGACTCCGTCCAATGTGGGGAGCCAACAAAGCAATAAATGTTGACTGATGCATCAGTGTCGAGTAAGTGCTTCAAATCATCAAATAACGACATCAAACCAAATGAAAATACTTGTTTTTAGCCATTTGTGAGCTAAAGGTATGCGTCCCTCTGGTCTGTACATAACATCTGCAACTCAGTAAATATGAGACAGAGTGCCACACAAGTTGTGATTTCCACTGAGAATATCATGTAAATGTAATTTCTCCACCGCACTAATGAGACTTGTACACACAATCATACTTATTCAACTCTTTGTCAGGGAATAACTTGAAACTTGCTTGTTTATGATGTTAACTGCTAAGCATAACTGATGAATGTGTCACAAACAAACAAATAACTTACAGTTATTTTCATTGATATGGCTTCACTCTTACGGGATGACAGTTCACATCATGTAAATGTTTGGGCTTAACTCTGTTTTGATGACCGATGTCTGTAATCCACATGTCGTAGACGGCTCTGGTTCATGTCTTAATCACAGGGAAAGAACTCTTACTAAAAACGGAAACTCAAATTCTCGACCGGCTAAACAGTTATACTCTAAATGTGTTATTCTGAAACTAGGTTAGGCTTATGGACATTACTTTCCCATTATACATAGAATTTTCTTTTGCCATGTAATAATAAACAATCTATTAACCACTCAAGGACTTTAAACTGACGTGTGTAGGCTGTTTGTCTGTTATAGCTCTAGGGGTGTTTTGCATTGTATACCAGATTTTACATTTATATCATTTAGCAAACACTTACGAATAAGGGAGCATTCAATATTTTCTCTTAAAAATCAGTGTCAAATACAGCAGATTGACCTGTAAGTGAACATTTATAAATAATAAAAGTGATCATTTTTCATAATCAGCATTATCCTGTCACCAGTAGAGCTGGGACGTTCAGGTCGGGTCACAGGTGGTGAGATAGCATTTATGTGCTGTAACATTGGAGCTGTCTATTATGAAACAAATCATGGTGAAACAATCTTAAATTATGACAGCTGTGCAAACCTTTAATGTTCTTACATTAAATTCCCCTTAATACTATTTATTAAAATGAGATTGTACAATATCTAAGAAAACAAGATGAAATATTTATTACAAATTTGAATTTGAACATATTGTTGTACTTAACATATAACTGTTGTACAGTCACCATGTAAATTCAACATCCACCAATTCGACCACACCCAGTTTTATTTTTTGTGTTAAAATATGTTTTTGGGCCTTATCAGGGGTCCGTCTCTTGTGAACAGATGATTAAAATAGGCCTGATTGTGTTAATCAGAGCCTTTAAAGTCTGTCTGCTACACCCGTCTGCTCTGATTGCCCCGAGCTACAGCCACTGACAAGCCATATAATAATGCTTCACCATCACCAGAAGGACAGGAAGGATGGGAGGGAGGGATGGTACGGATATTGTGAAAAGGTGGGTCTATTTGACAAATATACTAGCCCTGAGGGGATGATAATTTGTACATATGGCTTATTACGTCAAAACAGACAATCATTCATATTTAATGGATATTTACACTGGAATATAACTCAGCTTGTTTTATATTGGAGGTTACAAACCCAATGTATTTTCACATCTCTGACAGAAACGGGAAGTGATCTTATACACTCACACAAATCTTAAAAAATATCTTGGCCAAACAATGTTCAAGCTGTAGTCCCTTCAGCTGCATGACTGGTACATTGGCACAAACTGGCCGCTAAAGGGATTTTACTTCCACATAATTTACCCCTTAGGCAAAACAAAAGCTGTGTTTAAATGGCTCAATTTTGCGAATCCACGACCAGCAGGGGGGCAGGAGCAGTGGCAGATGTACATACAACAGAGGGCAGAGGTACAGTATTAAGAAATGAAGGGGGAAGGGGTGTAGTACAAGGGGTGTAGTACTTACATATAAAAACATGACAAAAATGTGCTGTTTTAACTCTCAAAATACTTATTGAGTGTGACATGACATGAATGTAAATGTAAGGTCTTTTGTAGAGCTTTAATGCAATAGCACATAAGCAAAGTTGATGCAATAGCTAAAAACGTCTATGACGTCCCAACTGAGTAAACTCTATAGATCGCAAAAAATATAGCCTGTGAATATTAAGTTCTTAGATGTGGCTAGCAATAGCCATGACCATTGTGGATTACTGTGATTTCCTTATGCATGGTCATGTATCTCCATGACCGAAAGCAAAAATGGCCAGCTTTTAATGATAAAATGGGTTATATTGATGTTACAAATGTGACTTCAAAACCGCCTGCCTAAATACATGCAGATATTAAGATGTGAAGATTGAAATCCTGCCAGTGCTTGGATTGATTTTTGAAATTATATCTCTATTTCAACTGTTAAAAGAAAGTAAGTATATCAAAGCATCAGCACATTCAACACACCAATCCCTTAAAGCCCATAATGAGCAGGAAAAAGGGCAAGCTGGTGCAACAGATTGGCCACGCACAAGACCAATAAAGCCAACGGTCTGAACAAAGAGTCTCCGGATGAACCCATCTGGGTTTTGTGTCCAGATGCACACTGTACTATAAGGGTGTATTGAATATTCATGAAACATTGTGTATAGGTGTATATACATGTGGTGTGTTTTTTCACTTGCCACAAACATGTTACAAACTTGATCTCTGATGCGTTTGCAGCATACATAAAAAATGCACTGAAATGTAAAAATGTTCTGAATGAACATAATGCAGAATATGTCTATTTAGTGAAGCCACAAAACACTGTATCTGTCAGACAGACTAATAGAGCAGTATAGAGAATAGTCAACCCTTTCAGACTGCTGCTTACGTCTGGGCTGCATCGAATAGGATTATATGACCTTGTGGGATTGCCGCTGTACCCGGCTCGAAAACAGCTGACCAGTTTGAACTCATAACTCCTGCACGTGCAACAAGGCCCCTTGAAATCCACAACAGCTCTACTGTTGATGGGAACATGCTACATCTGTAGACATTTTGAAAAAACATTCACAGATTTTATTAGTTTATTATTATTTGTTTGTTATGTTTTTTATTATTTTTATTATAGTTTCACAATATACCTGTATTGTCAAAAAACGTGATATTAATAACAACGTTTAACAATTTCATGTGAATTCTACACTTGTGATGATAGCAAATATTCTAAAGATACATCGATATATCAGCCAATAATCGGTATTGGTCAATAAAAGCTATTTTCCACACTATCGACTATTTGTTTGAAAACATCCGATCATCAGGGCCAATGTATCCTGTCAATCAAAAGAGCACAGGAGAATGCAATGGATATAAAAGATGTTAACAAACATAAGTTTGATGTTCAATATTAATAGTAATTATATGAATTAACAACATTCAGAAAGTTTAAAAATATTAATCTTTAGAAATGGTATCAGCATCGGCAGATTTCACAAATATCAGCAATGGGTATCGGTGGAGAAATTAGTATCTGTGCATCTCTAAATATTACAATATTTTCAATATTCTTCTCAATAAAAGATGGGCCATAAAATGCTATACACTATAATTTTGCACAAACAAAACAGGTGTGGCAGAGAACAGGATCAGGAAAACAACAGTTGTATTGTTTAGTCTTCCTGTCTTGCACACCCAACAAAGCACAAATGGAAAAGCTCTGATTTTACTTGCTGCCAATATCTCAGTGCCAACCCACAGCAAAGCATTCAATAAGAAATACCTTAAATCTCATTCACAAACTGTATCGACACTGTGGCCAACAAAATAAACTGTCATCTACCAACAAATAATTTATTGCTGCCATGTCACCGCATGAATTACTGATAAGCGACAGCAATGCTTTGAGTCACAGGTTGGAAAGCACTCAATCTATATAAGGCTCATTGTGTGAAACCCAAACCAGAAGAAAGCTGTAAGTGACCACCCTGGCTTGGAATCTCGGGTCAGGGTTAAGAGGACCGGTATCCTCCGGACAGGAATGTGTCTGGAAAAGGAATCCGGTGTTGAATGCGAGACACTCTTCCGCTCATCGTTTTAAAAGGTGTTGCTCTTTTAAACCAAGGCAGCTGTTGCTTCAGACAACACCATCGTTTCACCTATCCTTTTTTAGGTTGCTACTATGGAGAGGATTTTGTGGGTATTTTTAACATAGCTGACACTTGATGTATCCCTGGCTCTATTAGGATTGTACAGCATTCTTCAGGTTGGTATGCGAGCAGGAAATACCAGGCAATTTTTAACCAGGTCTGTGCCTTCACCAGACTAGCTAGCTTCAAGTGGAAGATATCAGTATGAGAACATGCTGTTTACTTAAAATGTAAAAATGACTCAAGAGAATCAAAGGGTTAAGTGAAAGTGACCATTGTCACAGGTGATGTGCCGAGCAAAACGGGAAGCTTCGTGCTTCATAAATCTCTCCATGAAAGGGTGAACCCACCAGTGCGCCTGGGACCGTCACTGTAATCCTAGGCGCAGATCTCATGATCTATAGGCGTGGATAGGTGAGCACCAGCAGGAAGGTCTGATTGACCCACACTGAGTATTTAGTCAATGACTCATCAGATGGGAGAGGATGGATGAGGGATTTTCTGAGCAAGAACATGACCTGGGGAGTTTAGGGATTTAGCAATATTGCGCCTTGTCCCATGTGTAGATTCAGACGAGATGTGAGGTAATGCTTGATATATCAGTGAGATAAAATCATTGGAATGTTAGTTTAACCCTTGTCATGATTTACAAACCTAAAGGCTTCACATCCTCATGCCTGTATAATTGTTCTTTAGATCCAAGAGTGACTGTAAAAATACTTTTCACATTTGTTAAATTCCAGATTAATTAAAGCCACTGTCCGCTGTGCTGAGTAAAGAATGGGAATTTCCTCTTCCTCCCACGTATATAAATAATGTTTAATTAATTTCCTCTTCCTCCCACGTCTATAAAAAATGTTTACGTTGAGACCTCTAAGCCTCTTCATTCTGGCCGTATACATGTGAGTCCAAGCCCTTATATCAGATACGGCGCAGACGTCTCTATCCACCCCAGACAGATGTTTAATCATTCTTGGCATTAACACTTGTCCTCCAAAGCTCCGCACTACACTGTACTTACGTCCCTGGATGCTGAATATCCTTTTGTCATTGCATTTGTGGTTTGTGCCGCTTGTCTAATGACAAAGAAGCATGATTCTGCCACTTCTATATATGAAGTAATGGGTTGTGTGCGAAACAGCTGACAGTGACCAACTGCCGCAAGGATTTTTTAATAGGACCCTAAAAAAAGTTTAGACCACCAGAAGGAGAAAACAACACGGGTAGCGTTTGGCAAAAAGCAAGAAAAGGAAATGCTCACCCAGAAATGAGCAATCTGAAAGCGTTTATTTACCCCACATGTCGACTCAAACCCATATGCTGTTACCTTTTTCTGTGGAACACAGATGTTTTTGATAATACTTTATTGATGTTAGTTTTAGATGTTTTAGAGCTTGACAGACATGAACTGTCACTGACATGCCTTATAAATGACAACTAGGTAAATAAATAACTTTTATGTTATTTTTTGATAATCTATTCCATTAAACCATACTACCACTCTGATACTGTAAATCTACCATTCTGGTGGTCTCAACTCTCAAGCTTTTGGAGTAAGGGGTTTACAGTGCCACCAGAATGATATAGCAAAATTGAATTTATACTGGTGGAGTGGGTCAGTGTGTTCTCTGTGAGGTCTAAGCTTTCGTTGTCAGCGGGTCTGTTCTCTGCCTGACAGACAGTGAACAACAATGAACAGAGGAGGAATTTCACATCCCTTACATGAAACATCCTGGGGGTCTGAATCACAAGGCGTTTGTAAGCATTTTTACTTCAGATCAAGATGGTACTTTGTTCACCCCTGTCCTGAAAGCAGATCTTCAAAGGCAACGAGCTTGTGTTAAATAACCTTTGAACTTGATACTGTAGGTGTGAGAGGGGCTTATATTTTGCTCATCTGGAGTGACAGAGTACCTTTACAGATTTAACACCTAATAACGAACCATGTGCACCTTTCAGACTTATAGACCATGTAGTTATTCAGCAAACTAATTAAATTCTTTGTAGCCTAATAATTTTACCATAAAAGAGTATATATAAATATAGATGAACATTTGAGTTTCTTTATAATCACAGTAAAGTCTAAAGGCTAAGTCATTCAAACTCAAAGCTCACGAACATGCATTTAAAGGTGAAAGCTATAAATAAAAAACGGAAATATGACCGATCGTTACAATGGTGTGGTTCATTTTTTTTCTTACCTCAACAAAAAAGGTATCCATCTCTGTAAATCCTACAGTCCCGGTTTTGATGTGTTTAGGGTACCACTGACTCCTCACACTTTATAGATGCTCCACATTCACGCGGCATTCACTCAGCACAAAGCCCAAGTTCCCATCGCCGAGTCCCGACAGTAATTCCTCTCATAAAGCTTACACTTAGTTATTCAAACGCTTGACAAACTGATCCCAAAGCTCTATAACGGGTAAATATCTCCGTTGGGATCTACAGGAAAGTCTTGAGCATCCCGGATCCTGCTCCTCTCAGGCGGCGTATGCTTGTGTATCTTTGTGTAGAGGAAACCGTGAAACCGGCTCATTTGGGTATGACCGTATGGAGGGCGGGACTTGGTCATGAACACCGCCCACTGGACACGCCCGTGTGAGGGAGCACCAGAACCGTCACAGGACATGTTTAATAAGCTGCATGTCTTGCAAAAGTGATGTTGGTTAAGGCATCATTTTCCCATTTTAGATCGTTTGATATTTATGGAGTTTAAACGCTAAATAAAGATAATAAGTTTGTTTCCCATTAAGTATTATTATGGCTACAAATCTTTAAATAATCAAATAGATATTAGATATTAAAATGTAATCCTGTTTCAAATGTAACTCAATAAGCAATACTAGTTCAATAATGTAGTTGAGTAAGTTATGGTGGAGCTACCCTCAAATTTAATTAAATAATAAATATAATAAATATATATTAATAATAAATATAAATGTAATTAAAAGCCAGCCAACAGAGACACTTTGACCATTATAATGAGGTTAATATATTTAAGTGAGCTCAACTTGATCTCTGCTAACAGCTCGTGTCAAATGTTAAGATGTGTGTTGGTCTTTCTATGATTTTTTTGAGCCTTGCCTGCAAGGACAGAAAAGGTCCAGAGCAATAAATAATAATGATCAAAGTATCTAGTTTCTCAAAAAGCATTATTCTTCACAAGCCAGAGATCTAAATTAAAACATCAGCTTCCCTGTTCCATTTGGAGAACATGATGCTTGATGCCTGACATAGACCAAACGGTCGAAACTTAGCTTTTATATAAATGCATTTATCAAGCAGTTTTCAGTGTGCAGACATTTTGTTTATTCAACTTAGATTAACTTTATTTTTGTCCTGCACCTGAGACCTTGTGACCTGTGGATGTGCACAACTTTTTTTTTTTTTCATTTAGATTATGATGCTACAATTGGTAAGGCTTGTGGATCCCAGGGAATACATGTGCTGATCAAATATACAATATAGCCTGAAAGCACTGTATGTTCCCTTGGATTAACGCATCTGCCAAATGCATAATGGTAAATGGAGCCAAGCAGTTCTTCTCAAGATAAAATAACGTGCACCCTCAAACTTCATTCTGTTCGTTCTTTAGCTTTATATTCTCACCGGGACTGTGGGAGACATCAATCTCTGAGTGGCCTGTGTAATGTACAAGTCCAAGATGTAGGCTACTTTAAATGGCCCTTCTAAAAACAAATTCAATTGAATCTTGAGAGTCTTTAAAGAAAAGTGAATGAAGTTTGTTTTTATAACAACAGTCACATCATACACAACATTACAGTATCTACATTTCCTTTTGATAAGCAATTGTAAGCAACAGTTTACAGTGTTTGTACAATTCTTTAATTTCTTATTGAGAAAATAACCTGTTTATAGTCATTGTTTTAATGTGTTATGTATCATTATTTATGTTTGTATTTTAACTCCTTTATTCACACCAAGCTCTTGTCAAACAACCACATTTTAGAACTATATTAACTATATATTAAAACACCAGATTTCCCTTTAGTCCAGATACAGTTTTACACGTCTAAGCATGTGTTTTCTTAAGACAGTAACATGTTTGGCTTTTATGAGCAAAGTGTGCTGATAGCACCTGCCAGCAGAAGGAGATGTGACAAAGAAGGTCTTAGAAATGTCAAGTCTACGCAAGGTTTACATGCAAGGTTTAATGTTAGTCATCTACCAAATGACTTTCTCCTTAGAAAATAACCATTCATTCATTATGTATAGTCTTAAATAATAATAAATTTCAAGCCAAGTGGCTAATTAGGAAAGTATCCAAAAAGCTTGTATTTTCTGCTTCATCTGAATATATTGTCGTTTTTGAAAGTGACCCCATCATAGTCCCCAAAATAAAATATTTGGGTAATATTTTGATATTAGTTTCAAATCATTTCAAAGAATCAAACCCGAATCAACTCCTTGGTGTGCTTTTTAGGGATGCAGACAAGAGACTGTATTTACCAGATACCTGAGGTCAGACAAAGAGCTCAGACAAAGGAAGGGAGTGGGGTAGCTAATAACAGAAGCCTGTGAGGAAATGGGGGAGGGGACATAAGACAACCTGGCAGTGTTTCAGTAGCCTCCTGAAACCCACTGGTGTATATCATCATAAACAAGCACTGACATTTTCATACAGTCATGTTTTATCTTCATTTGGAAGCATGTTTAATGGAGAATGTGTGCCTACTGCAAATTCAAACAGCTGTGTCACTCATTCACATGCCCTATCAGATTTTTGAGGCAAGTGGATTTTGAATGCAACTTCCAAAGTTTCGAATAATTATATATCTGTGTAAAGTGAAGAATTATTGTAGTTTCTCAGCCATGCTGTGACAATAATTAAATAGTCATCTACTCAGGCATTCTGTGCAATAAATCTAATCTCTCTTAGCCGCAACTGCCAATGTGCAGTATCTGTAACTACAGTATTTTTTAACCTTGATAGCCATGATGAACCTAACCCTGCTTAAATATAATTGAAGAAAGTTCCTTGGTTGTAACTTTTATGGGCACGAGAGGACGTAGATAGTACCCCCCTGTATCACTCTTTGCGATTGCAGGTTTTCTTCAACAACTAGACCAACATGTCTTGCATGTACATAACGAATTGACAATTTATTTTCTTTGGTGACAACTTATTGGGACCATGGCACCAAGTGGGCATTCCCTTCAAAAACAGAATCATGAGGCAACAGATCTAGTCTGCCATCTCTCTCTAAAAAATAGAACAAAGCTGCTCCCAGATGAGTGAGCTGTCAGAAGATCCACTGAGCGACTGAATAGCCCTTCTGTGTGTGAGCAGACAACTCACAGTCAGCATCTCTCTGCCCTCCATTCATTCTCCCTCCCTCTCTATGTCTCTCTCAGACACACTCTCACTGTCTCTCACACACTTTTCAATATTAGATAATAAGTAATTGTATAAAATGAGTATATAATATTACAGCAGTGTTAATCAGTAGACAAGTTGTGTAGTTCGTATAGCATAGCTTGGCTGTGCTCTGATCCCAGATCTGCTCTCTCGCTCTGGCATACAAACTTCGAAGTCAGTTTTGTTTATCTCGGAGCTTCTTTACTTACTTGCAATCCTATCCTGAATCAGTTTACTTGCCACCCAAATTAGACACAGCGTCTACAAACACATATTTGTATGATGCTCCCTGTTTTGACAGAGAGTTCCTGTGGATTAATAGGAGTCTTTGTAATGGTTCTGACCCTGAATCAAGCCCGAGGCAAGGTCAATTAACCCTCGGCTGAAAGCATCACATCTGAGTTAATGGTGTATAAAAGGAGCTGTCACTATATGATGGAGAGCATGTTAGATAAGGAGTCTTTTTAATGGGGCTCAATTGTAGTGCAATCACTATGTTATCACATGACAAGCCTTGTAGTGATCATGTAAAAGTCTCCAAACCAAATAGCAATGACTTGATGCAACAGTTGAACAACAACACATTTGGACTAATGATATAACTCATAAAACAATAGCTCAGAGCATATAAAGAATCTGTCTCGCTGAACATAAAATACCTTTGTACAGCCGTTCTTTCTGTCAACAGCACTTTTCATACTTTCTATCCTGACTTTTTTTAGTAGTTTGCTTCTCTGTACTTACAGTATATAAAGCTATACAGCTGCCTTGATACAATGCAATGTCCTGAATTGAATTTGAACATTTGCACTGTAGTCACAACACCTTTCCAGTGAACTGCAGAAACGCAGACTTTGTTTTGCAATTTATAAACAATCTGACCCTAAATATGCATTTCACAAGTTCGCCTCGCAGATAGTAAGGTGGGACGAATAGTATGCGTATTTGGCGTCTTGTCCCAGGGAGGGAGCTCTGAGCTCGGTAATTCCTCCCGAACTCGGAGCACCCACCCCTTGTCCAGGGAGAGGGCCCGGTATGTGCCCGGACTCGGGTAGTTACCCCCGTTATGCTCTAAAAACAGGCTGATGGTGAGGAGTCGGGGTGGAGGAGGAATGTGGCGAAAATGTAGGGAGAAGGCCGGTAAGACATCTTGTCTATTTGTAAGGATGACTGGTGAGGCTAGTCATGGTGAGCCAGCCGGGTTAATCATCTGCACATGCTCCTCCCGAACTTTGTTGATGAAACATAATTTAATGTTATATTTTTACAGAAACTACTTTGCAACATTAACTGATGATACAATTTTGAAAAACCCACTACCCAAGAAGTTTGATGTGTTGAATAAGGACAGTGCACATAAGCACTGTGTCCAGCGGGTTTAACCTCATGTCTTCAAATAAACAAACTTCAACCTTTTACATTTTCTAAAAACCAGTGTCTTTTAAACTAAACTGAGGCTTTCTCAATGCACCCCATGTAACAAAACAAACAAATAGCGTCTGGGTAACCTGGATGATCTCATTCATTCTCTCTGTTCTAAGTCACAATGCATTTACTACACAAGACATTAATGCTGAGAAACATTTATCTCATGTCATTAAACTCTAATTTGGTGGATTTCCTCAGAGTGATAGAAAACAGATCTTAAGTGTTACATGATTTTAAAATATTGCTCTTTAGTGTTTGTTAGAAAACGGATAGTTTTTATTCTTGAGCAGCGTCTTCTATTGCCTTCTCAAAAGGGCAGTAAATCGCTTTACCACTGATTCTCCTTCACAACTCCTTCCTGGTGGAACATTCTTCCTAACTCGGTCCGGTCAACCACATCTCTTACAACCTTCAAAAAACTATTTAAAACACATCTCTTCTGTGAATACTTGACAGACAAATGAAAGAGAGAAAACTCAACAGGTTATGTTCCAGCTTTTGTTGAAATAAGTAACTTGGTATAAGCACCTACCTATTGTATTATTGCTTCAATGACCTATTGCTTTATTGCTCCCTGAACTCTCTGTAAGTCGCTTTGGATAAAAGCGTCTGCGAAATGACTAAATGTAAATGTGATGCTGAACGCTCTGAATCAATTGCTGTGATATATGACCTCACAGACCTCTTTACTGTACCAAGTTACTATTTATGTAATTGAAAAGCACATAGATAATTGTTTATGTTGCAATGTTCTTTAACTGTTTAGGAAGTATATCTAGAAAATTAAACCTTAAAGGTTCAATGTTTCATTTTTTGGAGAATCTATTGACAGAAATGCAATATATATGTATAACTATTTCATCAGAGGTGTATAAAGACCTTACATAATGAAACATAATGTTTTTATTACCTTAGATTGAGCTATTATCCACATACACAGTGGGTCCCCTAACATGAAATTTGCCATTTTGTTTCTACAGTAGCCCTAAACAATATGTTATCGCCTTCGGCAAAGAAGCAAAAATGTGACGGCCTTTGAGGTTGGACTATATTGTGAATAATGACACATGTTTAATATTTTCTTTGCAGAGAATAAAACAAATGATGTAGACAAAGAGTAGAATTTTAGAGGAGATAGATTTGTTTGTGGAACCATCATCCTGCCGTGCATGAGACACATACAGAGAGGTATGGAATGCAAAAGATCATGGGGGGCGACAAAGGGGGGTTTAAAATGGCCTTACATTGTAACTGTGTAAGAAGATAAAGAGAAGTCCTGCTGTGACACTAGCAGTTCCAGATCATGACAAAAAAAACCCTACATATTTTGAGTTCTTATCTGTATTTTAGTGATCTTGAGTTGGTCTGCAGAGACCATCAGTAATGTAATGTAATGCTCGCAACAGTCCTCATCTACTAACATTCAATATATGTAAAAAGAGGCACATCACCTACCTGTTCAATTTCCCAGCACAGATATCCTATATAGCCTATATTATATTTCATTACATTTAGAAGCCCATCCTAAATTTGTCGCACTGAAAAGTGTTATGTAAAATTGATCAGCTTATGGACAGTTTTAAGTGTAAGTTGAAAAGCTCTCACAATTATTATGATATAAATCAGATTTAGTTGTATATTTCTGTATTTTGTTGTTCTTGTTCATGAGGGGTTGTATTACAGATGACTTTAAATAGGATAGGGAGAAAGAAAAAAAAGAAAAGGTTCAGCAGATTCACTCCCTATTTTGAGTATCTTTGCAACATTGATCAATGTATTAGAGAAACATGACCGGTGCCATAGGCTTTGTATAAAACTGTTGGAAAATTGAGAAATATGCACCGAAACACATACATCCAGAGTAATCCCAAAATGGCCAAAACCACCATGAAACAATCTGAAGGAGTGTGTTTGGTTAAGTCGGTTGATAATTGCTGACATGAAAGAATTGTGGTCTTGCTATGTGAGTCATAAAAAGTTTTAAGGTGAAGCACACATTTCTGGCCTACATTTAAAAATGCCTCTCATTCAGGAATTAAAGGCACTGTCTGTACTTTTGTATTGATCTATATTCAAATTTGGCTGAAAGTTAGTGGATAGTTACATTTTTGTTTAAAGTTACATTTCGGTATTTAGGATTATGACATCATAATCAGAACGACCACAGTCATTTGCTAGAATGAGTAATCCTTCACAATATACCGATTCCTGTATCCTGTTAGTGGTTCATGAGGATTGAGGACTTGACTCACAGCCAACTCATTCTCAGGATTGACTCATTTATACTGCATTCCACTGCCAAGACAAACAGAGCCATGTGACACAAAGAACATGTGCTTATTTTCTCAGCCTGTCTCAATCTCTGCAAATACTATTAATAATTATTGTTTATTCAAAAGTTCTAAGGGTGTGTGTGGGGGAGGAGTGTTGTCCTTAAAGAAAGTCTAATGGACCCCTGCTGAATTTATTACTGACATTATCTCCAGTATCTCCAAAAGGTTGCAAATATGGCCATATGAATATCATAAAATAGTATGAAAACATCCTCGTGTCAAACCTGCATGACATGCTTGTGCATTAAATAAAAGAAGATATTTCGACGAATATAGAAACAACACTGAACCCATTGACTTCCATGTACAGGCAAAGAACCACAGACACTTGCTGACATGAGGAGTTATAAAATGATGGTAGATTTCACTTTAGTGTGAAATAAACAAAAAACAGAACATGCAAAGCAGAACAGATAAAGAATGTGTTCACACAATATGTTGGTGGTGATGTTATGTGTTCACATGCATCTGTGTGTGTTATGGTTACACAGGAGACGTGTATTTGCTTACTCAGCTCAGCTGGGTAATGAACACATTGCTGCCTAACAGCATTAGTCTGGAGAATATTTAAAAGAATGTCTTTAAAAAAGAAAGACTTGCTTTTCCCACCTATGGGGTAATTTACCTTACACATCACAGCAATCTGTAATCCATAGCATCTGTCTTGAACAACATCTTAGTATTGTCTTTGAGTTCTCCTAAATTCAGTGCAGTGTAGATCTTTATGGTGCTAGGCAGATGGTGGGAGACAAAGGCCATGGTGTGAATATGTGTCAACATGACTGCACAGTCCTTGTTTGTCTGGGTGTCTGGGTCCAGCAGTAAATATTTACAATAAGCACAAATAATATTTGGTGACAAGTCGCTTCAACAGCCCACCTGTCTTAATAAAAGGCCTGAAGAAACATGCGGAAATATACATTTACACAGTGCTGACAAATGTTGGTTTGTGAAATGAGGATGTCAAGCTTCATTCATTTTATTATGTACGTAGCGTCAATAAACTACAAATAAAATCAACATAAATACAATGAACAATACATAAGATTTAAACTGGGGTCTTAAACACACATTTAATTGATGACTACACGTCATCTTACCACTAGAGGTCGCTCGAGAGCGTGTAAATGAATGCGCTTGGGAGTATAGTCAGTTATCCTGTAGCGACTCTTAATGGTTGAAACAGAGACTTTAATTGTACGCTTGTGTTAAATGAGAGAAACAAAACTGCTGTTTATCATTGCTAATATTATATTTTTGCTGTTTGAATACAAGGTCGAATCAAAAGTATATTATAATATTAATGCAGAATTAAGAATTCATTACTTGTGATTTTGCTGCCCTAAATGAGAATGTAAGAAAAGGTCAGTCCTTTAGCTGGCTTCAGTGTCAGAAAACACAACAGTGCTATACATATCAGTGACTGTATATGGTCCATCACATTCATTAATTACAAGTGAACTTACTCTACGTTATTTATTTATATTTATAACCAAGAGGTTTTTTTTAGGCTATACCCGTGCAAATTATGTAATCAATAATTATATCAAGTCAGTCATAAACGAACGATATATATCAACTGAGCATTATTTAAACGAACTTTTAAAAACGTTTCATAATGGAATAGTCCACGTGCAGTGTGTAAACAATTAAAAGGGTGTTTAACTTTTTTGAAGGAACCATGTTTTGACGGACTTTAGGACCCAGTTTAACATAAACAGACTAAATCACATGATTGTCGTTTGTAAAGAGAAGAAAAGCTGCGAGTCCATGAAACTAAATGAGGGGACCGCGAGTTGCAATCATACAGCACGGAAACATTGAACAGTTTACATATTTCTTAACACGTTCTAATCACGCGCGTCTATGATGCAAAGCGGAAGAGTTTTAATGCTTCTACCTGTTTCATATTAAGATGAAGTCACACGTTCCTTTCGTTTTAATAAGCTTGTTTGTTCTGACAGTATTTTCTGTGCTGGTAAGTAGGCCTACCTATTTTAGAGTGAAATGTCTGTCGTATACCGTTAGGTTACTGTTAAAGGTATACAGTGTAGTAAACTAAACTTCATGTTCGTGTTCAGTTTTAGTCCAAGAAAAGTTATGAAAACAAGAAATCCTAAAGCATTAATAAAAAGGAATTTTGAAATTCAGGATGTGGGAACCCAGGTGACACCTTCATAAAGCCGCGCAATAGGGTCATTCCGTGTCAACTCATCGGGAGTTTTTTTATTTTTACACAAGCAAGACCAACATCAGTAGTGATACCTGGCGCATCTTATTGTGACAAACCTTATATCGTTGGAAATAAGTCTCTAGAAAACTTTTTTTATTACAGTTTTACAGAATAATGTACGTAGGCAGAGTAATTGTTTCTTTTTTTCAAAGAGCGTGCTTAAAAGTCTTTTCACTTGTCACAGAATATAAGGGACACCCACATTTGCTTCCATATTTTTTGTGGGAATTCTGACAAACTATATATCATTGGAAAGGTCTGAGACTCTAGAACACATTTGATCCGTGTTTTATCAAATTATTTATGAGAGTAATTGATTCATAAATGATGATAAATGAGTGTGCATCAAATATATAGTCTCATACTAATTTCTTGTTTTGTTGACATGTTCCTATGCTTTTGTAATTAGGGTTTCGAGCCCGAAGGGCTGAAAACCTATTGTTTTTGTAAGGATTTTTATTAGGGTTTCGAGCACGAAGTGCTGAAAACCTATTGTTTTTGTAAGGATTTTTATTCTTCTTCTTCTTCTTCTTCTTCTTATTATTATTATTCCGCCATAAAACGCGTCGCCCAGCCCAAACCGTAAGTCGTAGAAACTCGAGACTTGGTCAGATGGTAGTAGTCTTGCACGCTACTCAGATACTCGGAGCCAGCCATGTCGGTCCATAGGTGGCGCTATAGCGATGGCCAATGCGTTTGGGCTCAATGCTCGTAAACCGGATGTCACACAACAAAGTGTTTGGTGTCATTGGAATCCTTGGCTCCAAACTTAAAAAACGTATATCTCCGATTTCATTTCCGGTATGCAAATTTTTTCGCTAATTTGCATTTTATGAAAAAAAAAAAAAATGAACTAGTCCCTGGATTTTTGCCCGATCGGAACCAAACCAACGCTGATGAATTCTGTGGAGTGTGAATATAAATAATCATAAAAGAAAGTTGAAAATTCGATTCAGGGTCGCTAGGGGGCATCAAAACATTCGAACCGAAAGTTGCCTATTTCGCTAAAATGGCTATACCTAGAGAACGGTTTGAGCAATCTTCACGGGGCTTAGACCATATGTGAGGACCCTCAGTACGGGGTCATAATAAAAAAGACTCGGTGTTTGGCCACTAGGTGGCGCTATAATAGCAAATATCTCGAAAACGGCAATAACTACCCAACCGTTGGCCCGATCGACTTATTATTTGGTATGGTGTGTCTTTGTGTCATGCACCATGACTGTATAAAAGGACTTTGGGGTTTCTCAAAAAACATGGCCGCCAGCGGCCAATGAATTTTGAGCACTCATTACACAGGGTTAACGGAGGCCGATCGAAACGACACTCGCTGGGCATGTTCGACTCGTGGTCCTGAAGGTCTGTAAGAAATATGAACTCATTCGGCCACTAGGGGGCGAAGTAACGGTTTTAGAGTGCATAAACAATTCTGTATCACGTGACATTTGACACATACTCAAACTATTTACATCATATGTTTGCTCTTCTCATTCTTAACAACTTTGCCTCTGGACACGCTTCTGTCGATCAAACGGATCGAGAGTTATCGCTGACGATGTCAAAAATCTACTTTCGCGAACTAGTCCTTGGTTTTTCAACCGATCGGAACCAAACCAATGCAGATGACTTCTGTGGAGTGTGAATGTAAATAATCATTGAAAAAAAGTTGAAATTTATATTCATACACGGTGGGGGGGGGCAAAAACTGAACTGGGCGGAGCCTATCACATTAAAATGGCCATAAATCCAGAACGGATTAACACATCATCATGGGGCTTGGAACATATGTGTAGACCATCACTCCGAGGTCACCTACAAAAGAAGGTGCCGTTTGGATACTAGGTGGCGCTAAAACAGTAGAAATGGCAAAATTGACGCGTATTTCATTACTTAAACAATTGTGTATCACGTGACATTTGACATACACACAAACTATTGATATCATATGATAGCTCTTCTCATTCTGAACAAATTTGCCTCTTGATCTATTGATGTCAATCAAACGGTTCAGGAGTTATTGCTGATGATGTTAAAATCGTACTTTTGCAAACTAGTTCTTTGATTTTCAAGCAATTTCAAAATTTCCACCATAGTACAATTCTCTGGACTCTATAGGTCAACAATGATTAAAAACATGTTGAGTTTTTTTTTGTTGTGTGTCCATTACAGGGTCCTTTTTTATATTAAGGTGAATAATGTACGTTAAAGGTTGCTACTCCTTAATAAATAATGCAAAGGACTTGCAATTAAGTAGTATTATACATATTTTGACTCAAAACAAGCATGCTCATCAGAAGAGGCATGCCTTCATAAAAGTCCAAAAGGTGAAATATTCATTCAAATGGGCTTTTCATACATGTCTTTGTAAGCATGCGTAGTCTGCATAGACTGTTACTGATCACCTAAGTCAAAATTCTGGGTCTAAAGGCTATCATTCATTGAGGATGTGTGTTAGGGCCATTTCTGAAATGGATTTGACCTATTTATCCTGATAACGTGAGTCTTGCTACTGAATTGTCCGAATGACTTGATATGAGAAAATGTAATGTATGTCCTATATGTGCATGTGTGTGTGAGCATGCCTGGGTCTGTATGAGCCAATGCTGACCCTTTGACTCATTTTTCTGGGTGTGGGGTTGTATTGTCGTTTGTGGACATGTTAGTTTGCCATCCCTGAGACTGGTCGACGTTTACTTACCTAAACTTCTCGAAACCCGATAATTGCTGCTTGCAGCTATATTTAGGGTTTCGAGCCCGAAGGGCTGAAAACCTATTGTATTTGTAAGGATTTTTATTCTTCTTATTATTATTCTTCCGCCATAAAACGCGTCGCCCAGCCCAAACCGTAAGTCGTAGAAACTCGAGACTTTGTCGGATGGTAGTAGTCTTGCTCGCTACTCAGATACTTGGAGCCAGCCATGTCGGTCCATAGGTGGCGCTATAGCGATGGCCAATGCGTTTGGGCTCAATGCTCGTAAACCGGATGTCGCACAACAAAGTTTTTGGTGTCATTGGAATCCTTGGCTCCAAACTTAAAAAATGGCTATCTCCGATTTCATTTCCGGTATGCAAATTTTTCCGCTAATTTGCATTGTATAAAAAAAAAAAAAAATGAACTAGTCCCTGGATTTTTGCCCGATCTGAACCAAACCAACGCTGATGAATTCTGTGGAGTGTGAATGTAAATATTCATTGAAAAAAAGTTGAAATTTCGATTCATGGTCGCTAGGGGGCATCAAAACGTCCGAACCGGAAGTAGAAAATGTAACTAAAATGGCCATAACTCGTGAAATGTTTGAGCTATCTTCACGAGGCTTGGACCCTATGTGTAGACTCTCAGTCCAGGGTCACAGTAAGAAGGAGTTGGCGTTTGGCCACTAGGTGGCGCTATAATATACATGAACTCTAAAAGGGCTATAACTACCCAACAGTTTGCCCGATCGACTTATTATTTGGTATGGTGTGTCTTTGTATCATGCACCATCACTGTATAAAAGGACTTTGGGGTTTCTCAAAAAACATGGCCGCCATCGGCCAATGAAGTTTGAGCACTCATTAGACAGGGTTAACAGAGGCCGATCGAAACGACACTCGCTGGGCTTGTTCGACTCATGGTCCTGAAGGTCTGTAAGAAATATGAACTCATTCGGCCACTGGGGGCGAAATAACGTTTTTGGTTGCATAAACAATTGTGTATCACGTGACATTTGACATATACTCAAACTATTTACATCATATGATAGCTCTCCTCATTCTGAACAACTTTGCCTCTGGACACGCTTCTGTCGATCAAACGGATCATGAGTTATCGCTGATGATGTTAAAAAACTACTTTCGCGAACTAGTCCTTGGTTTTTCAACCGATAGGAACCAAACCAATGCAGATGACTTCTGTGGAGTGTGAATGTAAATATTCATTGAAAAAAAGTTGAAATTTCGATTCATACACGGTAGGGGGGGGCCAAAAACTGAACTGGGCGGAGCCTATCACATTAAAATGGCCATAAATATAGAACGGATTAACACATCATCATGGGGCTTGGAACATATGTGTAGACCATCACTCTAACGTCACTTACAAAAGAAAGTGGTGTTTGGACACTAGGTGGCGCTAAACCAGTTAAAATGGCAAAATTTAGACGCATTTCAATTCTTAAACAGTTGTGTATCACGTTACATTTGACTTATACCCAAAATATTTACATCAAATCATAGTTCTCTTCATTCTGAACAACTTTGCCTCTTGAAGCATTGCTGTCAATAAAACCGTCCATTAGATATCGATGATAACGTTAAATACCTACTATTGCTAACTACTTCGCGGTTTTACGCCCTATTGGAACCAAACAAACGCAGAGTGCTTCTGTGGCGTGTGAACATCAAAAGTACTTGAAAAAAAGTTGAAATTTAAATTCATAAACGGTAAGGGGGCCCAAAAACTGAACTGGGCGAAGCCTATAACACTTAAACAAACGTTGTTAGAGAAGGGTTTGAGATAGCTTCACGGGGCTTTAAACATATGTGTAGACCATCGCTCTGAGCTCACGGTAAAAATAACACGGTGATTGGACACTAGGTGGCGCTTTAACGGGAACAATGGCAATAAATACTGTAATTATGCAACTGTTATACATCTACAGGTTCTGATACGCTTTGAAAATAAACCTCTCGGCCCAGGAACTTCAGACTTCTTGAGTTTGAAAGCACCTTCGCTTCAATTTAAATGCCAACAACAATGAAAATCGGATACTCATTAACGAATTGTCCAAATGATTTGACAGTCAGGAAAATAACATTATTGTAGTATATGTGCATGTTTCTGTAAGCATGCATAGTTTCTATGAGTTCATACCTGTCATTTTTCTGTGTCTGTGTGTGTTGGACTTTGAACCTTCATGCGTTTGTTGTGGTGTGACCCCCTAAACTGTTCATGAATGCACGACTGCTTTTGACTGCCTTAAAACTCGAAACCCGATAAATGCTGCTTGCAGCTTTAATTAGGGTTTCGAGCACGAAGTGCTGAAAACCTATTGTTTTTGTAAGGATTTTTATTCTTCTTCTTATTATTATTTTTCCACGATAAAACGCGTTGGCCAGCCCAAACCGTAAGTCGTAGAAACTCGAGACTTTGTCAACTGGTTGTATATGTGCAGGTTACTCAGATACAGTGACCCAGCCAAATCGGCCAATAGGGGGCGCTATAGCGATGGCCAATGCGTTTGGGCTCATTGCTCGTAAACCGGATGTCGCACAACAAAGTTTTTGGTGTCATTGGAATCCTTGGCTCCAAACTTAAAAAATGGCTATCTCCGATTTCATTTCCGGTATGCAAATTTTTCCGCTAATTTGCATTTTATAAAAAAAAAAAAAAATGAACTAGTCCCTGGATTTTTGCCCGATCGGAACCAAACCAATGCTGATGAATTCTATGGAGTGTGAATATGAATAATCATAAAAAGAAGTTGAAATTTCGATTCAGGGTCGCTAGGGGGCATCAAAACGTCTGAACCGGAAGTAGCCTGTTTCACTCAAATTACCATAACTCGTGAACCGTTTCAACTATCTTCACGGGGCTTAGACCGTATGTGTAGACCCTTAGTCCGGGGTCACAATAAAAAAGACTCGGTGTTTGGCCACTAGGTGGCGCTATAATAGCAAATATCTCAAAATCGGCAATAACTACCCAACCGTTGGCCCGATTGACTTATTATTTGGTATGGTGTGTCTTTGTGTCATGCACCATGACTGTATAAAAGGACTTTGGGGTTTCTCAAAAAACATGGCCGCCATCGGCCAATGAAATTTGAGCACTCATTACACAGGGTTAACGGAGGCCGATCAAAACGACACTCGCTGGGCTTGTTCGACTCGTGGCCCTGAAGGTCTGTAAGAAATATGAACTCATTCGGCCACTAGGGGGCGAAGTAACGCTTTTGGAGTGCATAAACAATTCTGTATCACGTGACATTTGACATATACTCAAACTATTTACATCATATGATAGCTCTTCTCATTCTGAACAACTTTGCCTCTGGAAATGCTTCTGTCGATCAAACGGTTCGTGAGTTATTGCTGATGATGTCAAAAACCTACTTTCGCGAACTAGTCCTTGGTTTTTCAACCGATCGGAACCAAACCAAAGCAGATGACTTCTGTGGAGTGTGAATGTAAATAATCATTGAAAAAATTTGGAAATTTGTATTCATACACGGTAGGGGGAGCCAAAAACTGAACTGGGCGGAGCCTATCGCATTAAAATGGCCATAAATCCAGAACGGATTAAAACATCATCATGGGGCTTGGAACATATGTGTAGACCATCACTCCGAGGTCACCTACAAAAGAAGGTGGCGTTTGGACACTAGGTGGCGCTAGACCAGTAGAAATTGCTAAATTGACGCGTATTTCATTACTTAAACAATTGTGT
The DNA here is from genome assembly GCF_947034865.1 of Barbatula barbatula. Lineage (NCBI taxonomy): Eukaryota > Metazoa > Chordata > Actinopteri > Cypriniformes > Nemacheilidae > Barbatula > Barbatula barbatula. The sequence continues at coordinate 16,302,380 of NC_136772.1, forward strand.
ATCACGTGACATTTGACAAACACACAAACTATTGATATCATATGATAGCTCTTCTCATTCTGAACAAATTTGCCTCTTGATCCATTGATGTCAATCAAACGGTTCAGGAGTTATTGCTGATGATGTTAAAAACGTACTTTTGCAAACTAGTTCTTTGATTTCCAAGCAATTTCAAAATTTCCACCATAGTACAATTTCTCTGGACTCTCTAGGTCAATAATGATTAAAAACATGTTGAGTTTTTTTTGTTGTGTGACCATTACAGGGTCCTTTATTATATTAACGTGAAAAATGTACGTTAAAGGTTGCTACTCCTTAATAAATAATCCAACTGACTTGCAATTAAGTAGTATTATACATATTATGACTCAAAACAAGCATGCTCATCAGAAGAGGCATGCCTTCATAAAAGTCCAAAAGGTGAAATATTCATTCAAATGGACTTTTCATACATGTCTTTGTAAGCATGTGTAGTCTGCATAGACCGTTACTGATCACCTAAGTCAAAATTCTGGATCTAAAGGCCTATCATTCATTGAGGATGTGTGTTAGGGCCATTTCTGAAATGGATTTGACTAATTTATCCTGATAACGTGAGTCTCGCTACTGAATTGTCCGAATGACTTGATATGAGAAAATGTAATCTATGTCCATGTGTGTTTGAGCATGCCTGGGTGTGTATGAGCCAATGCTGACCGTCTGACACATTATTCTGGGTGTGGGGTTATATTGTCGATTGTTGACATGTTAGTTTGCCATCCCTGAGGCTGGTCGACATTTACTTGCCTAAACTTCTCGAAACCCGATAATTGCTGCTTGCAGCTATATTTCTTTATTATTATTCCGCCATAAAACGCGTAGCCCAGCCCAAACCGTAAGTCGTAGAAACTCGAGACTTTGTCAAATGGTAGTAGTCTTGCACGCTACTCAGATACTCGGAGCCAGCCAAATCAGCCCATAGGTGGCGCTATAGCGATAGCCAATGCGTTTGAGCTCAATGCTCATAAACCGGATGTCGCACAACAAAATGTTTGGTGTCATTGGAATCCTTGGCTCCAAACTTAAAAAATGGCTATCTCCGATTTCATTTCCGGTATGCAAATTTTTCCGCTAATTTGCATTTTATGAAAAAAAAAAAAAATGAACTAGTCCCTGGATTTTTGCCCGATCGGAACCAAACCGACGCTGATGAATTCTGTGGAGTGTGAATATGAATATTCATTGAAAAAAAGTTGAAATTTCGATTCAGGGTCGCTGGGGGGCATCAAAACGTTCGAACCGGAAGTAGCCTATTTCACTAAAATGACAATAACTCGTGAACCGTTTGAGCTATCTTCACCGGGCTTAGACCGTATGTGTAGACCCTCAGTCCGGGGTCACAATAAAAAAGACGCGGTGTTTGGCCACTAGGTGGCGCTATAATAGCAAAGAACTCGAAAAGGGCTATAACTACGCAACCGTTTGCCCGATCGACTTATTATTTGGTATGGTGTGTCTTTGTGTCATGCACCGTGACTGTATAAAAGGACTTTGGCGTTTCTCAAAAAACATGGCCGCCATCGCCCAATGAATTTTGAGCCCTCATTAGACAGGGTTAACGGGGGCCGATCGAAACGACACTCGCTGGGCTTGTTCGACTCGTGGTCCTGAAGGTCTGTAAGAAATATGAATTGATTCGGCCACTGGGGGCGAAAAAACGTTTTTGCAGTGCATAAACAATTGTGTATCACGTGACATTTGACATATACTCAAACTATTTACATCATATGATAGCTCTTCTCATTCTGAACAACTTTGCCTCTGGACACGCTTCTGTCAATTGAACGGTTCGTGAATTATCGCTGATGATGTCAAAAATCTACTTTCGCGAACTAGTCCCTGGTTTTTCAACCGATCGGGACCAAACCAATGCAGATGACTTCTCTGGAGTGTGAATGTAAATAATCATTGAAAAAAAGTTGAAATTTGTATTCATACACGGTAGGGGGGGGCAAAAACTGAACTGGGCGGAGCCTATCACATTAAAATGGCCATAAATCCAGAACGGATTAACACATCATCATGGGGCTTGGAACATATGTGTAGACCATCACTCCGAGGTCACCTACAAAAGAAGGTGCCGTTTTGACACTAGGTGGCGCTAGACCAGTAGAAATGGTTAAATTGACGCGTATTTCATTACTTAAACAATTGTGTATCATGTGACATTTGACATATACCCAAACTATTTACATCATATGATATCTCTTCTCATTCTGAACAACTTTGCCTCTAGAACCATTTATGTCGATCAAACGGTTCGTGAGTTATCGCTGATAATGTCAAAAACCTACTTTCACAAACTAGTCCCTGGTTTTTCAACCGATTGTAACCAAACCAATGCAGATGACTTCTGTGGAGTGTGAATGTATATAATCATTGAAAAGAAATTAAAATTTGTATTCGTACACTGTAGGGGGGGCCAAAACTGAACTGGGCGGAGCCTAAGACACTTAAACATACGTTGTTAGAGAAGGGTTTGAGATAGCTTCACGGGGCTTAAAACATATGTGTAAACCTTCGCTCTGAGCTCACATCAAAAGAAATCGCGGTGATTGGACACTAGGGGGCGCTATAACGGGAACAATGGCACTAAATACTGTAATTATGCAACGGTTATACATCTACAGGTTCTGATACGCTTTGAAAATAAACGTCTCGGCCCAGGAACTTCAGACTTCTTGAGTTAGAAAGCACCTTCGCCTCAATTTAAAAGCCAACAACAATGAAAATCGGATACTCATTAACGTATTGTCCAAATTATTTGACATGCTTGTAATAGAGGTGCATGTTTCTGTAAGCATGCATAGTTTCTATGAGTTGATACCTGTGATTTTTCTGTGCGTGTGTGTGTGTGTGTTGGACTTTGATCCTTCACGCGTGTGTTGAGGTGTGACCCCCTAACCTGTTCATGAATGCATGACTGCTTTTGACTGCCTTAAACCTCGAAACCCGCTTAAAGGCTGCTTGCAGCTTTAATTTTTTATTGTGTCTATTAATTGTGAAAGTAAAACAGTGACAAAAGCATCTGTGATAAAATTTCAGATTTAGTGTTAAAACGAATGGAAGCCTATGGGGCCCCCTAGGGGATTTTGGTGGTAGAGCAGCTAAAAAATTCAGACACGTCAAATCATTTGGTGTATCAAGACTTCGTGACCCTTGGTACTTTGACTTATGAAATTTTGTGTTTTCTAATAAAAGAAAAACATAAATATTTTAGCTATAAACATAACAAAATGAATTTTTTTATTATATTTTTTTCAGCAATAATCTGCTAATTATTTTCTTTCAAACGAGACCAATCGTAGGTATTTATTCCAAATAATCCATGAGTTACAGCCATTTTAGTGCCAACAGTACGTTTTCATGTCATTAAAAAGGGATGCGCCAAGTAAGGGGTTTTAAATGCCACCGATGAACAGTTACAGTATTAAGTAATCCAATAATTTGTAGAGGGAGGTAAAAATTTAAATATTCATCTGAAATTTGGAGCCATATTAGAGGAGCTTAAAAATGACACGTGAAATATGCCTGCATCATGACATATCTGTTAGTAAAATCTGGTGCATTTAATGCCAATGGTGACAGCTCAAAAATGAAGGAATGGCTTTTTTTGTTCTTTTTATAAAAAGTGCATGTCACTCCAGAACCTTTAGAGATATCTTAATGTCCGTTTAGATTCTTGTCTTCGACCAACCTTTCTTTTTAAAGGGATGTTGTTAATTATGGCCCGAGCACTGATGAAGTGAGGACTTGCTTCATTTTTTAAAAGCCTAGACATGCTCGAAAACTCATGAAAGTTTGCATACAAGTCAGAGGGTGAAAATCTACATCTGATACAAAATTGGTTGATTTGACTCGGAATGACCCAATAGTCTGTGTTTATACTGTATATGGTTTCATATAGAATTGTATACATCGTTTATATCAACGTTTAAATGCTTCAACGACAAATACCAAAAATAACTTGTATGACTTTACTGTTCAAAGGCAGATACACGCTCATTTTCCATTGACTATGAGAACAACTGTTTCCGAAAGGATGGAAAACCATTCCAGTACATCTCAGGAAGCATCCACTATTCCCGCATCTCTCGGGATTACTGGAAGGACAGACTGCTCAAGATGTACATGACTGGACTCAATGCTATTCAGGTGTAAGTGAAACTGGGTCAGTGACAAACGGTTGGCAAGATGAGAAAATTCTTGTATATTATATATTTTATATAAAATAAATAATTTATTTTAAAATATCAAACGAAAATAGATTGTATTAAAGTTCTCTCATAATATAAATTTGAATGCGTTTTTGCACCTTTGTTTTCTAAATAATAATAATAAAAAAACATTCATACAGTAAACTAGATGCTTTTCTTTTATTACACATTAATTTTCCTGTATATAATTATATACTCCCCACATAGACATCAATCCAACATACACTAAAAGCACATAAAAATAAGTATTAAGACATCATTAAAATAGTCCATGTGACTACAGTGGTTCAATCCTCAATTTATGAAGCGAGAAGAGGATTTTTTGTGCGCAATTAAACAAAAGTCACAACTTTATTCAACAATTTCCTGACTTCTGCGCCAGTCTCCAATGCCATTCCACAAGAGTAGTCCTATTGTATTAATAGTAGTTCTATGTATTAATGATAAAATATCAGAAGTTTGATCATTTCTTTGAGCACTGAATTAATGTTCAAATGTAGGGGACCCACTTCATTCTGCTACATTATAAAATCATCTATGTGTATATTACAGTATATTATATTATGATATTATACATAGCTTAAACTTTCAAATGAATGTAATAGATATATGTATTCAAGTTAAATATTTCAACTCATATAATTATCTTATCATTTTTTATCTTGGACTTTCAGAGCTTTAATTCTGAAGTTGTGGATAAAGCACCACTTTTAAAAAAATACTTCAATACTTGAAAATTGTTCCAAATAATAGTTTAATTTATTTGACATCTTTAATTAGCATCATAAACTAGTGATATTCGTTTAAACTGGCCCCTAACAGAAAGGTTTAAACAGTTACACTGTTTGTAATTAACTCTACAATTTAAATTTGACAGACACAAATTGACACTTATGTAAACAAATATGACATTTGTCGGAATATTTAAAATGAATCTTTTAAAGTGAATACTCATTTTTATAATATTGATGAATCTTCAATATATTCCTGGGTGTACCTGACCATAAAAATGTCAAATGATCTCAGATTTAAAATAGTGTCTAACCTTTGCATGCAGAAGTTAGCGTCACCAGTCGTTCTTCTCTGTTATTTCATTTCCTGTCACATGTCTTCTTGCACAATATTAACAAAATTGCTCCTTGAATGGGTGTTACACCTTGACATTTCATGAATATGATGCGACTCACATGATTGCCCAAATGAATTATAATATTTAGAACAATGGTCTGTTTACTTTTAATTACTATCAAATAGGTCTAACGTAAGATTATGCCAAACTAGCTGATATGGTGTTTTAGAATTTCACCAAGACGAGTTGTTTTGTATCACGTTTTTACAGTTACACATTTCTGCAATCATTCCTCAATTATTCTCTCAAAAAGAATTGAAATTAGAATATCAGTCTTGGTCCTCAGAAACAAGTATGCAATAATCTGCATTTAGTTTTTTTTATTTGAACCCTTTTAAGTGTAATTAAATCACAGGGACACACAAAAAAATTAACGTCACGTCATTGACCCAACTTCATCTTAGTTTCACATAAGTACACATTCATGTTAAACATGTTGCCCTAACGTGTCATTCGTTTTTATTGAAGTTATGTGCCGTGGAACTTCCATGAGACTATACAGGGGGTGTTGAACTTTTCAGGGGACAGAGACCTGGAGTACTTCTTGAACCTGGCCAACCAGACAGGGCTGTTAGTCATCCTTCGGCCAGGGCCATACATCTGTGCAGAATGGGAAATGGTTTGTGTTATTTTCATCTGTGTTTAGACTATTTTACAGAGTTTGTGTTTGTAACAAGAATTTCATCCATAATACTAGTCATTTGTCAAAACACATGTTATTGTATATAACATGTACTTTGTAAAACTAAACATTATTGAATAATTGCTATTTATATGGAAGTCTAAATTGTGAGTTCTTATTTGTCCAACAGGGAGGTTTGCCTGCCTGGTTGCTACACAAACCGAACATTATCCTTCGTTCAGCTGACGCAGGTACATGTTATTCTGTTTGAGACGTAACATCACGTACGGTCAAGTTTTTAATTTTAGTATTGGTGTCTTTCAGAGTATTTACAGGCAGTGAGTGACTGGTTGGCTGTCCTGCTCACTAAAATGAAACCATGGCTTTATCAGAACGGAGGAAATATTATCAGTGTTCAGGTACAATTTTGAGTCAACGTAAAAATAAGAAATCAAACTTTGCCCAGTACTCGAAGCTCATCATTGGGTTTAAATCTTTAAACTTTTGTGTTCAAGTTTATATTTTTCTTTTTTGTTTCTTTTTTTTGTTGTCTCTATTAGGTTGAGAATGAATACGGCAGTTACTTTGCTTGTGATTATAACTATATGCGGCATCTTCACACTCTGTTCCGTTTGTTCCTGGGAGAGGACGTCATCCTCTTTACTACTGATGGAAACACAGACAAAGAGATGATATGTGGTACACTCGAGGGCCTGTACGCTACTATAGACTTTGGGACAGGTAAAAAAAACTGCTGCAGTGGCCATTATAATGAAAAGACATTGTCTGTCTGATGCACATCCAGCCTTTGTACGTTGTTATTGGCCATGAACCAGACAATGTATGACTATTTGCAAATAATAATTTCTGTGTAGAGAGAGTTTGATCCACTTTTTAAACTGATATTTGCACTTTTCTACTTATCATTAATCAGAATTAATCAATATCGGAATTATAATAAAATAAAAAGGTCTTAGTGGTTACCACACTGACATATTATAGTTCAACTATATCTCTGGTGACCTGAGTTCGAATCCTGACTTGAGGTCTTTTGCCAAACCTGTTCCCTATCTCCACCCGCGCTTTCCTGTCTGTCTCTACTGTCCTGTCTAAAGCATGAAAAGGGTAAAAAATTTAAAGGAAACGGTTGTGTTTGTACCCCAAGTAATGTTATTTAGTAAATAAAATGTTTTACGTAACAACCATTTTTTTATAAATGCATTTGTGTAGAAATATTTAACTGCACATTTCAATGCCCATTTTGTGCATTTAAGACAATTATACATCAGGCTGTATGTGATTTATTGATAATGACTTTTTTTCCTTCAGACACCAACATCACAACAGCCTTTAATCGACAAAGAAGATTTGAACCTAAAGGTCCACTGGTAAGAGCAAACATGTATTAAATGTTTTGATGGGTTTGAGCTACAGGCTCTGGACATGATTCATTGATCATCTTTGTATATTTCAGGTAAATTCTGAGTTCTACACGGGTTGGTTGGATCACTGGGGAGATAAACATGCTTCTGTGGACACTGAAAAAGTAAGCAAAATGCTGGGAGAAATGTTAGTCATGGGTGCCAGTGTCAACATGTAAGTAACGATTCCCATAATGTAAATAATCTCAAAACGCTAAATATAAATATTAAAAGCCATTTTGTACTCCTAACAAATCCTCGATGACACTGCACATTAAATTGTTTTTCATTTCAGGTACATGTTTGAGGGAGGAACCAACTTTGGCTACTGGAATGGTAAAGCTCGGTGCACCTTTTCCCATATTAATTACAATATCTGATGTTGTAGTTATTTTAATGTCTGATTGTAATTTTATCTTGTATAGGAGCCGATTATGATACCAGATTCCAGTCTGTGGTGACCAGTTATGATTATAATGCACCTTTATCTGAGGCGGGAGATCCTACAGACAAACTGTTTGCAATTAGAGACATTATTAAGACTGTGTGTATATACTGAGTGGTATTCTATACATTTAAATTCCTTAAGCTATTGATTTACTTAAGGGTCCACCCCTTTCGTTCTTATATAATTATAGTTGTAATATAATTTTATTTTTTTAGTTTCGTGATATCCCTGTAGGTCCCATGCCACCAGCCACCCCAAAGCTAGCTTACGGTTTTGTGACTCTACTAAAGGTGCGGATATTAAAACCTCCTGTTCAATTGAATGGTTTAATATCCATACTATCAAAAAAAACACAAAATATTTTATGTGATTTTACTTTCCTTTATAGGTTGGTAACATTAGTAGCTTGTTGGATACACTGTCACCCCAGGGTCCAGTTCGATCTCAATATCCTTTAACTTTTGAAGAGGTTAAACATGTAAGACATTTAATACAATGCAGTTATGCAATTACAATATATAATAATACAGGTCAATGTAGAGTTTTACAAATGGCCTGAGATGTACTGTTGATATGTTAGGCTGGGAAGTTGGTCTTGATTCAGTAATATCTCTGGTCTGATCTCGTTATGTCAACTCTATGTAGTACTACGGCTTCATGCTTTACCGAACAACACTGCCACGGAATGTTCCCGAGCCGACACCGCTCATCTCGCCCCTCAATGGCATCCGTGACCGTGCATACATCTCTGTGAATGGGGTGAGCAGACCACTTGTTAAAGTCACACAATTGTTCACCACGCTCAGTCTCTAACAATGTGCATACCTGAAAATGCATTGTTACTCTAGTATTATTTTGTTCACATAAACTGCGAGGTATACTTAGATGATCATATTAACCTTTTTAATGACATTTGCCAGAAAAATACATCAAGACTAAATGTGAGCTTGTTTGTGAGCAGGTGTACCTGGGGTTCATGGAGAGGGACACTACACTGGTGATGAATGTTACTGGAAGACAAGGAGATCAGTTGGACATTCTTGTGGAAAACATGGGAAGGATTAATTTTGGAACTTATATCAATGATAATAAGGCGAGTGATGTTAGATACTCCATTGTTTAGAATATACTACCAAAGATAGTTTAATTCGTGCATCATTTCTCTTCTGTGTTTTTCAGGGTCTCCTGGGCAACCTCATCCTTGGTAATGACGTCCTCACTGATTGGTTAATCTACCCATTAGACATTAATACTGCAGTAGTCAGTGGCTGGCTACAGTCAGATCACTCAGAGGTTCTACCAGGTCCGGAGCTGGAACCAGGAGATGGACCAATGATCTACTCAGGAACCTTAAAGACCAAAGGCCTAGCATGGGACTCTTTTTTAAAACTTAATGGATGGACTAAGGTGAGGCTGTAGCTTACAGTGTATCTGTAATGGAATAATAATAAGTTTTTAATGTTTATGTTTTGTTTTCAATGTTTTAAGACAAACCATGTGCAAATGTCTAATTTTAAACCATTGCTGATAGATTTGGGCTAAAATGATCGTTGCACTGCTGTGTCAGCTCACTTTCAGCATCTGGAACTGCCAATTGCGTGGAGGCGGGGCTAATTTGCATATTCATGTTTCTACGTACACTTAAAGTATACACAATGAATAACTCTTTTTCAAAGGGAAAAACGTTTAAATATGTCATTTTTATGTTTAAAGATTAGTTTTAAGATATAAAAATATCGACCACAGGGGCACTTATGCCAGTGTACATGCATGTAATTATTTTTGTCTCTCAGGGTCAGGTGTGGGTAAACGGTGTAAATCTGGGAAGGTATTGGCCCCAGAGGGGTCCCCAGGAGACACTGTATGTCCCCGGACCTTTCCTTAATGCCACTCAGCCAAACATCATCACAGTACTGGAGCTTGAAAGAGCTCCATCACATGGCAGAATTCTGTTTATGGATCGACCTCAGCTGGACAACACTGGACAGAAGACATAACACTTATATTGCACTGGAAAGCCTCGTCCACTCTTCAATGTAGCATGACTACAAACAACTGAAAGAATGTTTCATGATGTCTTCATAAGCCATCATAACACGCTGTGGTTTGTGTCATATTACTTCATATTTAGCACAGTTTACTGGTCTGATGGGGGCCCAGGACATTACACAAAAGCTGATTATTTTAGTATGAAAACAATTTGCTTCAAATAAGATGAATTATATCACAATATCATGATGCAAGTTATATTATATAAATCAACTGCATTTTAACAACTGAAAAAAATAATTAAGCATTTTCTCCTGTTAACTTTGCTACTTGTTGCTTTTGTCACTATTCCTGGTGGTTTGGAAACAATAACTGACCAAACAGGTTTTAAATATCATAATGTATTTGTACAGTCCATAAAAGCTGTAGCCACAGGAAAGTAAAAATGGTAATGACCTGATGTTTGTCTCCCATAAATTAACACAAAACTGTGATTTCCCTTTTTCCAAGAGCAGAGCTGTTCCAGTGCTTCAGCTTTCATTTTATTGAAGAATAAAAATCACATTGATTAATGTTTTAATGTGAATTATAGTAACTAGACTTGCACAACATGTACTCAAATGCATCTGTAGTCCATTTTTCTCTCAATAGTAATTATCTTTTTAATTTCCCAGCAGTCGTTCTGTTATGATGTTACTCCATAGATTGATTTCCATAATCAGACTGTATATCATAGTCAGTTCGTTCACAGATCACAGATGGTGAGAGGTTAGGGCCGGGCGGCAGTGTTGGCTTTGCGGTGGGCTTGGACACAGCGAGGTGTGCAGAACGAGTATTCCAGATACTCAAAGGGAATTTTCCCCAGCAATGACTCTCCACACTGAAAACATCTCCTACAGAAACAATAACACCCATGTTTCAGTACAACCAGCACAATTTATTTTAATAGAATTTATTAATAATTAAAATGTTAATTCACATTTAGTTATTTAGCAGATGCTTTTATCCAAAGTGACTTACAAACGGTTGTTAACGATGGAAGAAAGCCAAACAGGTTAGCAATGACATGAGGGGGAGATTAAAGAATTTTCATTTTTGGGTGAACTGGGTAGTTGGTATGGCATGGCTATGGGTGAATTAAAACAAAATTCTCAGTTTTGGGATAACGAATCCTAATATTTTGTCACAAGACACAAAATACCTATAAGGTTAGGTACTGCATATTGTTGCCATATTTTAAATGAGTGCTTATACTGAATGTGCTTGTCTTGGTTTCTTTATTTGGTAAATAAGATTTGAAATATAAAACATTCGTCATTTGGCTTTTGAAAACACTTATTAACACACCGCTTACTCTTGTGTTAACCTAAGAAAGTAAGTAATATACACCTGGGATGGCATGAGGGTGAGTACATTCTGAGATTTTTCATTTTCCAAGTAAACTTCCTTAAATGATATAAAGAGACAATACCTGATGTTGGTAAGTATCTCTCCAGCTGCGGCCATATGTTGAGCTAATCTCCTCTCTGCAGCCAGAGCTCGCTGTGTGACATCATAAACATTAGCTAATGACAACAGATTACTCATGAAAAAGAAATACAACAGAGTACCAAGGTTCCATTTCCTTTCGTTCAGACCAAGCAGTGCTAAAAGCACTAGTGAAAAAGTTATATACACCCTGTGGCAGGGTGTATATACCAGGTTTCTAATTCCTTAGCACACATGCCTGCGGCTTTACATTATTCTTTGGGCAAAGCTTCATCTGACCCATTGATGACTGAACTGACTGAGCTTGCATTAAATGCCATGGGTGTAATAATTTTGGCACAGCTTTAGACACTCTTGTACAGGCTCACTGGCATGTTTGTACAGTATTCTGCAGCAATTTGCGACGGCTACCACTGGTTCCTGGTCGAATATATCCTGGTCGAAGTCAGGAAGCTTTGGATTGACGTGTGTCTGTTTCTTACTTGTTGTATAGTAAAATAGCCTATTATATTGAGACATATAATAATAATAACTTGTGGTGGTGTCACAGCGGATTGCATTATGCGTGTGCTTGAGTCTTTAAATTATAAATTAAGTGCTTATTATAATGGTTTGGTACATCTCTGTAACATAGAACAATGTTAGCAATGTTACATAAAACATGTGCGTGTCAGTTATTTAATGTATTACTTATAGTTAACATGTTTTCATTTACAGCTGCTTTGTAACAATGAAAATTTTAAAAAGCGCTATATACTGTAAATAAAAGTTGAGATGAGTACTAGTCGTCTTCAAAAATCTCTAGGTCAAGGGCAGCCCTACCTATTTCCATGTTCTGATTCTTCTGGAACACAGGCGGTTTCTTCTGTTTGCAGTCATGGGACAAATATATCAATTCAGGGTTATGATGTTTGGCCTGGTCGATTTTGAGGGTGGTATGTAAGATGCCTTCATGTGGGCCATACCCAACACTACACTGCAGGACTCCAGACTGACTAAAATGGTTGCATTTGTGAGATTTTGTGGCGGCCATGCAAATTTTTAAAGTGTTTACAACGGAAGCGCTGCACTTTTAAAGAAAAGCCAAGTGAAGGCTACCGTCTCTGTCAGTGGCGAGGGTTTTACATGCGATTTCCATTCATGGAAATAGTTAGGCTGACAGAGAAGATCTTAGAATTAGCGTCTCGCATCCAATCTTTATTTGAGGATAGTAATTGTGTAATGGACATAGAAAACACTATGGATGGGACCAACGTTAGTGCGCACAGCTCGGTACCGGTTGAAGATCCCACGCAGCAGGGAAACTTTCTGACTGCGAGACGGCGTAGTCGCAGGTCAAAACATCACTAAACCATTCCAATTACAGTCACGAAGAGGTTTGCCCCACTTAGTGATGCACCGACTGAGAAACCTGCTGAAACTACCCTAGTTATCAGTGATTCTATCTTTCGTAACGTTAACATAGAGGCACCAGCCGCATAGTCAAATGTTTGCTGGGAGCCAGAGCGCCTGACATAAAGTTAAATTTAAATGTGCTGTAAATTCAGTAAGATTGTTATTCACATCAGCACAAACGATGTCCGACTCCGTCAATCGGAGATCACAAAAGATAATATTAAAGAGGTGTTACGTTTTAAGCCCTGTCCGGGAAACCGCCCCTAAAGGTTTATGTGGATAAGACAGCAGCATGGCGCAGGACAGACCAATGATTTGTCAACATCTTGGGTGGCTTTCAGATGAGTTTCACTTTGAGATTTGTGCTGCAGGGACTTGCAGCTCAGCCTGCACGTTTTCCCATTTTTACAAAGTGAAGTGACTTCCTTGCCAGCGATGTGTGCTGCAGTGCTTTCTGCCTGTTTGGATACCTTGCAAGGGATACTTCGTGAATGAGAAGGAATTCGTCATCCACTAGTGTTTCCAGCACTGCCTCAGGCACTCGGAACGAAAGGAAATTGAGCGCTGGTTACTAACGTAACTGTGGAAGACCCCCAGAGTCTCTGGTCACTCTGTATTGAGAGAATCGTCTAGAGATCGATATGACGTGCTACAGAGTTTATATATCTTCAGACACATCATAAGTCACGAGGTGACAACTTTTATTATTCTGTTCTCGGTCAAGCACGAGAAGGGTTTTCCAATGGTGCTTTCAGCACTACCTCTGGCAGTCTTCCACTTAGTCATAGAACCACACTTACGTCAGTAACCGGCGTATTTTTGTATGCAAACCCCAGAAGCGAGTTTGCATCGCCCTAAAGGCTTTAAAAGTAACACATTTTGTGTTCATTTGTAAAGATTATCTTAATAGACAAAACATGTAAATTAATGACAGTGGGAACAAGTGCGAGTTGGCCTACAAAAATTCATCTCTGAGGTACTCTATACTGAATAAATAAGATTGATTCAGACCTTCTCTCTGTCACTGAGTGCTGTGAACCTTTTCTTTTCTTCCTCTTCCTGCTGTTTCTTTAGTTTCTCTTCTTTCTGCTCTTTCTCCTTTTGTTTCCGTGCTACTTTTTGGGCTTTCTTCCTCTCAGCCTTTTTAGATTCTATTTCTTCAGTCAGTGGTCCTGGAACCTTAAAACACAATCAAGAACAAAATATACAGCAAGTATTTTCAAAACATTTCCTGGAAAAATCTTATGAAGTTTCTTGAGAGAATGCATGTGTAAAAAGTAGCTACTCTTAAGTAGGTAAAATTCACAACGTAACATTTTCAATAACTACACAATTTCCATTCTAGCATTTAGTTTTATCCACTATTTAAAATTGTGTAGCGATAATAGTAAAGAATAGTAATGGTGTGTCCAACATTAGGCTTATGCCATTAAATTAAGGTTTTGTTTATTACTAATACTAACAAAAATAATGATGTACCTGTGCTTTAGTGTAGTCATACTTATGTGGGTGCTCAGCCATGTATTTTCTGAAAATGCTTCGGGTATCTTTTTCGGGAGCGACGACATATGGAGTCTGTCCTTTCTTATCCCTGAAAAAAACCTCTTTTTACTATCAAGAACCCCTCAGGTCTCTTGAAATGTAATGTAGTAGATTTATCTTAGCTTCAATTCTACATATGCGTACTTCTGTGCTGGATCACTCCCTGCATCCAATAACAGTCTGATGACAGATTTCTGTGCAGCTGCGGATGCCACGTGCAATAAAGTGAAGCCCGCTGAGTCTATGGGCTTGTTAAGAAGGCATGAAACATTGGTGGTGTCCGAGGTAGATTTCTCTCGAGTATCGCTCTCAATTCCATTCTCCTGATCTTCTGAAAGTTGCATAAGTGTGCACAAGGTTTTGATATCCCCAGTTTTACAGGCAGTATACAGCGCATCCCTCAAACTGTATTCCCACGAGTCATCCACTTCATCTAAAAAGAAAGTTGATGTATATGATTATTATCAACATTAATGTTTGTTGAATGTTTTGTATGGGCAAGTGAGAGAGAATTTTACTTGCCTGACAGGAGAAGTAACTTGAAAAATAAATAAAAGTTGTCTGTGATAGTAATAAATTAGCCAGTGTAGCTCACGTGCGAGCACACAGAGTTGCGTGTGAAGTGTGTCGTATTTGTTTGTGTGTGACACTAATCAATTGCGCACTACTATTTTACTTAGTTTTAGACTAGTATGCGAGTTTTCCGGCTGCATTGCAGACATTGCAACCAGCAAAAAGTCATTTCAGGGAGGTATCCCAAAGCCAACCCCCCCCCCTCTTGATCACTCGCTCTAGATTCTGGGATATTTTAACTCATTTGCGGGCATCAGGGAGCCGCTATCAATATGCGGGAGACTTGGGATGTCTGGCATTGAGTCCATATAACTAGACGCAGACTCATGGACGCACAATCCTGTTATTATTTATGACTGTTCTGCTTGTATGAGTGAAAGAACTACACTGTTTAATGTGCTAGACTTGTGACGCTCGTGGCTTTGTCTGTATCTACACTGAATGAGGATATAAATACATGAACTCCATCTCCAGAGTTGCTCTGAGAGTTTATTTCACGAGCATTTTACAATTTGTGTTAAACTATCACATAGACACTAAGGTGGTGTTTATATTGGCCCATTGTCGTACGAAAACTGCGTTTGTAAACAAAACAGATCGTCGTTTATACTGCAGTTTCCACTACGTTCTAGAAACAATCTGCGTTTACAATAAACTACTTAAAATGCACGTCACATGACCATTAAGACATGCTGGGCATGCGCAAACAAATATAAACAGTTGTACGGGCATACAAAAGTTGGTTGTTGACGACAGTTGGTACCTAATCACAGACAGACCAGTACAAAATGAACATGATGGCGAGGAAAAGCAAAGACGTCTTCGTGTGGATAACGTTGGATTAGGTTATCCATGTTATTTTTGTTTTATGGGTTTTATATATTATTATTAGGCTTGTATGATTTCATCTGGCGCCACTCAGACCGATCGACGGATGACATAGCAGTACTTAGTGAGCCATTTAAAAGCATACAGCTCTCGATTCTCTCTCGTGTTGCTGTAATGTCACTGTGTCGATCCGTGTACGCAGCGCAGCTTCAAGTAATACAAGCCTGTTGTTTACACAATCCTTGTAAGGCTGGTCATTGTCGCCTTCAGGTAGCGTAATGGCTCATATGACAGGGGCTTAATGAATCAGGGAAGCAAATGCAATGATACAGACGACCCAATCAGTAAGAGAATACGCAGGCGTGGTTGCCCACATTCAAAGTCTCTGTTTTCGTCCAGACATTTTAAACTTGCGTAACAATTGTTTGGCCATTGACACAAAACCTTAAACCTCTGTAGCACCAGTGCTATGTGCAAAAAGGTGAACCTGCAGCCCTGACACTAATCCTTATTGCTTGCCTTTGCTCCATAGCAATCACAGAGAGTATAAACAAATCCAGGCGGTCGCAGCGGACACTAGGTAAAATGCTTAGAAGCAAGCTAAGTATATGAAATGTCATTTTTTATCTTCGGACAAGTGAATGACATATTTGCTTGTCCAAAGGACAACCACATGAGAATGCTTAACATCAAGCCCTGCTTAAAGCGCTGTTTTATACTCATCTTGGTGTATCTCAATAAAATATTCACCTTCTTCAGGCTGACGTTTTTTGCCTTTGGGTCTACTTTTGCTTTTCAACTTCGTCTGTGTCTCTTTAGGATCATTTTCACCTTCAGGTACTTCTACTTCCACCGTATCATCAGCCTTTGTTTCTGTTATTTCTCTGCTGCTTGAGGCTTGAAACGCAAACAACAACGTGGTTATGATCTTATTATACTCTAATTTTTTGTTTATAAAACATAAAGCCTCTAGATTACCTTCTCTTTTCTCTTTCCATTTCTTTCTTTTCTTCTTATTAGGCTGGACTTCGTATTCTCTGAGGTCCAGGGTTCCCATCGTCACCTCCACTGTCTCCAACACTCCCGAGTCTTCCTCATCTGAACTTATTTCCTCTGCCTCTTCAGCTTCTAAAGGCACTGACCACAAAACAGTCCATAAATAAGCACATCAGAAACCGGGCATCTTCATAATACACATGGATTCAGACACACCATTTGTGTTCGGCTCAGGCTTGGTTTGACTAATAGGTTTAGGTTTTTTTTTCTTCCACACTTTCTTCGACAAACTGAGAATACTGGACATGTCAGTGTCTTTATCTGAAATTGAGCAGACACAAAAAAAAGTTATAAAATAGTAATAGAACAACACACTGTTAATAATATAAAGTATCAAAAGTCTCAATGTACGATAAATATGTAGAGTTGAGAGCAGATTAAAGGCTCGTTTTATTTCACTGAACGTGGCTCTCCGGGTGGCGAAAGGAAGTATCCGGACCCTCTGGTCTGTTTTGTCCATTGGTGCTCCTCGGCCTCCAAATAATATGGTCTTGTTGTAACTTGGCGCTCGTAGAAAGATGGCACTTGCCTCCTTTAAATACTCAGCCCAGCTTTCCAGAAGATCATGAATATCCTTGTGAAGAAAGGTTACAATACTCAGTCATACCTTCTAGACATGTGTTTTATGAAACTTTGTCAGTAAATAAAACAAAGCATCAAATTTCAAAACAGACAATGTACCTTCACCAGTGCAGCCTCGTTGTAGCGCCGGAGGGCGGCCCCTGCAGATTTTGGTGTGTGACCACGATTCTGAGAGTCCTTCAGTCCCTGCGCAGTCCCTCTTTTTGCTCTCACGGTGTACCGATGAAACGTCTTATGCTGCAGAATCTCTTTCCTGGACGTTACACAAATGAGTTAAAAATAACATTTAAATACCTGTCTGTGCAATAAAAAAAATTACTGACCCCTTAAAAACAGCTCCAGCAAAGTGTCCACCACCAGTCATCAGGATGACCCAAATAGTGTTGTGTGATATTTTTTGTAAAGATGAAACCAAGTCTTCTTCACTGTCCTAAATATGAAAATAACAAAAAAAGTAGATGAGACTGAAAGGATAAATAACTAGTCAAAATTATTTCGTACAGACGTTCAATATACATATTATACTTCTGAAAATACATACATAATATAATGTTATTGCGTCGGTGTAAGGCAATATTTTTGCCAATATTTTCAAGTCTGTTTAAAAATTTCACCAAATAATATTATTAAAGAGCAAGTAACGTTAGATCATAAAAATTACATTTCATGCAGTGTGTTATATTGCTGTGTTTGAAAGTAAGCAGTCTGCAAAGTTGTAAGTCCGAAGGTAAAATAATAACAAAGTTATTGGCTTTTAAAAAAGGGAGTCGACTCCGAATCACGCATACGAGACGTGACCTAGTCCGAGTCTCTAACCGCTGCGTATCTACGTCACTAGAAATAGTCCACGCCTACATTTTGCTAGGACTGCCGCAAATACTGTCTGTGTTTAGCTAATGCATACACTAACGTTAACATGTACCGTTGTTTCTGGGCTATTACAGTTTGTTTATCTACCTATGAACTCGGCTAATTTAAGTGTTCAATCTATTAACTCTCAAAGTATTTATTTCAAGAACTGAGTGGAGTACTATCTGTATTGTAATAACATCTGAAGATACGAACAACGTACACTGTATACCCTGACAACTATCCAAGTATAATACCGTTACTAGAGAGGTTTAAATGTCTTTTGTGCACCTATATAGATATATAGGGGTGAAACTAAAATCTTTTTTGTAATGTCGACTTTCTAAAATGCTCTATGTAACATAACAACGTCGCACAGTAAAGACAATATAATACTATTTCTGACGTATTAACAGTATTTTAAGGAAAAATATATATATTTCAATGATGAGCAAAAGCACAACATGCGTGTTGTCACACTGGAAGTTTTGATGACAAGAGTCACCACTGAGAAACATCGTACTCCAGTCGTGCTAGACTTTCTTGTTCATTACTGTCTTCAGATGTTTCTTTGTCAGACTCTGCCTCAAACTGCTATCGATACACTGTATATAATATCCAACCACCTGTAAACCGTAATCCACTAATGATGATAGGCGTTCCATTTGCGACACATGATGATCGCGTTTGACCAATCACAACAGACTACACCATCTGACCAATCACATGACACTAGGCTAGCGATTAGGAGGAGATAAGACCGATGAATTGCGGAACTAATTATTTGAGAGTCAGTCAAGAAGTAAGGTAAGAATTACTGCTTATTTTTATGCTATAATAGTGTTTTTACACCTTGTGTGTACATAAACTTGTTGTTGGATACTCCGTAAACTAAAGTAGGACCTTAAAAATCCAATGTTACGTACTATTTAAGTGAGAGGTGTAGCGATGCAATATAAAGGAGGTTGTAACATTTTTGGACATTTCCTCATTTTATTAAACAAAGAGTGCAATCTAACAAAAGTTATGGTTAGGTTTACTCACTCTCTTGCTCTGCAGAACACAGCGATACAATGTCAAGTACTGTCCCTGCTCATTCTGAAAAGCTACTTTAGAAGACAACCGACATAGGGACGGATCTGTGTCCAGAGTTTTATCTGTTCCCTCAGAGGTCACATCATCTGCAAGAATCTCATCCTCACTCTCTGAATCTGAACCTGAAATGCTTGATATATCTCCTGTTGACAGAAAAAAACAGACAGATGGACAAGATTACAATACGAGATAAGAGTGAGTTGTCAGTAAGATCATGAGCATACCTACCGGTGCCAGTTTTCTTCTCAAACTCATCCACTGTGACAGCTGATCTTCCTTCCAGACGCTGTCTCAGGTTAAATCGATGCCAGTCTAGTTTGTAGTGCTCCATCTAAGAAAAATCACATTTACATTTCATAGAACTGAATATTTAATATTGGGAGATGAAGTATGTATTTAAATCACTGCTGCTTTTCCATTCATACCTGCTCATCTCGACTCTCGAAAGGACACTGACAAGCTGAGCAGAACATCCTGTCCGACACTTCACCGGACAAGCCTGTCATTCTTGAATCTCCATCTGCCATTATACATTGTACATGGAGTATTAACATTTCATCTGTTTATGAGTCTGTGTCAAAACAGGACTGGCGGCAAGATGACAAAATATTTTTAAAAAGCATGCATCAGATTTCTAGAATGTATGTATATTTTTTATGTTTGTGTAATTACAAATAACTTTTCCACAATTTTAATAAAGTTTTTAATAAGTTTAGACTGAAGGTTCCTGAAAATGTCAAATAGTCTAACTGTCAAAGAATGAGAAATATTACATATTTAATCCACCTAGATGGAACGTAAACGTACTCATAAAAATAAATAATTTATTTTAAAATATCACACGGAAGTTATCTCAAAATATAAATTTTAATGCTTTTATTGGGACATTTGCTGAAATCATAATAAAAATTCTGTCATGAATTACTAATCCTCAAATCGTTTCACAACTGTAAAACCTTTGTTCATCTTAAGAACACAAATTAAGAAAGGTTTGATGACATCAGAGATTTCTGACTCTCCACATAAACAGCAATGCAACATACACTCAAGATATGTGTTACTAACAAGACGCCATTTCCCACGCTCTCAGGAACCTGTCACTCTAATCCCAGCATGAGAGCTGTGTCATGTGTGAGGTGAACAAGACAGAGACACATATACTATATGTTAAAAAATAATACATTTGCATTCCTATGTATTTTTATTTAATATCCTCCACATCTAACTTTCCATGGTAACTTAATGTGTGGACTGGACTGTAGAGCTGTGCAATTAATCGAAAATGAATCGTAATCGTAAATTTTAACCTTCATCAATTCATACAAAAACATTCAGTTTAAAAGCAAAGTTTTTTATTTTCTATGTTATTTTAAAGGTTAATGAGTAATCGGGATCTCAAAATTGGCCAAAATAATTGCGATTATGATTGTTGGTATAATCGAGCATCCCTACTGGAGTGTACGTTTTAGTCTGTTCTGTTTTACATGCCACTAACTAAGCAAATATATAGGCTGTGCTTTTTGTTGTCGTTTTGTATTGTTTTCACTGAGACAAAACACAAAAACAGACATAAATCTTTATTAGTCAAGTTTTATTTTTTTTAAACTTTAAACAAATTTAAGAAAGTGAAACATACAGAGTAAGATAATTTAATGTGATTTATTTGTACAGTAACTGCATATTAATATTTAGGAATTTCATTCTGTTTTGTAACTAATTATACAATGTATCTATAATCTTCTGTTGGTTTAAAGAAGCAGTAAAACAGTTAAACAAAAAAGCTGCACTAATTGTTGTACAATTAAGAGAATGTCGCATACATATGCAAAATAAATAATAATTTAGTTTAAAAAAAATGTGTACGTACCTATGTACACAAATATGGCATTGATGGGAATATTTCATATGGAATTTTTTAAGTTAATATTATGTTTCATAATAATGATGAATTGTCAATGCATTCCAGTTGACATGTATACCTAATAATACTTGACCAAATGTCAAATAACAAAGAGTTTCTAACCTTTGCATGAAGAAATTAGCATCCTCAGGTGTTCTTCTCTTTGATTTCATTTCCTGTCAACTGTCTTGTACAGTATTAATTAAATTGCTCCTTGAATGGTGGTTGACATTGGTGGTTGACACCTTGACATTTCATGAATTTGACTCGACTCACATTATTCCCCAAATTAATTATATAGAACAATGGAGTTCCATTTACTTTTATTTACTATTAAATTGGACTAACGTAAGATTATGCCGACTTTAGCTTGGTGTTTTAGTGAGAATTTCACCTATTTTTAAAAGGCTTTTTTGGCAAGTTTATATGGTTACACCACATAGATATTTCTGCACTCATTCCCCAAATAAACGGGATATATCACCCTCCGAAGGGCTTTTCCTTCGGGAAGGGGACACCATGCAAAATGTCATTCTAATTAAAGAGAAAATTACGTTGTTTCTAATACTCCTTTTGCCAAGTGAATTTTGATTTGACAAATTAAGAGATACACTTGCGTTTTCCCTCTAGAGTTTACACACGAAGAGCTTTACTCTTCGAAGGGAGCAGGGCATAGGGATGATCACTGAAAGGGAACGTAGGGTATGTAGACGTTTGCGCCTTTCATACTTTATGACACTAGTCAGCCACCGTGGAGCCCAAACACGTGCGTAACCTTAAAATGCTGGACTCCGTAGGATAAATATATTTTTTTTATAGGAACATCTCTCAAAATAAATTAAAACCAGAATCTCAGTCTTGATTTAGTCCGATTTCTCATGTTCAAATCACCTAAAAAACACCCCATCCTCATCTTTCGCTTTTGTCAGCGCTCGCTCGACTAATGTCCGTCCTGTGCACTGTGCACATTTGTGCTGATTGGCTACAAGGTTGTTTTGGTACTCGGCCCGACTTTGTCTAAACAAGCCTAATTCGGAAATCGGACGGGCGGGGCGCCTTTAAATGTAACACACATTTTTTAAAGTAATTTATGTAGACAAATATACCACTATTGTATAGTAAAAAAAGACATAACTTAGATAATTTAAACAAATGTAGGTAAATAAAATGATATGGCCCTAATTTATACATCTGTAACATTAATGTAATGTATCAGTTACCTGAATATTCATGTCATGAGCTGCACTTGCATATTTTTTGTACGTGATGGTGTGTTATCTATACCCAACTGGGACACGGTATCTTACCTTCAATAAATGAGGGCTGAGGAAGTTCGTGCTGAGGCAGCGGACCTGCCACTTCTCTCAGCCCCGCTATAACATTCTGATCTCCACACAGATTAAACACACACCGCAACTCCGATGATGCCATCATTAAAACACACACCACCAATTACACCTGAATAAAATAAAAATGTAACTGCCAGTTAACATGAACACGACTGGTGGGCATATTGCAATATACGCAACTTTGTTCCCACTAATAAATGACCCGTGGTAGGTTTTTCCACAACACGTAACAAAATCGCTAGATTCTCTAAACAACAGGAATCCTCAACCCCTGATGAAACTGGAACTGTCAATCTGACAGCTAGCTACTTCCCTAGCACATAGCGAAGTGTACACGTCATATGTGCTAAGTTAATGCTTCAAATGTTGATATCAGTACGTTATCTTTAAGAAGCCAATATCATACATGTACTGACTTACCTTGGCAGTGGCATAGATCTCTGTTAGTTTCTTTTTTTATCCTACGGAGTCCAGCATTGTAAGATTACCCACGTGTTTGGGCTCCACGGTGGCTGACTAGTGTCAAAAAGTACGAAAGGCGCAAACGTCTACATACCCTGCGTAAACGATCATCCCTATGCCCCGCTCCCTTCGAAGAGTAAAGCTCTTAATGTGTAAACTCTAGAGAGGAAACGCAAGTGTATCTCTTAATTTGTCCGTTTAAAATTCACTTGGCAAAAGGAGTATTAGAAACAACGTAATTTTTACTTTAATTAGAATGACGTTTTGTATGGTGTCCCCTTCCCGAAGGAAAATCCATTCGGAGGGCGCTATATCCCGTTTGGAACGATAGTTCGCGATCCCCTGGTGGGTCACGATGGAATTGCAAGGGGTTCGTAAAGTAAACAGTCTACTAGTGCACAAACAAGTTTCATTACTTTACAAAATGTACATTGCAAGAAATTATTATTTAGAAATAATCTAAAGATATAACTATAGTTCTGTAATAAAAAAAACCTAAAAAAATGTTTTTGAAATGTTCAAATTGTTGAATATGTTGTAAAAACCAAATCATAGGGTAGGGACTAAATCTCAAACACTTAAAGTAAATGATTTAGGTCAAAGGGGTTCAGCTGACAAACGTTTTAAAATCCCTGATCTAAATAAAGTAACATTGACTGATTCATGTAAAACGTCTATTCTCATGATTTAACTCCCTTGCTTCAAATTATTAAAATAAAATACACAATTTAGTCCAGGGAACAGAATTATTTATTTCCAGTAAGCTAATGAAGCTTCAAAAACATTTAAATCATCAATATAATCATTATCCCTAATACAGCATACCTACAAGGCAGCAATGTTTTATTCAGTTTACGAAGACTTCATTTAAAAAAACACATTTTTAGCATAATTTAAGATATTGCGTACATTCACTTCCGTCCTCCTCGTTTTCTAACAGATTTTACAGTGGGCTTATTCTGACTGGTGGAGTCCTGATGAATTGGACTTTCACCCTGTGAAACTTAAAATTGAGAGAAATTAAATCAACACATCATTTTATTCACTGGTGCCAGTTGCATCTTCAACTATCTGTTTAATTTGTACCTTCCTGTTTGTTTGAAGAAGGATATTCCAGTGCTTCCTTCAGCTGATCAAGTTTGAGTTTTAGGTTACGCTCTTGGTCTAGCAGACTACTTTCCTCCTTCTGCAAACCACTCAGAAGAGCTTGCTTTGACTCTATGGTGCTGTGACAACATTGTTTCAAATGTATAGGAATAGTAAATAGGATTATTTTCAGACGGTCATTGGGAATTATTTTGGTGGGACAGACTTGATGGGCTAGATGAAAGAGGACTGGCAGTCTAGCTGGGTGGTCTTACCTAGACAAAGTTATGTCTTGTAACTGATCAACAATACTTTTCTTCTCCTGCATGACAGAATCCAGTTCAAGAAGTGAATTCCACAGGTATTCATCCATCTGGACCATCATCACCATCCTCCGGTCCATCTCATCTCTACTGAAGTTACATTAATCGGATCGTTTAAACAATTTATTATAGCTGAGTATGGCTGAACTTCAAATAGTTTCATGGGTTAAACGACACGCTGTCATCCGATGATGTCCTTACAAATTATATGCTAAATCCTCAGTGAGAGTAAATAATAATTATACCATTTCTTCACATCTTTATTTACTTGTTCCAACTCATCCTTGGTAAGTTGAAGTTCAGTCTTGGCCTCACTGAGTTGTTTTGACAAATCCTAGAAAACATTAACGTCAATAATTGTATACGTAACGTTTGCGATAAAGGAACATACACGTGGTGGTGAGACTCACCTGTATTTCTCTATCGTCGTTAAAAGTGACGTTTAAAGTGTTTTGTGGGGTGTTCATTACAACAACGCAAAAAATATTCGCGCACGGAGACAAACCTGATGACCGTAAGGTATTTACTCCTACTACAAATTCCTCGAGATAAACCGGCTCTGCGATGTATTAACGGATCCTTAAACCGTGAGCCACGTGCAAAGAGTCGTTTATTGGTGTAGGCTACGCGCAGGTGACAGCACATCAGTTGATTATTACAGCTTAATTTGATATAATTAATAAATCAATCTTAATTCATATAAATATGCATTTATGATCATAGTGAAATGTGTGAATGACACACAAACGCGATCAACAATAACATTATTATATAGCACAGAAAGAAACGTTTGCACTTTTTGAGTCACATTTTTATAACTTCCGCTAGAAGAAGTCAAAGTAAGAGCCCGGATAGCTCAGTCGGTAGAGCATCAGACTTTTAATCTGAGGGTCCAGGGTTCAAGTCCCTGTTCGGGCGAACAAGTTTTATGCAAGCACGAACAATTCAGAACACCGTTATCATCAAATGAAAATGGTAGTTAGCTATGCGTAAGAGTCCAAGCAAATACAGCACGCTTAAAATAATCACAAATATTTGGTTATTTAGAGCAGACGTGATCTAACAGGAAGTAGGCTCGATGAAAAGCATTTAAAAGGCAGACACCTTGAAGTCAGACAGCAAATGTCTGCAGACATGCAGTACTCCTTGGCTATCAACATCCTCTTGTTCTTGGTAGGAGGATGTTTTTCATTGCCTGTTCAGGTAAAAATACTGTCTTATTTTGCATATGATTTAGTTTGTGTTATTTATAAATAATATATTTGTTTTTTTGGTGCCTTATGTATTTTTAAATCTCTGGTAGAATTCTTCACATTTCGAAGCAAACAGACATAAGAGAAGTTACTCTGGTAAATACACTATATTTATTTGAACATAATAACCAAACATGTATCAGATAATGATTTAAACACTTTTACCTCTTATCCCAGATAACATTGAGGAAAATGATAAAACTGCCATGGATGAGATTATAGACATAAATGACTATCAAGGTAATCCTGTTTTTCTTCTGCAATATTCCTCAATCATTCTTGTGAAATGCAAATTCCAGTTTCGTTTAATACATATCAGTACCGTCCTGTTGCAGGCATCTTTTCTGTGGATGGCACTAGCCTCAGAGAGGGAGACATAGTTGTTTCTGGAAGGAGCCAGAGGAGTTGTTTCGCCAGGAGCTGTCTGTGGAACAAGTCTGTTGATGGACATGTGTACATTGCTTACACACTTTCTCCCGAGTACAGTAAGTAAACACTGTATCATTCTTTTTTAAACAAGTTTTCTATCATTTTTACAGTGCATTTAAGGTATATACATTTTTTCAGTACGGGTATGTCTCTGTTTTCAAACATTAACAATTGATGTCATAATAAAAATTATAATAATAATAACAATAATAATACATTTTATTTATAATGCGCTTTTCTAAAACCCAAAGCGCTAATTCTCTAGCTTGTTAATTTGTTTCATTTGTTCCTCTGCAAAGGTGAAGTGGACACACAGAACATTAATGGAGGCATGAAGCTAATTGAACATGATACCTGTGTGCGCTTTGTGTCCAGAACACATCAGCGGGACTACTTGAATATTCAGCCCAAATCAGGGTACAAACACAGTGTTTCTTTCTTGCCGAATTAATGTTGTTTAAAAATGGGGTCATGTCTGAAATAGTGAAAACTGATAAGTGATTGATATGCAGATGCTGGTCATATCTGGGGGCTCGTGGTGGCAGACAAACCCTTTCTCTACAGTCCCCCGAGTGTACTGTATCAGGGGTCACCTCCCATGAGCTCATGCATGCCCTGGGCTTCGTCCATGAGCAGTCACGAGCCGACCGGGACAAGTATGTCTCCATCGTGTGGTCCAATATATGGAAAGGTAATGTAGTGAGGTAACATTATAATTTCTTATTTTAAAAAATTCATTAATTTTTGTATTCGTCTGTTCCTATATAAAGACAGGTTGAGGAATTTCGAAAAGTTCAAAACAAGCAACTTGGACACCCCATATGACTACGGCTCTATCATGCATTTTGGAAAGTATGGAAATAATAATAACATATGTAAGAAAATATACCTTTTGGTCAAATTAACTATTATTATAGTATTGCATATTGTACTATTTCAGGTATGCCTACTCTGAGGATGGTGGTCCTACCATTATACCAAAACGGAATCGCAATGTGAAGATTGGACAGAGATTTGGACCCAGTGACTTAGATATAATGAAGATCAATAAACTTTATAATTGTGATGTGTAACAGAATCCATTTACACACATCAGAGGGCTAAAAACCTGACATTATTATTGCAATTAATCCTTAAGTTCTTTTAAAATTTAATTTGACATTGTTTAAGGTAGAACTGTTGAGAATTGCCACAATGGTGATGAAATGTTATATTATGTAATAGTTCTTCTAACCTTTTTTAATACTTTTGTATAACCTTATTTCTTTATTATTATTTTTTTATAAGTTTTAATAGATTTCCTTTGTTTATTCTGATATTTTGATGATCTTGTAACACACATTAATAAACTTTATTCATAAATATATGTGTCTTTTCAACATCTTATTTTTGCACATTATTCTAATATTATGAATACTACATATTTTACGTTATTATCATAGGTGAACAAGAAAATATAAAAAAAGACTGCAATTAAATCCGTAAAGCCAACACATGTCAAAGTTAGAATTAATTCTAAGTTTTAATATCAGCTGATCTCAGAGCTAATGTAATAAATAAGCAGGGTGGCATCACCCTAAAAAGGACACACCCAAATAAGCTGTTATTATACTTTTTAAATTATGGGTGATCCTATTTGCTCCATGTATTTACATGTTGTGAGCACAGCATGGCTGTTGAGATTAGGGTAAAAGCACATGTGTAACTACTGAAATAACTACTGTGTGTGTGTGTGTGTGTATGTGCGGCCTTGTTTTTATATCCCGGTGAGGACCTATACCTGAATGCACACCAACTCATGGGGACTTGTGTCATCTCAATTTTGGTCCCCACGGACAAAAAAAGCTTATAGACTGTGAAGAACTATATGTTTTGAAAATCTAAAAATGCAAAAAGCTTGCTACGATCTTTAGCTTTAGGGGTTGGGTTAGGGCAGTGTTTCTCAAACTTTTTCTGCCCTTCCCCATTTGGAGGTAGGGGTGCCGCTTCATTCTCCAAGGCTGCTGTGGTTCTGTGTGACATTTTCTTCGCAGTCTGATATTGTTTTACGTAAGGCTTACATTTAAATGCATCGTTTTTTTGTTTTGAGTGCACTTGTTTTGAGTGCACAGTCAATAAATAAAGGAATTCATAAAAATGACCCACTTTCCTCCCGTTTGTAGCGCCCCATCTGTCATGTCTCTATTCCCCACCAGTGGGACCCGCCCCACACTTTGAGAAACGCTGGGTTAGGGAATAAAATATACAGTTTGTACAGTATACAATTCATTACGCCTATATGGACTGTCCCCACAGAGTTAATAAAACATACATGTGTGTGCGTGCGTGTGTCTCTCTGCGTGCGTGTGTGCGTGCATGTGAGTGAGAGAAATTATGTTTGGTCAGGACAAGAATCTGCAAGTCTTTAAATGGCCGTTGTAGTGATCAATCTTAAAAATGCTGAAGTGCAGAGTCAGAACTAACAATAAGCTACTACAGAGTAATCTGAATGCTTTCCGACCTGCCAAGCCTTCTATTAGGAAAATACACTAATATAAAATAATGATATAGAAAGACATGCTAACCCTACATCTTTAACCTTGAGGGTGGTACTCTAAGTGTATATATTCAAGCTCTCGGAGCCCTAACTTTACTTTAGTTAATACAAAACCTGGTTGCATCCAGAAGATCAGAATATACAGAAAAGTGACTAGCATAATGCTCTGTGTGGGTATTTTTTTGGGATTGGTGTTGGAGTCTTGGTCTTTACCTGTGCAGGTAAGAACAGCCAAATACTGTTGTTGTGATATAGTATCTTGTGTGGTATGGTGACTTAATGAATGAATTTTATTGTATTAGAATTCCTCATTAATTCATCAGGCCAGGCTGAGGTCAAAGAGAGGATATTCAGGTAAATAATTAAATGTCTTGTTGTTTGAATGTTTATAGTTTGTTGGAAAGCACTAATGTGAATGTATCTTTACTAATACAGAGCGATATCTGGAGCCAGAGGAAATGAATGCAATGGACAGGATTCTCAGAGCAAATGAACGTATGTGCAGATGTAAACATATTTTACATTTACATTAGACCTTATGTGTGACACATGGTAATTTTTCTTCCACCAGGGTCTAGAGGAGTTTTATTCAGAGAGGGTGACATATTTAGTTCAGGCTCACCCAGATCAGCCATCACATGTGCAGGAAACTCCTGCCTCTGGCCGAAATCTGTTGATGGTTTTGTGTATGTACCTTACATCATTTCCCAGCTTTATGGTTAGTAACATCTTTACATGAAAAGGCATACCACGTGTCTCTATGAACTCAATGCAATACCTTTTAAAGCTAAAGTTACCTTCTGTCACAGATGATATGGACAGAATCACTATTGAAATAGGAATGTTGGACATTTCCTCTAAAACATGTGTAAAGTTTGTGCCTCGCACACACGAAGCAAACTTCCTTAATATCCAGGCTAGATCAGGGTGAGTCCATTTCATTCATACACAGCATTTTATGTCTAGTCTAAACATAGTCTAATTATAACTATGTATCCTAACAAAACATATTCATTTAAAAAAAAGTGACAATCATTAGATGTTGATTTAGATGTTATCTTCATTTCTGTCTCACTGGTGTCACCTTAGGTGCTGGTCATATCTGGGTATGACAGGTGGGAGTCAGATTGTGTCTTTGCAGACTCCTGGCTGTATGTGGTCAGGGGTGGCATCCCATGAAATGATGCACGCTCTGGGATTTGTACACGAGCAGTCCCGCTCTGATCGTGATCGATATGTCACCATCCTGTGGGAAAACATAATAGAGAGTATGTTTGTGAATGCAAAATTAGTTATTGGGGCCGGTGTTTTCAGTTACAGTGATGTATTTTGCTCTATACCTTCTTTTATTTAGATCAAAGGCACAATTTTAGGAAGTATGAGACAAACAATCTCAATACTGCATATGACTACAGTTCTGTCATGCACTATGGAAGGTAAGTAGTATGCAGACCTATATGAATGTGTGTAACTATTCATGAAAATACTAAAATGATTTACTGATGTATACACAGGTATGCTTTCTCTGAGGACGGGGGACCCACTATCATCCCTAAACCAGACCCTTACATTCCTATTGGCCAACGAGATGGACCAAGTCCTACGGACATTCATAAGATAAACCTATTGTATAATTGTGGTAAGAATTAATTTAATGAAATAAACTTGCTTGTTTTCTGACTGTCTGACTGATATCATTGCCTCTACTTATGTTCTCTAGGTGGCTGGGTGTGAAATTTGATTTGTCAAACAGACAAAAAATGGAACGACCTTAATCCAGAGCCTGGACAATATACTCTGTATACCATTCTCTCACGTTGTTATATGATGCATTGAGATGTTTGTTGAAATGTGGCTGCTTCAATCTGAAAGTGTGTCTTTTAAACTAATATTTATTTGGACAGGATAATTGTCTCTACATCTGAAGTTTCCTTAGCCTTCTAGTGAAATGATCAGCAACACAATACCAGAAGTCACTCTAAGATTATTTTAGTAAAGGATCAAATAAAACACATCACAAACGATGCATGCTTCTGTCTGGAATCATTATTATGATATGCTGTTAGAAATAATATCACAAGCCATCATAACTGTACATCTACCTAAAGAGGTCTCAGCAATTAAACGCAGCTCAGAAGCACTTGTTGTGCCACCAGCAGGTGTCACTGTTTCACTGTTGAGGGATTAATTTTCTAGTAAAAAATATATCCAATATAGTCTATTTCAGTCATATAGCGCCAGCGTGTCTCCGGGCCGCGCGGCGGCGCTGTTTAGCATAAGAGCAGTGAAAGCACGCGGGACGCTCGTTCAAAACACTCAACAATTGTGAGATTAACAGTTTCACGGTAGGCAAATATACAAGATTTAAACACAAATATTCGGTGTTTTGCTTACTGCTTCGACTGCATTATGTCAATGGATATGGTGAAGTGATTCGTGTCTAAAAAGTAAGAGATTGCTCTGTCTTTGTTGCAGTGTTGTCGAAAAACGAATTAGCTCTCTGATATGCACACACAGTTTTTTAACGGTGTACTGTTAAGATATGTTTACAAACCTTATTAGTCTGTAAACCTGTGTATACAGTCTTTATTAATCTGGTTAATTAATGCAACCTCTCTAAAAACGTCGTTCCTATTGAAATTACAATAAAGTAACGAAGTGAAGTGAAGCTGTCAAATAGTCTCAAGAAAGTCTTACATATATCATTGTAAGTATATTTTATATATAGTTACCTTATTTGTGTCAAATGTTCAATTCAATTTTATTTATATAGCGCTTTTCACAATGTGCAAATTGTTCCTTTTTTTAAAGATGAGCTCTGCAGGCATCCAATATTACATTGACATTCATGCACTTGGCAGACGCTTTTATCCAAAGCGAATTACATTGCATTAAACTATACATTTTATGATGTTTAGTGTATAGTGATATATTGGTTATTTTGTGTGTTAACAGGCTGACTGCATTGTTTTTCCCCTAGCAACATTTTTAAATGTCATTAACGTATTCTCATAAAAGGTGTGTGTTGTGGTTGTTTTACTCCGAAGTATGGCCCATGTTGATTTTAACAATTTTATTTCAATGAAATATATCGGTGTGTTTTTTACAGCTGATGGCAGAATATGGAGTCAGAACTTCTGGTTGGCTGGCAGGAGGAGCGGGCGGAGCTGAGAGAGGAGCTTTCCCATCTACAGGATGAGTTGGCTGAGAGCAGAGCGGAGAGGGAGGAGCTTGAGTCCCGTGCTCAGGCTTTGACTGACAGGGTGAGGAGGGAGTCATTGATGGGCTCAGTTCTTCATCTTCAATATACCTCATCAATAAGAACTCATGAGCTCTCTGTGTGTTTGTATGCTAGCTGTCTCAGACGTTGGACCCGTCTCTATCATTATCTTTGCGTCTGGATGATGAACAGCGAGAATGGCGGAAAAAGCTCAGAGAGGGCAGAGAGAGAGAAGCCAGACAGGCCCTGCTCATCCATAAACTTCAGAACAAGGTCTGCATATACAGTGAGGAAAAAATTATTTGATCCCCTGCTGATTTTGTAAGTTTGCCTGCTTGCAAAGAAATGAAGGGTCTATTATTTTTATTAACGGAAAAATTGTTATATAAAGGTTATAAAGTGATTAGCATTTCAGTCAGTGAATTAAGTATTTGATCCCAACCAACCAACAAGAATTCTAGCTCCACAAATTGGTTATTTGCATATAGCCTATGGACCACAGATTAGTCCTGTCCCTTTAAGAAAGTACTCCTAAGTCAGCTTGTTACATATATAAAAGATGCCTTTCAAAAGAATCCGTATCTTCCATTTCAACCTCTCCACAACCATTGTCAAGACCAAATACGTTTTGATTTACTTTACGATCGTATACCTGCACAAACATTGAATAGGCTACAGTCAGAAGCTGGTTTAGAAGGAGAACACTGTTGGTGCGATTATTTAGTATAATTTGGAAAAAGAAGAAATCAAAATAACTATCAATTGTCCTTGGTCTGGAGCTCCCTGCAAGACCCCCAGTGGGGTGAAGAGGATCATGAGAAAGGTTAAAGATAATTTCAGAACTACACGAAGAAACTTGTTAATGAAATCAAGAGAGTTGGTACCACAGTTAGCAAGCTTACCATTGGTAACACGCTATGTCACAATACATTGAATCTTGAAGCACCCGCAAGGTCCTCCTGCCCATGAAGGCCTGCCTGGCCTGTCTGAAGTTTGACAATGAACATCAAATGATTCAGAATAGGCTTTGGAGAAAGTGCTGTGAGACCAAAATTGTGGTAAATCTACTGCTGTATCTCTCATGTTTTGGAACTAATTGTTCTGCTGAAGATCCTGGATGTCTTCTTCAGATAGATGGCATCATGGATTCTAGCAAATATTAACAGATAAAAAAATCAAAACCTTACTGTGCCTGCCAGAAGTCATAATTGGGGCCCTAGGGAAAGGAATCATATGGAAAATGAAGAGGAGAAGCACCAACATGGAGCTGGAACTCTGAAGGGTCTTGAGCAATTCTCTATAAAGAATCTCTTGGTAGGTGTTTTCCAAATTTATTAGGCATTATAGGTGAAGATTTAGAGCTTTTATCTTGGCAAAAATAAGAGGTTGTAAAAGTGGTTGAATAATTATGAGCAATGTGTATTAGAGAAAAACACATTTATTTCATAATGACATCCTACTATTTAAAATTCTTATCCTCCAATGAAAGTAGATTGACACCTGTTTTTGGAAGGAGAGAAATGCCGACTATGACCCCAAGAATACCATCCCTACAGAGAAGCACAGTTTTGGAAACATTATGTTTAAGGGCTTTTTCTCTGCTCGGGTAATAGATGACTTCACCGCATTGAGGGGCTGAGGGACGGGCCCATGTACCGTAAAATTTTGGGCAAGAACCTTCCCTTAACTAGATCACTGAAGATGGTTGTGGATGTGCTTTTAACATGACAAAGACCCAAAACATATTGCTAAGCCAACCAATGAGTGGCTTAAGGAGAAGCACATTAAATGTCCTAGTAGCCAGTCTCTAGATCCTAGTCCTATAAAAACCTGTGAAGGAGGCTAAAACTCCAATTTGCTGAGCGACCACTAAGAAACCTTAAAGATTCACAGAGGAGTGGACTCAAATGTATCCTGTCACGTGTGCGAACCTGGTGACCAACTATCAGAAATGTCTGACCTCTGGGCTTGCCAGCAAGGGTTTCTCCATGAAGTACAAGGTTATGTTTTGCTCTGGGATCAAATACTTATTTCACTGACTGAAATCCAATTCAATTTATAAGCTTTTATAACATTGTTTTCCCCTGATTTCTTAAAATATTATGTCTTTGTAAGCAGGCAAACATACAAAATCAGTAGGGGATCAAATAATTATTTCCTTCACTGTGTATAGAAGTAGACAAAGCACCCTTTTGCAAAAATAGATATCTTATTTTGAGAAAAGTTTATTAACAAATGTGCTCACGCTTGCATATTTCAGGTGGTGGAGTACAGGGCTCGTTGTCAGGCACTGGAGCAGCAGGTGATCAGCGAGGAGAGAGAGCTGAGGGCGAGAGAAGTGAGACAAACAACATTAATCCGTCATATCCTGGCTATCTGTAAGTGTTGCATTGAAAATTTTAATGTTTTTGTGGGTTTCATAGAGATTGTTGCGGGATGAACGCAGTGACACCCTGGAGAGCACCCTCATCAGAGTGGAGGAGGAACAGCAGAGGTGTGGGATGTCAATTGATAGAGCAAAACAGAGCAGACCTGTCAAAAAATACCTCAATTTAACCTTTTATGTCTTCTGAAAATGTATTCTTGT
Source organism: Barbatula barbatula (assembly GCF_947034865.1). Classification (NCBI taxonomy): domain Eukaryota; kingdom Metazoa; phylum Chordata; class Actinopteri; order Cypriniformes; family Nemacheilidae; genus Barbatula; species Barbatula barbatula. Next base: position 16,336,798 of record NC_136772.1, read on the forward strand.
GGCTGAGTTGTGTTTCTTTACTGGAGCAGATGTACAGGGCTCACTGAGGTCAATGTTCTTCTGCGAAGTCAGCTCAGCCAATCAACCGTGGCGAATGATGCCCTGAGAGACGACCTGCGAAAGCTAACAGCTGACTGGTCCAATGCAGTGGAGGAGGTGATGCAAAAAGAAATCGAGTGGCAAAAAGAGAAGGAGGTAAGGTATCTATTTGCACATTATCATGTAGGTCCTAATGATGGTAAGCATGGAGCAAGCAATACCCAGGGATCACACCTACATTAGTAAAATACATTCTTTGCTCAGACATAATGTTGCGCTGTTGTGGTCCAGGCGACCCGAGTTTGAGTCCTGGCTTGTGGTCCTTTTAGCTCAGTTGTATAAGCATCTGCCAAGTAAATATAAATTTGTCTCATATCAATGTAACTTCGTGAAGAAAGGTCTTGGGTCACATACACACTTCAGCATAATACAGTCATTCTATTTTAAACACTGACGTCATGTAAAAAAAAAACTAGCTGCATCATTAATTCACTTTTTTGTTTTTGTTAACACTTTATATCAACAATTATCCACATAAGTGTTATTAGTGTTACCATAGAAATCTCTGAGCAGAAAATCCATTAGTCATCAAGAAAGTACAGCACAACTCGACATGAGCACTGCATTAAATACAAGCATCATTACGAAGACCTGGCAGTGTGTATGTGACTAAACTAGATTACTATCTATTTAGTTGTTGCTTAGCAATAGGTTAGTTTTTCTGAGGGTTGATTTCATTGGTGCATTAGGGAAACATGGACTAATATATTGTCACCAAGCAACTGAGCCATGAAACATTATACATTCGTATCGTTTATTAATGGATGTTTGTGAATAGAAATCTTCAAATTGTTTCATAAAATAAAGTGCAATGAGACCGTAAAATATAAATTTTGTTTTTTCTGGCACTAGAAACAAGAATAGTGTTTTGTCTCCCAGGGCTTTAAAGGGGACTTTGCTCCATGTCAAAGAGTTCCTTGAGTTTCCTCACTGTTTTTGTCCTTTGGCAACTTGATTTTAAAATAAACTCCAAGGTTACGTTGATTGTGCTTTTCCTACGGGAACGCACAGAACTTTAGCCCCAAACATAAATCATGTGAAGGCAATCACAAAGACAACAATTCAGAGCTCCATTTGATAAGCTACAACCTTGTCACGATTTAGTGCATTAAAAGAAGTAACTGAGAGACATTGTTTTATCATGACACAGTAAATACAGATGTAGGTGAGATGTAACAAGGCACAAACATTACTTTATATTTTCTTTTAGATCTACTGACTAGTTTTGCACAATCATGGGTAAAAGTATAATCACGATTAATAGGCCCTTTTCACACATCTTCCGTTCTGCCGCGGAGCAGTGTATCGTTATTTCCACTAGCACCTCAGAATGGAGTTAACCAAGTCCCTTGCACAGCAAGATGAACATCTTTCACACCAATTTTCGCTACGACAAGATCAAAGCTAAATAAAGGATATAAACTCTTCTTTGAACAGTACCTGTTTGATTATGAAGTTGTGTTTTTTTTTGTTTTAGCGCAGGTGCTAGGAAAAGTACTTGAATACTTGTTGTTAAATTCCAGTGCAACGGCAAAACTGAAGTTCTTCTTCTCTTTGTTTGTCGGATGTTATGATACACTGCTTTGCGAAAAGGCGGAAGTTAAGTTACGTCATTGTGAGAAGGGCATATAGGGTTGGGCGTTATAAAGTGAGGCGCATCTTTACACAACGCGGGCTGTCCAGGCTCGAGTCTTTATATCCACCTTTTTCTTGACGTCTCCATGGAGGCTGCCATTACTGGGTATGACTTCCTGTTTGATGCTCCGCACTTCCGTATTTGTTACTATGGTAGAGGACATTTCTGTTAATGGTTAAAAATAAAGTTTCTCGAAAACATTTTGCAGTAAAAGGTTGCCGCAACAGCTATAGAAAGCTCCGAAAACCTTACGAACGAGTGTTACCACGTGACACAACAAGAGCGTAAAGTAAATAACATTTAAAGACAGCTTGATCTTAGCTCTGACTACTGCTTTCTGCACCTCTCAAAAACATCCCAACATTGTTTACTTCGTTATTTACTTTATTGTTATTGCATAGTACATCCCCATTAACCCATGAAGCATACATCCAGGGCTAAGTGACATTACAATAATGTATTATAATATCAAACAAAGTTTAAGTTAATATTACAATTGCGCTTTATTCAAATATACATATTCACATTGGATTACTCAGGAAATAGAAATAAATGCAAGTCTTAAGCATCAGCCCTACACGCTTACGCAAGGCGTAGTGGGTTAGTTTCGCGCATTGTGAAAAAGGTGGATAATGCGGGCTGCGCAGACACACATCGTCTTTATACAAAGCCAGATGCGCAGACATATGTAAAGCCAATGTAAATTATGTCAAGTCAAGTCAGCTTTATTTATATAACGCTTTTGACAATTTTCATTGTTACAATGAAAGCTGTACAAAGAAACATTGACTGTATGTATAACATAATGTAATCACTAACACCTGGTAGGGCATCTTATTGCACACTGACGTGTAAAGATTGTATCGTTTATCGTGTCCTAAATAACATTTTGAATAGGCCAACTTTACGTCAAACTTTGTCAAACTTATCTGGCCTACTGTATTAGATTTTTCTCATAAGTTTAGCATTTTTTATAGTGCTTTGGCTGCTCTTACTTAGGTTGACATATATTTCTGTCTCTGTAATGTACTGTTATTTGTAGTTCTTTCAGTTGTGAGTAGGCTGTGGTGTAGTCTTTTGTAGTACTCTGATTCCTCCCCCAGGCCAACTCACCCGTCCCAGATCGCCAACCCATGAGCACCACCACTCTCACAAATTCAAAGAGTATGCCTCTATATTTAATCAAGAGCATGCTGAAAAATGTATTTCAAGCATGATTTCAATAGCAATAGCAAAAGCAGCTGGGGGGACTTGCTGGTTTTGTTAATCATGTTTAACTCAGCCAGTTAAGCGTTACATATAGCCTTAGATATCAAATCTATACAATCCCTAAAGGACAGGTTTTACTGTCAAAAGGATACGATTTTCAAGTTAAAATCTTTCTGTAATAGGCCCCCTGATGTGCAATATATTTCTGTTGAGCTACACAAAATACAAAATGGCTTTAAGGTAATAATTAAAAAAATAAATAAATCTAATTTCCAACATCAGGGCAATGAGAAAAAAGTTTAAATGGACTTGAGATGTTGAAAATCTGCCTGAAAAAGTCTATATTGTCTCGATGCACAGCGAGGAGAAGAATTTAAGTGGCCAAAGACTCTTTAAAGAGCACAGATGGAAAATTGCAGTAATCAGTTGAATTTTGAGGTCAGAAAGCATATGATAAAAATAAAGGGAAACTGCACCTCCATCACCACAAGTTGTTTCAAAGCCTTCACCGTATCGTTTATTCTTTTTAGACATTTGCAGGTGGATATTAATTTAATCTCTCCAAAAAAAGCTTTTTTAGAGCTTGATCGGCTATTTTAGAAGTCAAATCTAGCCATTCTATTCTTGAGGCTTTTGCACCTTGTTGTGAATCCTCTGTATTTTTCCTTGTATTCTCTTTTTATAGTACATTTTTTATTGTCAAATATTGAAATAAATTCCTCTTGGAGAGTGTTCTTCACTTGTCTGGACGTTTTGAAGGTGTTTGTCTTTATCATGGAGATGATAATGTCATCATCAACCAGGTTTATTTCATATGGACGCTCAGGATTCTTTTGCTGCTGAGCTCAACGTTTTTTTTTTTTTAATGTACCAAATTGTTGATTTGGCCACTCTTAATGTTCATGGTATCTTTCTGATGAATTTGTTGTGTTGTTGAAATCTAACTATGGTCTGCCTCACTTGCGTGGAGATCTCCCTGAATCGCATGATGTGGGTTCACAGCAACAGCTTCCAAATGCAAACACCGAATCAACACCTGACATGCTTCATTTATGAAGAAATTATTTAAGCAAAAACCTGTGACTAAAACAGCTTTTGATTTCAACTGTCCAATTACATTTGGTCTCTTGAAAAGTGGGGAGTTTCATATTAAAGAGCTGTAATTTCTAAATCCGTCAGCTAAACTGGATGTAAATACACTCTAAATAAAGCAGAGAGTATGTACTTTAAGACAAAATTTATTATAAAACTGTAACTCGAATACATTTTGATAAACAGCTAAAATAACAAAATATGTGCTTCTGTCCAAATATATATGGGCCTAACTGTATATTATATAAACACAAGCTTTTATTTTAGAAGCGATTAATTGCGATTAATCAATTTGACAGCCTAAACATTTGTCACCTTGGAATTTCTAAGGTTCTATCTGACATTTTTTCAATATCGCGTTATTCACATTATCAAATATTCTTATTTTGAGACGACCTGTCATCCTTCAGTGACATTTTTCTTTACGTTGTGTACATTTGGGAACTTTATTTAGAAAACAAAAAAAGTTTCCTCTACAAAATAGCGTGAAGAAACTTTGAAGCTCAATATCTCAAAACTGCTCCTAATGCAGACACCTTCTAATTCCTGGCGATGATTTTTATATATTTTATTGATGCTTATTTTCAAAGCGACTTTCTGTGAATTAATGGTATACTTTTTTTAATCATTGTGTTACTACTATCTACAGGAACTCAATGAGAAGAGTAACAGAGTTTCTCTCTGGTGTAGCCTGTTTGTTAATAGAAACTGTCGATATAGTCTCTGACAGGTCACATAGGAAAAGAGCAGACCAGGCTGATGACTCTCTGGGGACGTGTGGTCACACTCAAACGCCAGTGTCACTCTCTAAAGACTGCTACTGACAAGTGAGTATATGCAAATTTATGGCAAAATATAAATGTAACTGTGTCATAGAAATGACATCATTCTCAATGAAATACACATTTTTCCAGTAAGAGTGTTGGCCATGGGTTGTGTTCTGCAGGGATCTGTGGGAGCTGAGAGCTGAAGTTTCTCGTGTCTCGTCTTCTATGCTCTTTGTGTGGACTTCTGCTCAGTCGGCCCTCACCCTACCCCCCATTTCCGCCGCAGCACATCCACTCTCCTCCACACAGGGACCGCTCTCACTAGATGATCTGGAACATGATCGGTCAAATGAATTAAAAGTAGACCTCCAGTCAGAGACCCTGGAACTCAGGAACAGGTATGAGGATCAGGGCTGGGTGATAAAGCTCAAATGTGTGATTTATGTATTTGCTTTAAATGGCCAAAAGGGTATTTTTCAATCAGGAAAGTATCATTTTAATCAAACAGCCATTATTCCTGAGTAGATTCTACCTTTTAGATGCAAGATTTAAAAGACACTATTTGTTTCCATTTGTATGGGCCATTATAAAAAATAGTAATATCAATGATTCTGACAACAATAAAAAACGTGTGACCCTGGACAATTTTTCAAAATTGAGATTTATACATCATTTAAAAAGCTGAATAAATAAGCTTTCCATTGATGTATGGTTTAATATGACAATATTTGGCCGAGATACAACTGTTTAAAACTCTGGAATCTGAAGGTACAAAAAAATCCTAATATTGAGAAATAGCCTTTGAAGTTGTTAATTAGAGACGCTGTAGCAGGCCGTTGCTTAGAAGAATAAGGTTTCTTTTAACGCTCTCTATTGGCTTACCACTGTTATGACGTTGTGGAAACTAGATGAAGCCAAAAGCAGAAATTTTAAGCTTTACATAGATACCATACTTGAGAGGGTAATTCTCAAAGAGCGGGCAGCAGCAAGGGAAGTTTGTAGGCGTGTTTTTTGGCCATTTTTGTTAGCTATTTTGCTTCATCCACTCACAAAAATAAAGTTTTTATATATTTACAGTGGGAAATGTACAAAACATCATAATCATAAACATAATCATCATGAATATTGTGCATTGATGATGTATTGTTTTTTTCCAGAATCACAGAGCTAAATATGACCGTAAAAGCTCATGAATCTGAAAGAGAGAAGCAAGAGGCAGAGATGGAGAGAAGACACAGACAGGAGATGGAGAGAGAGAGAGAGCAAGAGAGTAACTGGGAGAAACGGATAGAACTTGAGAGAAATTTTGAATCTGTCAGGCATGCTGTCAGGACACTGGTAAGTCTGTGTGGAAACAGGAAATGGTAGATACACCACCTATTGATTATTTTAATGATCTTTGGTCTTGTTCTCTTGTAACTTATGGTCAGTGGAGGGTTGTGAACTCTCAGCAGAAGAGCGGAACAGACTCTCTGTCTGTAGATGATGTTTCCATTGAAGGACTGCCTAGTGTCCTCTCGACCATCGCTAATGCTGAGACTGCCCTACAATGGAGACAACAGGAAGTGCAGGTTGGTGAATGTAAAATGTATTTTCTTTCTGAATTAGGGGTGGGTAGGATAAACAAAAAACATTTCACAATAAAACAAAACGCAATATAGATATAAAGAAAGTAGGGCTAGGTACGTTAACACGTTATTATTACGTTAACACATTAATTAACATCCACAATCATTTTATCGTGTATTAAAGGTCAAGTCAGTAATATCTAGTGGCAAGGATGCAAATTGCAACCAACCACTCCCCTCTACCCCTCCCTTTCGAAACACTTCGACAGCTGACAGAACATGGCGAATTACATGCAAGGGACCCTCTGTGTATGTAGATAGAAATAGCTCATTCTATGGTAATTAAAACAAAAAACTTTATTGGGTAAGCTCTTATACACCTCTAAAGACATAGCCATGTATATTATATTACATTTCTATCAATAGATCAACCCAAAAATTACACACTGGACCTTTAACACTGTTCTTTTTTTTATTCCTATTTTATTTCGAAAGTCCTTTGCTCACTGGCTCTGAAACTTACAGAAAAACCATGGGTCACAGAAGGGGTGGAATGTTGATTGGTACTTGCTTGGGATGGGCGTCACCACGCGTCTCAACTAATGAGAGCATTTGGGTTTGGCCTAATGATGGGTGAACAATCGCGTTCCACGCTCTGTATTACTCGCGGGAAAAGTTTGTTGATTTCGTGTGTGTGATGCAATCTGACAATTATTTTCAACCGTCGGAAGACATGTTCGTGTCAATCTACAAAACGGCAATGATAACGAATTGTGTTGCATGTGTTGTATGCCGTGTTACGCCCCTTTCAGACCTGCAGAAACCCGATCTCATTCATTTCAGGAGAGCTGCCGACTTCCCACGACATGCGCGACAGTGACCGTTGGTCACAGGAAGTGGGCATATCCAGTGACGGGAGTCAAGCTACAAAAGTTGGTTTGGTCATATGCAAATGATGAACTACTTTCGCGAGCGACTACCAATAGGAGTAAAGTAGTGGTACTCATGTCATCCGTCTCGCGTCAGTTACTGGAGGGTTCGTTCAAACTGTTACTAGGACAACCAAAGCTAGGAATGCCTTCAAACGATCTCATAGCAAGAGACAAGCAACATACAGTGACAAAGTCACCGTAGGCTCCCATCGAGAGGCCAAAGGTGCAGAGCCCACAGCGCTGGCTGGAGGTGCCAGATCGTGTTGCCTGCCTGAGAGAGGTGGTCCCGTCTCAGGGGACCCAAGACTGGTTCTGCCACAGTGGGGCTAAGAACTACACCGTGTGCGCCTGTTCTCTGATCCTCCTGATCATCTGCTGTATGAGAGCGATCAGGAGAAAAGCATAGAGGAGCCGGTTGGGCCAATTGTAGGCCAAGACGTCCCTGCCCTTCGAAAAATAAGTCCCTGCCCTTCCTCAACAGTCTTGAGAAGCAGCCTCCCTGGTGATTTATGTAGGATACTACCATCATGCTGTCTGATCGGACTAAGACGTGGCGGTCCCGTATGACCGGCAGGAAGTAGTGAAAGGCCAGTCATACCGCCTGCATCTCCAGACAGTTGATGTGCAGGCTTCTTTCCAGATACGACCAGTGGCCGAAGGCTGGCTCGCCATCGCACAGAGCCCCCCAACCTGTGTTGGAGGCGTCTTTAGTGACCACCTTCCATCTACATGTGGTGCCTAGGGGCACACCCTGCTCCAGCCAAAGGGGATCCTTCCATGGGGCTAGGGCAGTTACGCAGACTTGGTCCACCAAAACGCGTAGGCGTCCGAGATGCCAAGCATCTGGCGGAACTCCCAAGTGGCTGCGAGCAGGTCCACACCCGGCATGGGTTCGCTGTGCTCCATAAACGGTATGGGGGCGGGGTCAGATTCTGAGCCTGACAGCTCCTCCGTGTCTGGAGCCCCTGGCGACATGCTGTCGTCTTCCTCGAGTTCGTTTCCTCCACCGAATAAAATCATGCCACTGGCGGCTGCCAGTGGAGGCTGATCAGGCTGGTAGAAATGAACCGACAAAATGTCTCTGTGGAGAAGACGAGGCACGTCGAGTGGACTTGAGCTTGCACTTCCCCGGGCTTAGTTCCTCTACCCCGCTGCTTCATCCGCACAGAGTCCTGTGAGGAATCGAGAGGCGGATTCGCTCTCTGAAATGAAAGATATCCACGAGCGCAGAGAGGACATAGTCTTATGCTCTTGCAATGAGGGCATTCCGTCTCTCTGAGTGCGTCTTCAGTGTGGGAAGGTCCCAAGCATGAGACGCAGTCGTCGTGCATAATAGAGGCTCTAGGTTTTTCTATCGAACTATTTTGATGAAAATGCGCATTAAAAAGCCTAAATGGAAACGGATATGCAAAAATAATCTCATCATTTTGCATGCCTGCGCGTTAAGGTGATGGAAACAGTTTATTGTCATAATGATGATGTTGTTATAATTTGTGCTTGTAAACAAATACAACACCACCATCAACATGTGTGTAGAATTCAGAAGTTAAACGGTAAACGTAAATTACACCTACGGGTGTAGGTGGAGGCTGCCATGTATAACGTTTATTAAGATAACTATAATTCATCAGTTCTTCTGCATCTTCGCAGAATTTGTCCAGCAACACAAATATCTCTCTCCCTCACAACAAGTTCCCTTCAATATATAATGCAAACATGCGACGCTAATAAATATATATGCAGAATATTTATAAATTAACAGATTGACAAAACGGTGTCAATATGCTGCATAGTTTGGTTCAGTTGGTGAGGCGCAGCGCTCCTCAAATAAGTTAAAGGAAAGGAGATGACAGGGCGCATCCTGTAAGTTTTTGTTAAGTGTGTACACAACTAAAGGTTTACTTTGCAGTATCTAATGACGTACTCATAGTCATATCTGTTTGACCTTAAATCATCAAAGAGTTGTCGTTATTATGCCGTTATAAAAGTTCAAGCGATTTCGCCGCCGAATGTTTTTCATTAGTGATTGAGGACGAGAGGGATTTGCCAAATGAGGTGCTGGATCGGATTTCGGAGGTGCCAGATCTGGCTTGTTCCAGCACAAATTAAGTCCTGCATATATTTTATATAGAGCATAGTGTTGGTGTAGGATGCCACAAACATTTGCAATTTTTAAAGGGTGCTATGATGGGAAAAAGGTTGGGAAATTCTGTTCTTTTTTATCAATTTTGAATTCATTTGTGTTTCTATACATATTTTTGTTTAATTTGGCACCATAAATAAGTTTCTTATTTTACAGACTAAAGGGAACTACTTTGACCTGTATGTGGTTTATTTTGATGCGTGCTTCTTTTATTAGGATGCTCAGATAAGCATGCGAAGACTGGGAGCAGAGAAAGAAACTCTGGAACAAAAATTGGCACAGTTGGAGAGGGAGAGGGAGGAGCTTCAGGAACAGACCAATCAGGGAGCACTGGACACTAAACACACTCAGGAACTACTAAACAGGTGATGGATGCTTTATTACTTTAACATTAACGACAAATAGCCCATAATATTACTGCATTGGTCCTAATCCTTGTACTGGGCAGTGACAGTCAATAATTTGGTGCTATAGGGTTGTATCTGTAAGCCAATCAGCAATTTGAATGCACACAAGAGGACCAATCCGGATCAGCTGTCTTTGTAATGTGACCGGATTCCTCAGTGACAGTGGGAAATATCTGAGGAAACCGTGCAACACTAAACAATGTTAAAAAGAAACCTAAAGGTTGGCTCTTTTCTTAATACTCTTGTCAAGGAGAGCAGCTCAAACTACAGTATTTTGTAGTTTTAGTTTTTTTTGGGAGTTTATTGTTATAAACGCAACACTAGCCTGGAGCCCTAGCTTCCTAATTTCTGTGTTTACAAACACTAGAGTTGAGCCGGATACTCGGCTGAAACGAGTATCCGGTACGGATAAAGCATATTTGCCGAGTACAAGTATTATACGAGTAATACGAGTCAATATCTGTGCTCGGATGGAATAAAAATCCTCATTGGGTAGCTGACTGTGTCTGCGTTCTGTGATAGGCTAGTCACAGCGCCCCTCCCTTACACATACAGATTTGCTGTGTCCCGCTCTGCTCACTCAGTGTTGCCAACTTAGCGCCTTTGTCGCTATATTTAGCGAGTATTCAGACCCCTCTAGCGACACATTTTTAAAAAAGCGACTAGCGACAAATCTAACGACTTTTTCTGATGTTATTGGAGACTTTTGGAGACTCTGACGTGAAAGCACATATCGTTCTTAATCTTCACAACGAGCAGCGGGTCCTGCCGAGAGCCGCATGCCCGCACCAAAGCACTCACAGGCGGCTCAGTCCTCGCGAAGCAGCCCCTCCCCCGGCTGCAGTCAGAGCAGGAGATGTTCACCCCTCCCCGTCCAGACTGCAAATGATCGCGCGCATGCGCAGAAAGCCGCCGCTGGCTGAATTCAGCTTGAGATATAAAATGTTCTTTGTCTAAAATAATTAAATCACCGCAGAAAAATAAATCCTCTCAGCTCACTCACTCACACACAGAACGCTGAGAAGAGAACAGCTCTCTTTCTCTCTCTGTCTCTCCCTCAGTCACTCAGGTTCGCGGGTCTTTTCCGTTAACGTTTAGGGTTTCTTCAGCTTCAGGTTTGTTTTTTATTTCGTTTTTTTTGCAGTACTTATTAACCAGTAGAGTTCTGGTAAACGTGGGGTTTGTTCAGACGTGGTGCTTGGTAGAACGCGACTAGCGTTGCGTCTCTGCCTGTCTGAGATTTTTTTTTCTTTTTTTAACCGTCTGCTGGCTCCAACCAGTTTTTTGACTTCATGTATAAAACTATAATATTTCAAATTAATTAGCTACACACACACTCTCTCTCTCCCTCCCTCCGCTGGTCATCTAATTTTTTTTTTAACGTCTGCTGGCTCTAACCAGTTTTTTTACTTCAGGCACTGAGTGTCTGACACTTTCTTGCTGTGTTTTATTAAAAAAAATAAAGGTGGTTGTGGTATAAATAATATTACAAATTAAGCTACACACACACACACACACACACAGTGATCAGTGATACAGAATAATGAGTGATACAGAGAGTACTTCGGCTGACACTGCACCACCAGTCAGAGTTTGCTTAACCTTGCAGGACAGTGAGGGTCAAATCAGTGACAATGAAAACAGTGGCAGTAGCACCCACCTTTCCCCCACTGAGACCAATATTGCATCTGGGGATGGAGGTCCTCCTCCACCAAAGACCAAGAGGAATTCTGCAGTATGGAACTCTTTCACTGTTTCTGAAAATGATCACTCCAAAGCCATTTGCAAGCTTTGCAAGTCCAAGCTTAGCAGAGGTAGAGATGCAAAACATTACAACACAACATCTCTACATAACCATCTGCTATATGTTCATCACATGAAAAAGCCCACTGTATCAGCCACCTCCTTCTCTCCTCTTCCTTCTCGGGTCACTGGTGTTCAGCTGGGTGCTGCTAAGGGCTCACATTCATCTTCCTCTTCACCAATATTCACTGCATTTGCAGCAAAGCAGCCATTCTCAGGAAACCATCCCCGGTCAAAACAAATTACAGAGATTATTGGTAAAATGATCTGCACTGATCTTGAACCTTTCTCTGTGGTGGAGAGGAAAGGCTTCAAGACACTTGTTGGCTTTTTAGAGCCCAAGTATAAGATCCCATCGAGGCACTATTTCAGTCGAACTGTAGTGCCTGAGCTGTATGAGGCAATGAGAGGAGAGTTGGTCCAGTCACTTAAGGCAGCTGAAGGAGGTGTCATCAACCTCACTACAGATCTCTGGACCAGCAATCACAACGCACATGCATATCTCTGTCTTACTGGGCACTGGTGTGAACGTGTAGGGGAAGCTTCAGTACAGAGGAAAGCAGGGCTGCTAAATGTTGGTGTGCTGGACATTGAGCACACATCAAACAACATTCTGTGCTGCCTTAAGGAAAAGATGAGAGAGTGGGAAGAGTCTGTTGGTCAGTCTGTCACAATACGGTTTGTTGTTTCAGATAATGCAGCGAACATGGTAAAAGCTTTGACTGAATATGGGCACATCCGTTGCGTGTCTCATACGCTTCACTTGGTGGTGATCAAAGCACTGGAGAAGGACAGGGTTGTGACATCCCTTCTCTCCAAAGCCAGGAGCATATCTGGCCATGTTCATCGCTCAAGCAAAGCCAGCAACAGACTACATGAGCTGCAAACACAGTTGAACCTCCCCCAGCACACGCTTATAACAGATATAAAAACAAGGTGGAACTATACGTTCTACATGCTCCAGCGGCTGGTGGAGCAGCGGAGGGCTGTGCAGATTATGACACAGGAGACGAACATGGGTAAAGCTCCAACAATCATCTATCCAAATGAGTGGGGGTTAGCATCAGACATGCTCACTGTTCTTAGTCCTTTTGAGGAGGTCACACGGGCGCTCTCAAAACACAGCGCCTCCATCTCTGAGGTCATCCCCCTCCTGCATGGCCTGTGCTCCATCATCAGGTCACTGCATGCTGGTGAGGAATCTGAGGATGTATCTGATCAGTTCATGGCTGTTGATGATGATCAGGATGACACAGTGGGGCTGGGCCAAGATGTTGCGGCTGAGTCCAGGGAAGGGTTAGGCACAGCAGCAAGGAAACTGGCAGCCAATCTGAGCAAAGAACTAGAATGGCGTTTCGAACCAATTTTTGCAAACTCCACATTTCTGCTTGCCACTCTACTTGACCCCAGATATAAGGCCAGCTGTTTTCCAAACAATGTTGATGTGGAGGCACTGAAGAGGACATTACTCCTCAGGATGGAGCTCTGTGACCCTGTGGCTACACCTGCAAGAAACACAGAAGAGACACCTGCCACCAGCAGCACTTCAGTCTTGTCTTTCCTGCAGAAAAAGAAATTGGCTATTCCAATGAGGACACATTTACCATCAGGTGATGTGGAGGCCTACCTGGCAGATGGGGACATCAGCCTTACAGATGACCCAGTGAAATACTGGTCAGGCAAGCTTCAGTGCTGGCCCAATCTTACACGCTTTGCCCTGCAGTATCTCAGTTGTCCACCTACAAGTGTCCAGTCTGAGCGTGTTTTTAGCACAGCTGGAAATGTGGTCAGTCCAAAGCGTGCAAACTTAGACCCTAGCCATGTGGAACAACTGGTCTTCATTAAAGTCAATGCAGATCTTAAAAACAGCGTCGGACTATTTGATCCTTAGAACACACAGTCCCCTCAGCCCCCCTCTCACTCTTTCTCTCTCTCTGTCTCTCTCTAACTCACACACACACACACACACACACCTGGTGTAAAAAAAAAAAAAAAGTAACCAAAAAAAAACACTGATCATAAAAAAATTAAAAGTTAAAAAAAGAAAGTTATGTTTAGATGAAAACTCTTGTTCATTACATTTTTCTTCATAATTGCAACCACATGTGTTGTATTAATTGTTGCAAAACTTGTTCTGTATATAGTTCGTTTGTTATCGTGATCAAAACCATTGATCTGAAGCTCAATGCTGATGCTGTCATGTAAATAGTTTTCTAATCAGCAATAAATATAACAATTTCTGATCAACCCATAGCAATTGCATGATTAAAAATAACATACTGGTTAAAGCCCCGCCCCTTTCAAGACAACCCGACCACTTCCGGGTTAAACCCCGCCCACTTCCAGGTTAGGCCCCGCCCAGTCCGAGTACAGATACAGATAATTCATATGGTTAACAGATACAGATACAGATACAGATAATGCTGTACTCGCTCATCCCTAACAAACACTCTTATAATGCGATTAATGCCTTGAAATATTTTTTTTAAATAATAAGCCAAATAGTAAACAATGTCAACATTCTTATTCACTAAAATCAACATTATCATGTTATTTCAGCCATACTCATCTCTGTACCACCTTCTGTGGATAAAACATTTAGTTACAACAATTAGCACAGCCTTTTATGCATTGCTTGTACGAGAAAGAAGCGTCATATAATATTTCAACATGAAATAATTGTCATAAAAATTATTACAACACTAATTGCATGTTTTTACACAAAATATAGGTACATTTTTACATTGTTTAAAAATAGATTGCTTTAGTGAATGTTTTATAGATAGATAGAACCTTATAATTCTAACTGTATCTACACCGGATGCGACCAGAATTAGAGGGTCCTATCTGCGTTTGACCTGTTCCAAAAATCCCCATTTACAAATTTCAGAATATCAAATATTAATATTGTACATTTAGAATGAGTTAAAGGGATACTTCACCCAATAATGAAAATTCTGTCGTCATTTACTCACCTTCGGGTTGCTCCAAATCCATATGAATTTATTTGATCTGATGAACACGGAGAAAGATATTTGAAACGTGCTACTTGTGTTTTGGTCCGCCGCCTTTGTTGCGCATCAGCCTCTGATTTCCTATTTGAACAAATGAGGGGTCTACATAGATGTCAGAGTCTTCCGTTTAATATGGATATCATGTGGATAGACAGAGTTTACAGAATGTTTAACTATCCAAGCTTTTATGTCACGTTGCTGATGCAGCACGTTGATGGGAGACATTGGAGGCGGAGATTTTACTTTTAAAACCACGAAAAGAGGTATTTTGTAGAAAACATAACCTGCCGAAAAAGATTGTAGCATTTGTGGCTAAGTGTAATAGTGGTATGCAGTTATTAGCTTAGATATTCGATGGATATGTTGTTTGTTTACAAATATAAATTTCATACATCATAATTCATTTTATGTTGCATTCGATCTGTGCTAAAATATCAATAAATCCAACTAAAGGTCTATATTCTGTACATACATTCTGTAACTTGAACATGTTGAACATGTTGAGTCAGTTGTGGTCTAATGGTTAGAGCGTTGGGCTTGTGATCAGAAGGTTGCCGGTTCTAATCTCAGTGCCAGCAGGTCATGACTGAAGGGCCCTTGAGCAAGGCACCTTACCCCTGATTGCTCTGCAGTAATGTGTCACTGTATAAAAACTACTTGTAAGTCGCTTTGGATAAAAGCGTCTGCCAAATGAATAAATGTAAATGTAAATGTAAATGTAACATATTTGAGCGTCATGACAAGTGTTCATGTTCATGACATTAACATAAATTATTTAAAAGGACTATGACATGGGGATATGATGAATTTCAGCCTAATCAAGTTATTTTATGTATGAAAAATGCCAAAATGGTGCACTTCTCCAGAAACTAGGGACTTCAAGCTTTCAAACGATACCACTTATAATAGTTAGAGTTACAGAAATGCATGTAAACATTAAGGGAATACTTATATGTTGTAATTTTAGGATCCGCCGGCAGGTCCACAGAGTTTAAGGGTCTCTTTCTTTTTCACGAATGAAAGAGATTTGTTACTTATAATATATATTTTTTTAAGCTCAATATCTCAAAATCTCTCAGAACGCAGATAGAACCTTATAGTTCCAAGTCGACAAAGTGTAACATGCTGGGGCTCCCGGGACCACAATTAAGATCATCACGGTCTAATCTACAAATACATTTTGTGTGAAAGTGAGAGAGAGATGGTGGCCAGTTTACGCAGTCAGGTGGAAGAGGCTGAGAAAATCATGGAAGGACTGAGGAAAGAAAACGAACATATGAGACGACAGAGAGAGAGAGAAGAGGAAGAGAAAATCCAGATGGAGAGAGAGAGACAGAAACGGTACGTTTGATCTAGCAGACATGTTTGTAGCATAAGAGGTTGTTTTTCCATCAGTTATTTTGTAGGTATTATCAATTATAAAGTTATTTGTTATTGTGGGTTCAGAGTGGAGGCAGAGATGCTGGAGGTCACTCAGCTGTGTGAGAGAGAGACACGCAGTCGTCTGGGGTTGCACAGTCTGCAGGGGGCACTAGAGAGAGAGAAGTTGGACAGAAAACTAGCCGAGCAGGAGGCGACCGAGACAAAAGATTCTTTACTTAAGGTAAATGCATAAAATGACAGTGGAGTGAGGTTTAATATAAAGCCAAAGTATGTTTCACAGTTACCATCTCAAACAGGTTGCTGTTTTTGGCATGATGAAATTCTCGAGTTACCTCAGAATTTATCAAAACATACCACCTGTAATTCACAAGAAAGTGAACGCACCTACTTTAAATGATCTTAACATTAAAATAAATCAAACAACACAATGACAGAAATGTAGCGATTTCATATCTGAGAAGTTTGTTTATATTGATTAATTCATGCGTATGTTCCTTGAATTCACCCATGAATTGTATTCATCCCCTTAATTTCTTTTTCATTGTCCCTCTGTTCTCTCCAGGCCCGAGAGTCATTATTGGGCCTGTCCTCCAGTCAAGCCCAGCTGAAGAGAGAGCTGGCAGAAGGTCGAGAAGCCCTGGAGAGAATGGGCACTTTAAATGAAGCCCTTGCCAAGGACAAGAGAGAACTCTGTGTTCGTGCTCTGCAGGTCTGTCAGGCGGGTTTAGCCCATCTTTAGCATAGATCACTTATACTGCCTGGGGATGTGAGCAAATCCCTGCAAGCTGTCATAGTCCTCTTACCTTTAATTACGTGATCCAACGCCAGATTGAGTTGCTGGTAGTGCCAGGTTTGGGTTGGAGGGATGAAAGGTGTGATTTTTGTCTTCCTGACCTCTCAGCTGGAGACGGAGGTGGCAGAAGCCCAAGCCCAGATCCAGGCATTTGGCTCTGAGATGGCGAGTTTACGCAGGGAACTGAAGACAGCGTCTCTGGAGGCCAATGATTTAAGGTGCTACATTGTTTTACCATTGAGCTGTTTTAGGATTTCATAACAGACAGCTGATATAAAGATTATTGATATATTCTAAACATGGTATCGAAAGAAGTCTTAGCTTAGAAACATTCCATGAAATAGTTGAAAGGCTGCTTGCACAAAGAATCTGCCTGACAACAGTGGCAGTTTGGTTAAAATGGTCTCTCTCTTCAAAATAAAATGTATAAATATTGAAATTATACTATTTTGCTAGCTATGTGCAGCTCATTTCATTTATAGTCAAATACACAAGTACGATGAAAAACTTTCTCCAACAAAGTAGGTACACCTATACAATCTATTTTGATAATGATTTATTGCACAAAAAATAGATAACTTGATCAATCTAACCAATAATTTGTAGCAATAATTGTGTTATTTGACTAAATATCTCAAGATATGATATACCGTACACCATTTTTTTCCTACATTTTCTTAATGTAAAATACTGCCCGTCCATCTTATTATTTTGTCAATAATTCTGTTTGTGTTTAGAATCTTACAGACAACCATTAAAGTTTACAGTTAGCACTGCTGTTAGGTCCCATGAAAATATTGACACACACACACACACACACATTGATTTTGTATCAAGCTTTTGATATATTCTTTCCCTTAAGGCCCGATTCACATTTCGCGTCTTTTCTGCGAGCATATTTGTTATTTTAAATGTAGACGCGCGGCAGGCAGTGCGGCCCGCACAACTATTATGAGCCTTTTTATTTGGTGAGGACCAGTAAAATGTCCTACCAAGTTGGTTGTAATGATTATTCAATGTTATTACTGAGGACATTTGGCCTTTACAAATATAGCTAAACTTGTACACACACACTGAATAATTATTACCCTGAATAATTATTAGTCCCCCTTTTTGTTTGACTCTGGGTTTTACAAATATCTAACCAATAAAAAGTATTAAAAGTGCTTGTAAACTTCGCCAACACAGTATTTAACCATGAAGAACGGAATTTGGACATCTGAGGTTTTGGAAGGACAGCAACAAATGTGATATTACAAAATGTAAGAATTAGACAGCAACAATAATAATTGCTAGGCAATATGTGACAAGATAACAAAAGTGTTTATAAGACAGTAGTCACTATAATAATAAAAATAATTATTGTGAAATACATTTTTTTATATTGCCATGCACAATGCAGAAAAATTTTTAAGTCGAAATCTGCACTGTGCCTGTAACTCTAATCGAGTGCCCCATGAGCTTGGATAAGTTTGCTAATAATGCAAATGAATACATGGCGGTTTAGTTGACACTGTAAATGTTACAGTTTATCTCAACAGCTGTTAGATTTGGCGGCTGCGCGCTGGTCCTATGTTCTCACAGCCAGTTATGATTTGCTGCTGTTGCACTGCATTCCAGGGAACGGAGAGAGACGGAGCAGAAAACCTTACAGCAACTCCGAGGCCGAGAGAGAGAGCTGGATAATAAGCTGGACTCTGAGAAAGAGGAGAGAGTGAGGGAAGTGACCGCTCTCATGCAAGAGAAGGCTAACAATGAACAAAGAATTGCAGAGGTGATACATTCAGGTGGCACCGACAGCTCTGTCAATGAGACTGTGATGCCAGAAACAAAATGGTGAAATTACACTGTGTTCTGTCAAGATATCAGGCGACAGGTCATTTGTCAAGTTGCACAAAGTGCCAAAATCACGGCCAGTTCAGAAAAGATGTGGTTTATAGATGGTTTCATCTTAACAACATAAACAATCATTAGCTTATGCACATTTTTGTGACCCCAACTTAACTTCCGGTACACATTCACAAAAATACAGTGCCTGTAGATTATATCTGATAACAATCAAAAGAAATAGAGAATAACCGTTACTTGGTAATAATTCAAATAAAAATGAACATTTAATAAAATATATAAGGTTATATTATTAGACACTAGCCAAACACCAACCGGAAGTTAAGTCAGAAATGCACGGATCCAATGAAACGGTTTATAGTTTGATAGTTCTCTGGAATACTTGTTTGGTAAATGTTTTTAAATGGTGACTAGTGGTTGCTTGATTTTTCTGCAGGCCTTTTGAAAATATGTATTATAGAAAACAAGGTGGCTATTGATAAAATTATACTTAAATGGACAGTTCGACTCAAAAAGGAAAGTGTATTTATTCACCCTCATATCAGTCTATACCTTTATGATTTTCTTGAGCAGAACAAGATGATATTGTGAACAATGCTGGTAACCAAACAACATTGTTCCTCATTGATTTCCGTTGTATGGATACAAATCCACCGACCCATTTCTTATGTGTTTCATAAGGTTTTGTATGATGTGAGGGTGAATATTTGCAGAATATATTATTTTGGGGTGAATTATCCATTTAATGAAAGCAGTTTCATGTGTGGTTAGCCTGTCATCATCACAAAAC
Organism: Barbatula barbatula; assembly: GCF_947034865.1. Lineage (NCBI taxonomy): Eukaryota > Metazoa > Chordata > Actinopteri > Cypriniformes > Nemacheilidae > Barbatula > Barbatula barbatula. The sequence goes on from NC_136772.1 coordinate 16,356,282, forward strand.
GAAACAAATTCACGTTGATAACAGACCATCTGGTCACCTTTTATATTTTTGATAGAAACTGTCTCACTGTGCATTGCTTTTATTTATATTGTGCTGACTTTTACATTTTTGTACTAATGAATAGTGTTGTGTTTGTGTGTCAGTTGTCAGAGCAGAACAGCACCGTGATGAAAGAGCTACAGGGCGTCCAGGCAGAACTGCTTAAATCGATAGAGCAGCAGAGAAGAGCCGTGCGAGAGAGACACGACCTGCTGCGAGATAGTGAGAGACTTGAGGATACAACATGTGCACTTGAGAGAGAGAAGGAGGAACTTGCACGAGTCAAAGAGGAACTAGGGTAGAGTGAGATTATAGATGTGTTTATTGGTATGAAAAAGGCAATCTCTAACAAAACAATACATCTTATTATATTCTTATTATATTATTTCCTATAATATTTACGGGTCAGCTGTGGCCTAATGGTTAGAGCGTTGGGCTTGTGATCAGAAGGTTGCCGGTTCTAATCTCAGTGCCAGCAGGTCATGACTGAAGGGCCCTTGAGCAAGGCACCTTACCCCTGATTGCTCTGCAGTAATGTGACACTGTATAAAAACTACTTGTAAGTCGCTTTGGATAAAAGCGTCTGCCAAATGAATAAATGTAAATGTAAATGTAAATATTTCATCGAATTCTTAAGTTTATTAAAATTTGTTTCAAAGAAACAAAATTTCCCGGCGTTTTACTGGCGCTCAAAGCACCCTATTTACATTTACATTTAGTCATTTAGCAGACACTTTTATCTATTTGAATGTTACTTTTTCTTAAAAGAATAAGGATACATGGTATTACAATTCCGACTGCATTATTCTTTAAAGTGTTAGACTGCGAGTAAATTGTGGAGAAGATTTTGAAGCTCCGAAAAGTGCATCCACCGATCAAAAGCGTCAGACATTTTCGTTTATAACGTTGTCAATATAGACATTTTTCTTCAAAATAAATCCATGGATTCGTGTCAGAATTAGGACTGTATTAGACCCACTAAGCCGCATGGAGCAGTTTTTTGATTGATGGATGTACTTTTTGGAGCTTTAAAATTTAATTCACAATTCACTCCCATTCTAATGCTTGGAAGAAAAATTATATGTGGTATTACAACTCCGACTGTATTATTCTTAAAGAAGAAAGTAATATTCAAATAGGATGCCTTGAGGGTGAGTAAAACATGAGGACATTTTGTTTCTTGGATGAAATTCACTCAAATATTTAAATTCTGGCATTATTTAACTCACCCTCAAGTTGTTCCAAATCTGTATACATTTTTGTTTAAACTTAGTTCTGATGAACACAAAGAAAAATATAAAGCAATTTTCCTACTAAGGTAGTCAATGGTGGTGTTGATAATAGATGAAAGGGCATATTTTGGTATAGATCTGCATTTTTATTGTGGTCTGCTTTTGTCTTTTCAGAGGTGTGGTTGCTTGTCTCCAAGAGCACATGGCTCAGGTTCAGGAACAAGCCTCAGGTCTGGAGATACAATGCAGTCAGCTTCAAACACAGGTGGAAATGCTTACACAGACCAAAGATGTCTTGCAAGGTCAGAACCTGATTTGTTTTTAAGACAGGTTGATATATTCATGTAGTCTTCTGGCTCACATAGCTTGACAGCATTCATTGTAATTTTCCTCTTACCTACCTTGCTCAGGAGAGATTCAGTGTCTACAAACAGACCTGCAGAGAGAGACAGCACAAAGAGAACGAGTAAAACAAGGAGCAGTGGAGGAAAAAAGTAGGAGTGAAAGAGAGATAGAAAACTGGCGGTCAGCATTCACAAAGCTTCAATGTGACATCGAGCAAACCTTAGAGAAGAACAAGCTACAGGAGGAGCAGAGCAAAATAGAGCGAGAAAAATGGCAAAGAGAGAAAGAAGCTCAGAACACTGAACTTGGACAGAAAGATGGAGAAGTTGAAATATTAAGGAATCGGGTAGATGGATTATTAAAAGAAAATGAAGAGCTTTTAGAGCTCTTGAACGAGAGAAATGCAGAACTAGAGAAATTGGTAGCCAAGATGAAAACAGCCGAACTAAGATTGAAAGAGACGTATGATGAAATAGAGAGGTGCAAGCAGAAAGACAATGAGTTTCAGAGAGAAAAAAATGAGTTGAATCTTAGGTTTATAGAAAGAGTGGATATGGAGAGCCAGAACCGTAAAATTACAGAGAGAGAGAGGGCTAAGATGTCTGATCTATTGAATAAGAAAGAGGATGACATACGAAAGAAAGAGGAAGCCATTGAAGAGCTGAAATTAAAAGTCCAATCACATGAGAGAGTCATTGACAGTCTGGAAATTGAGTTAAAAGAGAAAGAGACATTGGAGAGACGAGTAGCAGCCCTGGAGGAACAGAACGTTCAACTGAGACGGAGAGAAATAGAGAAAACCAAAGAGAATGAAAGCAGACAAAAGACAAAAGGTGAATTAGAAAAAAGGTTGAGAGGACAGCTGGAGCAGAAAGATGGAGAATTGATCAAGCTCAAAAGCAGAGTTGAGGAACTGATGAGAGAGAAAGAACATATGTCATTTCTCATGAAAGAACGAGAACAAGACATTGAAAAATTACAGACCGCGATGTTCACAGAAAAGAAAACGTATGAACTAAGACTGAAAGAGGCAAAGGACAACACGGATTGGTGGAAGAGACAAGCTGGCGATAGTGGGGAAGAGAAGGAACAAGTAAAGCTGGTCTCGGAAAGAGAGAAAGCTGAACTGACAGAATGTCTTCGAGAAAGAGAGGAAGAGATACAGAAGAGAGAGGATGACATTGAAGATCTCAAAGGTAGAATTCAGTCATTAGAAGAGATCAGAATTAAACTAAAGACTGATGCTGAGATGAAGGAAAGTCAACTTAAACTCTTACACGAGCAAAACTCACAGATACAAGAAAGAGAGATAGAGAAACAGAGAGAGATGGAGAGGAAGCAAACAGAGCTGAAGGAACAGGAGAAACAACTGAGACAAGAATTTGAAGATCTCAAGACCAAAATGGAGGGAGTTGTTTGGGAAAAAGAGAGGATGCTAGAAAGGGAAGAAAAGACAAAAGAAGCGTTCCAAACCAAACTAACAAATGAACAAAACGTATTTGAACAGAAGCTAAAAGCAGAACGTGAAGAGATAAACAGGTGGAAAGCCAAGTTGGCAGAGATAGAAGCAGACCGAAAAAGTTGGGAGGAAAGGGAAGAGGAGAGAAGTAAAAACCATGAGATGAAAGAAAGAGAGAAGGAGCGGAGATTGAGAGAAGAGCTCCTTCAGAAAGAGTTTGAGTTGAGACGATCGAGAATGAAGATAGATCAGTTGAATGAAGAGAATGAACAAGACAAGACAACACGACTAGAGCTACAAGAAGATCTCGAACGACAAACTACCCTCCTAAGAGACAGCGATGAAGAGGTGCAGACATTGAAAAAGAGTTTACAACAAAAAGAAAAACAAGAAAGAGAGCGAGTTCTTCATGAGGAAGGGGAGATGAGAATTTTGAGAGAAAAACTGCAAGAGATTGAGCAGAGGAGCAGTCAACTCTCAAACCATCTGCGGGAGACAGAATCCGCTTTTGAGAAGGAAAAACATCAGCGAAGAGAGAAAGAACAAGAGTTTCTGGATTGTAAACAAGAGTTGTTGTTGGTCATGCGTGAACGAGATCAGGAGAGGGAGAAAGTTGAAGAACTGCAGACGATGATGGATGAACAGAGTAAAGAATTAAAGACGTTGACAAGAAAATATGATGAAAAATCAGAGGAGGTGAAGGGGTTGCGAGAAGATTCCGAGGTGCTCAAAGCCAACGTGGAGAAGAGTGAAGAAGAAAAAGAAAGAATGAAAAGATCGCTGAGTCAGATTGAGAACGATACGAGACGTCTGGAGACTCAACTGAGGGTTGAGAAAACAGGAGGAGAAAGCTTGAAGGCCAGACTTGGAGATCTTCAGAAAGATCAACGAATCCTGATGAAGGAAAATACAGGACGTTTAGACAAGCTTGGGGCTCGCGTAAAAGAATTGGAGGAGGGGAGAGATGGTCTATCTGCAGAGCTTCGAAGGAAAGAGAGAGAGATCAGGGATCTGAACGAAGAAGTGCTACGAGAGAGACAAGAGAAGGAAAAATTTTGCTCTTCACTGAATGAGGTGAAAGAAAAACTGGAAACTTTACAAGAAGAGGTTGTTGTTTTTGCAAAAACCAAAGAGCAAACTCGATCAAAGGTTAAGGAACATGAAGAACAGAACCAGAAGATGCGAGAGGGGCTTATTGCAGGTCTCCAGGAGATGTCGACTTTGAAGGAATTGTTGGAGGAGAGTCATCGCGAGGGAGAGAGACTCAGGTCCATGGTGCAGGAAAAGAAGGATGAGCTGGTGCGAAACAGAGACGAATGCGTTAGGTTGGCGCAAGCTGAAGCCAAAGATCTTCTACTCAAAGTTCAGATGTTAGAAAAGGAAAACAAAGAGTGCAGGACTGCGCTACGACTCCAAGAGGAAGAACTCAAGAAGAACCAAGATGAACGAATGCAGGAAAAGGAAGAAATTAATAGACGAGAGGAGAAGTTTGAGGAAGAGTTTAAGGTTGTCGAGAGCATTGCTGAGAGGAAGGAATCTGAGCTGACCAGAGCGAGAGCTCGAATGGATGTGTTAGAACAACAGAGGACTGAACTCAGCTCAATGGCAGCAGAGAGGAGCCGAGAGGCAGAAGATCTGAGTTTAAAGAACAGAGAGCTGAGACAGGAGGTGAACGGTCTGAAAGAAGACAACATACGAGAAAATGAAGAGAAACAACGAGCGGTAGAAGAGCTGGAGCTCCTTAGAAAAACATGTAGAGAGAGGGAGACGGAACTGATGAAGGAGAGACGTGAAGATGAGACAAGAAACAACGAGAGGTTAGAGCAAGATGAGGAGCGTAATGCCGAACAGATACGGATGTTGTCGGAAAGACTTAAAGATAAAGAAACCAAGTTGGAGAGCATTCGAGAAACAGCTTTCAAAGAGGAGTCAGTCAGACTTAAATTGCAGGATAAGTTTGAAGATGATAAAATAAATACAGGGAGATTGAAAGAGCAAGTGGAAATGTTGGAGAAATACCAAATACCAACTTTGAAGCTAAATACCAAATTTGAAGAGGAAATACGTAACGTTAGAGAAAACAAGTACCGAAGTGCAAAGGTTGATAGTGGCCACGGAACACTAACAGACTTAAATTATGAATATCATTCTCATGATGATAGATGGTTAGAAATAGAGACACTTCGAAAGGAACTGACAAGAAAAGATCAGGAAGTCGAGATGATGAGGATTAAAGCTCAGAGCCTACAGACAGACATAGACAGACTGAGAAAACAGAGCACATCAGAGAATGAAGACTTGGAGAGGTTAAAGAAACAAATGTTTATCGTACTGTTAGAAAAGGAGGAGAGAGACAAACTACTAAGAGAGAAGGACATAGCAGTATACACTCTGAAAGAGAGCGCAGAGGAGCTGGGTAAAGACAGAGACCGGATTAGGGTAGCTCTGGAGAATACTGAAGCCATGCTGATTAGCTATAAAGACAGACTGGGACAGCAAGAGCACAAGAGAACGCAACCAGGAACAGACGTGACACAGGTAAGCAACTTAAATATGAATGAATTAGATTACCCGATAGACTACTACAGACCATTGTCTTAAATGGCAATATTGGCACCCAGGAGCTTTTTTACACATTACGAAATAATTTCTGAGAGGACTTTTAATATAAGAACATTCTTTCTATAAGTAGCGTACCCTCTATGCCCTCTGTGATGACCTACACGATCGTAATTCTTTTTTATTTAAAAACATTATTTTCCATGAAAGTAAGATATGTGCTTTATGTTTGACTTCCTGGATGGAGACTCTATACACGTGAGATTTCCAAGAATTTCAAGATCACGGAGCAGCCGCAGTTCTGTGATGTCATATGCTGTCTAAGCAGCCTTTGCATACTGTAAGAAGTCGAATCCGTGCTTACTTAGGGGGCCTCAATTCATTCTTTATGTTGCTTAGCTTTATTTGAGACAAGTGATTTTCGACTGTGGTCAGTCTTAAATTTAACACATTGTGCATATTTGCTGTTATTCTGCGTAACAGTGACATTTTATCAGATAAATGGCCAATTTACTAGTGTTTAGTTCCATACGTTTAGTTCCACAGTACAAGTTTAATATAAAAAATTATTATAATCATAGTTTATTCGCTGGTAAATCTCAGTTTACTGTCTGCTAGTGTTGTCAGCGGTTTTCTTTGCTGAGAGCACTCTCATGAGGTGTCGCTTTTTAAACTGGTATTGTGTACTAGGGCTGTGTTCAAAATATTGATATGGCTATGCTTAGTCATGAGCTCCTGATGATGCACGCATCAATACATCTGCCTCTGTATTGATTCTGCAGCACTTTTGAAATTAGCCAATTATTATGCAATTGGTGTAAAGAATTTGATCAGAGTTTATCCGCGTTCGTACGTATCGCCCCTCACGATTCAATATGCATGTAGCCTGCGGATTACATATACATTTAGTCACTTGCAGAGAGTTCAGGTAGCTATAATGCGATAAAGCTATGGATTCTCCATGACGTCACTCGTAGGTTTCTGAATAGCTGTTTTGAAGCTTAAAGTGGGCGGAGCCGGCCGTCACCATCTTAGCAGCGTGTCACTCCCGGATAATCGAAAATCAGGCAGGACGTAGTTGGAGCTGAGGCGCCTGGTGGCCACGCACCTAATTTGCTGAATTTTAAGGCTTAACACGGGTGAGTTATAAAATTATTCACCCTTTTTACGGTCGTCACAAAGGCTCAAATTAGCTATGTATATTTTTATACAAGTCTGTCAACATGTTTTTTTTTCTTAAAGTTCTGCATTTTAACATGGCACTTTAACGTGCGCATGCGCAAAGGGCCAAGGGTCAAACGTCGCGGTTCGCTACTGCTTTCTATTAATATAATAATCAACTAATTTAAATGAATTTGTGCTCTTAATAGTGTTTTGTGTCAATGCTAACTAGTATGAGGAGTTCTCAAGTAAAGTAAAAAATATAAAGAAATAATACAATATTAAAGGACCAGTCTAAAATCTAGGGCTGTGGTTGCAAATTACAACCAAAGGCAGACGGTGGCGACCCGCTCCCTATCGGGAGGCAGCCATCCCTAGGTGCTTGGTAGTGAGGTCTCCTTTGCTCCAGAACCACCGCTTTGGGCAGCTGCTGGTGGACATCTCTTGTCCCCTGACTTTCCGGCAGCGCGAGGCCACTCGGCGGCGAGGACTCTGACAGCATGTCTCTCCTTCCCCCGGTTTCAGCACCATTGTAAAAAATGTTCAATGAAAGGGAAGGAAGGAGACGGGAACCGGCGAACTTAAAATAACTTTTAATTAATAAAAATCTAACGTAAATTAACAAAGCCGGCAGCCCCCTCACTGCCGCGACACACACAAATCTTAACAAATGTCCGGGCTCGGTCCTCTCTCCCTGGCGGTCCGGTCGCTCGTCCTCTTATGCTCCCCAATCTCCTCTGTGATACGAGACCGGTGCGTGTACAGCTGACGCTCGTTAACAGGCCTCGCATATCCCGGCTCTCGTCCCGCCTACCTCACTTCAGCCTATTATAAACTACTCAGGGGTGCCATTTGTTAATGCCATCTTATTAGTTTGTATTAAATATTGTTTAGGTGACTGTTAAACTAATAATCATTTGAACTGATATTTCCAAAATTGCCAGTCAGAAATGGGTAATTAAAATAGTTTGTTTTTGTGTTGTAGGTAAGATAAGACAATCTTTTTGAACACTGATCTGTCTATGTATTTACTAAATAATTTATTTCTAATTATTTCTACCCCAAAATGATCATAGATTGTAGCTTTAAAGGTGTTGTTCACAAATATAACATATATCAAATTTTACATTTCTCATTGGTTCTTAGGAGTTTGTTGGCTTATGCATGTTGTATCACAAGACATGCAAGAACCAATTAAATTTAAAGTTATTGTCATATTTGAATAACGCTGATATAGATTAATACACACAGTATTGATTGCTAAATAAAATCAAAATATTAATTATTTTCTCTGGAAAAAAAAACATTCACTTCAGAAGACATTTGTTAACCCACTGGTGTCTGGAGGATTACTTTAATGATGGATGTATCATATATAGTTTTAGGAGAATTTCCCTGAATTAGAATATAACATGATGGTACTTTTATATGAAATTATTTAGTTAAAGAAAGGTAATTATATACAGTAGATGAGATAGCATGATGATAAATAAATTATGAGAGAATTTTATATTTGGATAAACTAATTCCTTTAATGAGCTCAATGTAACTGTTTGCATTTTAGTTTATACAAATGACCTGTGGATGGATGGACTTCCAAATAAACTTTATACACATTAGAGTGTGTCTGCATAGGACATTGAACTCATATAAATCCTGTTTATTATTACATGTCCTATTTGAAGACATTATTCAGTGAATAGTTTGTGTTTTCTTTTTTGGACTGTAATAATAGGAGAAAAAGACTGAACCAAATGCCCAAGCAGTAGATGAGTCGAACACGTACTCTGGTGTGCAGCACCGTCTGTCAGCTATGCAGCAGGCCGTTGCCCAACTAGAGATAGAGCAGAACCTTCTGCAGAGGAGAAACACTCATCTAGAGAAAAAGATTGAGAGGCTGCGATCTGAGCGACAGCACCTGAGAGAGACCTTGACACAGGTGGGGTTATAGACAGGCATTAGGATGGGAGGAATCATAAATCATAATGTCAGCATGATTCATATGAATGATTATTGTTCTTGTTTATGTTTGCTATAAGCAGGTTGAGCTGGAGAGGGGAAAACTTAGGCATCAGCTGTCACAGTCAGAAGCCGGAGTTCAGGTATGATGGAGCTACTGCATTTGGAATAAATATCTTTTTGGATGTCTGTGTGATTTATTGTCACAGAGGTACTTTAAGATAATGGCTCTGTGCCAAAATGTTGTGAGCTCCCCAAGGAGACAGCATTGTAAGACACCAGTCACTTACAAGGTTACGTTTCAGTAAATGCTGACTGTCTTTATAGAGCCTGTCAGGTGGTAGCGACAAGGAGGAGCTAAAACGATTGAGAATCCGAGCCAATGAGCTAGAAGACCAGGTAAGTCCTGTACAAGTAAATACTTGTACTGAAATGTTTATTGTGTAAATGTGTACAGGAGGAGGTCTATTGTAAAGTATTGTAATTTTGGTTGTAACAATTCTCTCATACATTCTGTCATACTGCCATGTTGGTCGGAATTGCACTCAAGTTATTCACCTACTATTGCACTTGTGTGTATGTTTGAGTGACAATTAAGGGATTTGATTTGAAATTAATTTGAATTCATAATTTACTCCTTGCGCCATCCTAAGTGTATATGTCTTATGTATTGTTTGGTCGCCTTTAATTCACTCATTTCCTTTCACTAAAATGTTTTCTGCAAAGCTGCTTTGAATTTAAATTAACTTCAAGCCACTTTTCTAGGTTCATCATCTCCGTCTCATGTTGGCTGCAGATCATAAGCAGAGGGCAGAGATTATAGATCGCTCTCTGAAGAACAGTCGGAGCGTGATGTCTCTGAGACAGGATCTGAATGAGTCTTTAGCTGTGGTGTCCCAACAGCTCGTTCCTTCAGTGCTGAAGTCAGAGACACAGAAGCTGGACAGAAGCTTTCGAGAGCAGGAACTTAGATTGTCTCTTAGCAAAATCTAAAGGAAACAAACACTCCTTCAGTACATTGACTATAATATAGTTTGACATTATGTTTTTGCACTAAATGAGATGCCAGAATGATCATTCTGTAATTCTGACAGTGGGCCCAATATATTTGTTTTATCCAGACTCAGGGTTTTACTATTTTACTACCTTATATCCATACAAATACTGTATGTATTTTTATGTAATAATTCCTGTTAAGTAATAACAGAATGTCACATTTTTAGATGATATTTAGATTAATATTTTGGTTTCTAAAGAGCTGTTACTTTCTGTATTATGGATAGGCAGATTATTTACTGTATTTGCTTTGTATTTGTTTACTTTTAAAAGCTATTCTGTCAGTGTTATTGTCTGTGCAATACAAGCATTCTATTATTTAAGAAATGTTAACTTTTTTATTTTAAATGACATTCATTTAGAGCCTACTGTATTACCACCTCAAGGATATTTAAAAAAAACCCACATCGTATCCATACATTGTTTTCCCATGTTTGTCTTAAAATTCTATATGTTGTTGACTTTCAAGCTGACTCATAATTAAAGACCACTTGATTGTAAATTACAGGGTAATGCTGTTGAAAATCTCTTGAGGCCTTGTTGCGTTACCTCATATGAACTGTTGCTGTGTAATGGTCACCAGGGGGCATTGTTTGTATGGAAAGATTTTCCAAAGCAGTAATAAATCCTTTTAACTCTTACTCGACCTAAAACACAAAAAATCCATTTCCCTATACATATTAACAAGGCCAAATAAGCAGTGTTTCAATGCCAAGTCACTTTTGCTTTGATGTTTGTCAAATTGAAGATAAGCAGCCCTTCGTTTCTGTATTAATTTTCTGATGCGTGTTTGTAACAAATGATTTAATCTCACAAAAGCATATATAGTTCACTCCATAATATGCTACAAATATTTATTCAAAACTTATTTTCATAAACATGTTAATTTTCATACTGAGGTCTACACATGTACCACCGAAGTAAGAGAGTTCACGTAGTAACATCCTGTATGAGAAAAGAGCACTTGAACTCTTGTCATAAGAAAAAATCAAACACAGATGGAAAGTGTGACCTGCAAAACAAATAACCAAACATTTATTTTCAATCTTATAAAAATTGGCTGTGCCAAATATAGTTTCTGCCAATTTTGTAGTCTTTATGCAAGCAGCTGCGCTACAGTGACAGAAATGTAGACTACAGTAGCCTACTTGGCATTTTGAGCAAAGATTGGCACGGAACTACAACAGTAGGTCTACCAATTTATTTATTCATTCATTTATTGTAGAGAAGAATCAGTAACTAATAACTAATTGTTTTTTACTACAGAACGTTATTGCTTAACAATTACAAACAAAAAGGCATACTTACCACTTTACAAATCTCTATCTTCAGGTAGAGCTTACATCATACGTATTAAACAAGAACAGCTTGAACACCCAAAAACAATTTCTGAAAATTTACGATGGTTTTACGACATTTGCCCTATTAATTTGAATCACACATTTACCATCGTCTTAATACAGTGTTATATCAATTTTTATTAATGCGCCAAAAACATAGTTACACTTTTACAATAATAAAACCATGGCTATTTTCTTGAGAGAAAACTAGAAGTCAATAGCAGAGAGAGAGAGAGAGAGAGAGAGAGAGAGACGGAGAGAGACGGAGAGGGGGGAGCTGGAGGACTGGCTGCCCTTCATCTGTCTGCTCTAGGCGGAGCTGAAGTTACCGAGAGCGGCCGCGGGAGCTCGACACGATCTGCGGGACGATAATCATCCACACCGGGAAAAATACGCCGATTTATCCATTGGGGAGCCCGTCCGGCGATCACTTTACCAGCTGTTACAGACCGAGACTCACTGCGACGTTTCTTACAGGCCTCTCTCTCTGGATTGGACTCAATGTCGCTCCCGTACGGCCGCTTGAACCGACCGATGGGCTCGACGCCTTCTGCAGTACATCGACTTTATTTCAAATTCGCAATTTCAGCTTTTGTGGAGTAATAACATCAAGTAAAAGAAGAGAAATGTCGGAGATGTCGTTAGCGCGTGAAGCTAACTTAATCATCAACTGACGCGGGCTGACATGAGCAGAACTGACCCATATTGAGATAACGTTACCGCACGACCATCTGGATCAGAACCGAACAGATAGCAGCTAAATCTGTTTCTATATACACATATATGACCAAATGCGTGGTAGTCGCAGGTGTTTCGGTTGTTTTAAAATTTCTGAAGTGTCGAAAAAGAAGAAATGCGAGACAGTGGCTCGCATGCAGTAATTCGCGGAGTGTAACCGCTCAAACTCCTTACCGACATGGATAAAATGCGTTTATAATCTAATTATAAAGACATGTCATATATATGTATATATATATATATATATACACACGTTTTATACCTTTAAAATCATGTATAATCTTCAAACATACAAGTGTACGTCTCACTTCGTACGATTACCACCAAGTACATGAGCTTGAACTTCAGTGATACGGGAGGCTGCGGGGAAAATCTACGGAAACTTTAGTGGAGCTCATTTGGAGTTGAACTGATCCCGAAGCATCGAAACCACCACCAGGATGAGAGTACTGGTCCTGAACCGAGCATCACTTATCTCACTGGGGCTCTGCTCAATGCTTCTGCTCAGTGCTGTGGCCGGTAAACCGAATTTCTATATATATTTCTTTTATACACTGTTTATATTTGACAATGCAGTATTCATGTTACACTAGCAACGTGTGCGTGTTTGTCGCGAATTACTGCGCTGTAATGCGAGTTAAAATCCGAATTGGTTTATCCAGTGAATGTGTGTATTATCCTAAATTCTTGCTGGTTTATCTTTATCCAATAGTTTTTTTGTGGTTTATCAAGTTGCGGCAAGTTCACTGTCAACATAATGTTTTTTTCTGCGTTTTAGTTCATTTAAAACCAAAGTCGATTGAGTCTCTGCATTGGTTTGCAGTTACACAAGCTACTTGGATGCTTTTCCAAGAAAAGTTGCTCGATGGTTTGGTTTCATCACAGTTTGTTTTTCAGACTCTTGTTGTTGGCATTGGTTGACAGTTGGCATTAGTTGATTCGCAAAATAAAAAAATACCAAGGCTTTACACATGTGTAAATAACATTAGAAATTACTTTGAGAGAGTTTTTGGCATACATTTTTGGGGGGTTTAAATGATCGGATCAAAATATGCTGTGTTTGGGTCATTAGAGGGTGTTTACCCCGCTGTTATGCATCATTCGGTTAGAAGCGTTGGATGTTGTACCATTGTTTTGAGACCCTTGTAAATTCCCTTAAACGTTGGCCATCATAAGTGTTGTGGAGCAGTTTGTGTTAAGTATTTTAAGGTTGGAATGTATTTGTGTTCAGCTTTGACCTTGATAAGATAAGTGTTCTGTCTCTACTGGTACAACCGATTAAAAAGAGAATGAAGAAGAACAATTTTATGATTGAGCTGTATTTAATCATTTATTTTCTAGTTGATAACGTTTTGCACAAAGACATGAATAACATCTGTGACAAATATGATGAGCACTCACGAAAACTGTAGATTTCTGTCGGAAAATGTGTTTTTTCTACATACAGTAGAGTGAGTGGCCTCCTTATGGGTAAAAGGGGCCCATCATGTTGAAATCACATGACCGTTTTGTGAGCGATCAGAAATATACAATAAAGTAAAGGATGGTCATTGTCCATACAACATTTGCAAAAAAGAGGCAATTTTTTAATACCTTATAAATCTTGTTAGCCTATCTCTGACTTTCAGTGATAGAACCGTGATCTGAGGTTCCACCCTGTGGCCTCTGACCATCATCTATCCTGCAAACCCCTCAAAATGCGATCTGCGCCCTGCGGTCGTGACTGCTGAGGTATGACCATGCAATGAGGTTTACGGTGGAGACAGACGCTGTAATTAAAAGTGCGGCCTGGCCCGGCCATGCTGGTAAACCGGTTCGAGGTCTCATCACAATCTCATTTTAAAGCTGTTCGGAGCTGCCACTGTGATTTAGATGTGAGCTCGCCCTGGATGGGTAGTTAGTAACACTTGAGGGAGTTTAGTGTCGTAATGTGCTGCAGTCGGGTTGGGCCCTGCAGCTAGACGATGGCTTTTTGAGCATTGGAAATGTGGGTGTTTTGACTGTATGTGTGTGTGAGAGTCATTACCCTGTCTGTGACCAGTGATGGAGCATGAAGATATGGCTCTGTTGCCACTTTGTTAAACCCATCACCACTTAGAACACACACACACACACACACACACACACACACACATCTAACATGCCTATTAAAGCTGCAGTGATAGTTCATACGCCGTAGTGCCGCATAGCCCTTTAAAGAGGCACTGTAGGAGCTTCGAGCTGAGCCATGAAGAAAGATATTGTGTTCTTGATCAAGGACATTCTCCAGAGCCTTTAGTACTGCACATCAGTTACTGCATCACAGGCTGTGTGGAAGCTTATCTTGAATTTGGTATCAGACCTTGTTGCCAAACCAGCAGCGTATTTCACTGACGGTAGCTAAATTCCACTTGCAATGTGACTTAAATTGTTATTTTTTATGTATGGATTACATTATGTACAGACATGGTACAGTTGCATTTAAAGATATTTCACCCAAGAAATATAATTTTTGTCATCATATATTCACCATTATGTTGTTCATAAACTGTAGATGATTTGACTCTTTCTTCTGTGGAACGCAAAATATATTTTGAGGATTGTCTCACAAGTTGTCCATACAATGGAAGTTATTGGAGGCCAGTGTTGTTTGGCTACCAATGTTCTTCAAAATGTATTTTGTTTCTGCCCAAGAAAGTCATACATGTTTGGGATGACATAAGGATGAGTAATTGATGAAATAATTTACAGTTTGGATAAACTATGCCTTTAATCATTCAGTTCACTGTTTTCCAACACATAAGCCGTGACAGGTTGTAAGGTGTGGTGCGAAAACATATTTATTTTTGGCAAAAATGAACAAATAAAATACATTTACTGCAGTGTTACTACAATTACTGTAAATATTTCCAAATCATTCATGGTTAAAAGTACTTTCAGTAGTGCCATTTTAATGTGTCATTTGATACTCTGCTATGCAGGTTTGTGCAGTTTTTTTGTATTTTAATGTTTGTTGTGATAGTAGTGAGTCATCATGCGATTATTTTACTTGTCTAAACTCTGCCATGGAAGAAAAAAGGTTGGGAAACACTGGATTAGTTGACACTTCAGAATGACTTTACTTACACAGGAAAAATGTTGTACAGCATGTACAGAAGCCAAAATATTGGCAGTGCTAATATCGGATGCCTTGGTATTACCATTAAATATCATCACTGTATCAAAGAACCCCCTTAGTGTTTTTAGGTAAGAATATAAAGCTTTTGCTATTGAAAGGTGGTGCTTGAGTTTTGACATTTCTCCTTCATCTGGCAGAGAATAATTTTATACGCAGGGCGTGTTACCTTGGATCCTGTTCTGTAATTTCCATAATTTTAAACGTCTGATCCTAATATAATTTCCTTTGAGGTTTTTCCATCTCTAATTTGATGAACGGAGACAATTATCTCAGCAGAATAATAATACCAACTCATTTTAGTGCACATGTGACATTCTTGGATAGTTTCTGATATTTTCCTTGAAATCCACCATGGTTCCACTGCAGCTGTGTGTTTATTGCCCTGCGTCTTACTTGTTACCCCCACCCGTCTGCGTGTGCACGTGTGAGCGCTGTCGGCCTCAAGGAATTCGTCTGTCTGTCTGTGGGGGAGGGCAGGAAGTGGGAGTTGGCTGTCTGACTCTGTCAAGAAGTCCACGTTTGTGATTTGTACACTGATTGTGCAGTGCAGATACGTTTGTAGCAAATGATCCGCAAACCGCCTTTGGCATTAAAGGTGCATTGCGGGCGGACTGTGCGAGTTGCCAAAGGTGTGTGTGTTTGAGAGTGTAGCATTAGTCACGCAGTGTATTGCGTGTGTCTGTCTGCTATGTCAGAGCGGTGTCTACGTTTCATGCTATATCACATGAACACAAAATAAAGCGCAGAGGTTTTGCTGCTGAGGTCCTGGGCTGTTTTTAATGCCGCATTGTGTCCTGTTTGTGTCTATTGCCATGTGTGTGGTGGAGATCTGGAGTGTGTAGTCCCGCACCAGCAGGGTTTAGACTAAACAATGTGTCTCTCGTTGGCTCCACGGGCAGGCGGCCGGGAGGGGGAAGAGAGAGAGGAAGAGAGAGAGACATTCCCCTGTGGTGACGCCAACCCCCCCAACACATTCACACATCTCGCTCAGTCTGCAGCAGAACTGATTGAATCTGAGACCCCTCCTCTGCCAGACTCGCCCCTCGAACGCAGTTCACACACTAATTGAAAAATCATTTCACTGGAGGAATGTAACATGGCCCCTTTGCCCTTCTTCAAGTTGCTTAGGGGGACAAAACACCCTATATTCTAAATCATATTATTCCAGTCTCATTTTTTGTCTAATAGCTCACGTAGAACAGGTTTTTGAGTGCCACCTACTCTGTTATTGTTTTCTTCAATTACTTCTACAGGAAATTATGAGGAGTTTATGGGTGTGTTGCATAATTGATTGTCTTTAAGAGTTGGGCGGTGCACATATGGGTAGATTCTACACATGAGTGCTGGTGTTTACTAGTGCACAGTATCAGAATTTTTTTGCATTCAATTCTTAGTATAGGAATGCTCTATCAATAACTGCCCAACAAGACACTGCACGGTTACTAGACAGTTTAATCTTGCAGAGCATTTGATGTATCCATTGTGCATATTGCGATTTTAGTAAATGGAGCTTAGTTAGGTTACATGCCTTATTTAATGTAACCCAAACAAAAACATAGCTTTAAAGTAAGTACAGTCTGTTCAGGTTGAAATATTGTGTACCTTCAATCAACAACAACTATGTCCAATACAAAAAGACATAAGGTCTTAAAGTGATTTTTTTATAAAATATTTAATTTTGATCAATCTTATGAATTTCTCTTTAAGTATAGAGAAATAGAAATTCGGAATTGAAAAAGGTTAGGAATCAGACTGGAATCGAAAAGAATTTGAATCGTATGCTATAAATGAAAGAGTTTATTGCTCTATCTATTATCAATTCCTGTTTGCATATTTTAAGAAATGCGCTTGTGTTAACCTGTGATAAAGCACAGGCACCAGAAATTTACCATGATTTCATAGTTTTCTATATATATACACAAAACAATGCTCATAAATCTATATTTTCTGCTAACCTGTCAATAAGCAGGCTAAATGACTATAAGGGTTGATATCTAAATGTTTTACTTCAGTTGTGGAATCGAAACTGGGAATCGATAATAATCGGAATCGAGTAGCGGAATTGGATTTGGAATTGATAGCATTCAAACCTCAATTAAAAAATTCATACCCAACCCTATAGACAAAGGCACTTGATGCTAAAGAAGGATTTTGTGACCTTATCATTGATATTTTATACAAATACAGCAAATTACTTAATTTAAATATTTTTTTATGAATTAGCTACTAAGGTCTTTATCAACAAGACACGCTAAGAAAAGAACGTCAAGGATAGTTTTGTTGTATTAAACATGTACAATTACTCTTATTTCGAAAACACAGAAGTCCCACAGAAAACAATTTAAGAATGTCAATTTTAAACTTTAAGTAACAGTAAGTCAAATTTGTTAGCTCTAATATTGCAAGGAGTACCTGCACACATTTGACCTCCTTTTGCAATGACACACACACATTAAAATGCAGTCTTGCTCCTCTGGCTGTCTGCCACCTTCTCTCCATCACGGTCTTCTTTACCTCAGCTGTTTTTGAGCACAGTTGTGCTGCTTTCAGAAATATGGAGACGTGTTCACTGTCTTATGATGAAATAACAAATGCACTTTTGATTGATTTGTTACAATGAAGAATGGTCAATGAACACGGGAAAATTGCTTTTAAATCAGCTGTTACTTACAAAACTGCATTGTCCCTTTAAAGGAACAGTTCACCCAAAAAGGAATTGCTTTCATCATTTACTCATCCTCAAGTTGTACCAAATCTGTATAGATTTCTTTGTTGTTAATGGTGGCTAAGTTTGGTTACAAGCATTCTTCCAAATATCTTTCTCTGTCTTCATCAGAACAAAGAAAAATTAGTCCCTGTTAGGGGTGTCCTCGACTAAGGATTTATATAGTCGAATTAGAATTGTCACGTCTTGCCTGTATTCGACTGATAGACGCGCGTGTGTGTGTACAACACCAGGTGGTTAACAAGGCAACATTGATGCACCAAAAAACAATTAAACATTATTGTACAGAATTGGTTTAAAACAGAATATACCTATATAATTAATTAATTAAAATAAATGTACAAAATGTCTGAAACTCAGGGGAACATATATTCAAAACACAAGCCACAAATAGTAAAATTAATGAAACTTTTCTTAAACATCACATAACAATGCTGTGTCACTTACTAGACCAGATCTCGCCTCAAAACTTTTTTCAAATCTACTCGATAATAATGAATTATTTTTTATAAACGGGAATACAGCACATTCAATATCAATAAACTACCAGTTATATTTTAGGAGCTTTTTGCCTTTATTTGATTGGACAGTGGAGAAAAGACAGGAAAGCTTTGGTTAGAGACAGGGGAGTGGGAGCGGTAAAAGACTCTTGAGACGGGAATCGAACTAAGCTAGCGCTGCAAGTGCACTGGCTTTAAATGTCAGTGCACTAGCCACAGGGCTATTGGCGCCGACTTTTTCTTCCTCTTTCTGGCCCTTCGGAGTTTGCGCTCCCTTGGGGTCTGCCGTTACTATATGAGCGCGAGTAACGCGCAATAACATTTAAATAATAAACCTGAGTATGTCCAGTAATGCGCCACGTGGTTGCGAACAGACGGAGGTGCCCCGATAAAAGTTTTTGCATATGGGCTGACCTGACATGCTATGCCACTGTATTCGAACACACATGTGGAGGTCTCTGGGCTAAGCCCTGGATTACCACTCACCTTAGAACCGCCCCTGTTCATTAGCCGACCTCTCGCTCATATACGCCGTGAGTTTTGGTATCCAACCCTAAAAATGATTAGACTGTGAGATTGGTAGTCCATGCTACGTCTTTTGCCTGAAAGAATAGCCTCAGATTCACACACAGCTGAGGGATAACGGAGGTTAGACATCAACGCTAATAGCGCTCAATATGTTTTTGACACATGTATTTGAAACCTCTTCTGACATTTTTGTCACAGTTGACATTTGAAAAATTAACCAGCCTTGGGCTGACAGACTTTACGCTACAGAGTTGAGCTGCGTTGTAAAACTTGCCGGAGTCTCTTGTAGCCGCTCAAGCAAAGGGAGGGGGATCCATTCTCTTGCCAACAGCGCCTACATGTCTGGGTGGTGAGAGGCAAGCGCAAACCAGAGGTCTCTGGAAGGGAGGTGTATTTGTAGAGGGGTATTTCAAAATCCTGGCACGGCCTTCTCTGTGGTCAGAGGCTCAATTCCGAAGCCTTTCGAGCTGTTCTCCGTGACAGTCACACGGCAAACCTGACCAAGTGGAAAATCTGAAGAGGAGACAAACCTGGCTGCCCGTAAAAGTCCCCCGGTCTTGTTTTGGTGTTGACATGGAAGTTAGCGTGACAGGCTTCAATTGAAATGTGTGCTGCATGCTAATTCAGAGTGTGAATTGTGTTTTTGTACTTTTTTACATTTTGGGTAATAAAACGGCTATTTGTGCTTTTCTGGTAAATTGAACTTGTTGAAGATCTCTATGTGATTTCAGAGCAAACATACTTCATACATCCCAGTGAAAGCTAACTGTTGACACATCAACAATAGCTTACCTTTGACCTCCAGCCGAAGCCATCAACAGTTTAAGAACGTCTTTTTTGTTCACATTCCTGACCACATCTTCATCCTGATGCTTACCTGGGAAACTAAAGCTAGGATGCAACAACTGTGGCCTTTCATGTCATCATTGTGTCTTGGCAATATTATGTTCGCACACAATATGGTATTGTTTTACACAGCCTTGCCCCGTTTGTCCAATTCCAGTCATGTAGGTGTCCTCTGCGTCTGTCTCCACAACCAGCCGAGTGGCTTCTTTGGAATGTTTCAATACTCATGTATTGAGGTCCTTCACCTTCTTCATTAACTTGAGGGTGTGCAGGAGTGTCTTTAAATATTGTCTCTCTCTCTGTCATTGTGTAGGAGATAGCCAGTCGCTTAGTGACAATATTCACCCTCGTATCTGCTAGCCATTGTGTTATTTTAACCATGTAGAGTCTTCACACAGCAGGTTCCTATAGTGAAAGTAAAAACCTGCTGTTTCTGCACGTTCAGCGAGTATAAATTCCCTCCACCGTGTATTCGCAAACCTCCTGATCCTTTGCAGGGATAATCTTGGACATAACTTCTCGTTGGTGATGGGTAAACAAGTCTGGAGATTGCTAATCTGGGTCTTGTAATGGGGTGTGATGGATGGAGACGGAGACACCATCTGGTTTAGCAGTGCTCTGATCTGCGTGGTTTAATTCTAGACTTTGTCTAGAATTGGGGGTAGAGTTAAGGCCTGTTCACAACAAGGACGATAATGTTTATTATAAAAATTACGTTTAAATTTTTTTTCTTAACGTGGAAGAGTATTGGAGTCCACATCATAACTAACTGTCATTATAAATTTCCTTTATTGTTATGGAAGAGTTGATAAAGACACAAGTGTGTGCTGGTTCTTCTGTAGACCCTGCTGTATTGACAGCTTCATTGGTCAAACACATGATCCTGAACTTCACCCAGAAATTAAAATTCTGTCATCATTTACTCAGCTTTGAATTGTTCCAAATCTGTATAAATGTATTTGTTCTAATAATGCTTATAACTGGTAAATTATAACAATGCTTATAACCGAAAAGATTTTGCCCCCTATTGACTCCCATCAAGTTTTTTTGTTCTGTTTGAAACACAAAAAAAGACATTTTGATGAATGTAGGAAAGCAAAAAGTTCTAGGCACTTTTGACTACCATTGTATTTTTTTCTACTATGGTAGTCAGTGGGGGCAAAATCTGTCTGGTTACAAGTATTCCTCCTAATATCTTTCTCTGTGTTAAACAGAACAAAGGAATTTAACGAAATGGATGGATCAACGAAAATGCGCTTTTACGTTCTGTGCCGGTTTTAATGCTTGTAGACATTTTCCTTGCAAGATCACAAGCAACGTTTATGCACTGTGTAAAATACAACCGAGACACCAAGTTCAGTTTGTGATGGTGTTGTGGTATTACAGCACAACATAAACAAATAAAAATATGATTTATAAATATGAGTTATAAAAAATAACTCTATTTACACACGCTGGAGAATCGCTGACCTGGTAATAACACACAGAAATAGAGAACTGGGACTTATAACTGTTGAGGTGGGTGCGTATTTAAACTGGCGATTCATACACACGTTTCTTTCTCTGTTTTCACCTTCTTCAGCTCTGTGTTTAAGCTCTGACATTATTTGTCTTGAAATTCGTTTCTTGACATTCTTTGGAGGATTTATTGACAGAAATGCAATATAATATACACTCACCTAAAGGATTATTAAAAACACCTGTTCAATTTCTCATTAATTCAATTATGTAATCAACCAATCACATGTCAGTTGCTTCAATGCATTTAGGGGTGTGGTCCTGGTCAAGACAATCTCCTGAACTCCAAACTGAATGTCAGAATGGGAAAGAAAGGTGATCTAAGCAATTTTGAGCGTGGCATGGTAGTTGGTGCCAGACGGGCCGATCTGAGTATTTCACAATCTGCTCAGTTACTGGGATTTTCACACACACCAATTCTAGGGTCTACAAAGAATGGTGTTAAAAGGGAAAAACATCCAGTATGCGGCAGTCCTGTGGGCGAAAATGCCTTGTTGATGCTAGAGGTCAGAGAAGAATGAGCCGACTGATTCAAGCTGATAGAAGAGCAACTTTGACTGAAATATCCACTCGTTACAACCGAGGTATGCAGCAAAGCATTTGTGAAGCCACAACACGCACAACCTTGAGGCGGATGGGCTACAACAGCAGAAGACCCCACCGGGTACCACTCATCTCCACTGCAAATAGGAAAAAGAGGCTACAATTTGCAAGAGCTCACCAAAATTGGACAGTTGAAGACTGGAAAAATGTTGCCTGGTCTGATGAGTCTCGATTTCTGTTGAGACATTCAGATGGTAGAGTCAGAATTTGGCGTAAACAGAATTAGAACATGGATCCATCATGCCTTGTAACCACTGTGCAAGCTGGTGGTGGTGGTGTAATGGTGTGGGGGATGTTTTCTTGGCACACTTTAGGCCTGTTATTGCCAATTGGGCATTGTTTAAATGTCAAGGCCTACCTGAGCATTGTTTCTGACCGTGTCCATCCCTTTATGACCACCGTGTACCCATCCTCTGATGGCTACTTCCATGCACCATGCCACAAAGCTCGAATCATTTCAAATTGGTTTCTTGAACATGGCAATGAGTTCACAGTACTAAAATGCCCCCCACAGTCACCAGATCTCAACCCAATAGAGCATCTTTGGGATGTGGTGGAACGGGAGCTTCGTGCCCTGGATGTGCGTCCCACAAATCTCCATCAATTGCGAGATGCTATACTATCAATATGGGCCAAAACTTTCAGCACCTTGTTGAATCAATGCCACATAGAATTAATGCAGTTCTGAAGGCGAAAGGGGGTCAAACACAGTATTAGTATGGTGTTCCTAATAATCCTTTAGGTGAGTGTACATACCCAGGTAACACAGTTACGTTGTGATAACTTTGTTGCCACGACGTACCAAATAATGTTCCATCGACGTACCTTTATGATTCATTCCTATATTCATCGTGGCTACGTAACATTGGGCATTACTGGGACGAGGTGATTAATCCCCGAAGACGTAAATGGAATGGACTAGGGATGCACCTTTTTTGCTTCCGATTCCGATACCTGAGATTCAGTATTGGCCGATACCGAGAACCGATGTGATAATAAGTAAAACATTTTAAAGACATAAACACTGTTTCATTTTTTTTAACATTACACAAACGCTAGAACAACATGCAATCAACAGAAAATTGGCTTCTTTAAGCCCTATTGTATATGTTAAAGAAAAAAGTGCTTCTGGACCAGTGTTCAGGGTGTCTGCGGGTTCTTAAAAAAAGAATAAATGTTGATAAATAAATTTGGAGAAAATAAAGGCCCTTAAAAGTATTAAAAAGTCTTAAATGCCATTTTACAATGTACTAAATTTTGTATAATCTTTTTATATTTGTCCAAAGAGGTCATATACTAAAGTTTGCCTGAATTTGATCATTGTGTAGGTGAATAGTGGGAGGGACATTTACATACGGTTGTTAAACAACATTGTTGACTACTGGGGAAACGGCTGAGGGCCGTCTCTGGGAATAACCCTGAGGTGTACTGCTCTGTGTGTCTGAAGACTATTAGCGTAGCTTCGTTTCTCTTTCCAATAAACCTTGCATGGGTTAGTCACTCTAATTCGTGTTCCCACCCTTCTGAATTATGTTGCATTAATACAGAGTTATCACAAATTGATTAATACGGAGTTATAAGACTGTTTAGTTGTGCTATCTTATAATCGGTATATAGTAAATGTAAGTTAAAGTGTCGCCAAACAAAAAGTGGCTCCATGATTCCTGTATATACCCTGAGTGTTGTTTACGTCTTTACAGACCTTTATACAGTATTACACATTTTATGTACATATATCTTCCCTTCTATGAGTTTATGTTTGCTGTGCTGGCGCCAGTCAGCACCTCTTTGTTCTTTTGTGTGTGTCTTTGTTTGTTTAGTGTGTTTTAGCAGTGGCATATGTCAAGCTTGTAACATCACAGACGTTGAGCGTGTCTGTTAATGTATACGTGAGGTATATACTGTACTTCAGTTAACCGTAAGTTACAGTAAATGAATGTACAATAGTCCACCACGCCAGCCAATGTTGTTCGCTCTCTTTTTCTCCCTCTTCCCTTTTTCTTTTTGTCCTTTTCATGTCCCAAATGGCGTCGGCAATGCTGAGGGGAGTCTCCAAATACTCATTAGTGCATAACTGAAGTCTGGACGCCTGCCAGCCACTCAGATGTGGGTCTGTGCGGTATTCATCGCGACTTTACGGAGAGGGAGGTAGTGAATGAGGGAGCAAGTAGGTAGAGAGGGAACGGAGGAGGTGGGGAATTAGCGCAAAGGAGAACAGAGAGGAGAATAACTTTTTTCTTGTTTTATTGTTGTCTGTAGGCTGCTCAGGCTCTAATCCTCTTTGAGTCGAGTTGCCGTATGAGGCCATCGCGCTTTAAGAGACACAAGCTTATTTTGGTTTCCTTTTACCTTTTGACATCTTCGACTTCCTCATTTCCTTGGGGCTTGAAATATGAATCAGCAAGATTAAGCCTGTGTCTTCCTCATTGAAAGGCATACAGACTTTGGGTGTACAAGTGTACGTTTATGGGGATGCTGGGGGCGGTTTGGAAAAAGAGCCTAGTGTGTTTGGTTCAGGACTGGCACATAATCAGATTCCAGGTCGTCAATCAGGAGGTGCAGGCGCTCATATTTCACACCGTAAAAGCAGAGGGTGGGCTTGTGCTACTGGCGGCCACTGATATCCCACTCTTTCTGAAATCACTCGCCTCCTGAGCTTTGTAGATTGTTTGTTGGAAACTATGTTTGTGTTTCATCCAAACGCCTTAATCTGGCTTCCTCTGTTTATTGGAATCCCACATTTTGCAATCTGATGTTAGCCTAATGACACTTAAGAGGAAAGAAGTCATGTCTATACTAGAAATGTGCAAACTGTGTATTTTTTGTCAATTTGGTTGGTTGGTTGTTTGAATGATTAATTGACTAAAGGACTTTGCTGATTGTTTAGAAATGTATATCCGACACAAACAGCACTTTCTATTTAGTCAAAATCATTTATGCTGTTTACTGTCTGACTGACGATTTTCTAACAGGCCTAGATCTATGGAAGTAAAATAGTGACAAATGTGCTTGAAGCAAAAAGACGAGCTGAACTGATGCATAAAATGCATTGTATTAACAGTGCTTGCACTTTAAGGTTCTGTAATTCAACATGGTTGCCTATTTAACCTCTGAATTCTTTTTATCAAAACATCTCAAACACAGTTTCATCATTTAAAATTTATTTAAATACTTTTTTAAATACAACCTTTAATATTCGACAGACAATTTTCAGTCCATATTATTTCGGTTAAAAAATCTGCTTCCACAAATTCTGTTGTTAAAATTCTGCTTGAAATTCAAAGTTTCTCATCCGGGAATCCCAGAAGAAGCAATGGAGCGGCGATTCCGCCAATGCATGATCTCTAGTTGCTGCCAGCAGGTGGTGCAAGTCGGTTCTGACGAAGACCAAAGCAAGAATGCAGATAGTTTTAATATGCTGGACTCAAAGTACACTCATCTGCTCAATTAAGTGAATTTATTTTTTCTCATAGATCTCTTCATCATCAACATTTTCAGTCATTTTACTGACGCTTGCACTGACGTCATTTTACTGACGCTTGCAGTCCGCACAGGCACACTATTATGCTCAGGCTTTGACTGCCCTCCTGCTCTGGCTTGAAGGAATTAAATAATTTTTCTCTTCAGCACATCATGTTCACATAAATACTATGCATCATCAGCATTTAGAGTGTATTTATTGAGTTTAAAGGGGTCAAATAACTGAGATCTAAACTAGGAGCTTGTTGACAACTGCTCTGATTTTAAAGCATACTCTACCAGTATGTGCTTCTGTTTATATGACATAGCAGCAATCTCTACAAAAGTTCTTCTTATTTTCCTCACATGATCTTGTTTTAATTTGCGACTCTCAGAAAATGCTGGATGTTGTGGAACTGTGGAAACGTTCGTCATTTTTTATTTTGTTAATACAAGACAGAAAAAAGCTAATCTTTTAGCCCAGCGGGCTTCTTGAGCAGGCCAGATAAAATAGACCCCATAAAAATAGACACCACTTTCTTTAGAACCTGACTAGACCTGAAACGTCTTGTGCAGCCAAGCAATATACCTCAATGCGTTATGGATCTAACAGCTGTAAGATGGTTTTAAGTGAAAGATACAAACTTTTGTTGTATGCGAGTATGACGACATGCCAAATTGCTTGAGTTGCTGTCTGTTCATGAAATACTAAAATGTCAATCACTCACGGTATTAACCTAATTATGTCTCGTAAAGTTTGGCGTAACATATATACGTTTTTTACCTAACCATAAAATATATTTCATTTGTGTCTTTCGGGTCGATTTGGTAAAAGCACATTCATTTTAAATGACCAGAGACCTGATGTCATATCGGACACGACCTGTGACACTGTGACAAATGCTGGACGAAGGAAGTGACGTCCCTACAAAACTTCAGCCACTATTAGATTATTAATGATAATTTTAAATCAATTTTTTTTTTATTTTCGCCTTGTTGTGCAAGCACTGTTGAGCTTGTGCAGAGGCTGCAGTTTTTGCCAGAGGGGAACTGGAATCCCCTGGTTAGGCCTGGTTTCCCTCCGAGGTTTTTTTTCTCCTCCAATGGAGTTTTGGGTTCCTCGCCACCGTTTGCATACTGTTTTGCACTGTTTTGCCTGGCCGGGGGGGGCTGCTAGAATTTGGTTGTCTTATTTAATTAACACTGCATATAGGAATTTATTGTGTGTCTGATATTTGACCTGTGTTTTGAATTCCATAACCTTTTATGTTTTACTTATAGTCATTTTTTTCTTGTACAGCTGCTTTGTAACAATGAAAATTGTAAAAAGCGCTATATAAATAAAGCTGACTTGACTTGACTTGACAAAGTAATATTTTGTCAACGTTTTAGACCCGAAGCCGCTGGGACTCATAAGGACCTCTAACATACACCTCAACGCAAGTCAGTTTGCATGGCTGAGCAGTGAAAAAATATCTTTAATTACTGGTTAGAAAACAGTGCTCCATGCCAATATACACAACTAGATCTGTAGATGTTGCTGTTTGGAACATTGTATTTCATATTATACTTTTATATTAGACTATAGTCTAGTTAATTTTTAAGTGTAGTTTATACAATATTAATATACGAAATTTTGTGATTTAGTATAATAATGTTTAATCTATATTCTCAGATGATAAATCCAAATATTGTTAAATTTAAGCATTTTAAATAACTGAAGTCTAGATACAATGAAACCACACTCATTCAAGGATTTGCTTGGACGGAGAACGTTAAGTGTCTAAAATGTATGTGTTCAGTTCAGTTAAATTATCAAGTTTACCCTCTTTAAACTTATGCTAAACATTTTGCTCAATATCCGCAACATGTATGGGGGCATGGTGGAACAAAAATGCTATAAGCTTGCAAGATTTGCTAAGTGCCTATAGTCTACTCTATCCCTTTAACGTCCATGGACCTCGCTATCACGACTGGTGTACTATGCTTAATGTTGCTTAATCTTCAGACCAGATGACTAAAAAGAGTAGGTTACAGAAATGCGGAACAGCCCTGAATGTGAACGCAAAGAATAAGAATTTTAGGATGGCCCGCCGTATATTTCACATAATACCAGAACTAACATCGAAGGAAAAACAATGACGCGAGTTTGGTATAGCTGTCTTCATTGTTGCAGTATTTCATTTAGTTTTTTATTAATTCGTTCATATAATAGGCCAAATGTGGCTTTATTTTGTTTGCATTCTCAAAATGACGGACAATGAAAAAGTTTAACACAAACTCTGGTTAGAAATATATGCATTCCACCATGTGCTGCAAACATGCCCGACGACTTTGGTTTCTAGGTTAATTTAACCCAACAGTTTGTCATTTTTTGACCAAACACAAACACAGAAAATAATGCAGAATTTTTTATAGTGTTGGTCTGTCATTAAAAAATATAACATAACAATGAAACATTTTACAGAAAGGTTAACAAACTTTATCACATAAAATGGAAACTCATGGATAATATTATGTTAATCATGGACAGTTTAGATACCGTGGATATTAAATCAAGTTTTGTTAGCGAACAATGTAGTAATTCACTAAAAGGGACATGGTGAAATTTAAGTCAGTTATATATTATTCCAATAAAGATATATTGGACAATGCTGATAATTGATTCATTCAAAATAGCACAAAAAAAGGAAAATTTACAGCCTAAAACAAAACAATCAAACAAAAAAACAAAAAAAAACTTTACACAGCTCGAACAGTAGGAATCAACAGACATCATATCATTATGTATTGTGATATATCATGTCTCAATATTGTAAGACCCTTATAAAATAATGCTCTTTAAAGCACTAGCATGTTTAGATCCACTAGTTGACTAGTCACTACTAGCCATCCCTTTTCTGCATAGATTGTGAAAGTGTCTGAGCTTTCTTTAGTCTGAATCATTTGGGGACTGGCGTCTACTTCCTCCTTTACTGCTCTAATGCCTTACATTCCTCACACTGTCATGTTGCGTACTTTCCATTTGTGAAAGAAGCCAGGGGCTTACAGTCTCTGCTGTAATGTGCGATAAAAGGCTGTTCCTAGTTACATTACCTCTTGCCAATAAATCACAGCGTCATAATTTTATCTTGCGGTGGTACTTGCCTTCTTTTATTGTAACCCGATGTCATGTTTCATCGTGATTCTGTCTCGTAAACGTGGGAATGCGTTGGCTGTCTTCAAGCTGAACCTTTACATCGTGACGTGAGGGTCCTAAATGACCGCCAGTTCTCTTTGCACGCTCAGCAAGTCTCCCAATTTTTTTGCTTGATTTGAGTTCTTTAGGACAAAATGCTGCTGTTCGCTCATTTGGCATTTATTGAGGTACTTGGAGCTTTGAGACGGTTCTGAATCTATGCCTGTTGCCCCTGCTGGGACCCTCTCTCTTTCTCCCAGCCCCTCAAAGGAAGGCAAAAGGTGATGCTTTGCATGTGAATGTGCATCTCAGCCTCAGATGTGAAAATCGCGTGCAGAGAGTTGCTTTATTCTTGTGGACGTGATTTCTGAGGCTCTGTTCGGGTTTCGGCTTGGCGTCATTCAGATAGGATTGGACTATAAATAGTGGCTGTCCCACAAGAGCTTCGCTGACCTTCTACTTTTCAGCTCCAGCATTGTTTTATTGAGCCCATCTCGTGGCCTTAAGGCAACGATTTGCTGTCAAGAAGTTACTGCCTTTGTAAAACTTCCATATCTCATATTTTGACTAGCATTGGAGATGAACAGAGATCAGGTGGTTTGTTACGTGCATTTGGCACAATGTTGTGACATAAAATATTTGGTCATTCTTGCTTGTTTTATACGAGATCTGGGGCAACAGTGGCTCTCTAGGCAAATCTTTTTTGCGAGCAGGTGTGATATTGGCAATGCCAACAGCCATTTTGTGATTTGTTTCATTCTAGTGTAAAGTTATAGTTGCTGCACAGGTTCAATTTCATGATAAAAAGTCAATTAACTTTCAGAGGACATTCATTTTAAACACATTCAAGAAACAACTGAAATTAAATTTTTGTAGAAAAAATAATCAGTGTTCAAATTGGTCCCCTTACCTTTAGATTACAATACATTTATATTAATGATTTAACTATTTATAATTTGATCTGCTGGTATGGATTTCATGAGTAATGTCAGTTTGATGTCATTTGACTTCAACTGAGCATGTGACAGTATGGTATATGTGTACATGGTATTCTGTATTATATTACATACATCAGAAATTTTACTCAATAGCAAACTTGTCTATAGCAATACTTTTATACAACTTGCTCCATGAAGCTTTATTAATTGCATTAAAAAGGATATTAGCATCATTAAATAGATATGTACAATCTTCTTATCATGGGTTTTTGTTTATAAAATAAGCGAGGGTTGTTTTCAAGGATTTGGGGCTTATTGATAGAACGCTGCTGTGATTTCAGAGAAATATTATTAATATATATGCACGTTCTGTGAGTGTAATGAGGTGGATGCATTAATCGCATCAACCTGCTTCTGCTATGCGCATAACTGGAAATACGTGGAAGCAAATGCATTAAGCGCATCATTCTGTTTCAAGGATGCGCATGAGCACTTTTGTGCTCTGCATTGGAGATTTTAAATGGTGATAGTTTGTGCAATAAAAAGAGAAAGGTAGTATTATAATACTTCTATTATATTGAATTTTAACACAACTGAATGCTATTTTCACATATTATCCGTTCTGTTGTCAGATATAAAACGAGTATAGTGACTAAACACGACCCGATAACACCTTGTATAAATGTTGCGTTTGATGACGTGAATTTTTCCATTATACTGAATTAGATGTAATTCATAAAAATAATGTAGTCAAATGATCTAAAATCAATTACTGCTTGTTCAGGAAATAAATGCATGACACTCGTGCAAAATTAAGAAAAACACATTCAAACAATAATACTAACCTTGTTGTCGATATAATAATCATACGTTTTCTGTCAGTAACGCAATATAAACAGTTTCTCACCTGTCTAGTAAAACACATGCAAGATCAGAATTTCTGTCTGGTAAAAATGTCTTTGTTGACAGAACCAGCTGCAATCAGTAAAGGATAAAACTTTCACATTTGTCCACGTGACTGTGTTGTCATGGTTTCTACGCAACAATGAATGAAACAATTTTAAATAGTAAAATAAAAATGTAAATTGGAATCATGAAAAATCTATTCAAAGTGACCAGTGTTGATAGTGTGGCAGGCCAAATTAAGAAATCAATATGGGAAACAGACAACACAACAATGTGTTGTTATGAGAAGTATAACAAATTTGGTTGGTTTGGAAACTTCTAATTAATGAATGGGAAACACTGCCTTAGCAACAGCCTGCTAATACAGATATTTGAAAATATACTTGATAGTAAAAACTCTGAAGTACTATCCACCTGGCAATAAAATATTAAAATATATGCAATTCTACATTGATCAGGAAAAACAGAGCATTTGCATAAGTATCGGCAGATACTCAGAATTCAGGTATCTGGATTGTATCAGTAAAGTAAAAAGTGGTGTATCGGTGCATACCTAAAATCAATAATCATGATAAACGGCTTTCATATTGAATACAGGATTCTTGAATACAGCATTTTCAATTTAAAATGCAAAAGCTTTCTGCGATTGGCTGCTTGTTTTACATGACAAGAATGTTTTGGGTGACTAAAAATGCTAACTTTTGTGAAAATGCTGTTGTCATGCGCATGGGTTCAGTCTATAGCGTGTGCAGTCTGTGTGTTTGTACTATTCAACATACTTATTAACATTTCTCCAGCAAAAAGTTGATTTACTGCACCACTAGATCCAGCAAATATAAATGATTTACATTTGATAATTCTAAACACACTTTTACACAGACAAAGGATCTCAAAAAGCACTTTTGGGTTGTATCTGATATGTGTTTGTATCCAGGTGTGTGTATTTCTTTGCTAAGTGACATTGGCGACTACTGGCCTGGCATGCATAATACAGCGTCTTAACATGTTTTTGCGGATCCATGTCTGCTGCCAGTTTGATTTCAAAATCAGTGCAATAGCTGTTCTTACACATCCAATCAATTCGCAGTGAAATTTGATCCTTTAAAATTTGTTTTCACTCGGAAATGTGTCAGAATACAGAACCTAAAATGATCGGGACTTTAATGTAAGCAATTTCAGCAATACAAATTAAAAATTTTCTAAAATGGAAACAAATTAGTTGTGCATTTTAAGAGACCTGTCTTATTTTCTCTTGTATATTTAGTATTGCTCTTTTATAAAGAAAATGTACTTATAATCCGAATACTTGATTAATCGATGGAATAATTGGTAGAATACTCGATTACTAAAATAATCAATAACTACAGCCCTAGTAAACATACTCTTAAGTCTGCCTTTTACCTGATTTCTTTTCCTTCTGCATGGTAGCAACGTTGAGCACGTATGCACAGACTAGAAGAAACATTGGTGATGACCACAATATTAAATTTGCTCTAAATATAGCATAACAAGCAATTTGCGCACAACACACTAGATTAATTGCTAATGATGGCTCCAGTGTTGATGTGTTCCATCCAATAATGCAATTAGTTGTGAAGTCCAGGCTCTCTTTGGAGCAGATGGATGAACGTATGGAGGAATTCAGGGAACATGAATGGTGTTCAGGTTGTGGAGTGTGGCAGACTGAGAGAGCAGGTGCGGTCTATCTTTTACTAATAAACTCAAAATGTCAAAATGACTGTTCACTTTAACTGTCTGTACACGAAAGCTACAAGAAAGTGTATTTTTCATGTCATAGCATCCCTTTTTTCTTAGATCATCATTTTTAATGAGAACATTGCCTGTATGAAGCAGGGTGAAATTAAATTACGTTTTAGCGGTTTTCTATTCTGGCTCCTTTGGAAGCTCATCAGCGTCAGCATTCTTTATAACAGTCATTAATTTCCTTTCTCCCTACTGTATTTCAACCTTCCCCTCTTAATGAAGCTTAACATGGCCTTATATTCAGGATTATGTATGTTTATTAGTCTTTCTTTGCATTTCAAAAAAAGGTGGTCTGTTGTTAGTAATAGTTGTTAATCATCTTTACTTGCCCCATGCGGAAATTTCACCGTCTAGGCAATGACAAAAAGGAACGCCATTGTAAAATGACTTGCTATCTTCAGGCGGAGCGTGTAACGGCTTGTCCAAGTAGAAGTCTGGGAGACAGAAAGTTTGGTTTTAGTGCCAAGAGTAAGACTGGCATATCAGGGTGTGTCCTCGCCTCTGGTGGCTTCTTGCAGGTGAGACGACAGGTGAGCCAAACAAGGAAGTGTTTCCTTGTCTTTGAATGACGTCATCGCTGTAATACCGTCTGGTTCTCATTTTGAACCAGTGCCAGGTTGAGAAGAATAACCGCAATGAGGCTGTTCCTGTGAATGTTTCACAGTTGTCAGAGCAATTAAAGGCGCATTGGTTGACAATGGTGGGTTTTACATACGCTCTTTGGGCAGGAAGGTAGGAGAATGTCTTGTGCCTACGCAAACTAAGGGGAAATTCACGCCTGCAACTCCTAAACTCGGTTTCATTTTACCAGCTTTCCTCTTTGTTAAGATTGCATATAACTTCCTCTTGTGGCCTTACGGTATTTCACCTCAAGGTTTACAAGTATATGAGTTTAACTTTGAACATGTTATGACTGTGTGTAGCTATGACAGACGACTGCTGCTACCTAGACACAGAAACCAGACTCAAATACATGATGTCTGTTGCCTGGGTGATGAGCTGAATGATGGGATAGAGCACTTTTGTGTTAAATGCACACCAGAGCGTTTAATCTTTACCTGGTGGTACATAAAGCAACAGGGAGACAATGATGCTTTCTGTCTCTGGCAAACAACCATAATGTGATAATGCAACCGAAAGTCCCAAATTTCATTCAGACGACATTGTTAGTCCTGTTGTTTTCTGTCTGTGTTTTCTGTTGTTTTTAACACACTGTTCTGCATTTTAATACATTAATTTAAAATTTCATTACTCATGAGCATAAAAATATTTTATTCAGACCTAATGTTGAAGCTTTTCTTTCTAACTTGCACCTCCAAAAGGTGTGTGTTTGTTCCGAATACACTGCTAAAGAAGTATTATATTGCCAACATACATGTACTGTATATAAATAGTGACATTCATAATAATAACAACAATAATACACATTATTATTATTTAATACAAATGCATGTTAATATTATTAAGGAAAAATATAGTTGCAATGTAGTGACACATAAAAAATATAATTTATTAATTCTAATATGTATGCATGAAAATAATAGTATACTTATGTTATATTATAATTAATAACAAATCTAGTTGCAATGTAGTGACACTACACAGGTGTGTTTATCTGCACATGGTCCATTTAGTCAGAATCCAGGATCACTCCAAAGCCTGAACCTTTTTAAAAAATATATTTTTTTAATAATATTTGGGTGTAGGTTTGAGTTTTCAGCCTTTCTGTTCTCCTGTAGCAACCTCAACTTGTACCCAAACTAACCCCTGAAAGGCCAATCGTTCCCGCCTGAGTTTACCCAGACAGAGAGAGACTGGTGTTCCTTTGGCCAAAACAGCTTTTAGGACCCCCTGGTGTTAAGGGAGAGCCGGGCGCGTCGGGAAAAGGGGGAAGGGTCCAGACAGACTTAGCAGCTCCCCCCTCAACCCCCCAGAGTCTGGACATAGATTTACACACACACGCGGCACACATCTCTCTGCCAGCTGTCCGAACACCGGGCAGTAGGATCTGGTCAGAGGTCATGATTGTTTATTAGGTTCAGTGTTGTTTTTTGTGAGTTTCAGGTCAGAGTGGCTTGTTGTGTACTGTGTAATCCCCTCTCACACATAGAATATAATAAAGGCTATTCCAACAGTCTGAATTTCAGAGTTAGTTTTAGTGAACAAACTTAGATTTGCGAAGGAGATATTTACCCTTAAGACAATTTGAGTAACTCTTTACACGCACACAAAACTATTCAAACATCAATTTTGATTCAGGAGAGCATTAATTGGTCTCATAGAGTTGCATTGCCGAACCGCAGCGTCCATTCGGAAAGAAGATTTTTCTGTTGCTCACGTGAGTAATGCGTGACTTGCGGGCTGCTCTTGTGTAAACATCCCTTAGGGCAGATGGCAACAAAACTCTAACATGAGACTGCAGCAAATGTTGGAGAAGCTGCATGAATTATCCATCACTGGACTTTAAGGAAGCGGGCAGAATTGTCCTGAGGAAACGGATTTCAGGGGAAACCTCCTCTCTCTTCATCTGCATTCATAGAGTATTGGGCGGATGACGCATCCCGGCGGTATAATACACTGCACTGATTCCTGGAAGTTAATGTTGTGAGATGGAATTGAACCACTAGCTTCTGAAGAATGGCAACAGGACTCCATGCACCCAAACAAGCACTGCACTGCACACTAATATTACATTTCGTCGCTGTTGGACTAAAACCTTGTACCTCGACTTGTATTTTTCTTAAATCATTACTTTTGGTCACCCATCGTGTTTGTCTGTGGGTTTTGCAAATATAACAATAATTCAAATTATAATTTTATTTTTAATAAAAGGAACATTTGGTTCATCTGAACCAGTACCAGTAAAGATACAAAAAAATAAGAATAATATTACATAATCTATTACTGATTATTAAAGTAGGATACATTTCAAAGAACTGCACAAATTACTAATTACATAATAAATATTGATTACTAAAACTTTTGTTTATCCTTTCAGCTTTGTTTCGTAGTAAACATCACAAGATGATCACATTTTGCTCACTTGTGGTCATCTTCCTCCGTTTTGCTTTCACAGTAATTAAGTTCTCATTGAGGTG
Source organism: Barbatula barbatula (assembly GCF_947034865.1). Classification (NCBI taxonomy): domain Eukaryota; kingdom Metazoa; phylum Chordata; class Actinopteri; order Cypriniformes; family Nemacheilidae; genus Barbatula; species Barbatula barbatula. Next base: position 16,391,390 of record NC_136772.1, read on the forward strand.
ACCATGATGTAAAGCAGATGTGAGTGTGTTTGTGTCCAGGGATGAAACCTTGTGTCTTGATCCAGAGGATAGATGGATAGATAAGAGTTAATGTCCTGGACGGGAAGGAAGACTTTGATTATTATTAATAAAGCAAGCATCACCGCAGGCTTTTTAGCCAAGCTCTACTGTCTCACTAAAACACTCTCCTTCCGGATAATTATCAAGGTCTGTTTTTGTTTCATAAAAGATATGAAACCAGATAGTGTTGACATTAAAAGCATTATAGACTGAATTTCCATGTATTTGTAATGTTATTGGCCTGCAGCTGAATCTCAAATGTGTTTGACTCGAGTGTTTGGTGTATTGCAAGTGTTTTTCGACTGTTTGTTTGATTATGCCAGCACACAGAGGCCCAACAAACATCTGTCCTGAGGTAAAAAGACTCTTCTGAATTGTTTATTAGATGGATTTGTTGTTTCACTTGTGTGATTTATCTCGGCCATGAGTGCATCTATGCATCCTCATGAGAACATGGCTTGTAATTGCCGTTACAGTCTAATGACTTTTTTGATTGCTTTGGAGGCATAACCGCTCATCTTAAGGATCAAGTCAAGATCAAGCGTACAAGTTCAATCTAAACCAGTGCTTATGAAGAATGTATGACAAGTTCTGTTGTATGAAAACGAGTGATATTGATGTGACAGTCAGGAACCATCCATGGTCATACAGTACATTTTGTAATGATTTGTTACAGTCCTTGATTCTGATTGGTCAATGGCTGTGTTTTATTTAAAGGGTCAGGTAAAAACAATTCGGGGGAAGGAATGCTTAAGGGGATTATACCTAAAGTTGCATTGATGAATATTTTTCGGCTTTAATATCTGTAGTGTGTGATAACCGGTTTATACGCTCGCCCTTTAGCTCTGATTTATTCACTATAAAGCACAGCCTCTCGTACCTTATGGCTTGCTGCTTACACATTATTGTTACTCTGCTGTCGTAAATGTTCTTACATCTAGCATATATCGGGCTTTACTACACATTCCTTAATATAATACAAGAACATTAATTCAACATTAAACCAAGAGCTGTCCGATGTTCAGATGTACTTGTGCCCTGCCCGCTGGACTCACTGATTCGTCCTCCATTGTTTTATTACGCCCTTGAGTTCTCCTAGGCTAAGTAAGCTTTCTACGTTACCCTCTGTGCCAGCAACCACCTTTTGACTTCCTGTATTTGTGAGCCAGCGAGCGTGACAGCTTCCATGTCCATAGAGAGTTTGGCAGGAGTTGGAGCCTCCTTTTTTGGCAGTGGCAACCTCAGCTTCCGGCCTCGTTGGAGACGCCATAAATTAATCACGATTAGTACACAGATTAAGTTTGTGCAGTCTTTAGTCTCATGTATTCTTTATACTAATGCTCTGTTTTTTCTGACACCACGAAGGTTTTAGAGTGTGCTTTTAAATAAATACCGGGGGGGTGAGGGTAGGCCTGAAGGTTCTCAGTAAGGCAGAGTTGAGCGTTATCTGCTGAAAATGCTGACAGGCCTCCGAGCGGCAGCTCTAACCTTGAGCCAGTGTACAAACAGTAGCGGAGTCAGACTGTTACAGACTGCCTCCACTGCCCCAAAACAATCCCACAATCCCCCTCTCCCCTCCTGTTTCATCACCACCTCCCTTCTGCTGTCCTCTCTGGTTCAAGCACAGGCCACTGCGCCACCAAGAGGTGGAGGACGTTTCTCTTGGCACATGACAGAAATCGTTATTACTAATTAAAAGCAAAGTCATTCAGAAATATGATTGGATGTTGTGCTGCTCATCTGGTTGGCTCATCCTTTTTCCTGATAGAAACGAGTGTGTTGATAAAAGATGAATCATTTATGACTTTGAAGAAGACATGCAGCTGCACTGAAGGGGAATGAAAGGGAATTTAGTGTCTTTATAGTGTCTATTAAATCAGTTTATGAAAAGAAGTGACCGTACTGATGCAAAGTAAACTTTTCCAATTCTACATGTATAGAGTTGAAATGTGCTCTAGTACTGTCACTGTGTACGTAAAGAAGAAATATTGGAAATTGCTACCGGGGAGTGGGATAAGGTTTCTAAAATATTGACAATTCTATCTGTAATCTGTAATAAATGCACTTGAAGTTGCTTTGGATCTCAGCATCTGGTATACGGTGTACGTTTTGGTCAAGATATCTGTAAGTTGTACATTTCCCTGGATGTTAAAGAATTCTTCTCTTTGGGACTGAAAACAAACTTTGGACATTTTCAGGCATGAACTCCTGAGCAATGCATTGTAACACCCGGTAATGTTAAACGTAAATATAACATTGAGCAATTTAAATTGAGCTGAGAATAAGTATATTTATAAATTACTGACTGACTGGCATATGTTGTGTTTTGGATGCTGGTATATTCTTTATTAGGTTAAAGTTATACTCCCAAAAATGGCTCTCCTTCCCTATTTACTCTCCGTCATGTCATTCCAAACCTGTATGATTTTCTTCTGCAGAACATAAAAGAATGAATTATGAAGAACATTGGTTACCAAACAACATTGGCCCCCATTTACTTCCATTGTATGGACACAAAACCACAGATACATTTATAAAAATATCTTCTTTTTTTCACATAAAGGTGTTGAAAAATAATTCATTTTTATTTTTGGGTGAACTGTTCCTTTAACCAGCAGATCTCTCTGTCAAACAGTATTATGAGAAAGACAGCTGGTTGGTCCAGCGATTTATGCCCCTCAAGTAATTTCTAGCAGGGCTAAGGCATTTTAAGCATGTGTTCTACTGATCTCCAACACAGCTCAGAGCCTGAGGTGTTACTCAAGCACTGTGATGTTTTTCCTTAGCCGTGTGCTGCTTTGTGATTGGATCTGAAAGTCCCGCTGTAGGCTGGTCATGTTCCTCTACACAGACGCAGTTTCTAATCCAAATTACAGGAAACTGTCGCGCCATGACCTGTCTCTGTGCCTTTAAAACAGACTATGCCCACAATACTCCATCAACATGCATCGTTACACCCACGGTCACTCTCGTAACTGCACGCAGATAAAAGTGCACAAACACTGACGCTCAGAGACTGCATGGCATTTTGGAGAGGAGCAGAAATACAGCTTCCTCTGTAATTGGAAGTCATCTCCAAATAATCAGCGGCCCTTTAAGGCCCCCAGTCTCGGTTTTGTGTTGAGACGGGCTCTAGTATTTTTGCTCTGGTTGAAGTTTTTTTCAAGCTGATGGAATGTTTTTAAGGCTTGGTCTCGAGCTGAGCTGCCCTGTGTTAGATTAAGGCCTGGATGGTATAATGAGGAGTCATGCAGCGTCAAGCGGACACGACTATGCAGAGGACACATTTATCTGGCCTGGTGTGACCGCTGGCTGGTGTGTGTGCACTGGTGCAGCCATTTAAGGCTTAGCCCCGTAGAGCACCAGACAAAGCTTCCCCCTGGGCCATACAGCGGCAATTTTCTCTCTCTCTCTCTGTCCCAACTTTGAGACCAGAGATGATGCTACTTGGGGGTTTCTGTCCTCCCCAAACGCTTGTACGAACTGAATACAATTGTAGAGACTTCACCAACCCTGTTAAACGAGTGCCATTATGATTTTTCTCTCTCGGTTTCTCAATTTGCATGACAGTGCCGGAAAGAGAGAGAGAGGATTAATTCATTGGATACAGTCGAGGTGAGCGCAGACCAGCTGCAGGAGAGATTGCCATCAGCCGACAGCAGAATTCAGCCCCGCTGGCTCTACTCATGGAAATGAGGGCAGTCCTGTCGATTAGGGCCCTTATTAGTCATCACTGTTTTGTGTTCACTGAACATTTTCTGTACGTAGACGCGGCGCAATGTCACTTTCTCCTCCCTTCATGTGTTGCTGTGATGTTGACCTGCACAAAGCATTGCAGTGGAGTTCTGTGTACTGTGCACAAGTTAACAGCATGTGCAGCTTCCAGGTGTTGTGCTGTATAGTTGTATAGCTGCTTTGGTCTGTTACCAAGATGTCTGCCTAGAGGCTGCCTTACTTGCATTAAAGTAACTTTGGTATATTAAAAGTGATAGTAATGAAAAATCTGTCATAATTTCATCCTCATGTCATTCCAAACTGGTATGACTCTCTTTTCTATGTGAAGCACAAAAGATGATGTTTTAAGAAATGTTGTAGTGGTTTTGTGTCTGTACAGTGAAAGTCAACAGAATCCAGTGTTGTTTGGTAACCAACATTGTTCAAAATAGCTTTTTTTGTATGTTCTGGAGAAGAATGAAAGTCATAAAGGTTTGAAATGCCATGGGGGTAAATAAATTAAGAAATCATTTATATTTTGGGGTGAACTACAATATGCCTTTAATGATCACCTTTCCTTGTTGTGTTCTGTATGTCAATCTACAGGAAGTGTACGTTCTCATCTGTCTTTCCCCTTTTGTATCTCTGCAGCTGCTCAGAGCGAGGAGAGAGAGAGGGAGTGTGCCTCTAATGACCAACATCAGCAAGTGGATGAACAGAGTGTGGCTGGGGAACCCAGAGAAAATAACACTATCCTGTGCAGCAAGAGCAGCCGCTGCTATGGCCTGTGGGAGAAAACACACGACGGAGAGATCCGCCTCGTCAAACAAGGTCACACGCATACCCAAACTTATATACAGTATAACACATACTTGTAAGGAGCTTACTTTTACATGTGCTGTTCTGAAAGAAAAAAAAGAAGAATTCCTGTCATTTTTTACTCTCTATCTCGCCCAGAAAATGTTTGAGATACAAAAGACAGCAAAAGTTGTAAACTACTACAAAATCAATAAGCCCCAAGAAGCAGTGGGTGACTGGGTATTTTATAACGGCTTAGAACACCAGAACTGACCGTTTTATAATGTCAACTTTTTGGTCAATTTAAAAGTTTATTTTCTTCAAACAATATGTTGTCTAACGATTAAAAGAATAATATCACACTTACTATTTATTTTTATAATAAACACTTTGTGTCTCTGGGGTCCTTGGCATGAAAAGGTTTGAAAACACCTGCTCTATATGACCTTTGTCCGAATCAAGGAATAATAATGAAAATTCACAGAGTAATTTACTTTTGCTGCAGCTTTCTTATAAAATATGCATTACAGGTTTGTAATGGTCTGAAGATAAATAATGTAGATAATGACAGAACTTTATTTTCTGACTGGAGTGTTCCTTTAAATTACTCGAACACAGTCCTTTCTTATCTGGGTAAGCTTTAGGTATTTGAAGTTACAAAACATCCAAAAGAAATTACGTATAATCTTTATAAAAATATTAAAATAATAAACATGCACGGAAAAAGCGGTCTGTGCTAAGAATACATTTAAAAGTGAGCACGCGTGTGATACAGTTTTGAATGTGCATTAGACAGAGCCGCTTGTTTGTGTAATTGTGCTTGTTCGTGTGTGAGGTTAACAAATTAGTGCACAACTATTTATTTAAGTTTAGATTAAAACTTGTTTTCCTGCTGCATTGAGTCCATTTATCTAGAGCTCTGATCTGCGCGATTTGGGAAAACATAGAAGGACATAGAACTATATAAATAGGATCTGCTTGTTCTGCGTGTGTACGAGTGAACAAGCTGCACACTTTAACATGTTACAAGCGTGACACTCATGGATTTGTCTGTATCTCACTATACGAGTACATGAACATGTGAACTTCTTCCACTTTTATTTTACAAGCGTTTCACTATTTGAGTGAAGCCACTGTCAAACACACTGAACCTCAAAGTCTTTGAGACGACCTTCCAAAGTAAAAGTCAGCTTAATTTGAACCAGATGAAAAATAAATTTTGTTGTAAATTTATAAACTGCAGTAAACACTATAGTATACTTTAATATTTACTATAGTGTGGTTAAACAATACTGTAGTACCCAAGAATTAAACTATCATAAATTATTATTATATCATAAAATAGTATACTAAAGTTTTTTTAAGGTCAAATGTATTTACTATTGTATAAAAAAACATTGAAAATACAGAACTCAGAACAACTTAAAAGGAAAAAAGAATTTGCAAAGTAAAATTGATATGGCCTTAATTTATCCATCTATATGTAACATCTTTTGTCATTTACCTTCCTATTTATGTAATGAACTGCGCTTTTTATTCAATTCAATTCAACTTTATTTATATAGCGCGTTCCTCAATTTGCATCGTTCCAAAGCAGCTTTACAGGGGAAAAATAAAAACCCCAAAAAAAGGGTAAAACACGCTACATGGTGTTTTATATAGTAAATTAAATTTTTCTAGTAAATAATATCTAATGTCAGCATCTCCTGGTGGTTTATTTAGCATATGTTGCATTAAGTGAATGCTTGGCTGAAAAGATGCATCTTTAGTCTAGATTTAAATTGGGCGAGTGTGTCTGATCCTCGAATAATATCAGGAAGGCTATTCCAGAGTTTAGGTGCTACGTATGAGAAAGCTCGGCCTCCTTTGGTGGATTTAGTTATTCTAGGTATTATCAAAAGTCCTGCGTTTTGAGATCTTAGAGAGCGTGATGGGTTGTAGTGTGATAGAAGCTCTGTTAGGTAGGTAGGGGCTAAACCCTTTAAGGCTTTATAAGTGATTAAAAGAACTTTAAAGTCAATACGATACTTAATGGGTAGCCAGTGAAGGGTTGATAAGATTGGGGTTATGTGATCGTATTTTCTGGACCTGGTTAGAACTCTGGCAGCTGCATTCTGAACTAACTGTAGTTTGTTCTACAAAAACATGCTTTTTATATATTATACTATTTGACCTGTGCTACAAAACGTTAAGCCTCTGTTGCACCGGTGCTATGTGGAAAAAAAGTTAATGTACAGCTCTGAATATAAGTGATTATATTTGGTAAGTTTTAGACAATATGTCAAATGTTTGTTTTTTAAATTTGGTCATAGGGGTTGAAGGGGTTTACAAGTTTTCCGTCCCTTGCAGATACATTCTAATACTAATTTACCTCTCACAAGTATAGCAAAATAAACACACACACCCATATATGTTTTGTCATGTTAATCATATTTTCTGTACCTCACTTCTAAAATCAGGCCTTTTTGTTTTTCTATTCCCAACAATGTAAAAGTTTTTTCTATTCTCACAATGTAGGCAAAACTTCAACCCCTGTCCAAAAAAACACATACTTGGTTCCTCAAGATTTATCTTACAGCCATTATATTTCAGTTTCATTTCATTTCACTCATACACCATCTGCATCTCTATCACAGGCTGTTGGGCTTACATTAGCGACCAGCAGGACTGCCATGACGACCGTTGCGTGGTTACCACCACGCCATCACAGATCCAGAACGGCACCTACCGATTCTGCTGCTGCAGCACCAACATGTGCAACGTCAACTTCACAGAGAACTGGGTGCCGAGTCCCACCAGCACCACTACCCGTAAGTCCTTCAAACACCAAACGCTAGAGCTGATCTGCATCTGAAACCTCCACGCCCTAGTCTGAGCGGCAATGCCCATATTAGATTGCTGTGGCTAAGTAGAACTGGCCCTGCAGCATTCACGGTCATTTCTGTGATGTTCTTATTTTAAGAGATCTGCTCGTTACTGTCTTCACATGTGATATTGGTAACTTAATCACGAAATGCTGTTATTTAAATTTCATATTTAGGGCATCTGTATATTCAGAATATTTTTAATATTATATATACAATCTTTAATATTGTTATGTTTTTAAGCACTTTAGCCATAAACCACTTTGCAAGATATAAACACTGTTCCAGAAGCACTTACAGTTTCAGTTTTTATTTATTTAATCTTAAATCTTATATTAAAATCTTAAAGATATTTGTTAAAAAATCGTATACGGTTATATGTTAGTTGAATTTTGCTCAAACATTTGTGTAGTGTTAAGAACTGAAACAGGTAGTTCTCTGGACCAGCTTATTCAACTCACTTTTTTCAGGTTTACCAGCAAAGTCTATTAAGAGGTTGCAATATATAAAAACTCTGCTGCTCATGTATTGACTTTCACGTCTTCAAGAGAACACATTACTCCTGTACTTTCTCAACTATACTGGCTTCCGGTACGATCTTGGATTGATTTAAAAGTTCTTGTCTTAGCTTATAAAGCAGTACATAGGCTGGCACTTGCATATATGTGTAACCTGGTTGCACTGTAACACTTCTCCGCTGTGCTGATTCACTTAAGAGCTTTCAGCCCCATTGTAAACCTAAAACTATGGGATTGAGGTATTTTTCTCAGAACTCACTGCCATCTTCAATCAGAACTGCTGCATCTCTTGATTCTTTTAAGGGACTACTTAAGACTATGTATGATCTTTTTAGTGAGCTATTTTAAGCTACAATTGTTATTGAAATGATTCATGATTGTGATCTCAACTTTTATGATTTGTGACTTATGTCTTTGCGATTGCAGAAGTGATTTATTCTTTTGTGATTTGTATAGATCCGAAGAGCTTACGCTAGACAAAAACACACTTGGGTTTAAAAACATGGAGAACTAATACAGTAACAAGAAACATCTGTAAGATTTTACTACAAAAGACTACAACATAAAACAGGAAATACAATAAAAACTAAAAGACAACAATCTAAATTGTGACAGAACCCACCCCTTAGGAGTGGATTCCAGATGCTCCTAAGAAACAAAAGGTCCAGGTGGGTGGTGGAGCAGAGGCAGAACAGGGGGCAGGATGAAGGGCCAGGTGTCCAGGGCGGAGTTGGCAGAGCAGGGGACGGAGAGATGACTGACCTGGAGGCGGAGGCCAGGCCAGAGCTGGCAAAGCAGGGGGCGGTCTCTGCAGAGCAGGAGGTGGAGCTGGCTGAGCTGAAGGCCAAGGCCACGGAGGAGTCAGGAGAACTGAAGGCCAGAACCAGAGACAAAGCTGATGGAACTGGAGACGGCGGCCTGGGTGCAGTCAGCAGCTTAGTGGGCGGCCACAGCAGGAACAGAGCTGACTGAGCTGAAGGCTGCGGCCAGTGTGGTGGTGGCAGGGCAGAGTACGGTGACTAGAGCAGAGGCAGAGCGGGTGGAGTAGATTTTCCTGCTGATGCTTGGGCTTGACTTGGCTCTTGACTTGACTTGCACGGATTCTTGGAGTTGACTTGGCTCAGGGGTGGAGTCATGCACTGGACTTGGTTAAGGAATGGGCTCTTGGACTTGAATAGACTCAGGAGTGGACTCTTGGGTTAAACTAGACTCAGGTTCATGGATTGAGGCAACCTCTGGGAAGACTGAGGAACAGGAGCGTAGACCACACACCACAGAGCTGTAGCTACCACAGGAAGCACAGTAGACAGACAACACACCTCAACAATCTCCCCCGCTGAAAGACTTGGAATGCCAGCTGCTCTCACCATCATCATAGGTGGGTCTGCCAAACTGGAAGCCAGCCTCAAACGCCTAGTGAAAGCCTTTCAAGTCCTCAGACGCAACACTCATGACGACTGGGGTCTAGTTGTGGCTTTCATAATGGCTGAAGTTTCTGGCGTGGCGACCATCTTGACTGCTGACACTGGTATGGCGACCATCTCGACTGCTGACACTAGCTCTGGCGTAGTAGGCATCTTGCAAGCGGACTCTGGACTGGCGGCTATCAGAGCGGGGCTAGCTAACGTCAGTGTGGGGTGTGTTATTGTGGACTGTGAGGGAGCTGCCGGCACTTTACTTTCGTTTTTTTGTTTGTTTATTTTATTAAAAGTCTGTTTTACCTTCACCGGTTCCCGCCTACGTCCTTCCTTTTATTGAACCTTGTTACAGTGTTTAGGTAAATCGATCATTCTGTGAACTACTAACAATTATTTATAAAAATATTGTTTATTATTGCATTTGTTTGGAGAAAATGAAAACTGGACAAACAGGTGAAAATAACAGAAAAGATGCTCTGTATTTTGTGTCTGTCCTGAGGTTTGATTTTGTTGAAATTCAACAGACACTGGGCTGGAATGGCCACAATACAACTAGAAATCAGATTTTTTTTCGCAGCTCTAGTCCAAAAGACAATGTTTAGATTTGTTTGGTAAATTGGCAAGCCCTGGTCAGAATGCAATGCAGTACTTTATTTGGACCAAATGATGGTAAATAAGGTCCAGTGCTGTTCTTCCATTAGCTTTTAAAAACTATGGACCATAATGGATGTGACAATGCTGCAAGGGGCACTTACCTCAGTATGCAAAATCATGCTTTAAAAATATAAAATAAACAAAATTCTATCATAATTCCTATGTTGTTAAAGTCATAGGTTACCGTGTAGGTTACATATATAGCATTTTTGTTTTATAGCTCAACTCTTCTGACAGAAACTATTTTGGCGTTGCTAGCATGACGATGTACCAACCTAGCTACATGAGCAGCTTTTCATGCTTTGTTCAGTCTTATTCTCTCACTCAGTCTTTCAGTTCTTTATCTCCTTTTGTGAGTTTCCTTTGAGAGAGTCTGTAAAGAAAGTGCCGGATGACCCTGCTGATGGAATGGAGCTCAGTCACACCGAATACGCAACCGAACAATGCAGTGAAAAAAAATCAACGACTGTCAAATGTAGCAGGAGCGTGTTATTAGCAGGCAGCCATACTGCTCAAACCCTCTTTTCCACAGAATAGCTTTCCTTTTTGATAATTTTTATGTAAGTCCCTCTCACTATTTCTCATTTTATTTCAACAAGTTTTCAGAGTTCTTAGATGAATAACCTTGAGTTTTTATTTAGAGAATAAGGATGAAAAAATAAAGCTTGGGGCATTTCAAAGCCCATGCTTAATGAATGCATAACTTTAAAGCTTGACCCTGGAAATCAACTTAACATGACGGCATTCAGATTAATCTGTCAAGAAAGGATGAGAGCGTTAATTTATTAATGCATGGAAGGAGGCCCTGCGGTTAGCTGGGTGTCAGCGTGAAGGGGCCCCAGAATGTTAGAACTAAAGACTCAATCATACAGTCTTGCATCTTTCGCTTGTTGCTAGGCAGAGCACTCTTGCATCTTCTGTATCCTATGACGGCACTGAAACGTTTTATTTGACGCTGTATGGCGGCAGGGTTCTCACTGAGGTCGCATTGGCAGTCTGCAGCACATGTATGCGAATAGAATCTGCAGCCTTGAGTAAAATGTAGCCCTTGTGTCTCATATGGACACTCATATGTATTGATGAAGTCCTCCGTTCAGGCCAACTCTCCTCACACACACGTTTCTGATGTGTTTTTCTTTAAGTACTAGGCAGCCGACATTCTCGCTTGTTTAAACAATCCATTAAGCAATATTTTCACCACTCGGACACAGAATTCCCGGCACCGGATGTATTATTCTGTGAATGCAAGAGGTTTTTTATAGATAAGTGAAAGAGAGATTTCGAAATGTTTCCTCAGCAAACTCTGTGCATTTGGAAAGCTGCTGCTGTGGTGACTCATTTGTTTTTGTACCAATTTATGGAAGCTTTTCAGCCTCACTAAAACATTGCACAACAACAACACTCAAAAATTTGGTGTAAACAGGATTTTATTTTGTATTGATAAAACCATAGGCTGAAAGGAGAAATTATTTCACCTTTAATCCTATAGAGGAGCACACACGTAGAAGTTCTCTATGATCGTGTGGTGATTCAAATAGAAAGACATTGTGTTCCAAATTGAAAAATGTATTTTAAAAGCTTTCCAGCCTCTGTAGTGTACGGGACACTTTACTAATGTTGGGACAATCTTATTAACTAAAGAGAGCATAAGGTACAAAAACATGTTAAATACCACATTTATTTAGATTTTGTTTATATCATTCATCAAACATGCACTTTGGATTCATTATAGAGATTTGGAGAGATATTTGTGTGTGTTTGAGAGGGTGTGTGCTTACCTGCTGACTGTGATGAGCAATGAGCCTGTGGTGTGGGCCAGCTGTTTTAACATCATAGTACACTGTAACTGCACGCAAAAATGGATGTCATTGGACAGAGAACAAAACTCAATGACTAATAAAATACAGTATTGCCCAGAATTAATCATGTTGGTAGTTGAGTACAAAGAATTAATGTAAAAGCTAAATAATAGTAAAACATCCACACTGGTTCTATGAATGGGGAGGGAATGCAAAAAATTGTATTTTAGGAGTATTAGGAAGCTACGGAAACAAAGTTTGTGGTAGAGTTGATATCAGGTTTATTTGTTTATCAGCAATATGCTATTTGATTGGGATTTTTGTCAGCGATTTTAGAATAGGAGTGTAGTCTTGTTGTGACGGAAATAGAGGCATTGCAAACATGGCCGCCAAGTGGAACGACTTCTGTAAACGGACTTTGTTAATATATAAATTTCATAATGACAACAAACAAGTAATTTATCCACAAGAAAAAACGCCAAAAGAAGTAATTTGACAATCGGTAACTAAATGGAAATGTGTTTTTTTTGTACTATCATACATCGAAAGACACTCATAATGTTAGACAATCCTAAATTAAAGTACAATCACTTTAAAAAAATAGTGAGGTACTTGGGATATTGAAGAAAAAATGCAATAACTAAATCATATGTAACAGAGTCTGTCTCATGTCAGTCTCACTGCTATCTGCATCAACCTAAAACCTTTGACTATACATATCAACATGATTTAGTTGTTGCAAACCATTGTAGTATTGCGATATTTTTATAATATCTGTTTGATTCGATTTTAATACTAATACTAACTTTTCTTTATTTTTGTCTTTTGGAAATAGTGTAATGTACTTTAAACTTCTGTCACACTAATGTAACTATGTAAACCATGATATTCCCTATGATATAGGGAATGTACCGCGCTTTTTTATTTTAATATGCAAAACCTTTGCAGATGTTCATGCCAGCTTTTCTCATCACACTAAACAGGTCTGTTGTCTTGCAGAAGGCTGCAGGTCTTTGGGCCACTTTTATGCCGCTGTCTGAGATTGTACATCATGTGTATTGTGAGCCGTGCACCTGCTGGAAAACGATCCTCTCCTTACACATACATGTATACACATTGCTTCATTTAGATGGTCAGTGCAGACTCTGAAGCTGAACACTGTGGGGAGACTCTGATCGATCAGGCATAGATTAACCTTGGCAGCTGTTGTAATTGCAGAAGGGGAATGATCTCACACATACAGTACACAGCTACACATCTCCTCCTCTTACCTCCCCTATCACTATCTCACTTCCACTCCCTTCCCCCTGGCCATAAATTAACCTGTCTGCTTTCCTGTCTCAGGTATGGTGCTCTATGCACCTCTCTGCTCTGGTTTCATAGGTGCACAGCATAAATAAGGCTTGTCTAAATTCTTTGCTTTCTAGTGGCACACCGCTGTAGTTTATGTTGTTTGTTTTTCTCAGCCGATAATATTAATCAAACTAAACAAAAATAATATATTAAAGCAATGCACAACCAGAGTGTGTGTAAAATTGATTTAAAAAAAATAAGGCGTGTTAGTATCAAGTTCAATCTTGTTTGATTTGTCCCATTTGCTCTCGTGCATGCATGAGCGCAGACGCATGCGCCAAGCAGCGTTCGCTGCACAGCCCAGATGCGTAAGTGTTGTGGTGCTCTCATGAACATGCGTCGTATACTGACATGGAAGAGAAGAATATTGTTGATTAAAGTCGTCATTTTGGTTTCTTTTGCGCACATAAAATATTCTCGTTGCTTCATAAAAATTCAGTTGAACCACTATAATCAGATGGACCATTTTAACAATGTCTACTTTAGTACTTTTCTGGACATTGACAGTGAGAATTACCATGTTTCTACGAGGAGGCCTGGAAAGCGCACGGTTGTCATAAAAAATATCTTTATTTGTGTTCCGAAGACACAGGAAGTTCTTAAAACGTTGTGCGTGTAAAAAACGACAAAATTTGGATTTTTGGGTGAACTGTTCCTTTAAACTTTCCATTACAGTCTAGGTTCACCTTAAAATTAGAATTCATATTTTACTAACCCTCATGTCATTATCTGCAGAGCACAAAAATTTAAGATGGCTTCCATTGTATGGACACAAAACCACTGAGACATTTTTGCAAATTCTGAATATATTCTTTTGTGTTTCACAGAAATAAGTCATATAAAGATTTTGAACGACATGAGAGAGAATAAATATATACAGGTACATGAAGAATAAATCATACATGTGTCCTATGTTGTGACTGTGAGACATAGCAAACATTTAGAACATAAACTGTTAATATTATATTGTTTTACATTATTAATTTTTCCATTTATCATATAGAATAGCATAAGAGATTTATAAGAGAACTACCCATACAGTATAAGTGTATATACAGAAATGGATATTAACATTTTCAGTTTCAATTACATAGAACATAATTAACTACAATATCTGTGCAATTTTATTATACAGTGTACATAATTATATTGTAATATTGTAAATAATATTTTGTAAAATTGTAAATAATATTTTATAAAATTAAATGTATAATCATCCTGTTGTCAACACGTCATGATGAAATGTGAATTGATTGTAAGTTGTTTGAGATAAAAGGGTCTGTCATATGCTGTCAGCTTTCCTGTAGCTCAGTGGTAAGAGCATTGCGTTAACAATGCAAGGTTGTGGATTGGATGCCAGGGAATTGCAGATACCTATCTAAAATGTCTAGGATAATGCAATGTAAATCACTTTGGATAAAAGCAGCTGCCAAATGCCTAAATCTAAAATATGTACGAATATAAATGTTTGTGTTTATTGCAGATGCATGTTGATGTATGTTGACATTGAGGCACATATGCGACATGTTTGCGTGTGTTTGTGTTTGGAGCATGAGCATGTGTCGAGATGGCAGAGTGCTGGAAATGTACCTGCCTTCACCATGACTCACCTTGACTTAATAACAGACAGGTGGCTACCGCTACTGGACTGTCTCATTATCATATAAGATTCCTGAAGAGGGACTTTGAGCATTCGATTCTGTTTTTGTGTAGAGAATCATTTATTCAAATGTGCCTCTGGCAGGAACAAATTAACAGAATTAGTATTGAAATCCTTCTGGATGCTAGAAAGTTATGGAGATAAGGCATTGTGCTTTCACCCACTAAGATGCTCCGTAAGGAGCACAATCTATATGAGCATGCAAACGCAGGCGTGAAGGCCTGGCAAGATGCTGAATGCTTGGTACATGACTTCTTGCTTTACAGTGAAGGAAAGAAACTTCCAAAAGTCGATAGAAGTCCCTAAAAGATGTCTGTGTTATTAAAACAGATGTGCAGTTACCTCTTGGCATCCATTTGGGTACTGTTACCACATACTGTACGTGTGCATTTTCAAAAATAAATTAACACTGTGTGAAATTGGAGCATTAGTGTAGAGTACGTTTCTGAGTGATATACACACGCACATTCACAAATTATAAAGGAGACAGTGTGGCCGTATATATAGTGTTCTGTTTTCACCCACTAAGATGCTCATTAAGGGAGTACAATCTGAGACAGTGTGCCATAAGCCGAACAAGAGGATATGTTCTCTTTCTGTCAGACTAATTCGTCCGGAGGAACATGACAGTCAGTTTAATTGATGGGATAATGACCGCTTTCGTGGTGATGGGCTGAGATAAATATGTGTCTCTGATTCATGGCTTTGTCAGCACTCTCTCCACCAGGGACCCCAGATGTGCTTCTCTGTGACAGGGGTCGTAGAGGTCAACAGATCCAAGGTCGAAGGGTTCAAGGTTACAGATGTGCAATCTGCTGTGAGAAACCTGAGCTCATGCCTATACATTGGTCTACAGACGTCTAGCCGTTCAACAGACCCCTTGCGTCTGATCTAAACCAGGAAGTTTAAAGTGGGCATTCAATTTATTTCAGTGAGGGCTTTAGTTCAGTGTTTGTCCATTTTGTAACCTGATTGTTCTGTTGTTTCTTCCGCATTTTATTCCCTAATTTATTGAAATGCATGGAGTAAAGATATCAAGTAGTAAACCAGTATTGACAATTCAATTCACATTTATTTGTATAGTGCTTTTTTACAATGTTGCATTGTTTCAAAGAAATCAACAACAAAAACAGTACATATAGGTAACATATCTGGTAAAATTCATGACATTTTTGCAAATGTTATTGCCCTTATAGAAAGACTGTAACAGTGACATTATAGAACAGTTCAAGCAAAAATATTAATCTTTGGGAAAATATTATCATTGGGGGTTAGAACGTTGGGCTTGTGATCAGAAGGTTGCAGGTTCAAAAGTGCCAGCAGGTCATGACTGAATAAAAGCATCTGCCAAATGAATAAATGTAAATGTCTTCCAATGAACACAGAGAAAGATATTTGTATGCTTGAAACCAAACAGTTCTTGGACACCATAGTAGGAAACATTATAATGGTAGCAAAAAGTGCCCCAGAAATCTTTGCTTTCCTAGATTCTTCAAAATATATTATTTTTTGTTCAACAACTCAAAGAATTGTATTAAGCAATGGTGGCCAAGAACTGTTTGGTTACAAGCATTCGTCCAAATATCTTCCTCTGTGTTCAAAAGAAATGTGCTGTATACAGATTTGGAGCAACTTGAGGGTGAGTAAAGGATGACAGAATATTTTGGGGGTGAACTGTTCCTTTATAAACCATGATTATAAATATCGTGTTCACATTTGCCCTTAGAGCCACAATAGTTACAAATTCTCTCTCTATGAGCACTTGTATTTTAAATATGATTTACATGATGGCAAATATACTGTATGTACTGTATATATATGAAATCTGGTCCAAATATTATTTATTTTTTATAAATGTATTTAAATGACATATGAGCAATTAAAACAATACTGCATTGTGTACCATTTACCCGTTGGCACAGTTAGCAGAAATGTGTGTAGACTTTTAAGCTGTCTGAAACTGCACCCTATGTCCTATATAGTGCACTATATCGAGGGTCCGCCATTTTGTAGTGGTGTACGAAACTACTTCATTCCATACATTCGTTCACTCTTTCTACCCACAATGCACTCTTATTTTCAGTGTACATCCAAAGTACACCCGTTCACTATAATAAGGTGAAAATGAACTGTACCATTTTACTAAACAATCTATTCTTTGTACTAATCCAATCGAATTCAGACACAGCTTTAGAATCTGATCAGAATTTCTGTCCAACCAATAGTAATAAGGAAGATTTCTTTCACAAACTGAAAGCTTTTGAAAGATTGGGTTTGTCTGCTGCTAACACATTTCTTAATAATTATAAAGCATCTGAATTCACAAACTCAGTAAAATGTAGAAAATTCACAATTGTGTTCAAAGCTGTACTGATAAAAACAGTCGGTGCAGTACACATCAGTCTATGGGTGTAGGGACTGTGGGTAGTCTGTGGACATGCCATCTGAGGCTGACAGAAGTGTCAAGCTACAGTGTTACCCCCGGTGCTGTGTTGCACTTAATTCACGCTTTGAAACTTAATGCTTGACAACTTTAAACTACTTCACCTCTTACCCCGTTCCTCATACTCTCTCCTTCTCACTCACCACAGAATATGTTGTGTTGGTCCTCACAAATGGATGCTCATACACTATACTGTCATTCAGACTAGGTTCACTATCTTAACCAGCTAGATTACCTTGGTCTTAACCAGTCCCTGGAACAAGCAAAGCTCTTGTTTCTGTATTTGTGTGGCACCGGTGGAGCAGAGTGGGTGTGGACGGTGTGTAAATGCAGATACTCTTGCAGCATAGTCAAATAATCAGTTTTCCCTCTCGCTCTCCCAAACTCAGTATCCTGATTCCAGACATGATCAAAATCATAATGGCCGACATTAAAAAACGTTGAGCAAATGGTTACACCCACACTGTTGTGGAATCTCCTTCATTTTGACTCACGTATGTAAATGAGTCTGGCTCACATCGCTGTTTTTTTGTCACCGTTCCTCATATTTTGAAAATCCATTGGCTCTCTGTGAGATTATTTGTCAAAGTGGGCTGAATTGCAGTGGGCTCAGACAGCCAGGAATTACACAGCAGTCAATAAGAAATGAAGAAAGAGGGACGCTGTTCCTAAATGAATCAGCGACGAGTGGATTAAAGCCAATCGTATGGGATGAGAGAAAAAGACGCAGGATGTGAATGTGGGAGAAAGGACTAGGTTATCCACAGAGGAAGTGCCTTTTTGACTCGCTTGCTGCCAAACTGCTAACTGCCGGAAAGTGTGTTCCTGATAGGATGATAGGAGTATCAAAGAGCTTCTGTACAGCTACTGTTACTAAGACGAGAAAAGTCAAGGAGGAAAAGACTCTGTGTCCCACTGAAACTGATATTCCTGATTTATCTGGAATTCAACCATTTTATTTATTTTGATGATTGACACGCAAATATTGCAGTTCATTATTTGCATTTCACATACAAAATACACTGAGTTTTGTTGGCAGATAAACGTTGTAAAATGTAAGCCTAGATGTTTGTGCTTCATGCAAAGCTACTTTTAGGTTTTGGTTTATCTGTAGAAATTAATGGGATACTGCACCCAAATATAAAAATTCTGTTACCATTTATTCACCGTCATGTCGTTCAAAACCTGTATATGACTCTTTCTTTGGTGGAACACAAAAGAAGATATTTTGAGAAATGTCTCTGTGGTCGTGTGCCCATACAATGGAAGTCAATAGAAGCCAGTGTTGTTTACTTTACCAACTTTCTTCGAAAGAATAAGAAAGAAAGGCACACCAGTTTGGACTGTGACGTGAGGTTGAATAAATTATAAGCAATAATATTTTTACGGGAACCATACCTTAAAATTCCCCATGAGGGTTGCCAGATTGTGGCTGCATCATTTTATGGTGCTAATAAGCTGTCTGGCAGCGAACAAACATCTGCTCATATCCTTTAATGTATTTATTCATTAGCGCTGCCTATTTTAACCTTAACCTTTACACAGTCAATAGCAAGAGTGATTGGAAAAATGAAAATGAGTTTGCTGAAAGAAACTGTAGTGAAATGACAGTGCTCCTAAAATTACCTTGTAAAGCTCATTCAAATCAAGTTCAATGCAACATATAACATCACAAATCGCTGATGAAAACTGGAAATATTATTTTGCAGCATAAATATTCAAACTGTGTGATTTTTGTCTATGAAATTAAAATGTCCGAATTAAATGCAATGTTGTATATTACAGAACATTTATGCGGTCACTTCCTTTTCTAAAGAAATATTATCAGGAGTGGTTAGCCTTGCTTAAAAACACCTCAGTTTATTTTAAATAATATACATATAACATATATATATATATATATATATATATATATATGTATATATATATAACGAGCATAGTATATAGAGGCAAAGAAACCACTTGTGTGCTCACATAAAGTAAGTGCTGATATGAATAGTACTTAACAGAAGATTGAAGCGCAGTTTCACGTGGCTGGAAGAAGATGACTGTAGTTTTCTCTTCTCCGGCATCCAGCAGCGAAAAGCTGAATGTAGGCCAGAGAATTCCCACAGAGAGACTTTTGTTGTCCTCAGCGGTGGGAGATTCAGGTATGATTGTTAAGTCCTGTTGAGGTAATGGTTGAATGAAAGGCTTTCCGCACATGAATGAATCCCCGGTGTCTATGCGCTTGCGGTCTGTAAAATTCTCACACACATGGGCCTCATATTATGAATGTAATAAATATCTAAGATGTCACTGCTTGTCTGTTGGAAAATATCCATGAAAAAAATGGTGTTTAGTCCCCAAGTGGGAAATGATTTACGCTATTCACTGCTATTTAAAATATTTTTTGTAGGTGTTTTGCACATGGGAGACTTGATTTATTTGTCCCTCTTTATGCATTTTAATGAATAAACTTATCTGTTTTATAGACTATACATGGAGTGATTGTGATGGATTGTCTATAGTTCTGGATCAGGGAAACAAACAGGAAGACAAAACACAATCACAGATTTGTGGGTCAAAATCACAACCAAAAATAGCTCCAGCATTAGCGTAGAAGTGTCTCTTAGTTGTTTTGCTTCAGTTCATAAATTGTTTATTTGACTTAAATGACTTTTAATCTGAATGTGGGAACATCCATAACAAGTTTGCACACCACTTATGTAATTTGGGATCTTACTTTATTATATTCTACATTCAGTGCACTTTAGTCTAAATCATATGATATTGTACATACAGTAGCTTTAACTGTTAACTTTTCCTTTTAAATATTTTTAAGTTGTGCATCACAGTAACTTTTGACTTGGTAAAGGAGGATGTGAAGCAAAGTTCTGATTTATATCCAGTCACACTAATTCTGAGGACTTTTTTCTTGCTTTTCCTCTTTGTGCTTTTAACCCTCACATTACAAACCACATCTCCATAGTCTCCTTTCTTTCCAAACAGAAAAGGTACGTCGACAGACCAAAAAATGAAAATTCTGTCATCATTTTCTCATCGTCATGTCTTTCCAAACCAATTTTACTTTCTTTTGCAAAACACAGAAGATATTTGGAAGAATGTTGGTAACCAAACCCATTGACTTTCATTGTATGGACACATTTTGTGTTCCACGGAAGTCGTATACAGGTTTTGAATGACATGAGTGAAAAAAATGATGACCACATATACATTTTTGGGTGATCTGGCTCTTTAATAGCAGAAAGGCTGTGACTATACATAGTTGCCAGGCATAATAAGTGGTTTTTTTTATTTAGTTTCTGGTTACCCAGGGAAACAGCATCTGTCCAGATGCACTGTCTCAGAGACTATGAAGGACAGAAGATAAGCTCTATGTGTGATTTAACTACAGGACGAATGAAGACAAACATGGTGATACAGAGCGAAACAGCAAAGAAGCTTAGCTTTTGGTTGAGCTAATCCCAAAAAGTCTGTGGAGGCCTGTACCATGTCAACTAACTCCTATAAAATCAAAGGACCCCTATAAAATCAAATGACGATATAGTTGACAACACATTGATGCTAATACCATAGAACTTTACCAAACAGAAAAGTATGGATTTCAAATGTAGACCTTGTAGAGCAGTCATCCTCAATTGGTAATATGGCTTCATTTGAACCCTTTCCGCTCTGCGTGCGCTGCTTCTCTCCCGCAAGACGCGCAGCATGAAGAGCAGCAGACACGTGCTT
The DNA here is from genome assembly GCF_947034865.1 of Barbatula barbatula. NCBI lineage: Eukaryota > Metazoa > Chordata > Actinopteri > Cypriniformes > Nemacheilidae > Barbatula > Barbatula barbatula. Next base: position 16,412,406 of record NC_136772.1, read on the forward strand.
ATTTTAACAAAAGTAGTGGAAAAATGCAGAGCAGGTAAATGGACACACACTTGTAAACAAAATGCAGCAATATTAAAGTATTTGTATCTGTCAGTCTGTTTTATTTTTCTATATGTCTCCAGCCTTGGAGTTATCTAATTTTGGAACAAAACTCTTCATATATATTCAACTGGGCTAAATTGATTAAATATTTATTTATTTTCAAAAAACATAGTGTCCGGACCTCCGTTTGGAAGAAAATATAAAGACCGGACCTCTTGGTACTATAATTGAATACACATTTTGTTGAGCTAACCTTACTTTTCGTTGCCATTTTTTATGTGTATTCAATTACTTGTAGTCAGCTGATCCTGGTTTATTTTAAGTGACTGCATTGTGCTTATTTAATGTACTTAATCATATTATAACAAAATATTGGAAGAATTCATGACCAACTCATGTCAACTACTGAGTAAGCTTGATTCTCCTTTTTTTACTGCAAATAACATCAATAATACTAAAACAAGTTCAACCTAACTAACTAAATGTCCCATCAGTTCTTATTTTTTTAACCAAACATATGGTAAATAACAAAAACATATGGTATTCTATGCAAGAATGAAATTTGATCTTGTTATTTGAAGTTCATTACATTTATATTTGTATTTTTGCTATGTTTGTGTATGTATAGCATTTAATGATACAATATTTTGTAGCTTTCCTGTGGCTCAGTGGTTATAACATGGCGCTAACAATGCCAAGGTCATGGATTCAATCACAGGGGATTGCACATAGTCAGGAACTAAATGTATAGTATAATGCATTGTAAGTCGCTTTGGATCTGCCAAAATGCATAAATGTAAATGCAACACCAAAGTGTAATATCACGGTAAGTTTTTGTTTGTTATTATGTATAAAACAATAAGAAAAATAATAAAACAATGAAAAATTTAAGACTATTAAACAAACAGGAAAAAGGCGAGCTCTAATGATGGAGACAAATATACAGGAAGTGAAACAGGATTGTTCATGTAGTCTGGTAGAGGGAGGAATGCTCAGACATTCTGCCTCCGAGCTGAATTCCGCCGGCTCCAAGACATGTAAACAGTGTCTATGTGAGAATGGCAGAGTTTTTTCCCTATGTCGATATCTATAAATGCCTTTATTTGTTTGATCCTGTGAGTGTTAAATGTGAGTGGCTCTACCTGAGTGTGTGTTGTGGGATTATTTTCCAGAAGTGAGCACCGGTATACAGCCTGACGCACTGCTGTGGTTTAAATTTCATATTTATTGATCTGTCTTGAGAAATCCAAGCCTTTCTGAGCATGTGATTCCAGCATCTGCAGTGAACCTGAGAGGGTACACCTCAAAATGAGAAGTGTGCAGTGCTTGAGAGGGTGGTCTGTATTTGTTCGACTAGTTTTGCAAACTGTATACAAACTGTATATAGTGTAGATTTTTGTTGTCCGACATCCTTGCTGTTGCAGATGAACGCATCAAAGCTTAACGTCATATTTTCCGCTGAGTTCCATGTGTATTGATTCTCAAAGTCAATGAAATATGTGAGCAGACAGGATGTGTCAAGCCCTGCTTCATCTCAAGTCAAGTCTTAGCGTCATTTCGTCCGTGAAAGTGTGTTGACTTTCAAGTGGCTGTACTGCTTTTTTAAGATTTTCTCTTTGGTTGAAACTGAAGCTCATAGCTGTGTCCCACTCATCTTTGTCTTTTCAGCTTTCTTTCTTGAAGCTCGCTCTCGTGTATGCAAGGCTGTGTCTGTATCACATGTGAGAAAATGGTGCATGAAAAGCTTGAAAAGAATCAAAAAGCTAGTTGTGGATTTAATTGGATTTTTGAGGCAGAAGCCTCATGGTTCACAGATGTGACCGACCAGACAATTTGATGACTCACAGATGAATTTGCAGATGTGATTTTTTTCTTTGCATCAAAACTGTACACTAGATGAATTGCATATTTTAGCTGGGGGACAATTATATATATTGACTTTCAGTGAAATAAAAAATTAACTTGGCTTTTTTCTCTTCCTTCAGAAGATCAACAGCCACTACACAGAGATGAGGCCATTTTCATCGCCTTGGCATCTGTCTCCATAGTGGCAGTTCTGATTGTGGCGCTATTCTTTGGCTATCGCATGATGATAGGTAAGACACAGTACTCTTGAGCTGAGATCGATTGATTTTTTAATTACTTGTCATCGGACGATTTTGCTGCAAATTAGGCCGATTAACAGGCAGGTGCATCTATGAGCAGAGCAGCTTAGCGTTGTTGTGGAACTGGTGGACCATTTGTCTAATAGCAGTGTCTGCCAACAAACATAAACAAAAAGCATGCGTCAGAACAGTTTGAGAAGGTGCATAAAAGTTTTGAGCAATGTATTATTACTTTGAATTAGACTGCTATCTTGTACCCTGCGATAAACACTTACTCAATCTTACTCAATGCATGGATTTGAAGAGACATGTCTTCAATAAATGTTTAATTTAAGCCATATTCTGTATCACTTCTTATTACTTAATTAGATTCTATGAGATGAAGGTGGGAAAAAGAAAATCGGCCCCATATATTGGCCATCGGCTTGCCTGATTTCTAAAAATTGGCATCGGCCAGAGAAAGACCCAAAACGGTCGACCTCCAGCTGTGATTGGTTATTCGAGAATAGAGGACCCATCATATTGTAACCGAATTGTCATGTGTATATTACAGGTGAGTGTAAACAGGGTCTGCACAATTTGGATATGATAGAGGCAGCACCATCAGAACCCTCTTTGGATTTAGACAGTTTGAAGCTTTTAGAGGTGAGTATTGTTTCATTTACCAAACACATGCAGAAAGGATCATGTCTTGATTATGCATTGCATTGTAATGAACTTGAACCATCTGTGTTTGTTTTTCGTTGAACACCTGCTACAATTCACACCTGAATAATTTTCTTCGCAGCTGATTGGTCGAGGGCGCTACGGTTCTGTCTATAAGGGCTCGCTTGACGAACGTCCGGTTGCTGTAAAAGTGTTTACATACAACAACCGACAGAACTTTGTTAATGAGCGCTCCATCTACCGAATCCCTCTTCTGGAGCATGAAAACATTGCTCGCTTCATCGTCGGTGATGAACGCCTCACAGGAGATGGGCGCATGGAATACCTGCTGGTCATGGAGTATTACCCTCATGTAAGCAAAGGCACTTTATTCTTTGATTTCTGTTCTGCTCTATGTGATACAAAACTGGTGACCGGTTTCGTAGCTTTTACAACATTTTACCTTCATATGCACTTTTTTCCTCATCTCTTTACTTTATTGGTTTCTCTTGACTATTTCTGTCGAAGTCAGGAGTGGAATCGAATGTCTTGCTGCTATCTAGGTAGATATTTTTATCTGTGATTCAGATGAATTTCCAGAAGGCAGCACCAGAAGAGACACTTTGATATCACCTTTGTGTGTTAGCTGGTGCCTGTTCAACCCTTTCTCTTTCAACATATTACTTTTCTTTTTTCACTCTGTCTGGATTCATGGAGCATTGCACTCCAGATAAAGTTGCTGACTGCTTCCCAATAAGGAGTGAATTCACTGTGATGTTGCATGACTTTGGCACCCAGCAGTTTAGCACCTGCAATCTGGTTAAACCAGGGCTGCATTTCCTGATAATGTTGTCTCTTAGCGCGCTATGAAGACTCTTAAGGTACACCTTAACTCCAGTTCCCTTTCTGTCGGTCTCTCGACGTTGTGTCGAACCGACAGATGGGGTTCGCCCCTGAGAACCTATCATCTTCTGACTATTTTGAAAAGGCCAATGAAATTGGCGAATGAAATTTGCATGCCGGGCTCCGCCCCCGGATATCCGGGTATAAAAGGGGAGCCAGCGTGCTCATTCATTCACCTTTTGTTCTTCGGAGCCTTCGCATCTGATGACATTCTTCGAATTGCCGAATTCTACGACGCGATGCAGCGGAGATTCCCCTGGGCGTCCTGGCAGTTCCAGAGGTGTTTTTCTAAAAGAGCAATTTCCTCAGCGTGGCATTGCCCGCTGATCTCTTGGGTGCAGTACACTCATCGAGGACGGGGACGGACACGGTGGTTGCCGCAGGTGTTCGGGGGTCCGACCACTATGGCAGCCTCGTGGATTCGTCCTGCTCGCACTGCGGGCGGATGGCTATTCAGACGTTGCGTCACGGTGGCTAGGTTCTGTCAAGATCCAGCCACCACCTCGTTTGCTTCCCGTTCTGTGACCACAGCGGCTACGGCCCTGCCGTCAGCGGTGGCGAGCAGCGAGGGTGATGTGGGGATTATCGTGAGCGTTAATCCGTCAGCCGGCCGGCTCGCGGACCGCTCGCGCCCCGTCTCGCTTGTTTAGCAGTTCCCCAAGGATGGTCCTAAGCCGTCTTATTCCTCAGCCACGCGCTCGGACACGAGCCGTGGAGATGAGGTGTCTCTTGCAACACCGGAGCGCGACCTGCTGGCATCAGACTCTGGCAATTCCCTGAAGCTCCCTCCCTCGGGAGGTCGAGCACAGGTGAGAGCAGACGTCAAGATGTCAGCCATGCTCGTTCGGACCGCCGTGAGTGTCGGATTGTGGTGCTCCGCAGCCCTGGCGCTCAAGGCTGGATACTTTGCACATTGGGTCCGGGCGCGCCTCCAAGCCTTGCCCGGCTCAAGTGCCAGGTTTTACCGAGCTGCATAAGGAGTTCAGTAAGACCTGGACTTCGGGCATCCTCTTACCTCAGCAGAGGCAGGGATGTTCCCGTGCTCCAGGCCGGGGCTGCCACCCCTCTGGCGAAGGCGATCGAACCGTCCCCTCGGCCGAGATGTCCAGTGGCTTCTACAGCCGCACTTCTTCATCCCCAAAACCAGGGGTCGCTGCATACCTTGAGCAGCACTTTGCAAGGGTGCCGTTCAGGAGGCGCAGAAGCGCGTCCTGGTGTCTGTCAGATGCCAGGAGTGGTTCATGACAACTGACCGCATACTCTCATGTCCAGTTCCCTCGGCACTGTCGAGGGGCTGGCATGTCAGTAACGGGTCAGCCGGGAAAATGAGCAGCTCTCCCTGGCGCAGAGCTCCCCTTTTCCTTGTAGAGAACTCAACACTGTCTCCATGATGGCGTGCTCGCTCACGAGCACGCACAGTCAGCGCTGAGCTGCTTGAACTTTCAGGCAGCAGCCAGCGGTCCCCTGAAATCAGTTTCAGAGGCTCCTGGGCATGGTGTCCTCGGGGGTGGCCTGTCCCCCTCGGGTTGACACACATGGGACCGTGACAGCACTGACTACAGAGATGAGTTCCCTGGAGAGCGTGGCGCACTGGCAGTAGGCGTATCGTCATTACGCCTGCTGCCGTCGCATCCTAACCCCGGGCAGGTCTTGAGGCCGGTCGTGGTAACGACAGACGCCTCCCTACGGAGTGCGGGTGCGGTGTGCAACGGGCGCGCAGTGTCGGGTCGCTGGACGGGCCCCTGCCTGCGTTTGGCATATCACTGCCCTCAAGTTGCTAGCTGTCCTGCCTGCACTGATGAGGCTCCGGCCTCTCGTGCAGAGCCAGCATACTGGCCCGGACAGCACGACCGGCGTAGCGTACTAAACCTCAGGCTGGCATTCGCTCACTGCAGTCATCGCAACTCGCCCAAACGCCTCCTCCCGTGGAGACAGCAGGTGGCAAAGCCCCTGCATGTCACACGCCCACCGGGTGTCCTGAACCAGACAGCCAAGCGCTCTCTCGTCAGTTGACACCTCGTGGGAAGTGACGACTCCACCCCTGGTGGAGACAGCAGGTGGAAAAGCCCCTGCATGTCACACGCCCACCGGGTGTCCTGAACCAGACAGCCAAGCGCTCTCTCGTCAGTTGACACCTCGTGGGAAGTGACGACTCCACCCCTGCGGGCCGGCTTGGGTGTGGTTTGGGCGGGCACAGGGGGACCTGTTGCCTCCCTGAACACCACCCAGTACCGCTGGGTACTCCCTGGACGAGGCCCCCCCTCGACACGGAGGCCCTAGCGCGCAGCTGGCCGCTGGACAAGCGGAAGTACGCGTCCCCCCAGTGAGCCTCATTGCGCAATTCCTGTGCAAGGTCTGGGAAGGGAGTATCAAGTGCTGCTAGTTGCGCCTTACGGGCCCAACTACACTTGGTCCTCGGAGCTAATACTCCTGACGACAACTCCCCCTGGCCAAATCCCCTGGCGAAGGGCCTACTCACAGGGGATGGGCACGTTGTGGCACTGAGCCGGACCTTTGGGTCTGGCTCCTGGATGGGACGAGGAGTTCCTGGATGATCTACCCCCCACAGTGGTGGAGACTATCACTGAGGCAAGGGCCATGCCCACAAGGCTGGATGCCTTTAAAGTGGCGCCCCTTCTCGTCCTGGTGCTCTTCTCGAGGAGAAGACCCGCGGAATTGCTCGCTCAGGAACGTGCTGTCCTATTGCAGGAGAGGCTGGGGAGTAATCTCCCCTTCCACATTGGAGCGTGGGTACCCGCTGTCGCGGTTATCACGTACCAGTTGCAGGTGAGCCTCTGGTGCGGCATGTCCTGATTATTAGGTTCCTCTAGGGCGCGAGGGGCTAAGGCCTCGTCCGCGCCCCGTACCCTCTTGGGGCCTTGATCCTGAGACCCCGGCCGACTTACGTGCCCAAAGTTCCGCCGCCTCCCTTTGGGAACTAGGTGGTGAACTTGCAGGCGCTCCCACACCGGGAGAAAGACCCAACCTGTACGTGGGGTGTCCAGTAAGCGCATTGCGCCTCTACTCGAACCACACCGAGGGCTTCAAGGCCCTGAGCAGCTCTTGTCTGTTATGGAGGTCAGCAACGGGAGTGCTGTCTCCGAGGAGAGTTGTCGCACTGGATCGCACACGCCGTCACTACTGCGTGCCGATCCTAGCCCGTGCCCATTTGAGTGACGGTACACTCCGCTCGGGGTGTGGCCTCCTCGTGGGCATCGGCTCAGTGCGCCTCTCTGGCAGACATCTGTAGAGTTGCGGGTTGGGCTACGCTATACCTCGCAGAGGCTTGCAACCTCCGTGGGGAACCGGCAGCACGAGTCTTGCCAACAGGTGAGACCAGCGGTCGTAGGGCGTACGCCTGCGTATAGCGCCATTCCCCTTCTTAGGTGGATCAGTGCGCTATGGGCTGCCTCCCTTCTTTCCCCAAGGGTTAAGAATAGGCAGTCCGTCCATCCATCAATAAGCACTCTATGGCTGGGTATCAAGCTGAGTTATTACATATAGCTCTAACCGGACCTAGTGCCCCACACGTAGTAACCCCCCACTAGGGTGGTTCCGTCTGAGATGTCGTCATGAGGTGGTTCCCCGCGTGGCAACCCATGACCTCCCCCAGGTGGACATCCACCTTGCGGCATTCCGCACATACCTCCCATGAGTTCTCCCCTATTTGGTGAGACCATGTTGGTTTCTCCACTGTATTCCCCCTATGGTGGGAAGTGGTCTCCGTAGCGTACGTCCACATTGAGGGAACAGCGCTTACCCAGTAGCCCTACGGTACCGGACGGCTTCTCGTTTAGAGAACAAGGCCTCCGTTTGTGGTGGCCGAGGGCAGGGGCTACTCATCTTTGCCAAAAGCTCTGGGAGCCCCTGCCTGCCCACTGGAAGGTTACAAAATTCGCGATATCGCTCACGTGTGGCTCGCCCAGGCCGGTCAACGTCGCTTCGCTAGAGATTGTGACGCGGCTTAGTGCTGTGGCGTTTTCAATAGGAACCCCATCTGTCGGTTCGACACAACGTCGAGAGACCGACAGAAAGGGAACGTCTCGGTTACGTATGTAACCTCTGTTCCCTGATGGAGTCCTTTTCTAGCCATGTTTCCTTAACCTTAGGACAAGGAAAAACTTCAAAGTTGTTTGGGGCAAGGACCCTTTAGATGAGAGATGCACGTAGCAGGGACCCCCTTGTACTAAATGTGTATATTTAAATAGAATATTATTGTCACAGCAATGTTATGTTTATACATTACATTAGCACTATTATGCATGTTATTGTTGCACATACAGTTCATACTCTTCTGTAAATAATTTTTATTGTTAATATAGATTGTTTGATTATTTTAAGGTATTTGCATTTTCATTTTACTTGTGAGATAGACAGTTAAACATTAACTTTTAGTCCTGAACCTTCGTTAAGGCTTCAATGAGATGACTGACCCTGGTAAATGGCATAAGGACAATTCTAGTAGAGGTAGAGGCTCTCTCTGGATGCGAAAGAAATCAGTACAGATGTTATGCATTCTGTTGAAAAGTTCTTTTTTTTGTGCAGAACACACCGCTATGTTATGATTCTGAGCCCAGTTGTCTTTTTTTTCTGCAGAGCATCATATCAGACTAAGGAGAGCAACATGCAACGAGTAATTTTTGTGGCAACTTGTTTGACGTGCACCACCAGTACAGGGACCGCGTTTCATTGATTTCAAACACGTACGATAGTTTTGTCAGAGTTTACAATGCAGAAGCAGTGTGGTGTCATTTGCCTGTCAAATTAGCTAGTACTTTACAGCTTTAAATTTTTTTAACAGAAGTTCAGAAATATATGAGAATTAACTTTATTTGCATGTAACTCCTTTCATGCGTTCTCTGAACTTATGCATACTTAAAGAGAACATTGGTTGTAATATTTTTGTACCCATGCTAACCAATTTTTAACAAAAAGTTGCCTGTGAGTAAACCGTAAGTAGCGGACCCCTTACAGTTTCAGGGGTCGCAAATCCCCGGTTGAAAACCAAATGCCGTAGGAGGTTACTTTCTTACGTCCCACGTTACCAGGTGCTATCCATGGCGGTGGTGCTGAATTCATGTATATCGATCATCTGACAATTAACTATTCACTCTATAGAGGGACTGCTTCACTGCGTTTTGTGAGGTAGAGGCGTTTTTTATATAATTAGCACTTTAGAAATAGTTGAAGTTGCACTTATTAGGACTCATATGATAAAATAAACAAAATTGCAAATTTAATCGTACCATGTATATCATTTTATTGTGAAATTAGTGTGCAAACCTGCAGATTTTCACGGATTAAATGCACTAAAATACTCCGCGGATGGTGCCGTCTTTAATTTAGCCAAACAATTGCAGTATCGCTGCAGTTTGACTAAACTTTATAACACAATCTTGCTCTTTAAATATACTCCAAATTATTTGGGTTGCCAGCTGATGCACCTTATTTAGATAATATCATTAAAAAGCTAACAACCATCAATGTAAAGACAATTATATTCTTTGCATGAAAACAGGTCAATATAGTAGACTGTGATAATATATAATAGACTGTGATGTAAAGCAGCCGTGCCACAGGGTGAACTATTAACAGCGGAAAGGTATAGCTAAGAGCGCTCCAGATCAACCTTCCGAACGTATGAAGGTATATTTAACTGAGAACGTTTCGGGAAACACATATTGATGATAAGGTATAACTAAAGATCGAAGTAGCGATAAGAAGGTTTCGGGAAGCACGGCCCAGGTCTGTTTTTAATCAGTCTGAATTATGTTATGATCGTGGAAGGAGAACCCAATTGCAGGCAGCGAAACGAGATGAAGGGGCTAACAAGGGATTTATTCAAAAAACAGGAACAAAACCAAAGCCCACAATGGGGTAAAAGAACATACAAGACTTGAAGGAGGACTTAACAAAAAACCACTAAGACTGCCATGAACTCTCACAAAGACTAGCAAAACCTTTCTAAGACAAAGACTCCAAGACATGACATGGCAAAAAGCATGAAACATGTACAACGAACGAGCACAGGACAATGAACACGAGGATGTTTTAAAGGGGAAACAAACACAGGATAATTGACAAGGGTCAGGTGCGGGTAATGAAACACTCAGGGAAGGTTAACGAGGAAACGAGATGGCGGGAACAAAGACACGGACCAGAGAGAGAGCATAGAAAGCCGATAGCCAACATCTCTCTCTCACATAAAACATAAGACTTTGTCATGAATCTGCCTCAAGACCAAGAATAGACATGACATGAAGGCAGATTCATGACAGAATTAAGTCATTATCATTCTTTTCGATTGAAATCCAGCTTTCTATGTGAATGAGGCAAACTTTAATCCCTGCCTTTTTCGCAAATACTGCCTAGTGCAATTGACGCGGCATTATTATTCAACCTGGTAAACAAAATGCACCATTTTGCAACCGTAGGTTACCAAAATCAATCTTGTTCTAAAACTAAGACAAGGTAAACACTCTGCAAACTCTGGGCACAGTCCGATTTTACCTTAAATATCAACTCATGCAAAACATGCCCAATGACATTAACCCAACATTCTGTGCAACATATTTTCCTTAACATTCCTGATGAACATGTCATAACTTGCACGTTTGTCTGTGTGTGCCTGTTTTACCCGCCTGAGCCTTTTGAATGGCAGTGAGGAATGAGGCACACCTTTGTTGTGTCTGGCTAAAGACTCTTGGCACAGTCCTGTGTATGCTCTTATTCCACTTCTCAACTAGTAGCCTTAAGTCGAGGAACTGGAAATATTATAAAAATTGTCATTTCCTATTTAGACATGTTTCAATAATTTAGACACTTCTCTTGCTTCAAAACCCGATGAGCTGTCTACAGCATTTGTTGTCAACATGGGTTGCCTAATGCAACATGAATCCACCCTTTGCGCTCGTGTAAGCACAAGGATACATGTGTTGCGCTGTCCATATCGTTTCTATTAACAGACACATTTTTGCATGCGACTCTACAACCATTTGGCTGAATTTAGGAAGGTCGATTAAGCTGCAGGCTGAGTACTTGAGCAGTAGAAGAGGTACTGCAAGTAAAGGCATTATTTTTCGCCTACGCTATAAAAATGTTACGACTCATTCGTTGTTGTTTCGTGAAAAGTAGTTATATAATAATTTGTCTTCTACCTTGTGTACATAACAAGCTTGAGTGGTTCATCATTTTAAAATGTGTCAAATATTTCAACATCTTTCTAAAGGGGAAAAATAACATATGAATAAATAATGAAGGAATTCAATTTGTCATGTAAACTTAGCTCTTTTATTATAGTCATTTAAACATTATTTAAATGATGTTTAATTTGCCAAAATGATTTGTCTGAATTGTAAGCTGTAAGAAGAAAAGGCAATCCCAAAGTGCATTGTGACTGCAATGATATTTTGTGTGATTTATGCTGTTGAAAAGTGTACAACCTTATTCAGGCATGTGATCACCCAAGAACAATAAAAGGAAGACTGCACGCACCCTCTTTAATGTTACTAATTAAATGTAACATGAATAAAAACATACAACTGTTTGCCAAAAATAGATATGACTTATCATTTAGCAACACAAAAACAAACTATTATAATTACCCGAATTTTGGAAATATCAGTTCCAATGTTTGTTATTTTAACAGTGACCTAAACAATATTAATAAATAGGTTAATGGTTCGTGCAAAAATCTTATGCTAATGTCAAATAAGATTCCTTGAGTAGTTTATATTAGGCCTTCTTTTAATTTGATTGTAATCAGCAATAATTCATTAAACAATAATTGAACACAAAAATAATACTGTGGCCTCAATAGACTTCTATACACAGCCACTAGATGCCGCATCTATGTCATTCATACTTCGAAAAAAATGATTTTATTCAAGCGGTTGCTCTGCTCTAATTGAACATAATTTAGCCGTGCTCCCTTATTTAGATAACCATAGGACTTGTATACTATATTTCAATTCTTCAAGTGTTGAGATAGCTTTGTGGCTTGAGCAGTGATTTACCCCTAACAGCTGTGGATGACTATCAAGAAATAACTATCAAGAAATAACCAAGAAGTGCATGATTCACAAGTACCAATTTGCCCCACCTTGACTAAGCTCACAGTATGACAGCTATTGATGTTTTTACAACACTCTTTAATTAAATATTGTTCATAGTGTTTTTTTCAGTAGTTTCGTTGAAAAATTTAACTCGGGTATGAACATTCCTTTTTGTTGACATTCCTTAAATACGTTATATCGTTGTTTTAATAGAGTTGTCACTTAAATTAGTAGCAGACGGAGTTACATTTCAACTGTTGAGTCTTCAATTTATTATTTAAAAGGTTCACAAGCCTCTGCAGAGATTTGAAATGCTGCTGTAAGAGTAGGTTTGACCACTGACCTGGACAGATTGTCTTTGTAAAGCGGTGTTAAAAGTGCAGTGCATCATTTCCAGATCTTACGGGTACTGCAATAACTATCATGTTCTTTGTTTTATGACCCGATTAGTGGTGCGTTTTAGCAATTAAAGTTGTACGTTTAGTGTGTGTGTATGCATGTGCGTGTTTAACTGGGCTGTTTCTTTTTGTAGGGTTCTTTGTGTCGATATCTGAGTCTGCATACATTGGACTGGGTGAGCTGCTGTCGTCTGGCGCATTCGCTTACGAGAGGCCTGGCCTACCTGCACACTGAGCTCCTGAGAGGAGGTGAGGCTCGACTATACATATATTCACGCACATTCGCCCAATTATTTTTATAGGCAAATGCTATCTTCCTAGTTTCCATCACATTGAAGTACTGTATAGTATAGCTGGTCCACACAAAGACTTGTGGCTAAAAATCAGTTTACAGGGGTTTGAAGGTTAAGGTTATTTCTGCTAGCCTGATTTTTGAGTGAAAAAGAGTGAGGATATTACATGTTCAGTTAAGGGTCAGACTTCTTGTTCGTATTAAGGGAACTAATGTGACCCTGCTTTTGAAAACTAAAGTCATTATACTGTTGTTGTTTTTTTGTATAAAATAATTCTACATGTGTTGAAAACATTCTGTGAAATAACCTTGATATCTTGTGTAAGATTATGTCACAATTACAATCTATGTTTAGGAAGAAATTTTTGTGGAAAATAAATAAGTTTCAGCATTTTTTCAGCGTTTAAATTTACAGCGCAGCAAATACAGTATTTCAGTATTTAAAATCATTAATTCCAGCATTACAATCGAAAATTTGAATACTTTATGTCGAAATCAATCATATAATCTATAATTTACATAAACACACAACCTATTTTGTTCATTTTCTGACTTGGATGCTGCTAATCTGCATTTCACGGACAGGGTTACAATTCATTGTTGCTGCCAGTGTTTCAGAAATGACATCATCTTTAAGTATTGTTAAAATATATAGTACACTTACATTTATAATGTCATTCGTTTAAGGTTGTGTAAAGTTAATATTGATGTCTTGTTTGCCACGACTGTGATGGACATGTAATTTAGTAAATCTGGTGGGAGAAATAAATCTAGTTGGGCATGGACTTGCAGTTCAGACATATCTAGAATTGTTGTCTGTCCACTACCAAACCCTCAATAAACCCTCATTTTGTGTCAAACATCTTTGCTACCAATTTGATTGGCATTTCATTTAGTAGAAATCTGGTGAAAGACGTGAATCATAACAGACCCTCTTTGCAGTTTTGCACCAGCTGTACAGACAAGTCTGACTTTGAAGATTTTCAAAGACTAACTGCTATTGAAACGCTGTTTGATATTTGATGTCTAATTCAAAAACGTATCTTTAAAGTCGTTCTTAGTCTCGTACATACAGGGGTGTAATTTCCACTGGGGACCGAGGGGACATGTCCCCTTACTTTCAAAATCCTGTTTGTTGAAGTGAACGTTGTATGTTCCATAAAGGTCGAATACAGTCTCAGTTTAGGCGAACGTTTGTGTTGTCTTCATTTTCTGTACGTGCTGCTGGTATTGAGAATCTAGGCGTCTCATTTTGGGAATCCCGCTGTAGATATGGCTTTCTCTGCAATGTTAGGAACACTTTGTACTTACAGCGGCCTTATTGCTGTGTCCATAGCCCAGCTGGAATGTGCCTCTAACCACATACAGTAGGTTAAAAAAAGCTGTGTGAATCCACCCAAAGAACATCGTTCGATCTGCCGGTGGACTGGTGCACCAATGCAGTCTTCTCCAGACGGCTCTAATCTGCACATTTGGGTCAGACTAAATGCTATATGTAACATACAAAAGAAAAAAATATTTTTAATAATGATGCATCTTAACTTTTAACAACGTGTCGACTTACACATAAGAATGCCCATAGAATTTAAAATCAAGGTTAAAATATCCCTGTAGTCTTCAACATCCTTTAAAAATAAACAGTCTCTGCATTTTTAACGCAGCATGAAGACATTCTTGAGGCTCAAGGTTTTTTTTGCGTGGTTTAATTGAGCCCTTGGCTCCTTCGATGCTTCTAAAAGGGCCAGCACACTGAGTAAAAGCGATAACACGCGACTAATTTGTGCGCTGTTTCTCCGGGTGCTGGAGCGTTACCAGAGATCCGCAGACAATCTTCGACTGATCAGACCTCGGATCATTTCCATTTTAACTGTCTCTGGCCCTGCCCTCATTACAGCTCTGATCTCTGAACAGCCGACCACCGGCTTTCACTGTCTGCCTTCATTAAACACTGGTCTCAGTACAGCCGCAGTTGAGATTGCTCCGCCGCTGCCCTCATTACTGATTGTACTTTAGAGCCAGACAGGCAGCACACAGAGGGAAAGGGGGAGGGCTGGGAGAGCAGGCACTCCATTCAGAAGCCATTACTTACATCATGTGCTTCTGTGAGTGCCCTCTGGTGGTTGTGTTGTGCACATGGGTTGTCAGTAAAGTAAAAAAAAATGTATATCATCACATATTGCTTTATATTACCCGCTTTTTATACATGGTATTACAGCAGCCATACAATAGGTCTGAATGTATAGAGCCGGGCTTTACAAATTCAAGTTTGGTATCTAGGTAAAGCATAGAATTTCTGCTTTCGGGTTCATCTACTCTCCACAACATCATTACAGTGGTAAGCCAATAGAGAGCGTTTCAACAAACCTCTTGCTTCTTAGCAACGACCTGCGACAGTGCGACTGATGTCCAGATTTTCAGAGAGTCGTATATCTGCCAAATAGTGCCCTATCCTAACAAACCATATAAATATGAAAATGCATTCTCTCTTTTTAAATTGCTTTTCTCATTCAGTCTCTCACATTGCTGTGGGGTGACTTTATGTCATTCCTGACTTTTGTTATGTTGAATTTCAACAGACACTGGACTAGAAATGCCTCTGTACAAGTAGAAATGCTGAATAAAACTATTTCCTAACTTTTTTTGTGGCTGTATATGAATAAACCTTGCGTATTTCCCATTCTTTGTGTACAGGTCTTAAAAGGTTTAGGTAAACTTTACTCATACATGTGTTCACTCATCCATCCTTCATACATAAATGAAACATGTTCCTCCTCTCCAGTTCATGAAAGCGCCAAACACAATGGAAAACACAACTATGTAAAATCACAATTTGTATGAACTATAACAAAAACTTTCCGTCTTTCCCAGATGTATATAAACCTGCCGTATCACACCGGGATTTAAACAGTCGTAATGTTCTGGTGAAGAACGATGGGATGAGTGTGATTAGTGATTTTGGCCTGTCCATGAAGCTGACTGGAAATCGTCTTGTACGGCCGGGTGAAGAGGACAACGCTGCAATCAGTGAGGTCTGTTTTTCTTTTATCTGTTTTTGTAGGATAGATGACCCATTATGAACATGATTGTAGTTGTTTATGAATGCAGTGCCCAAAACTGCTGATGAAAGCAGTACTTCTCCCCTCACACTTGCATTGCTCTGCTGTCTAGGTGGGAACTATACGTTACATGGCCCCGGAAGTGCTAGAGGGAGCGGTGAACCTCAGGGACTGCGAGTCAGCTTTGAAACAGGTGGATATGTATGCTATCGGACTCATCTACTGGGAGACCTTCATGAGATGCACTGACCTCTTTCCAGGTGAGAACCAGGCATCAAGAACTGTACACAAACATAGTTAATCTAAATATAAAACCTGTATATGACTCTTTTGTTTTGTGGAACACAAAAGATTATATTTTGAGAAATTTATGGCGTTAGAAATTGAACAAAACTAAGTGAGCGTGTACACAGCGCGCAAGCAGATCACAGATGCTCGAGCACACTGAAAACACTTGAGCGTAAAATGTGAACCTGTAGAAATCGCAAATCTCTAACTTGAACACGAAAACCAAGATTGTGCACATAAATCAACACTTGCGAGTGGAAATAACAAACCCTCGAATCAAAGCAGATCACTCGCGTACAGTATTGACCACACATGCAAGTGCTACTCTATGCGCGCGCAAGCAGGGATACTTCATTCTAACTAAAGGGTGTTTTCGTACAGAAACCCCATCAATCACTCCTGGTCGGAGGGAATGCGTAAAGGCACCGTCTGGGCCACGCATGGGCCATCGCGTCCAGATCCAGGGGCGGCTGGAGAAGTCAGAGAGAAGTAGAGGGGACATTTTGCTGTCTCCTGCGTAGCAAAGAGGTTCACCTCTGCTTCGTAAAATCTTTCCTAGATTTCTTTGACTTTCTGGGGTGGAGTTTCCATTCCCTGTCATCACAGCTTGTCTGGACAGTAAGTCTGCTCCCATATTCATATTCCCCGGAATGTGAATCGTTCTGAGGAACAGGAATTTACCCTCTGCCCAAGGCAGGATCTGCTGGGCCTATTTGTTCTGGTGGCACGACTGCAGCGTTGAGACTACTGAAGTGTTGTCCACCCTGAAGTGTTGTAAGAAACCGAGGTCTGAACCACATAGAAAGGGTTCGAAGCCCCTGGCATGTAACCTTTACAGGGGATTGGCCCTTGTATGAAATCCCCTGGATCTTAGCCACAACTGAAACAGTGTTTAGTGTCAATCCTAGCATTTGGACGCAATAGCCCGCCTCTCTGTCTAACAGGGGAACACGTTCTTTGGCCCCTTTGTCCAGCAGAGCTTGCAACTCCTGTTTCAACAAATGCACTTGTTCTGGTTGGAGATGGAAATGGAGACCATGCTGTAGAAACGCGGAGGATGATATGCAAACTGAATTCTGTAGCCTGTGCCTAGAGTCCTTACTACCCAAAGGGAGTGTAACAACATTCAATAAAAGGAGGGAAGGAGACGGGAACCGGCAAACATTTAACATCTTTAATAAATAAATATAAACGTAAATAGACAGCAGGCAGCCACCGCAACCTGCCAGGGCACTCTCATTCGGGGTACTCGACCATGCACCCCCCGCCGGCCGGCGGTGGCTACTCTGGTAGGGAGACGGCAGCGGGCCACCCGTCCCCTTTTCCTCCCCCTTGGGCAGACGGACGCAGGCTCCGGCCTCTGGCAGGCAGTGGTCCCTCCCGGCTCTTCTGCCCCTTGCTCCTTCCCCTCGGGCGGACGGACTACGGCTCTGGCCTCTGACAGGCAGTGGCCGCTCTCGGCTCCCCCGCTCGTCCCCTCTTGGGCCGACGAGGCAGGCTCCGGTTCCCCGCTCCCTCTGGGGAGGCAGCCAAGGTCTCCTCTGCTCCAGAACCAACGCTTCGGGCAGCCGCTGGTGGTCGTCTATCATCTGTTTCCCGTACTTCCCCCGGCACCGGGAGGCCACTCGGCGGTGAGGAATCCCCGACAGCATGTGTCTCCTTCCTGGGTTTTTGCACCACTGTAAAAACGTTCAACAAAAGGAAGGAGACGGGAACCGATAAACATTTAACATCTTTAATAAATAAATATAAACATAAATAGACAGCCGGCAGCCCCCTCGTGGGTGACTGCTGGCGACACACACACACAAACCATAACTAAAAGCCAGGCCTGGTCCTCTCTCACTGACGGTCCAGTCATTCATCCTCTTATAATCCCGATCTCCTCCGTGATACGAGAGCATGTACAGCTATCACTCGTTATCACTCACGCACCTCACTACAGGGAGATATCTGGCAGTAGTCTCCACGCTCGCTGCCAACTTCTCTGAAAGGGGTATTCGTTTTGACACTTCGTTCTGTAAGGGGGACGTTAGATGTCGGTTGTCCTGAATCATGGCAGGAGCTAACCAGACACGTAACAATTTTTTGGGGACCGCTGGACTTCCCCAAAACACCATTGGCGGTTGAACCTCTGGGAAACCTCATAAAACGGGACACGCCAATGCCTGGACCATCACGTCCGGGTATGTAAACGCGGAACATTAAAAACGCTCAATTATAATATTATATGTAATGTTATATTATAACACATTTTACTAGTCTATATAACTGGCTAATCTACAAAAAGGTGATCACTGGTAATGCACATTTGCTATGGTCTAATGCAGAGCAGAAGTGCTTTCATATAAATAGAAATATTTATTTATTTAATTTCCCAGTCTTTTTTATAAATCTCCTTACTGCACTCAATCGTTTTCCTGCATTTGGGCGAACATATAAAATATAATTTAATGGGAATTTCTTAGATCCTATTTTTCCCAATTCTCTGCCATCTCTCCTTTTCTGTCATCGACTTGAGGGCCAGCAACAGCCAATCACAACGGGAGTTCCAGAAAAGAGCAGGGCTAATTGCATTTGTTGTCATAAAATCGCAGTGTCCCACCAACTTAGTGCCTAAAGTCAAAATGACTTGCGCGTGTGAAGAATCCCAGCTCGCGCGAGTAGGGCAGCACTTGCGCGTGTAGTTAATACTGTGTGCGAGCGATCTACTTTGATTTGGGGGTTTGTTATTTCCACACGCAAGTGCTGATTTATGTGCACAATCTTGGTTTCTACAGGTTCACATTCAGCATGCTCGCACAGCTGTAATCTGCTTGTGCACTGTGTTTACTTGCTCACGTAGTTGTGTCCAATTTCTAACACCATAGAAATGTCTCTGCGTGTTTGCATGTCCATGCAATGGAAGTCAATAAGAGTCAATGTTGTTTGATTACCAACATTCTTTAAAATAGCTTCTTTTGTGTTCTGCAGAAGAAAGAAAGTTAAGTAACAGTTTTGGAATGACATGAGGGTTACAAATGATAAAAGGATTTTCCTTTTACGTCGAACTATCACTTTAAGACACAACATCATGAGTTTTCTGAACATTCGCATGATTAAAAAACGTGGGGTGAACACCACAAGATACACCAATTTTTTATTGAGAAATCAACTTTAGATTTAGTTTTTAGCTGCAGTTCTTTAACAACCCAGCTCTGCCAACTAGTCAAACATCTGTCTTTAACCAGTAGGTAGCAACAAAGACTCTTTATTCTGCTCATTATATTAAGGGAGCATGAGGTGCCACATCTCCTGTATGAATTGAATTCAGTATTTCAGTAATTCTGCAGCGGGTGTGAAGGTCTCTTGAGACTGACTTTTATTTTGTTTTTTAAAAGGAGAAACAGTGCCAGAATACCAGATGGCTTTCCAAGCTGAGGCTGGGAATCACCCCTCCTTTGAGGACATGCAGGTGCTGGTGTCCAGAGAGAAACAGAGACCGAAGTTCCCTGAGGCCTGGAAAGAGAACAGCCTGGTGAGAGACTGAGATGATCACATTATGTGTTTGTGACATGAAGTGGTGAGATTATTGCTGTAACATCAGCTGAAGCTCTTTCCCAGACCTGTGTTTACTTTAGCTCCCAAATGTTCTGCTGCAGGCTGTCCAGATCTCATAAAAGTGGAACAACACAGAGCGCTTTTATATTTATAAAAACATGAATGTGTTTTTTTCTAGCAGGGCTGTGTGTTTGCCAAGAGAAAGTAAAATGTTTGAATAAAGCTGTTAACTGGGATTGATTTCCCTCTTTTCTTTCAACCACTTTAATGACTGGTTCACTTAAAGGGACAGTTCACCGCAGTTTTTTTTCTCATGTCACGTCAAACTTTCTTTACTCTACACACAAAAACACAAAAGAACCAACATCACTGGCCCCACATTGACTTCCTTTGTATGGACACAAAACTACTGAACTTTCTCAAAATATCTTCTTTTCTGTTCCACAGAAGAAAGTGTCATATACCTGTACATGTTTTTCACAACATGATTGGGAATAAATGATGACAGATTTAGAAGTATCCCTTTAACTTATTAAGTATTACCTTAATTGGTTAACAGGGGCTTTGGTGTAAAAAAATGTATGAGAGTTTAGGCTGAAGACCTCTGGTTCTTGCCTCTGACAGATCTGAAAGAGAAAAAAATTAATGAAGCAAACATAAAACTGTGCATGCTTGATTAAAGCAGCGTGAAATGCAAGATTAGCAGCATTAGATTTTAAAGTGGCCATAACTCAAGATAGTTTCTGCATATCTCATGTTAATCATGAGTACTTACAGAATAGTATCGTACCCTTGAAATATCCGTAGGGTCTTTATTTTGATCACATTTATAAAAGACAGATACAGCTGTACGATTATTTCCGAAAACATGTAAAGCGTGTGGGGGGGCGGTTCTAAAGCATGTGTTAACACATTGCCAACAAAACAGACAGTTACTCTTAACGTGCGGTTCATGTCCGGCATTGTAAAGGGCTGGGAAATCCGCTCCATCTATCAGTTTCAAACAATCTCCAAATCAATGATGCGTGGGCCTGCGGCGTGCTTTTCCGGGAGAATTGTCATATAAGGAACTAAGAAAAGTACGGATTTTCATGTTTGAAAAAAACGTCACAATGTCTCTCATTCTATGTTTTTTGACTCATTTCTCCATCTCTGTCTCTCAGGCCGTACGCTCTCTGAAGGAGACGATGGAGGACTGCTGGGATCAGGACGCAGAGGCACGCCTTACAGCACAGTGTGCCGAGGAGCGTATGGCAGAACTGCTGCTGATCTGGGAACGGAACAAACCTGTCAGCCCCACCATCAATCCCATGAGCACAGCACTGCAGAACGAGAGGTCTGACCACACCTCACACAGCAGTCATATAGATCCTTCAGGCTCAGTTCATGATGAGGCAGCCGTGTATCTGTTCTCTTATTGTTTGTCGTCTACCGTTTGTCATGCTGGTTGATCAGCCAACAAACTGTCATATATACTGTGTCCACACTAGATGCAATGCACAACACTTAATTTGTATTAATTTGTAACAACTTAAATGTAGTGCCATCACAGTTGGTGTGGACAAAAACTCTAAATAACATGGAAAAGATCATTTTAGCGATGTTGCATGACAGTTGGAGTGGTTTTAGGCTGCTTAAAAAAAATTATATCTCAGTATTTTTGTCTTGTTTACAGTACATTAAGATAACTATTTTCAGTGTTTCTGAAATTACAATTTATAGGTATGTATCATTCTATGAACTACTTATATTATTTTTCCCAAATTTAAAATAAAAAAAAAGATGCTCTATATTTTTTCATACCTCAAATACTGCTAAGAAAACAAGTTCATATTCACTTTTTTAGTAATATTTGTATCTAGGAATAGTTACAAATTATTTGGTTTTATCACAGTTTTCATGTGTCTTGTCTTGCTGTAAGTCTTTTACATTACTGTTGGATGACTTTGTCACTCCTGAGATTTGATTTTGTTGAGATTCAACAGACTGAAATGGCCACAATACATCTAGAAATGCTGATAAAATGAAAATTGTTTATTAATTATTTCTAATGTCTAAAAATTCTTAAATCAAAGTACATTTCCTTGACAAGCAAAATAACTTTGGATGTTGATGTTGTTTTTCTGAGAAAAAAATTATTCCTATTCTTACAACAAGCACAAATATTTGCCAGTTGGGATACAAAAATTAAATAGTAAAAAATACTAAAATCTTGATTTGTACTGCAGTGTAAGCTCATTTTTTAGCAGTGACACCTACTTTTATTGCTGAGGTTTGTTGAATATTTAAATAAATTGATCATCTTTTATCAATTCTGACCATCGTTCTTTTATTCTTCCAGGAACCTCACCCACAGTCGCAGAGCTCCCAAAATGGGTTCATATCCAGATTATTCGTCATCCTCGTACATCGAGGATCATGAGGGCATGGTGAAGAACCTTCAAGGTGACGTTGCGACATCTGGCACCTCCTCCTTGGGTGGCATGGGCGTGAGTGGGATCAGCAGTGGCGTGCCAGTCGCAGGAGAGAAGAACAGAAACTCTATAAACTACGAGAGGCAGCAGGCCCAAGCCCGGCTGCCCAGCCCGGAAACCAGCGGCGCGAGTCTGTCCACCACGACCACCACAACAGGCCTTACTCCCAGCACAATCATGACCACCATCTCTGAATCTGGCCATTCGGAGGACACAGGAGCTGGAGGAAGCATGCCAGTGTGCCTTCAGCTCACAGAGGAAGACCTGGAAACCACCAAACTGGACCCTAAGGAGGTGGACAAAAACCTAAAAGAAAGCTCTGATGAAAACCTGATGGAGCATTCACAGAAGCAGTTCAGCGCTCCTGATCCACTCAGTTCGGGTAGTTCCAGTCTCTTGTACCCGTTGATCAAACTCGCCACAGAGGTGACCGGAGGGTCCGGGGCTGGTGGACAAGCAGATTTTGGGATGAGCAGCAACGGAATGGGTGATGCTCCCACTGCCATGTACCCCCTGCCCAAGCAACAGAATCTGCCCAAGCGGCCCACCAGCCTGCCCCTCAATACCAAAAACCCTGGTAGGGAGTCTACATCAACGCGGTTGAAGTTCGGCAAGCACAAATCCAACCTGAAGCAGGTTGAGACAGGCGTGGCGAAGATGAACACCGTCGTGGCCGTGGAGCCGCACATAGTCACCATGACCAACAACGGGCCCAGTGTTCGTAGTGGTGTGGGGGTGGTTGTTGTTAACGGATATGGAGGGGGCAATGGCGCAGGCTCCTCTGAGGCATTCGGAAACACAAACCCGACTGGGCCGCAGGGTGACGGAGGTGCACCTCTGCTCCAGAGTCAGCTGAGTGGAGAAGACAGCCGTCTCAACATTAATATTAACTCCAGCCCCGATGAACATGAGCCTCTGCTGAGGAGAGAGCAGCCGGCGGCGCGAGACCATTCCGGCCTCACGAATTCTAATAACAACAATTCTAATAACATCCATACAACTGCCTCTGCCACGGTGAGCAGTGTTTGTGCGTTACCCCCTGCAGATGGGCAGATGGAGACATTAGCCTGCCCTCCAGGAGCACCAGACGGAAGGGACGGGGTTCCACTGAGACAGAATAAACCCAGGAGACCTGAACGGCCAAACTCACTGGATCTGTCAACCAGCTCCCAGGATTGTTCTCTTTTGAGTAAGAATTTTTTTGGCTCTAAAGTCACTATTTCTGTTCCCCACACAGTAGGGCGTATCATTATGCTGCTCTCTACACTTTTTAGCTTGCACATAAATCATGAGTCTAGTCTCCTACACTGATGTTCAAAAGTTTAGTATCACTTGACAGAAATGCAATTTGTGATCTTAAAGCTCATTTGATCAAAAGGCCTTTGCTTATACAGTATATATATATAATAATATATAAAAATTGTAGAAAGAAATGTAATTGAAAAAATAACTTCTCTTGCTGGAAAACTTATCTTGTAAAAATGCTTTTGAAATAATGATTTGGACCAAATAGTTAGGAAAAGGCAGCCAATAAAAGCCCAGAATACACGGGAACTACTTCAGTACTGTTTCAAAAGTAATTCAGGGTGAGACCTGTAGAAACTGGCTGATAAAATTCCAATTCTGCCAACTCAAGGTAAATGGAAGCTACTTTGAAGACACTAAAATATAACATAGCTTTTATTTGTCATAGTTTTTTTAGTCACAACATAATTCTCATCATCAAATTGTTTTTTGATAAGTCTTTTTAGTATTCTACAATCTAGAAAAGATAAACTTGAATGGTAGCGTATGCGCTTTATGTAAATAGCTCTACATATGCGGTAAGTCATCAGTGGTGTGAACAGGCCTTTACTGTCTTCATTAAAAAAAATGCCTTTATTGTCTCAACCAACACATATAAGTATGCTCGTACGCATTTGGCTGTTTATCAGTGTGGGGAGAACACTGTCCCCATGAGTAGGGTGGAGAAGTCAGTGTGAGTGTCAGTAAAGATGCCAACAATAACCGCCCAAAATAGAAAGCCAGGCTGTTTCTCATCTGTAAACTATATCCTGTTTTGTCCAGATAATTAAGAGCACAGCTTCTCATAAGCTCAATGCTCTCTCTCTGTTCTGTGCTTTGTGGTTGAATGTTTACATGTGGACATGAAAGTAAATTCCACAGAATTGATAAGAATCCAGAAAACATTCTGCCTTAGTCGGCAGCAGCGATATAGTGATACATGCAAGTAGATGTGAGAATGATGCAGGGACCCGGGGCAGACGCTAAACAGGATGAAGTTGAAACAAGATGCACGGTTGTTTACATTCTGCTGGATTTCTGTGGATACGTGAGCAGCTAAAAAATAAATCAGACTCGAGCAATCTATGATTTGAAGAATGTGTGAAAGGCCAAGCACAAGTTTTAGTACACTAAAAAAATACTCGCTGTTGCTTCATTAGGGCGGGATGTTTTGAGCAGTGTCCCCGATTGACATATTGCAACACTGTCTCTGTTATTCATTGTTTCTTGGTATGTGAATCAAGAATTTTTAAAATGGATTTGTATGATTTCTAAGATTCTTCTCTCTTTCAGATGAGGCCGTGTCACAAGAGGGAAAAGCTGGATCGGCAGAAAAAATCAAAAAGCGTGTCAAGACACCTTATTCTTTAAAAAGGTGGCGTCCTTCCACGTGGGTCATCTCCACGGAAACGCTGGATGGAGAGGTAAACAACAACGGGCACAGTCAGCAGACAGCAGCCAGAGGAAATCACACAAGTTCCGGCCAATCAAAATCCAGCATCGCTGTGTTCCTGGTCAGCGGAGGAACGGCTACCTCCACTCGAACCTCTGACCCGCCAGATATGACCTGCCTGTGAACTCACATCTGTAATTGAAGATGAGCCCGGACTTGAGAAACTGGAGGGTTTATCTGTGCTTTTGTGCTCCTGACCCAGTAAATGATGGAAAGAAATACGCAGAATGTTTTTGGAAAGCGGACTGTTGAAGGGACTTAATTTTGGCAAGCACTTAACGATGTGATATTGTCAAATTTCTCCAAGTTGTTTTGAAGAAATCGCTTTAAACTGAACCCAGCTATGCAGCAACCCTGGCATAAAATGCTTCCATTGTTTTTGTGTTACTTCTTCAATCAAGTATGATTGTTTTTATGGTTGTTTGATACTTTCTTTCATTTGTTGCACTTTCTGAATGTAATCTTAATCACAGTTCCTCCGACCACGTTTAGAGGCTGGTCTCAAAAATGAAAAATTACAATGTGATGATTAACAATCATAGCGGACAAAATCGAAATCAAGTCCTTTTAAGAAAATATCGGGGGGAAAAAGGCAGTGGTCTCTGAGACAGGGTTGACTGGATCTTTAATACCTTTTACCCCACGGTACATTCATATGTTATGTATTTGTTGTGCGTATCTGTGTAGCCCTTTTATGTATAATATTTTAAAATGTGCAATAGACTTTAGCTTTGAGGTGCTCCAATTTGCTAGGTATTTTTGCTGCATTTGTTTAGTGTTTGGATATTTCAAGCTAAGCACCAATCCTGTGTCCAATCTGACTACGTTTGAGAAACGTTCTACAAATGACAATCCTTTTCGACAAACCCATCAGTCTTGAAAAGGCAAGACCGTTAAAACATTATTCGTGATAATTGACAACTTCTCCAAAACTAAAATGAGAGTGGGTTTACTGTAACACTACAAGTCATGCAACAATCTGGACTATTTGCTGGAAATCAAGTTTTCTGAAGAGACTGAATCTTCTCTCTGATCATGCTCAGTGCAGTTACCTCTGTGAATTATAGAGAGAGTGTATCTGAATGTTTATGTATGGGTCTGTGTTTAATGTATGAAGAGACTTCTGCCTAATGGAGCTTCTCAGATCGCTGTTGTGTCGGCAAGTAAAGCTAATGTGGCGTCAGACAAGTGAGATTTTCCACTTCCCACAGCTGTCCGGAGACTCTGTGTTTCAATACTAACAGTAATTGAGAAAACCCATGCATAAACAGTATATACTGTACTGTATGTACAGACTACAGCTTCTTCAGTTTGGTTTTAACCTTTTAAAGATAAGCTCAGACTTAATAGTGTAACATAAAAAATCATAATAGCTGTTTCTACTATTATTATTTCATCCTTTTATTTGTTTGTAAACCTTTAATTTATGTAGTGCCCAGGGCCAATCTTCAACCCTTTGTTAAGTTTTATTATTCTCATGAAATCAAATCAGTAAAATTTGTATAATCATGTAAAATTATCAGATTTGAATGATACTTTCATTGAATACCAGCTTTGTGTTGCAGCTTAGAGGCTGTTTGTCTCACAGGATTTTACCCTTCTTTTGAAAATTTGGATGCACTTCAAAAACAACTGTTCCAAGTTATTTGTCAACCAAAAATACAGGCCATTTTAAGTGCCGCATCATCATTTTTTATAATCTAGCCTGTAAAGGGATTTTGCAGTCGGAGAGCAGTCAATTTTTGTGCCAGCCTCATAATGTACCCCACTATTGCTGCATGTTATCGTGTGTTGTGGAAAACTATGGAGACGAGCCATTCAAATAATTACATAATGATGAAGAAAATTCCCTCATATGGCAAATCCCTGGAAAATATAAGAAACATCTAAGATAGCGCGCGTGTTGAATTAAAGAATGCTTAGCCTGCATATGCTGTGCGTGAGTTCAATAATGAGACTGGGGATTAACCGTGATTCGGAACAAGCCAGCATTATCTTTGGACTTCGTACACTTCACAAAGGGGACTTTCTGAAGTCATCTGTTTTTTCCCTGGTCTAGTGACTTTTTTGTCAGCAAATAAGGGTGTAGAGTAGTTCAGCGGTTCAACGCTACAGTGTGACTTTTGTATATGTATGTAATATAGGTTAACCTCTGTGGTGTAAATATACAGTGTCTGTAGTGCACATGCATGCACGTAAACAGACTTTTCATCTGTTGCTTTGGGACCATGAACAACACTAAATTACTTATCTAAAGATAAACACAGCAATGTCAGACTGTTCTCAGCTACAGTTCAATTTGCATGCTGTTCATAAACCCTACAGTAGATAATGAGAAAAAACATGATATAAAGTACATCTCCAATGCTAATTTTAATGGAAAGATTTATCAAAAAGGAAGGATTTAGACCAGTGTTAAAGCTGGATGCTGTCTGGAGGACACAATTAAGTGTTATTTGCTACACAAGAGACCTTGTCCAGTTTTACAGCACACGGTTCACTATCGAAACCATTTACTGTACTGCTCACAAATGTGTGCAGATATAACCCCCAAGTCTTGAATTGTTTCGTTTTTTTTGTCTTGAGGCCTTGACAAGTTTGTATTTTTAAATTGAGTCAAGTTGCAGGAGTATACCCAGCTGTAACCATAATACACATACAGCTTTGCATAAAGAGTAAAAATTTACTGACGTCAAAATTAATGGCCCCTTATATAAAGTAACTTTTGAGGTGTGAGATAAAGAATTAATCGTGGGTATGTGTATGTGCTGCTTTTTTTATTTACAAGTTCACATTCTTGCTGACGGTTCATTCAGCCCTGCAAAGATGGTTGTTTAAAAAAAGCCACTGACATGTTTTTTTTTATTGCAGCTTGTAAAATAAGCACTTCGAGAACAAGAACAAATTATACCTTGTGCTTTTAGTCTATACGGAAAATGTTTTAAGATACCATTTAGAAAATATAGCTTGCTGTACAACCCTGCATTACTCAGTTGATTAAAGATTATATTAATTAAAACCTGTATATGAGGTTTAGTCGTCTTTTCTTTCCATATGCCTGGTACAAAATGTAAAAAACGAAATGTTCAATTTATTGACTGGCCACATGAGGGTGTCAAAGGCAACCACAATACCAAACCACGTGTCCGTCACAACAAAGAGAATTTCCATTTATCTGCAAGTCATACAGATAAAAGTTGATCTGGCAGTCTGCATATATGTAATGATCATCCAGTATTAAATCAGCTGTAAACACATATAAACAATATGGTCGCGTTACATAGCATTGTTTAGAATACAAAGAACGGATCCATTATAATATCTACAAAAAAATAATGTATCTCATTTAATATTAAATTGCATCTCAAACTCAAATGTCTCATTCTTAGAACATATGCATAATTAAACTAAATCATTATACGTTTAATTTAACAAAATTAAGGGATCCACTTTCTAGCCAATCAGAAGTTGTAAAGGAAGAGCGAACAGCCAATCAGAGGTGAGGAGGCAGAGCGCTGGGTCGAATTGACGGTGCGTGGCTCTGAATCTCCTCAGTTTACTTCAGCTTGTGAAACGGTTCAGCTGCGGCAGTTACGACCGGCTGCGCAAGAAAAAACGAAACAAACAGCCATAATATAGAGAAACCGAGGACCAGCTTAGATAGGCTTCATCGTTTGCTTTAAGTGCTTATGTTGACTTTTTTAATCATATACCCCCGAACATGTCTCAGAGAGCTCGCAGAAACGGTTCTCCGACGTCTAACGTTAGCGGTACCGGAGTGAACACGGGAAGCCCTACCGGAACTGCGGGGATCTGCGCCACCGGAGTGGGTTTACTGGGTCGCCTGCTTCCCATGAAAGCCACGGTTCCATTCCAGCTGAAATCGCAGACACAGCACCCTCTACAGACACGGACGATCCTCTCCACCGGTAACGGTAAATGCCTCAGCAGCGGATGTGATCCACCCGGAACCCACAGCCGGAGCCCCACGCGATCTCTTTCTTCCACCACTGCCTCAAACATTTCTCCTGTCACGTTCACTTCTTCTGCGATGTGTCCACAGTGCATCACATCCACAGTGGGTTCATCCTCACATTCGTCATCAAGAACTAGCCCCGTTATCTCTGTTCACGCGACAACCCCGAGAGCCCACGCGCAGGTACCCGTGCCCTACACGGGTGTGCACGTCACCCAATGCTGCTCACCCTGCCAGGTCAGCTCGGACAGTTCATCCCTTACCCCTCAGTTATCAGCCTCTCCGTCTTCTTCCTCCTCGTGGTCTTGTGGCCATAGGGTTAAATCCCAGCAGACCCCTGAGCATGACATACTCCCTCCTGAGTCCCAAAGCCCCGGCTCACCTGTCTACAGAGGTAATCCACAGTTTGTCAATTGAATCATTCATTTTAATAAATAATGCGTCGTTTATTAAAAGGCAGACTTAGTGCCGAATGTTTGTTTTATTACTGTTACTGTGGTGACTCGTAAACACACATTGGTCCATGCGGTTTGAGGTGTAATTTCAGGAGCACTCCTCCTGACAGGATTGTTCACCTTGGCAATAAAGTCATGCTCTGTCTTTGTTTCTCGAGATGCAATTGAAACTCGTCAGATTACAGTTTCCCGAATTTCAAACGTCAATCATAAAGGAGCATTACGTTCGTTACTCATGATCTTAGAGACCTCAAAAGTTTTAAGACTTCCGTTGAGATGCTTGACATTAGCTGTAGACTAGTATAAATAGTGCTTGTGTTTTTAAAACATTCTTTAGTTTATGATTCGGACAAGATTTTGAATGAAAAGCTGCCAACGGGTGCCCGGCATCAGGGGTGTCATGCACCCATTTTTTTAAGGGGGCACAGTGTGCACAACACACAGAAACATGTCCTATGTACAAATACATACATTTAAAGCAATATTATAGCGAATATTTCTTAAGCGTATTCAAAACATCCCACAAATCATTGCAAGAAATTACATTTAAAATCTGATTGATCTTCTTCCCAGTAATTTTTTTCCATTACGAAATTCCTTCCATTATGAAAGGAAAATATATAATGCAATATATTACATCATACATTAATTTAAGTGCATCTAAATATTTGAAAAGTGTAAATTCATTATGTATTATTTAAAATATTGAATATATTATTTTAACTAATATACCACTCTATTTATTTCCAAATATATATAAAATTATTTGAGATATTATTGATGGTTTATTTAGAGGAAACTTTTTTCTCATTCTTTGTAAGTTGTTGCACCCTGAAAATGAACTGTAACATAAAAGATATTCACGTGAAACGATGCTAACTGTATGCAAATTGCCAAGAAGTGTGTTTGACTGCGCAGACTAAACCAACTTATCGCAAGAACCATTTGAAAGCAGTCTGTTCTCACAGTAGTTTGTGACATACTGGGATCGGTCTGGGCCACTTAAGTCAAAAACCCAGTTCATGGGTCCAGTTCTCTCACCCCTGTTTAGTCTTAGGGTCTAAATGAAAGTCGGTGACAAATGCTTTGCCTAAATGACGGGGCATAATAGCATAGAATTAGTCTGAAAGTCTTGTTTCGGGGACGCAGGTGTTTCCGTTAGCCAAGCTCCCGACTGAGGGCAGATGCTGATTACATCATTAGCCAGTGCTGTTGCTTCTGTTGGATTGATAAATGTTAAGCTTCTGTAAGTGATCAAAACGGGGAAAATCTACAAAAGGGGACATGGGTTGCGTGCAAAACTGACTATTCAAAAGTCTGAGGGGGCACATGCCCCCTCTGTTTGAATCGGCATGACTCCTCTGCCCGGCATGCATGGAAATTTCTTCAAAACCCTCATGACATTTGTTGAGAGCATGCCCAGAATGTACAGAGCTGTAGTCTAGGAAATTGTGGGTATTATGTAAACGTTATAATACCATGTTTTGTTCACACATAAGCACACATGAAGAGTTTAGTTCCAAAATTAGAACTCTGTTTTTAAAATAGTTCAAAAATCATGTTTTTTATTATGTTAACATGTTTTTATGTTGTAGTAAACTGTATTTTTTAGTTTTATGGCTTCCATATTAATTGGAATGCACGATAAAAAAACATGACAGAAACGATCTCATTGTATGTGGTTTGATGCACAGTATTTCAGATGTCTCATTCCTAAAATTGTTTGTGGGAGAGAATGCTGGTCTTGGTGCTGTGGTTTGAGGTGGCTGCTCCAGAGGCTTTTCTCTTGGTGCTGACTGGTAAGAAGGCAAATGTTTGGTCGATGGTTGCTGCCTGGCTTGGCCTTTTGACACCCAGAGGTTTATTTTGTGATCGGTTTCAAGCTTTTTTCAAGAGTGTTGAGCTGCAGTTTACTGTAACTGTTTGAATTGGCTTTGTGACAGGTACCACATATTTATGAAGAAATCCACTTTGCGCCAAACCAGGGTTTATGTGATTTCAAATACACTTGCTCTTTCCTTTACAGGAAGGTTAAGTATTGGTAGGCTTAGATATGCAGAATTGAAAGGAATCGTTCACCCAAACAGGAAAATTATCTCATACTTTCCATATTTCCCTTCTTCAGTTAAAAACAAACTTAAATGTAACCCATTGGGCATAAATATTTTTTTAAAAGAAAGACCAGACTGAGACCCAATAAAGTTAAACCCAAGTCAGACCCAGCGTAATCTTTTTCGAACCTGACTTGACCCGAATGTGAACGTCTTCGACATACGTATGTCTGCAGCCGACCTCACCAGCCTTGACCATTGGAGGTTAGTTACAGAAACAAATCTCAGTGGCCTGGTAACCAGTGCGGCTCGCTGCTCCAGTTATTTTCATTTCATTTTACGCATTAGCCTATATTTTGTGTTATTGTGATTTCAGAATTCGTGTTTCAGTTGTAACCAGTGGATATGAAAAACGAAATAGGTCCATAAAAATGAAGTTGATAGGGCAATAAATCGTTGCTCCTCTTGTTGCAATCTGGTAAATGGCGCCACAGAAAATTCAGGATAAAGATTTTCTTTGACAGTTTGACAGTTTTCTTGATTGACGGGTCTGGCTCTACGTAAATTAACCCACCATCCAGCTACACGATGTTGCAAGAGGGGGTTGGCAATTGCACCTTCACCTCAGACTAATCAAGTCATCCGTACAGTATGTCTTTATGTTTCTGTGACAATGTTGTTTTTTTAGTCCAGAATGACATGATCAGTTGAAACAAGGGAAACTTGACCTTGGCTCCACGTTTCACATGGCTGTTGGAATGCTCTTGTGATTACTGGTTTCAGTGTCCTGAGCCATGGCTCCCCTTTTTCACTGTATCCCACTGAAAACACTCCGCTCTGGTATGTCCAGTAATTTTCCAGATCATCAGACTTGCCTAAGATCTCATGAAAGCACTGAGAAGGAGAGACAGAAAGGATGGATATTTTTACCAAACTCAAAGAGAGAAAGCCTTTTTACAGTATCCAAGTGTGTGAGTGTTTTTTTTTCTAGAAATGTATGTGTTCTTGGTTACAGTCTTAAAAATAAAGTTGCTTTAAAGGTTCTTCGCCATTTTTGGTTCCACAAATAACTCTTTTGTCAAAGGTTCTTTAAAGAACCATCTCTTTCTACCCTTTTATAAACTGAAGACCATTTTTGGCCCAAATAACCTTTTGTGAAAGGTTTCAGTTTTTAAATATATTTTAATATAATTTGATTTTACAAACATAAAGCATTATCATAGGTCAGTGACAAAACAGGGTTGGCAAGATGAGAAAATTTAAAAATCTTTAAAAAAACTGGTTTTAAAAGCATGTATCCGATATTTTTAAATCTACTTGGTGTATATATGTTGATTTTGTGTAATACCAAATAACATTTGCACCATTTTTACAAAAGGTGTGTAACTGGCAAAGAATGAGACATATTAAACATTTTATCCACCTATATAGAATGTAAACATGCTCATAAAATAATTTTTTTTTAAATATCACACGAAAATAGTTTTTTATACATTATCTCTAAATTTAAATTTTTATGTGTTTTTGCAACATTTATTGCGACATATGCTCTTTTACAAATAGGGATGCACTGATATAAATTTTGGCCGATAACGATAAACTATTCGTTTTTAACATTGAAAGCCGATAGCCGATATATTGACCGATATACAGTATTGAAATATTAATATAACATATTCTGAGACTGAACATTCTATTTTTCACCTGAAAATCATGTACCAAGCCTACTTTACACTAGTGAAAGATTCTTTAACTTTTAAACTTCCATTCATCCATCCATTTTCTACCGCTTATCCGGGGCCGGGTCGCGGGGGCAGCAGTCTAAGCAGAGATGCCCAGACATCCCTCACCCTAGACACTTCCTCCAGCTCTTCCGGGGGGACACCGAGGCGTTCCCAGGCCAGCCGGGAGACATAGTCCCACCAGCGTGTCCTAGGTCTTCCCCGGGGTCTCCTCCAGGTCGGACGGGCCCAGATCACCTTCCGGGGAAGGCGTCCAGCAGGCATCCGTAACAGATGCCCAAGCCACCTCAGCTGACCCCTCTCGATGTGGAGGAGCAGAGGCTCTACTCCGAGCCAACACGACAACATCATCCGCAAATAATAGCAGTGTCGTCCCCAAACCTGACACCCTCCGGCCCCTGGCTGCGCCTAGAAATTCTGTCCATAAAAATTACGAACAGAACCGGTGACAAAGGGCAGCCCTGCCGGAGTCCGACATGCACTGGGAACAAGTCCGACTTACTGCCGGCAATGCGAACCAATCTCCTGCTTCGGCCGTACAGGGACCTGACAGCCCTTAGCAAAGGACCCAGACCCCATACTCCTGAAGCACCCTCCACAGGATGCCACAGTCGAGGGACACAGTCGAATGCCTTCTCCAAATCCACAAAACACATGTGGATTGGTTGAGCAAACTCCCATGAACCCTCCAGCACCCTGTAGAGGGTGTAGAGCTGGTCCAGCGTTCCACGGCCTGGACGAAAACCACACTGTTCCTCCTGAATCCGAGGTTCTACTATCGGCCGTATTCTCCTCTCCAGTACCCTGGCATAGACTTTCCCGGGAAGGCTGAGAAGTGTGATCCCCTGTAGTTGGAACACACCCTCCAGTCCCCCCTCTTAAAAAGAGGGACCACCACCCCGGGCTGCCATCCCAGAGGCACTGTCCCCGACCGCCACGCGATGCTGCAGAGGCGTGTCAGCCATGACAGCCCCACAACATCCAGAGACTTGAGGTACTCAGGGCGAATCTCATCCACCCCCGGTGCCTTGCCACTGAGGAGTTTCTTGACTACCTCAGTGACTTCGGCTTGGGTGATGGACGAGTCCACCTCTGAGCCCTCAGCTTCTGCTTCCTCAATGGAGGACGTGACGGTGGGATTGAGGAGATCCTCGAAGTACTCCTTCCACCGTCCGACGACATCCCCAGTTGAGGTCAACAGCCTCCCACCTCCACTGTAAACAGCATTGGTAGGGGACTGTTTCCCTCTCCTGAGGCGCCGGACGGTTTGCCAGAATCTCTTCGAGGCCAGTCGATAGTCCTTCTCCATGGCCTCACCAAACTCCTCCCAGGCCCGAGTCTTTGCCTCCACAACCACCCGGGCAGCAGTCCGCTTGGCCTGCCGGTACCTGTCAGCTGCCTCAGGAGTCCCATAAGCCAACCAGGCCCGATAAGACTCCTTCTTCAGCTTGACGGTTTCCCTTACTTCCGGTGTCCACCACCAGGTTCGGGGATTCCCGCCTCAACAGGCACCGGAGACTTTACAGCCACAGCTCCGAGTGGCCGCTTCGACAATGGAGGCGGAGAACATGGTCCTCTCGGACTCAATGTCTCCAGCCTCCCTCGGGATCTGGTTGAAGCTCTGCCGGAGGTGGGAGTTAAAGATCTCTCTGACAGGAGACTCGGCCAGGTGTTCCCAGCAGACCCTCACAGTACGTTTGGGTCTGCCGTGTCTGTCCAGCTTCCTCTCCTGCCATCGGATCCAACTCACCACCAGGTGGTGATCAGTTGACAGCTCCGCCCCTCTCTTAACCCGAGTGTCCAAAACATATGGTCGCAGGTCGGATGAAACGACCACAAAGTCGATCATCGACCTGCGGCCTAGGGTGTCCTGGTGCCACGTGCACTGATGGACACCCTTATGCTTGAACATGGTGTTCGTTATAGACAAACTGTGACTAGCACAGAAGTCCAATAACTGAACACCGCTCGGGTTCAGATCAGGGGGGCCGTTCCTCCCAATCACGCCCCTCCAGCTGTCACTGTCGTTGCCGACATGGGCGTTGAAGTCCCCCAGTAGGACGACGGAGTCCCCAGTCGGAGTACTTTCCAGCACCCCTCCCAGAGACTCCAAGAAGGTCGGGTACTCTGCACTGCCATTCGGCCCGTAGGCACAAACAACAGTGAGAGACCTAACCCCGACCCGTAGGCGCAGGGAAACGACCCTCTCGTTCACCGGGGTAAACTCCAACACATGGCGGGAGAGCTGGGGGGCTAAAAGCAGACCCACACCAGCCCGCCGCCTCTCCCCATGGGCAACTCCAGAGTGACGAAGTGTCCATCCTCTCTCGAGGAGTGTGGTTCCAGAGCCCAAGCCATGCGTAGAGGTGATCCCGACTATCTCTAGTCGGAACCTCTCAACCTCACGCACCATCTCAGGCTCCTTCCCCGCCAGCGAGGTGACGTTCCACTTCCCTAGAGCTAGCTTCCGTGTCCAGGGATCGGGCTGTCGAGGCACTCTCCTCCGACTGCCGCCCGATCCACTACGCACCGACCCCCTATGGTCCCTCCCGCACGTGGTGAGCCCACGGGAAGGCGGCCCCACGTTGCTCCTTCGGGCTGAGCCCGGCCGGACCCCGTGGGGAAAGGCCCGGCCACCAGGCGCTCGCATACGAGCACCGACCCCGGGCCTGGCTCCAGGGTGGTGCCCCGGTTGCGCCATACTGGGCGACGTCACGGTCCTTGTTATAACAAGGACTTTTAAACTTGTTTGGTATAATGTTTATTTAATAAACAAATTAAATATGTTCTTCCAGAGTAACCCAGAAAGGTGTTCACAATAGTCTAAAAGTCTAACAGGTTTCAAGACTTGAACATCCTACTGTTCCTACATCAACAATGTTTTGCTAATAGCAGTAAGTGAATGATCACTACGGAAAGATTCTGTACTGTAATTTAACTGTGAGCAGCGTCCAGCTGAAGAAGTTTAACCAGAGCAAATGATTAATAATTGACCTACTATAATATATCGGCCTAAATTGTATTATTGGCCGATACGATAACATAAAAAATTTCCAATTTATCATGCATCCCTACAAAGTTTCTTTGCATTTATTTTGGATTTATTTGGCACAAGTATAAATCGTCTGTTGTCATCATTTAAAAATAGATGCATGTGCAGTTCATCATGAATAGGCAGGTAACTGTCAAAAGACATTAATGTTACATACAGATATATAATTTAGGGCCAATGGATTGCTTCGCGTCGTGCCACAACGCCCTTAGCCGTTATAAAATGCACTGTGACCTACTGCTTTGCGGGGCTTATTAGTTTTATTAAATGGTTATTCCATATGCATCATACAATAAAGTAGATATTTAGGCTGTGTAATGCAGTCAGCCATTATAAATCGGGGTATTGTATAGCTGCTTAAAACTCTGCTCAGCCAATCAGAATCAAGGACCAGAACTGAACGTTTTATAATATAGTATTTATTACTATAGTAAACTGCAGTAAAATTCTTAGATACTATAGTGTTTTTGAAGTTTACTATAGTATACAGTGTTAATCAATTTACTACAAGGGCACTACAATTTTCAATAGCAAATACTATAGTACTCTACAATATCTGAGTATTCAATTTAACTGGACTTTTGTTTTGATGAGTCTTTGGGTTTTTGAGTGTTTGCCAATAGCTTCACTCAAACAGTTAAACGCTGTTAAAATAAACTCTCAGAGCAACTCTGAAGATGAAGTTCATGTGTTCATATCCTCATACAGTGCAGACGCAGACAAATCCTCGACCATCACTTGTGTATGTTAAACTATGCACATAATTCACTCTGACACGCAGAACAGCCTGATGACATTTAAAAAAAACAGTTTTCCGACTCCGCATCTAGTTACATGGGTATTGATTATTGTCACACACAAACAAGCACAACCACGACAAATACACTTCACACAAACCTGCAGCTCTATCTAATGCACATATTCTTATTATTGTACATATGTCAGACTGTTTTAATTTTTTTCAAGTTACTTGTCGGGACGGGCAAGTTAAATTATCTCTCACTTGCCGTACAAAACATTCACTTGTCCCAGACAAGTGTTAATGTCGAGCCATGACTTAGGTCATTATTCAAGGTCATTATGATTACTGTAAAAAATGGTGTAACCAAATTCTAAATTGGTGTGACAAACTGAGAAAGTAGGTCACACCAGTGCGACCAGTAGGAAAAAATTTGTCTAGAGATATCTTGGTGGAAGGCAAGCATTTTGGTGCATTAAAGCTTGAAAGGTGTGTTAAATAGGTCACAAGTCAACATTCACATGTGTTTCTGCAAATTGAGATTATAAGATTTATCTGTTCATCTTAGAATTCAATAATTCATCACGATGTTGATGAATTGCATTAACGCAGTTGTTGTTTTGGTCTAGATACTGTACATTCACTGCTTCGAGAAGACAAATATCAAGAGCATAGATTTCCCAAGGATGTACTTCTCGTAAATCAGCCCTCGAATGTTATCAGCGAGTTTGCAGGATCTGCTGAGTGAGATGGAGGATAGACACAATAAGATAACCTGGAATTCAGGAATGAAAAGAGATTTCAATGCTCAGAAGTGCATCATAGCATCTCTTGTATGAGCCAATCAGAGATTGTATGCATGCTTGTACTGTATGTGAACGTAATTAAATGCCCAAACTGGCACACAAAGCCTTATCATGCATTTAGTTGTGGAACATTACATAGTTAATAGCAAGACATAAGATACAGGCAAGATATAAGCTACGCCAATTGACTAATGATTTACCAGTTCTTTGCGAGTACATTGATTATTTAGCTTTTTTGTGTTGTATATAAACTTGACATAAGTGGTTGCGTTTTCCTGTTGCACAATGTGGTGAACTGTGGTGGTAGGAGAAACCAACAATAAAGGCCTTTTCACATCTATTACAATTATGAGGAAGTTGACCATAACAAACTGGACCTGAACCTGATTTGTTGTTCTGAATGTGCTCTATATTTTGGCATTGTGTTTCGTGTAGTCTGTTAAGATGCAAACTTAACAGGTTAACAGGTATTATTAACCTGTTAGAACTTTGTGTAATTTTGAGTTGCATTAGCATTCACATTGCACAGAGCAGCCTGTATTTCAGGCCTTGAGTTGCAACACACATGAAAGGACTTTTATCTCACCCGCATGACTTCCCCTAAAAATCCTTACTGGTTCCTCCTTTATAAATGCTCTGTGCATGTTTAAAGCATAGTCCAAATGAATTCAAATTTGCAAGAACTCTCTTCTGCTTTTTTTCTAAGAAACATTTAAGTTTTTTCAAATAATGAAAGATTTACACAACATTGTGAAGTAGTTGTTTTCGTGATGAAGTGTGTGTTGAGATTTCCATTTGACTATCAGATGCAAACAAATTTAACAATTCCCTTTCTGAGAAGTTCCATTTAAAATCAGGAGAGGATAAACTTGAGCACAAACACATAACTTTGTGTCATTTCAGTGGTAAAAGGTTTTTGAATAGAACAGGGTATCTCCTCTCGCATCCTGTGTAAACTCCCTCATCTCTTCAGAAGAGTACAAAACATCAGCCCACACTTTCTTACTGTACGTCTGCCTGCACGTTGTATTCAATGGTGTGTATTAACAAGAAAGAATAGACTTTAAAAGGGTCAGACAGATGGATAGAGGATGAGTGAGAGAAAAAGCCATCGATTGTGTGCAACCCAGCGCAGACAAGAGATAAAGGGTTAGTAAAGGGGGGCAATTACTCACAGAGCCGCACCGAATGTAGGTCAAGACACGCAGGCAGCTTCCTTAATGCCAGTCTTTCACAGCCATTCAGCGAGCTGTTAATCAGCTTTAGTTTTATTGAAAATGCTACTGGACACCAGACTAATTCTGTCCAAATCTGCTGGGTGTAAGCATTCATCATTATCATAGCAGCCGATATTTAGTCTAGCTTGCACATTCCATTCCAACATTTTAAAACTTCGGCTAACATTTTCTAAAACTTCTAAGTTCAATATAAAAACTTTGTGTTAACATCAAAAGAGCATTTTATAAACATTATGTCATTGCTTAATGTTTTTAAAATGTTACACATTATAAAAACGTCACTCTCACATTGCTTAAAAGTTCATTACTTAATGGGAAGGTTAGCAAAACATTTTTAGAAAATTCTTTGTTGAGTGGGAGCACTAGTGAGATGCTGTAACTAGTGTGGGGACGTTCAGTCATAGTGTGCACTTGCCAGATTGCTTATTGTGTTTGCAAGTTCATGAGACGCACTCGCTAACATTTTTTTTCCTTCCTCTGTTCTGCTCCCATCTGTTCTTTCTCCTCTCCACGTCTCATTTGTCACCTTCGACCGGCCCCTGGTCCCCCCATCCTTCCTTCCCCTCTATATCTTCTCTGCTTTTCTGGCTGTCTTGCAGACAAGCCTAGATTTCCTGTGGCAGGGTCTTTGTGTACCACCAACAGCAACGGTAGCATCCGTCGTACCTCCTCTTTGGATGCCCTCTCGGCCCCCTACCTGTCTGGACACTGGCCCCGGGATGCCAGCCACTCCCCTTGTGCCCCCTGCATGAGGGACAAATCCACCCAGGTGAGCCATCCTCTCTTACACAAGATAATTTATTACCCAGATTGCATGTTAGACAACATCACACACACCTTCTATTGATCAGCCAGTTATTAAGAATACCTCCACTCCACCCCCTCGGTCACAAACTTTTAAATACCTACTTGCATAGACACGTGTTTTGCAAACCACCAGGATGAATCACTGGAGAAACATTTGCTTTGGGCAAACACAAACCCAGAAAACCACTAAAAACATGTCTTAAGTGTATTCTCGTCACCTATGAAGAGCAGTCGACCATCCACAGTTTGTTTTTTTTGTCTTTGTTTATTTAGGGCTGGTTTATCTAATTGAATAGTACACAGTATAATATAAGCTAAGTATTATTGAAATTATACAGAAAACATACACAAATTTATGGTATTAATTTAGATTTGATCTTGTTTTTGGACTGTCTTTGCTTAGTGTCATTTCTTTTGCCAAATCTTCTTAAATTCTTCTCAAAAGCTAAAGTTTATACAAAAGCTAAAGCCCACTCTGCAACATAAAAAGAGCCTACACCACCCAAATGTGCTTTCACTTGCACATGCTTAGTTTGAGAAAAGCTATTTACATCTATTATTACTGTGAGATTTTAATGTTGTTTTTTACTATAAAAATAAGAATGGTCTGATATGAAACATGGATTTACACAGATTTATTATGCATGAAAATATAGAGAACAGGGATCAAAGAGCAGTTAGCCAGATAAATAACTCCGGTCTGGAGAGAGAGAGAAAAGGAGGAAGCCTCTCCCTGGTTTGTTGAGCGATGAGAGGAAACTGCGGCATATTTTTGGTGAAGGCAGATTGTCCACCATCAAGCATGCCTTTCTCAGAGCTGCCTCGATTTTCCAGCATTTCTAAAAACGATTTTTAACAGGGCTACTTCACATGCAAACATTAAGGTAATAGATATTCCACAAAAATGAAAGATTTGGTCTTGAAAGTCCCATAAAAAGCTTCAAAAAGTTTTGCTTTAAGCTTGCATGTATGGCCCTAATTTTGACAAATGATTTATATTTTGAGTTTCACGTGCATATGACATAATTTCCTTTTCAAGATATTGCATGAGACATTTATATTGCTTAATTCCAGTATTGCCATCATTAAAGCATCACAGCTTACAGGGCCTGTTGTTCTGTAGGGTCATCAGGTCTGTCATCAAAGCCTGAAGCCCTGACCGTTTGTGTTTTTTCCTCGGGAGATCACATACCCTCCACCCAGTTCCTTCTGTCAGCAGTCTCACAATAAGTGCAAAGGGAACTTGGCGAGTTGGGGCTGAATGTGGAATTTGGGCGACATTTGTAGAGCTCACTCTTTTTTCCTGAACCGCCATGCCAAAATAACCAGATCTTGGATCAGTACACTGGTGTCAGTTGCCAGGGAGCTGAGCTCACACCTAGTGACCAAACAACAACACAGAATGAAGCCTTTGCTCCTCTCCCTGTCTGCTCCATGCAGTAGAGAAATATGAAGCTTTGCATGTAAGCACACATACACTACCTGAATATGAATGAATACGCTCTGTGTGAATCTGTATACACCAGCTGTAACATATTTATGGCCAATGCAATGAAACGAGATGTCCTGCGTCACGTTTTGAAGCAGTTCTGTACATGCATGGGCTACGTATATTATAGCTGCTAGATCCAGAGCTGTAGGTTATGTTTCATGCTTTGACAGACACCCTGAGAAAGTCACAGGAGGAAATTGAGAAGAGATCTACATGAGCCACGGCGCATCATGCTTACAATAATACAGTAACCTTATCAGACATGCATGCTATGCCTTACTCACAGTCGCTCTGGAGAAGCAAGACTTTAAAACATCCACATTTAAGATAAATGAATGGCCTTCTGGATATTTGAGAAATATGCTGCATTTGTGAGGTAGTGCAGCATCAAAATGTTTGTGGTAGAGCTTGGCAACTTACTGTTCCTCATCAGTTATGTTGAAGAGAGAACATACTCTCCCATATTATATTTGCTTCTATCCAAAGCAACTTGCAGAGCATTCAACGGGTTTCCACTGGGTATCAAACCTATATCCTTTGTCTTGCTAATACATATTGAGCTACAGAAACCGTTACTCAGTTGTTTGTTGTGGTGCATTCAGTTTGGAAAGGGGGCGAGGGACCGAGAACCGGTAGTTTTTTGGACCGGCCCATAATTGGGTCGGCACCAGAGTATCGTTAAGCTTCAGGACAAACGATACTGTTATCGATACTTGCGTTGTTTTATCTAATTAAGTGATTAATGGAGAATTAGAGGCTACTGCTGCTGTTTGTCATTTTCCATCCCTGAATAAGTCATCAAGTGGCCAAAGGTTGCTCGACGTATGTGTGATATCCATGCGCATGGACCGTCAACGGCAGGAAATAAAGGAAATTAAACATAGCGGCAAGCCAACTGCATCTATCCTACCTCAAGCGAAGGTAACATAACATTTACATTTATTCATTTGGCAGACGCTTTTATCCAAAGCGACTTACAAGTAGTTTTTTCACAGTGGAACATTACTGCAGAGCAATCAGGGGTAAGGTGCCTTGCTCAAGGGTGAGTGCTGACACTGAGATTTGAACTGAAAAACTTCTGATCACAAGCCCAACGCTCTAACCACTAGGCCACAGCTGGGTTTGAAATGTAAATCTTAAACACGTCCAGAGAGCTAGGGCTGAACGATTTAGAAAAATAATCTTAATTGCGATTTTCTATGTGTCCCACCCCCAACACACACAACAAAGAAAAAAACTTTGCAGGTCCTTTGGATGAGAGAGAGCTTTTCGGATGAAAACTGCTTCAGTGAGCTTAATTATAGCAATGCTGCATTTTATTGTCAGTAACTGTAACGTGGGAAACAGTGATTCGTTTGATTATTAACTAAAAAAGGAACGGTGTAAGTAAAGCTGTTTATTTATAACAACGTTATTTCCATCACTGCTGACAAAT
This sequence comes from Barbatula barbatula, assembly GCF_947034865.1. Lineage (NCBI taxonomy): Eukaryota > Metazoa > Chordata > Actinopteri > Cypriniformes > Nemacheilidae > Barbatula > Barbatula barbatula. Next base: position 16,454,733 of record NC_136772.1, read on the forward strand.
ACTTTGATAATAAATAGGCTCAACTCACAGAAATTTAAATGTGCAGTTTAATTTTCATTTGATAGGTATATGACATTACTCAATACCAGGGACATATGGAATCTGAAGACATTTTTGTTAATTCTATGCTAAAATATAGGAAAAATCTGCAGAATTGTGTGGAACAGTTTTAAATGCGTTTAGATTTGTTCAGAGAAGCTTTAAGTGCTAAGTAAAGAGACTTTCAGAGAAACTCTGAATACACCAGACCAAACTTGGACTGAATTAATTTGAACCAATTAATGTCATTTTGTATGAACAAGTATATATTTTATTGTTTATAGTGTTAAAGCAAAACGAATGGCTCCTCTTAATACGTTCTTATGATGACTTTATTGTGTATTAAGGACACTTTTCATCTCAAATGCCATGACTTTAATGCCATAGCAACTGTGTAGCCACCCTAAGCAACCACCCAGAAAACAACTGGGTTTTCCAGAGCCAAGCACGGCTCATGTTTTTAGAAAACTTAGTTACTTGCATGGGCTTCTCAATGCTCATCATGACAACCACCCACACTTTTGGAGTTTTCTATTAATGAGTGTGGAATGCATGTGCCACAAGAGATCCATGACGCATCAGTTTCATTTTAAGGCCATTGTTTCCCAACAGATAAATTGTTGTTTTGCTCTTCCTTTGGATACATCTGTGCTGTCGTCTGGGATATTTCTATTCATAACACCAAAAACCTGTGGAAAACAAGAATTAACTCTTAACAAGTGCCCCATGACAAGATATCAGAGACAATTCCTTCGTACAGAAATCACCCCAGACCCTTCAGATTTCCAGCTCCATGTTATTGCTTCTCCTTTTCAGTTCTCCCCACTGGTGTTCTATAGGGTTCAAGTCTGAGAACTGGGATGGCCATGGTAGATGCTTTGTCTTGTGTTCAGTGACCCGTTATGTTTTGATCTTTCTTTTTTAGGCCATTGTCCTGTTGGAAGATCCAAACTTGTTCTCTAAACTCATTCAGCAGTATAGGTGAAGACTCAGAGTTATCTTCGCAAAAAGAAAGGTGGAAAAAAACTGTATAAAAGGGTACACATAAAAAATTATCAAGCTGTTTCTACTAATTATTATTTAGTAACTAGTTCCACAGAAATGTTACGTTCACTCAATTTCTGTCTCCAAAGTGTTACTTGAATTGTTTTTTAGTTGGCCCATACTTGACGCAAACATTAAAAAGTATGTTTGCTCAACTAGTTTTAAAGTTCATTCTACTAAAATGTTTTAATCTGTCATTTTTTTAACTACAGCAGTTCAGTTTATTTTTTTAATTGAAGGCATTATAGGTGATCCTGTCCAGAATTTTTTTCTGTTATGCTGGTTGGAAATCTCTTCACATCCTGATAGCAATGAATAGGTAAAGTGGACAAATAATAATTTAATAATTATATATCGTCTGTGAAAGGTGTAGGACCAAAATAATCAAAGGTAGGACCAATCAAAACATTCTGCCCGAACGCTGTGACTGGTCAGGTGTACATTTTCAGCCGACGTATTTTGCATACCACTGCGCACCCTGTTCACTCATACATCATACGTCATCAGCCTGCTCACGTCTGCTGTGTCATGTAGGGAGAATGGTGGACAATCAGCAACAACCAAACTTTCCTGTGGAACCGACAATAAGTAAATCTACAAAACGAAAGTCTGTTTTTGAAAGAGCTGTGACGAAAAAAACATGAATGTTAAAAGATTAATGTTAAAAATTAACATCGGTTCAGCTTTTACATGATGGAGACAGCTCCAGCAGGCAAAGAGTCTGAAAGACAATACCATATTTGTTCTCTTTCTTTTGGACAGGTACAAGCATGTACATGCTTCGGGAAGAATTGAGTAGATTTAGTTTGTAATTCGTTGTGAGATTGGAGGAGGCGTGGCCTTGGACGACTAACTGCATTGAGGGTGGCATTATACAGTAATAGAGGATATAGACGTCCCTTTTCCACGTGAAGACGCTGGGATATGCCCCCCTTGTGAGCCAGGACATGTTCCCATGAGTGGTAAAACATGCAGCGAAATGGCTAAGAGGAATAGGAGAAACAAAGAATGCGGGACTAAACCACCATTTTTTTCCTGACATTACAAGCAGCTGGACTTGACGGTTACGATCTCTTGCGCTTACTGCTTCACTGCGACTTACAAAGGAATCAGGTGTTCCGGGACACTGAAATGTTGGGTGGAATTCCTGATATTGTAAGCAATCATTTTGCTGAGGGTGCTCATGTGGAGTTCACGTGGTAAAGTGACGACACGTCCATACCCTCTATATCAGTGCTAGCAGGCTAAAGTTGGCACATTTCCAAATCAACCACTCCACCTTTAATTCTATGCGTTTTATGTTATTTAAACTAAGATTTATAATTTGATTATCATAATTTAATATCACATAAATAAAGAAGATAAATTAAAACATAATCCGACCCTAATCATGACTCAAAATGACTAAAATTAAGCGTCATAATTATCATACATAGCATGAGAGAAAGACAGTAGTCACTTTGGACACACAAAAATATATAATAAAATATAACACAACACGCCAAAATTAAACCTAAAACACACTGCACTAAAACAAACAAATGCATCGATTCGCTACAGAACACCTTTAAGACCACAGAGCTGTTTTGAGCAGTTCTTTGATCTATGGATGGACTTTTTGCAGCGTCAAAGTCGACACCCATTCACTCCCATTCTACCACATACCACACAGTAAAATTATATGTGGTATTATAACTCAGACTGCATTTTTCTTCAAGAAGAAAACAATATTCAATGAGGATGCCTCGAGTCTGAGTACATGTACTGATTTGCATAGTTAAACTAGGCTCAAAAGTATTTAAAAAATGTCTCTACAAAAATAGCCACTTCAAAAATCGTCATGACCAAAACGTATCACTGGGTATCATTGTTTTGTTTGTGACAAAATTTGTTTCGGTAGTGAGAAAAGGAATGTGAGCGTGCTGGCTGCATATGTTCAACATAGTTAGTTATTTGTATTAACATAAAATGTTAATATTAAAGTCTAATTCAGCTGTTCAAATTAAATATTGTGATCACAACCAAAACATTACCATCGCTACTGATTATGTGTGTGTCATTACCGAATAAAATATATTATAGATATTTTATATTAAATTATAGTTTACATAAAATTAGTTTTGATAGCGTTTGGTTCAATTTATATATGTAAACTAATGAATCCTTAACTTTGAAATCGGTATGATTACTTTTAAGCCTTTTACAAAGAACATGTTATTGATTTACATGTGGAATTTCTTTGAAATGGCATAAAATATCATATATATATATTGTGGCAGGCAGAAAGTAACACAGACAAAGTTTGTTCACAGTTTGTACCCCCGGAGGGTTCAGAGGGCTGGCTAGAGAAGAGAATGCAAGTATGAAGCATCTGTAGTACCCTGCTAACCCAAGAAAGGCACGTACCTGGGTCTTGGTGGTGGGTCGGGAGGCCTTTTGAAATGTCTCTACCTTCTGGAGTTGGGGTTGGATGACTCCCCGGCCGACCCAGAACCCCAGATATTGTGCCTCTGCTAGGCCCATGCGGCACTTCCCTGGGTTCGTGGTCAGCCCCTCCTTCTGAGATCTAACAGGGTGTTCCACAGCCTGGTTAGGTGGTCCTCCCAGCTCTTCAAGTGGACGACGATGTCATCGATGTTGGTGGCTGCGTAGGGCTGGTGGGGCCGCAGCAGCATGTCCATCAAGCGGTGGAGCGTCGCCGGTGCCCCGTGCAACCCAAACGAATAACGCAATGGTTCAATGACTTCCAGTTCTTTCATCCGTGCAACCTCCTCTTCGATAGCCAGCCTACAAGCTTTTGGGACCCAGTTGGGACGTTGCCGAACGATCACTCCTGGCGATGTTCAGATCTCATGCTGGATTATCCGAGTCTGCCTGGGCCGTTCCTGGAAGACGTCGGAGAACTGACGAACCAGGGCGGTCAAATCGGCCTGCTCTCCAATGGCCACGACTGGTGGCTCAGATTCGGCCATCTCCTGGGACGGGGCCACCCACTTCTTAAACAAGTTTATATGATAGAGCTGTTCTGCCTTCCGTCGTCCCGGCTGACTGACTCTGTAGGTGACCGGCCCCACCTTTTCCAGGACGGTGCACGGCCCTATCTAGGAAGCCAGGAACTTGGAGGTGGCTGTGGGGGTCAGGGTCAGGACCCGGCCTGAAATTCCCGGGGTTGGGCGGGCCGGTCATACAACCATTGCTGGGCCTCCACGAGGTGCTCCCTTACAAGGTGCTCGATCCGTTGACTCATTTGCTGCGCATGCTCAATTACACTCCGATGGGGGGGGCGGCTGCTGTTCCCAGGCATAAAAGATTTTTCCAACTCTGATTTTGCATGTCCCATATATAATTTTGATCATACTTTAAAAAAACAACTCAAAACATACTAACCAATAACTGTCTGTTTTTATGTCTACTAATAAAGACATTATTTCATCTTTATCCCTTACTTCAGCTTTAAACATCCTAGAAACATAGCCTAGGTAAGTCTGGAAGGACAGTTTGCTTTAGCCTAATAAGTTAACTGCTAAATACATTTGTAACAAAGTTCCATAGAAGGGAAGGAAGGAGGCGGGAACCGGCGAACAACTTTAATTAAATCAAATAAACAATAAACACGGAAGTAAAATGCCGGCAGCGCCCTCACGGATGATTGCCGGCCATACAGAACATAAACACAAACTAAACATATGTGCGAGCACGGTCCCCTCTCATCAACAGTCCTGCCGGTCGTCCTTTTAAGCTCCCGATCTCCTCCGTAAGATATGCGGGACCGGTGCGCGTACAGCTGATTCCAACTATCACTCACGCCACCGGCCCCGCCTCACAGCTTTCGTTCCGCCTTACTCACCATAATAAAAAAATGCAGATACAGATACATTTTAACTGCTGCTAATATGATTAAACCACTTTTTGCATGCCGTTTATTTATTTGTGCTAAATATGTTTTATATGTAATGGTAATCTGATCTTTTTCTACATTTAGTGTCACTCTTCCCCATAAATGCCTGCCTTTGAACGTTTATTAATAAAAAATAATAGTTAGTGTAGGTAACAAAGATCCATAAAAGGGAAGGAGGGAGGCGGGAACCAGTGAACATAAAATACTTTTATTTAAATAAATAAACAAACAATAAATCACAACATAAAGTGCAGGCCTGGTCTCTCTCGCTGACGGTCCGGTCGCTCGTCCTCTTATGCTCCCAATCTCCTCCGGCCTCGAATCCCGGCTCTTGTCCCCCCTACCTCACTACAATGTAGTCAAACAGGTAAAATGTTCAGTAGAAAGGGCATCCAATAGGCTAAAATAATGAATAATGGATGCAGATCATAGGACGTGCATCATCTGGAATGAATTCATCATTTTCTTACCTTTACTGTAGGTCATTTCAAACCTGCATGACTTACTTTCTTCAGCAAAACACAAAAGAAGATATTTTAAAGAAGGCAAATAACCAAACAACACTGGCCCCCATTGACTTAAACAGTATGTATACAAATCCACTGACAAATTTTTTAAAATATATTATTTCGGTATTTGGGATAAGCCTGTAGTGGAAGGGAGTAGAGCAAGAAATGCAAATACTGCATTTTTCACAAAAAAACTTCCGTGCCACATTCGAGTGTGCTTCAGATGGCTGATGTTTGTTTGTTTTTATTGCCTGACATAATTTGTTCTGTTATTTTCAGTCTATTTTTTTCACTTGAGGTCTTCCACCAGTGCTTAGTATGTTTTCTCATTGTCTGCCTAGTACCTAGTGCCAAATACTAGTGACTCCTCATGAGATTCCATTTCCTGACTGGGGTTTAATCACACACCCAGGACCTCCACTCATGACCTGTGCTTCAAAGCAAGTCCAAACACAGTGCCCCGTCTTTATAAAGAGCCTTTTGTTTCTCTGTTAATCTACTTTGAGCATAGGCCCTACTGTAACTTCAACCCACACACAAGGAAGCCTGATCCAGAAATCCAGACTCATGGCTCCTTCTGCAAGACTTTATCCTAGTAACCATTGTTTTCACAAAAATACTGTACAGTGTAAACATTTTGTTAGCCAAGTTTTCATTACAAATCATATTACAAAACACTTATTTTTTTAAATATCTGAGAGCTAATTCTTATTTGTAATAGCTACCATCTATGGAGGTCTTAACTGTACCTTTACTAGATATAGAGCTATAGTTTAGTTACATTTTTTGCGGCAAAAAATTTAGAGTACATTAATTGTAATGGTAGCCTGCAGTGAGAGCTTATGTTTTCTAAATGGCTTATGTGCAAAAACTTTGTCTTAGGGTGAGATGTGCAGAAAATACGAGTGAATCCACAAACTACGGAGAATACCACACCAACACACACACACACACACACTTTGTATAGTCCTGAGCAGACAGATGCACACAGCAGAAGGCCCCCCTGTGCAGTGTCCACAGCTGCTGAACAGAGCAGTGTTTGTGTGCAGCCAGGCCGCTCTGCTGGAAATCTTAAACTGCTGGGAAGGAGGAAGTGATTCTGGCAGTTGGCTGCAGCTCTGAGAGCGAGATGGGAGCTGGGCGGCCTGGTCCCTCACCCAATACAACAGAATCAGTCACTGAGGCCTGCCTGCTGCAGAGCGGCACAGCTAAAAGACGACCCACATGCTTACAGGAGCTGGAGTCAGTATGAGAGAGAAAGGGACTGTGTATTATCTTTCTCAAAGCAATTTAGTAAGCCATTGGCCTGAGACATCACAGGACAGACTGAAATCAGTCAAAATGTATCATGGTTTAATTTTTTTGGACTGGAAATGGGAATGAACCTATAGGCCCTTTTCACAATGACGTCATTCGACTTAAGCCTTTTTTTGCAAATAAAAGAAGAACTTCTGTTTTGCTGTCGCACTAGAATTTAACAACAGTGACTGAAAATACGGTCAAGACATCGGTAAGATTATTATTATAGTGTTAAGTATCAGGCATGTTAATATTTTGTAACGTTATTGACTGACAGAACACTTATTCAAGTACTTATCCCAGAACCTTCACTAATGCAAATTGGTAATCAAACAAGTACTGTTCAATTAAGAATTTGTATTTGTTATCTAGCTTTTGTCCTTGTCGATAGTGACTTGTCATCTAGTCGTATTTGTGGCAGCTGTGCAAGGGACTTGGTAAACTCCATTCTGAGGCGCTAGTGGTAGTAACGATACACTGCTTCGCGGCAGAATGCAAGATGCGTGACGTCATGTGAAAAAGGCCTTTTGGAATGTCTTTCGTGTAGATCTGAATTGTTGAACTGTGACAGAACCTTTTATCGCGAGGTGGGTCCAAGTTTAATGGTGTTGTGCTGGCTTACATTACTTATTGTATTTAGACAACAGTATGTGTGTTAAGAGTACATGCACTTTAATGCCCGGTTTTCAGAATGCAAATTAAAGCGATACTTCAGCCTTGGATAAAAATGTTGCCTTGTTTTACTCACCCTCAAGGCATCCTAAGTGAATATGACTTTCTTCTTAAAGAATAATGCTGTCAGAGTTATAATAATACGTATCCTTTTATTTCCAAGCGGTAGAATGGGAGTGATTGGGGGATAACGAATGTTAGACATTATCGTTAAAAGTGGATATTTCTCTTAAACAAATGCACCGATTCGCTTCAGAAGACCTACAGGTGCATCTCAATTAATTTGAATATCGTGAAAAAGGTCAATATTTTTTTGTCACTCATTTCAGAAAGTAAAACCAATATATTATATAGATTCGTTACACATAGAGTGAAATATTTCAAGCATTTATTTCTTGAAATTTTAATGATTATGGCTTACAGATAAAGACAACTAAATTCAGTGTCTCAGAAAATTAGAATATTACATAAGATCCATAAAAAAAGGATATTTAAACAGAAATGTCAGGCTTTTGAAAAGTATGTTCATTTCTATGCACTAAATACTCGGTTGGGCCTCCTTTTGCATGAATTACTGCATCAATGCAGTGTGGCATGGAGGCAATCAGTCTCTGGCACTGCTCAGGTGTAATGGAAACCCAGGTTGCTTTAATAATGTCCAAGTCATCTGCATTGTTGGGTCTGGTGTCTCTCATCTTCCTCATGACAATACCAGGATGGTATTCAGGTCAGGCAAGTTTGCTGGCCAATCAAGCACAGTAACACCATGGTCATTGAACCAGCTTTTGGTACATTTGGCACTGTGAGCAGGTGCCCAGTCCTGCTTGAATATAAAATTAGCATCTCCATAAAGCTAAAGGAAGCATGAAGTGCTCTTAAATTTCCTGGTAGATTGCTGCGTTGACTGTGGACTTGAGAAAACACAGTGGAGCAACACCAGCAGATGACATGGTAGCCCAAATCATCACTGACTGTGAAAACTTCACAATGGACTTCAAGCAAGATGGATTCTGTGCCTCTCTACTCTTCCTCCAGAATCGGGGACCTTGATTTCCAAATTAAATGCAAAATTTATTTTCATCTGAAAAGAGGACTTTGGTCCACTGTGTTTTCTGAAGTCCACAGTCCAACGTTAACACAGCCCAACATAAATTGTGCGCAAAGAAACAACTTTTAAGCTTGTGAAAGTAAGAGTTGTCATGAGAATGTGATGGACTTGTTATCCTTCTGAACTTCACTGGATCCCCAAAGTGGACTGTGATGTGATTGGTCCAGTTATTGTCAAGTTATTACAATTTGATGAATGTTTATGACAAATTCTGAAACTTTCTTGCATTGATGATTTGTGAACAACCAAACCACTTATATTTATAAACAGAGAAATTGGGTCAAATTATGGCATTTTAAGCATTTTTCTTTTAAGCTATATGTTGAGGTACAGATCAAGGTTTGCCTTTGTCTTGTTAGTGTAAATGCGTTTTTCGCTGTCTGATGTTTAGAGTCTTGCGAATGTAAATCTGAGCATATGTGAGATTTATGTCTAGGAAGTGTAGCCAGGGCCTTAGGCCGTACATGACTGAGGAGGTGACTGGTTTCCCGGCATGTTTGTGTTGTTTTCTATTGAAGGAAAGTGTCAACATGTTGCCCTGATGAATTGACTTGCTAATAGTTATTGTGTCAGAATGTTGAATGTTTGCATCAGATCTACATATCTGTGAAGCATCAGTAAATTCTGACACCAGTATGGAACAGAACTGCCAAACATATTTTAAAATATGATGCAAAAGTTGGGAATAAGACTGATCTCTTATTAAGATGTCTTTTAATTGGCTGTGCTTCGGCAGCTCATGCACTGGGCTGTTTCCAATGCCACAGGTTTTATTATCCTATACTGCATTATACAGTTTTGGCTCATACCTATGAGAGAAATTGCTTTTCCATACCTCCAAATATACAATCTCACCTCCTCTGTGCCAGACATCCTGCCTCTGTGGAACTCTCTGAAGGGTTGGAGATACGTTTTAATAAGCTTCCACAATCCAAAGGCTACGGCTGACAGATAATACTTTTCATTAAACGTTTTAATCGAATGTTTGCGAATGTGCTAGTACGGACATGTTAAAGGTAGAGTACGCAATCCGGTCAAGAAACATTTTTTGTCATGCTGGTTGTAAGTCTCTTTACATCCTGATCGAAATCAAAAAGTAGAGTGAAACATTGTTTTTTTATAATTGTATATCGTCTGTGAAAGGCGTAGGGTCAAAAAACGTTGGAGCAATTACTGTCTGAGGGCAATGTAATGTCATGTGTACATTTTCAGTCAGCATATTTTGCGTCCCACTGTGCACCGTTCACGCAGACATCATACGTCATCAGTGCGTTCATGTGCGATGTGCAGGCAGGCAGCGGGACAATGGCGACAGAGAGCAGGTACCTGGAGATGTTAGTTATTGTATAAATGTAATTCACTTTGTATTGTAATGTTTTCTCACTGGTGCATGTGACATGACTTCACTGGAACTGATCCAACAGCTGTTCTGTGTGCACGCATGTGTGTTTTGGAGGAGGAGTTGCTTTGGATGGTGATTCGCGCGAGGGAGGGATCATTTGATTGCACTGCTAGCAAGGAAACGTTAGCATTTTAAAAATGATCTACTCTGCCTTTTAAGTGTTCGATGTAGAATGATCCAGTTTCTAGTGTTGTTTATGGTGTAAACCAAGTGACCGAAACACACTGGAAAGCAATTCTTGTGGTTGTATACTGTATATATGTCTGTTTACTAAATACATGACAGTGACTTCAGTGACTCATCTGTTCACGCTGATGTTTGATTACTGTTTATAAGAACTGTAGGTGTCGTGTCTTTCAGTACATTCTTCAACCCTGCAAGAAGCTTCCAGTTGTGTTTTCCTTTATAGGAGACATATTCTGGAAAATTCACTTTTATAAGGTGTTTGAATACTAATATGTGTCAATAGTGTCTGTAAAAACCAGCCTATGATGGTAAAAATCCACTTGCTTCTTTTTATATAATCCACATAAACTAGAATTAGTCTCTTATTACATGCTGTTTCAGATTGTATTGCATTTGTTATTACTATTTGTGGAACCAATCTGACACACAACTAGATCTGTGAAACATTGTGATCTCTCACAAGATTGTGATCTCTCACAAGGATTGACAATTACACGTGCACACTTTCACACACTTGCTGGCCTCCATTAAGTTTGAAAGAAAGGCTTCTGATTAATTTGTGTGGTGAACTAGGTGAAACAAAAAAACATTACTGTTTATTGCTAAAGGTATGGAAAGGCGTAACATCACATTTACATTTTATGCATTTGGCAGATGCTTTTATCCAAAGCGACTTTCATTGCATTATACTATACATATGTTTCTGAGTATGAGCAATCCCTGGGATCGGACCCAAGGCATGTGATTTAGTCATACATGTTTGATTAATGAAGCTCATGTTGGGGTTAAGAGAGGTGTGCTGTACTGTTATGAGGGCATCCAAGGCAGGTTTTTCCAGCTGCTTTGTCAGAGCTGCTGTTCTCTTGTTTGTGGTTCCTGTCAGTTTAGCACGAGGAAAGTCAAGTTCAAACCAGGCAATTCATGCATTAGCTATGTCACACATGTTTACTGTGTACATAAAGTTACTGGTAAATAGTTTTCAGCATTCAGCATATATAAGTATTGATCTGGACTAAATTCGATTTTATTTATTATTTGACAGGACTGCCAAGATTTTATTAACATATAGTGCTCAATTCTGTTAGACCACCCCATGTAAGGTTTTTTCCACAGCTGCTCTAAACTAACAGTATTGGTGATTACCAAGGGCATTTACTATGTTTAATAAATATAACAAACCTATGTTTGTGTAAGATATTTTGTTACTGTAATATTTCTTATGCTAAAATATAAATATTTTTGTTATCCATGAATTTGACTGTTTTACAAGAAAGACAGAAAAAGAATAAAGCACTGTATAATTGTTTTTTTCAGATATCCAAGTATAGTTATTTACCTGCAGTCTTTAAAGGAACGGTTCACCCAACAATGTAATTTCTGTAATCATTTACTCACCCTCAACTTGTTCCAAATCTGTATAAATGTCCTTGTTCCAATGAACAGTGAGAAAGATATTTGGAAGAGTGCTTGTAACCAAAATGTTTTTTGCAATCACTGACTACCATAGTATTAAAAATGTCTTCTGTTGAACAAAGAAGATATTTTGAAGAATGTAGGAAAGCAATTCTGGGGCACTTCCAACATGAACTGTTTGGTTTCAAGCATTCTCTGTGTTCATCAGTATGTTATTTGCCTTATACGTCACAATAATAAGTGTTGTTAGTTTTTTTTTGACAGATTCCTAAAATATTTGTTGATTATGATAGGTGGTCTAATAAATTTGTCAACATTATCTATAAAAACAATTATCTAAATTGAACATTCAACAGGTTGAAAATTTATATTATTAACTATATAATAAACTGTATAAAACAAGGTGTAAATGGATCTATATAGGAGGATAATGTCCATTTGTCACAAAATAAATACAGATTGTGTCTTGTATCACCCTGAATTATTTTATTTTGTCATAACAGCTGGGTTGATGTACATTGTCTTGCCTATTACTTGCTGTTTGCCCGATGAGTAAATAATTGGACATAAAATATTGATTTGAAATATTGTATTAGCTCATTTGTAACCAATTCAAACCTGCCATGAGAAAAGCAGCAGAGTCATACATTCAATTTAAGTACTGTCAAAATGGATTTTATGTTTGAAAGACTCTCGGTTATGTCTTGCTGGAGTGTGTGTCCTGTTTAAATATACATTACACTATTTCACTCCTGAGACTTCAATCTTCTCAGCAAATTTCTTTTGAAAAGGAACTCAGCAACAGCAATCCTGCATCCCCGGCACACTTCTCAACGGGGTGTTTTATATTTATTTAGGAAGGACGTTTGCAAGGATGGTTACACCAACTAAAGTATCTGTATACTAGATGAGCATTAAGCGTTTGGTTTGCAGGAAAACAATCCTAATATAGATTTACCACCCCTCCGCATTTTTTTGTTTCGTTCGGTGCATGTGTTTATGTGTCTGTGTGTGGGTGAGGGTGATCTCTCCTGTCAGGGGTCGTTTTGTGAGGTTATGCATGAATGAATTTAAAGGGTTGACTAGACTGCCCATTGATATGGGCATAAAACATTAGCAGTGGAAAGATCTCTTTTCTTGCTCTCAAACCGCATAGCAAACAGGAGCAGGGTCCAGAATGAGCTTTGTTGCCACACCTGCCAAGTTTTTAAGCCATGTAACTTCAGCTAGAAGTTTTCTCTCACATTCATGTCTGACTGTCTCATATGTCTCTCTCCGCAGACCCCCAGCGCCTGGGCCGATGAATACGGACAGAAGAAGAGGGGCTGCCACAAACGCTCAGCCTCCTGCGGCAGCACTGACCAGCTTAAAGAGGTCAGGACGCTTTAAGGGTCTGATCTCCTCTCCTCCCCCGCACTTTGTTACATGCAGCGGTTGCAGGGCCGGGCTGGACCCCTAGATGTTTTTCATTTCCCCCTTGTGAGACTGTGGATGAGTAGACGGGGCCATGGGATGTTGGGTGGGGAGGCTGTGTCATTATCATGTTATTGGCAGGCTCTAGTGAACCAGAAGCAGTCTGGTGTCACCACTCATTACACCCTCCCTTCCTCCAACATGTGTGTGTGTTCACCCTTCATTGCCTGGTCACATCCTCTAGCAACTAGAGTTGTCTATTCAGCATTACTACCATATCATGTTTCTCCTCGCTTTGTTGTCATTCTTTGTAAGAGATCAAGATGGGCTGGTTGTCCACCACTGTTTTTTCGAGTTTTGTTTTAGCTGTCATATTTTTAGCTGTGATGCTGTAAAGATCCAGTGAAATGACTGCAGCTTTCCTTCCTGTTTGGGTGGAGCGCCTTAGCCTTTTTAAAAAAGGTCCATAGATTTAATGTTACAGCCATTAACTGTGATTTGATACTTGCTAACTAGTTGCAGGTGACATTAGGACAGGGACATAGTCAAATAGAGCTAAAAACCTTAAAAGTTCAGATGGGGTCGTCGCCTTCAAAATATAGCCTGTAATAAATTTGCATGGATGTTTTTTTGTTTTAAAAGGCGCTGTAATTCCTTCGTTGATATTATTTATTGATGCAAATGCAAAGCTAAACAAGACAGACACTGATCATGAAACGACAAGGAAAACCATATTAATATTTACACTTATTCATTATATGCGGTGGTGATCAGCAGGATGAGTAAATATCTTCCTCAGATGACGGTCACAAGCACTACAATCGCTCCATCTTTGTTGCAGGCTTTTTTAGGCTTTTTTGATTTTATCAGTCGGCATGGACTAAAGTAAAGCGTGTCAACATTATAAATGCTTGTTAACTGGCTTAGGAACTTTCACCAGAGTAAAATAGGTACATATGCTTGTTTTTCTAATCAAGAGCATGTAAAACAATATAAACAAGATCACACACTGTCAATATACGTTCTGTTCATTTTGTTTATATTTGCTGTTTTTTTATGATTTCACTTAGCTTAGATGTTTGTTTTTGTTTTTCAACGTCTCTTATTTTTTCAACATTAAAAAACCTGTATAAAGGATGTTATTTAAAGATAATTATAAGCTTGATGTGAAATTGCTACTAAATAAAAACGTAAAAAATTACACCTTTATTAACTTATTAAGATAATATATTTATTTGAATATAATTGTTTTTTAAATGCCCATCCTTAGTATCTTCAGTGTAGGGGTGAAGCTAAAGTTTCTGGTCCAAGCACTGCATTCGGTTGACCTAAATACACCTTGCACCAAAGTCAGTGAAGGATGTTATATAATACAGCCATGAGACACATACTACTCTTGCACATTATTCTGACCAACTAACATACTAAAGAGATTCCTTCAATGTGATTCTGTGAGAGCTTTGTTGAGAGTGACAGTTGGTGAGAAAGTCTGTCTCTGTGTTTCAGATTGTAAAGTTGAGGCAGCAGCTTCAGCGCAGTAAACACAGTAGCCATCACCATCGCAACAAGGACCGCAAATCACCCTTCAATGGCAACCACACTGCTATAAGCCAATCACAGGTGAGTTATTTCCAGCAGACGCAGATGGATGAGATACTGAGGTGTTGTGTTAACCGTTACCAAGAGAAGAAGAGTTTTGGGGTCAGTCTGTTGTTCATTGGTTGGATATTATCTTGGGGATGCAATGAAATGAAAACATTCAGAGCCAAACCCAATAATTCTGGAAACATTATTGCAGTACTACAAAAATAAGGTGTCTTGTAATGTTTAAATATTGTTTAGCATTTTTACAAATATAGTAAAGCTTTATAGATATACAAGCAATGCAATTATTTTGATAGATTTTATAGATTTTGATAATACAAGCACATATGTATGCTACAAAAACAGAAGGTATTACACACGAATCCTTTAGCAAATTTCCTCAAGTACAAGCTCAGAAATGTGCCATTTTGGTACTCAACTATTTCAGTTTGTTTTAGCTGTAGTACTTTTAAACCATACCTAGTTTATTTTGTATTTCTTTGGTTTTGAAGTCGTCTTCTCTCATGTTGCGAGCGTGTTTGTTTGTGATTAAGCATGGTGGCGCATGAAAGCGTGCGTACTTTGTGTGTGTACTTTACACACTGGTCCTAATTGGCAGGGCCAGGTGCAAGCTCGAAGGCTGATTCAGAGTGAAAGAGCTCTCTTCATAAAGACAGAAACAGTGAATAAATTACTGTGGCCTCTCACTCAGCCGTGTCTCCCTCTCGTTCGGTTTCACCCCTCCCTACCTCTCCCTTAGTCTTTTTCTCGCTGTCTCACTCTTTTTTTTTGTCTATGAAGTAGTTCAGCATGTGGCGAATGTGCCGCACGCCTGGTCTTTACTGTACTATAGCTGCCAGCCAGTCAATTAAAGACCACACTCTGTCTGGCCTGCTGGATGTGTGTTTCAGAGGCCTGTTGTGAGGCTGGGCATTTTTTTTCTAAAGTGCATGTGGCGGGCTCAAGCACCATCTGTCGTCTCACTGTATTCATCTTTTGTGTTTAATCCTCTAAACTGTACTCAGCCCCTCTGTTGCACAAAACACCAAACCATTCACGGCACGCCCGGACTGGACAAGAATACTGATTTGAGATCAACGCTGAACACCTTTAGATGTAACTTTACAGGTTCCTCGCTCACAGCTGACTGGTGTGCACTGTGAAAAATCTTTTTAGGCTGCTTTTATAGTGACAAAAGTCACTATACTGCTTCAAATTGCAGCTTTTGAGATTATATGTAGATAAACATTTCAAGCAGTAATGTGCTTAAATTTTGTCACGTGACTCACATTGCACAGTGTACAGATATAAACATTTACGGTTATTGGAATTAAATTACTTTGCATTTGGAATTCAATTACGTATCTGTCTTATGGCAGTCTGATTAAATAATTAGTAGAAAAATTGTAAAAACTGCAGTTTTAATGACTTGCTCTGGTCAGGGTCAGTTCAAGTGCATTGCATTGTGGGATACAGTGTTTTGTAAAACAGCCACGAAAAGCTATGCAGATCATTTAAATCTAGTCAAACTGTTTTAAAATGTTCTTGTATTTGTAAGTGTTTTTTGCATTTTGATGCAATATATACTTTGTTAGTAAAACTGTGTAAAAGTTTGTGGATTAGTCAAATGCTTTTATTAAAAGTGAATAGTGCATTCAAGGTACATTTTGTCAGTATTGCGTACAGGAAAGCTCACATTAATATACAGTAATGTTTAGGTTTTAAAACACCTAACTGTAAGGTGTGTATATGACATTTTTTGTATTACTTTTGTTGACAAAAATATAATTGTGCCATCATAGTACTTTTTCATTAAAAAAGATAAATACATATTTTTTTACTTTTAAATATGATAACTTCATGATATAATTCCTACAGATACAATTAGTTTTTTCCACAGTTTTGATGAGTTTATTTTTATTATAAAATGTGAGCAATAGGGTAAGAAATGGGTTTCAGAAGTTTTGAAGAGATGCACTGATGGTTAACAAAATTCTGAAGATTAAATTGATATTTCTTTACTTTCTAAATGTTATTAATTCATATAATGACTATTAATATTGAACATCAAACTGGTGAGGTTTGTGATTTTGCAGAGATGTGTGTGCTTGATTTCTCTCCCCACACTCCGCCTCAGTGAGAGTTTCACAGCGCCGCCTGACTATGAGAAAACATATGGAAGTGGTAATTTACCATTCCAAGAACCATGTGATCATTTTGCCTCAGACACAAATACACACTTGCATTTGTAAACCCGAACTCCTCCGGCAGATGTGATTGCACGGTTGTCTCGTTCGGCCTGAGAACTTAACTTTTAACTCTCTTCATAGCAGGCGTGGTGGTAGTTGGATTCGTCTTTTGGTGGTTTATTTATTCTGTGGGGTTTCTCTGCTGTGTATTAGCTGTAATTTGAAGCAGGTGAGATGGAGTTTTTAGCTACACAAGAGAAAGCAACAGGCTCTTGTGTATGCCCAGGCCTGGTGATTATAACAGGCCTGGATTTATTTGGATGTGAGGTGAGAGGTCATGTTTGTATGCCTCGGGCTTGAGTGCTTGTGATGTTTCTCGGCCGGGCTGTCAGGTTGAGTGCCTGTCGAGTGCATAGAAGGGGTGATGCGGATTAGAGATGGGACACCATGGACTAGTTGGCATAATGACTGATTAGTTAATAAAGTTAAATAGTTAGATTTTGTAATATGATGCAGACAGGCTCCTTTTGGCGTTGCATCATTTCTAAGATGTTACAAATTGTTTAGCTTTAAAGATGCTTGAGACCCATACGTTCAGTTTGACCTCATTTTCTCATATTATTTTTGATGGACTGTAGATCAAATCCTTACAATTACCTCAGCTGAACTTACCTGTATGTATTCGCTCTAGAGCTGTGCAAAATTATCGATACAGCTAACTATTGCGATAAATTTTTTCACGATAGTTTATCGATAGTCCAACCAATAGTATCGATACCTTAAATAAGTCATGTTTTGAATGGATTCAAAATGACGTTTCATTGCATAACCATTTTTTCCGTTCCTGTTGATGTCGCTGTGATTCGCTGTCATACGGACAATGTCTCAAAAGTAAGCGGGTGCGAGAAAGCAAATGGCGTAAAGTAGATTCATTCATATAATATCACCAACAAGCTTCCGTATATCTTAGCTCGTGCAAAGAAAATAACAGAGTCGGTGGTGTATTTTATTTGTAAGGATTTGCGACAGTGTGGTTGAAAACCCCGGCTTCGGGCATATGGTGAACACTAGCTGTGTTATGTGATTCCGATTCGCAGGCACATAACGGACGTAGAAATACCCGGGATTTATGAAGATGTAAAAAAATCCCTTAGCTCGGTAGAGCGAGTGACCCTGACTTGCAATGCATCGTATGTTAGGATTACATCACAACCACAGACACGTGCAATGCATGAGACGAGCCATACTGGCATAAACATTGCGGAGTTACTGAAAACTGCACTGGTGGAGTGGGATATAAAAGAGAGTCATACTGACAATTTCAGTTTTATGAATACATTTTAATGTACTTTGTTTTTTATTAACAACATACTGAAAAAAATACGTTTTTTGTGGCATTTGCATTTAAATGTTTAATGACTAAATATGCACTTTAAACATTATATGTTCGCAGTTCAGTAACACTGTGTAAGCAAGATGACAAATACCTCTTATAAATAGCTTTGTTAATAAAATTGAATGGAATCTTTTGTGTCTGCAGAGTTATCACTATAATGTGATGAACATACCAGAATACCATAGATCGTACACACCAACATGTATTTTTAGCTCACTCTTAATTTGTATTTATTTAAAACAAATTATTTCAATATGTCGAACGTTTGTATCGTATCGAATGTATTGTGATATATTGTATCGGGACCCATCTATCGTGATATGTATCGTATCGTGTGGCCCTTGCCAATACACAGCCCTAATTCGCTCTGTGTGTGTGTGTGTGTGTGTTTGGTAACACTCATTGGTAAATCTCAGATATAGAATAACCACAAAGTTTATCATACACTTTCATTTTTCTCTCACTCACTGTCATCTACATCCGTGCACAGGGGGGTGGCCCGGTGGCTAGGGCCACTACCTCTCTGCCCTCAATCTCTAAGGTGCCCCTCTCAACCCCACCCCCACCTCCTGGCATCAATTTAAGATTCCTGCTAAAATACGTCCCGCTAAACATCATCTGATTCCACTTTTCTGCTCCACGTTTTCTCGCTCGCTCCCCAGGCCCAGTGTCAATCACAGACAGTCTCTGTGCGCATACGTGTGTGAAGACGACAGTTTCAGAAGTTCATTTTATGTTTTGGTCCTGGTTTTCTATTATGGGTGCTAACTGCTAACAACTTGTACAAAATATCCATGTTCTCATAAGAAAATGAGAATTCTTGTCAAATCAAACTTGTTGAATGGCTTGTTGACAGTTTGTCACACTGTAACTGCTATGCTGTATATTTCACATTATATATTTTCTTAGTTGAAACCAGTAATCTGTAACATATATCATATGAATAAACATTTATTAAGACCAAACTGATTGGAGCCCAGATAGCAGGAGAGCATGTGAAAACCATTGAATCATATGTAAATGTTAATGCTTCACTATTTCCTATAGCTCAGTGGTTAGAGCATGGCACTAGCAACCCCAAAATCATGGGTTCGATTGGGATTACTCATGCTCCGAGACAAATTTATAATCTAATGCAGAGGTGGAAAAAGTACAAAAATATGAAACTCAAATACAAGTACTACTACTTTGATGAAATTGTACTTGAGAACAAGTAAAATTTCCAGTCAAAAAAATGTACTCAAGTAAAAGTAAAAAGTAGCTTGTTTAATATGTACTCAAAGTAAAAGTTACTTTTTAAAAGCGTGAGGGAGACCTTTCCTGTTTTGTGCAACATCAACAATAGTCATCAGTGACTAATTTTATATCTTAAAACGGGTTACAAGTGCACTGCAACAACTACATTATTTTTTGCAGAAATATCACATAATCATATAGCAGAAATATTAACTAAACAATTATTAAAACAATATACATTTTCTTCAGAAGCAAAATTAAGCCTAAAATATTTTAAGCCTTATTGTATTAATACATTATAAAAGGTTCACACTCCTAAGTTTCAGTATTGAAACCAGATATAAATCGTTCCCCACAGGGTTTCACTTTTGTACATAATTTACATGTATGCATTTGGCAGACGCTTCTTAAGCGACTTGCATTGCATTATTCTATTCATTTGTAACTGAGTATGTGCAATCCCTGGGATCGAACCCCTGACCTTGGCGTTGCTAGCACCATGCTCTAACAACAGGAGCTACAGAAAAGCATCCAGGAAAAGAGTGAGAGAAATGTGATGATTGACAGTTGTGATCGCAGTGAGCAAGAAACATGAATCCCAAGAGTTTAATCCATTTGATATGTCTCTGCTGTTTTGGCCAACGACTGGTTAAGTGAGGCCATTTTAACTAAAATACAGACATAGACGCTGTGTTTTGTTTATGTTCAGTGCTTCACAGCGCGCTCTTTCAGTGTTGCCATGTTCACACATTTTTAAGAGATTTGCATTTGTTGTTTAGTCTTTTCTTATGAAGCTGCAGATATTTGGGCTTGTCATTGGTCATTTTTATGGCAGTGCTGATGAGGCTTTTCAAAACACTTTCTTGCACCGCGCTTACAGAAGAGAGAGAGATATGATGCACGTTTAAATATGTCATTATAGCAGAAGTTGCTCAGTTCGGTTCCATACACACTGCGAAAATGTGGTATAGATAGTGAGCCATGCGTCTACAAAACGGGATTAAACGCGTAAAATATAGCATTGCCCCAATGTCGTTTTGGCTTTTACTAAACTGTCCAAACTTCTTATTAGTTACCAATGCAACTAAGGGTACGAGCATTATTTAAACAAATATTTTTTATCTAACCTCTAAATTCTTGCAAATAAGGATTTTTTTAAAATGCTAGTTTGCACAGCGTCCATACTCTGTCTTGATGCTGAAATGGTTGCTGAAATATGACCAGGGGTTTACTTCGTTGTCTTCAGCATTTAGAGTTTGATGGGGTTTCACCTTTAGGACAGGTGCACTAAGACTGAAGTCTTACCGATCACTCTTCTGGTATTGGCGCAAACTCATACTCGTGCACATCATTCACTGGTGTGATTTCTGGTCGTGTTTTTTTCCCTGCAATGTTTTCTTTTTTTTACTGTGATTTGAAATATAACGATGTAAATACATCACACAAATAATACTTGAGTAAAATTACAGATTTTAAAAGCTACTCAAAAAACTACAAGTACTTGCTTAATACAGTAACGCAACCTGCTTAATACAGTAACGCAAGTAAATGTAATTTCTTACTTTCCACCTCTGGTACAATGCAAAATAAGTCACGTTGGATAAAAGCGTCTGCCAAGTGAATAAATGTAAATATAACTTTTGCACCCGCAAATAATGTCAAAATTCAACAAATCACCAATATTGTGAAAATGCTGTAATGCCTACTATAAATGTTTTAAACATTGTTAACATAATACAACATACAATATAGATTGACATATTTATTGAGTGCTAAAGTGTGATAAGTAGAAAGACATTTCTAAGAGCGTGTGCTATCTTCTCCTGCCCATTTTTTTGGTTTCAGCCACTGCCCCTCACAAATGATCACAAATCAGACTGACAAAGTTGTTTCATAGGAATGTAAAATGTTACCACATTAAACAGAATCCCATCCCTAACTTTAAAACTTCAAAATACATTTTGGTTTACAGACTAATGTTCATAACATACTTCTTAGCCATGCTAGGTGTATTAGCATTAGTAATAATAAAATAAAATAAATAAATCCAATAACAGAGCATACAATAACTTGTCGTACCATAGGTATATGATCTGAAAACGGTTTGTTTACTTTTTAGTTCACGTATATTAGCAGAATGTTAAGTCCCTTAAGATATTTGGAGTTTGATGTTTATGTGTTATGCATTGCAGGTGATAACAAATCCTAACTGTGCATCTTAACACACAGTCTATGAACGAGGATAAATAATAAGCAGTTTTTGGTTTCTCAGTTTGACTGCTCATATGTTTATGTGAGCATGTCTTTCCCTGCATTCTTGCCGTTCTCTCTGTTTGGAGACCACAGCGCCTGCTAGTGTCAGAAATTAGATGTGCAGAGGCAGTGTTTGGTTTGTTCCATCCCTGGAGCATTCAAAGGAAATGATGAAGCATTCTACTCTGTTTAGCTTTAGTCTGATCAAATTTCAGTCTTTTATTTAGGAATGAGTTAGACACCATGTCAAGAAATATACTGGCTATAACACAACTTTAAACAAAATGGTCATTGAATTGTGCGTATGCAATACTCTACGCACATTTAAGAATAAAATGTATGCAGTGTTGTATACATGAGACCCCTGGACTGTGACTGTACAGTATATCATTTTGGGCCTCTAGCCGGTTGTTGTCCGCGGGTGGGATGTAGAAAATATTTGCTAATTTTTTTGAGGGTACAGAGAGGTTTTGATTTATTCATTGGCAGGACTTCAGATAGTTTAGCTTTTCTGGTGATTTATGACTAACCTTGTATCCAAACCGTGACCACAACAATGGAGGGCTGTCAGATTATGTTTGATCTCTTGTGAGGGACACCCTAGAATTTAGGGTGTGCTGTGAATCCAGGGAGACTTGTATGTATTCATGAGTCATTTGTACTTGAGTTGCGTGAGGCTTTGGAGGGGTCATGCCTTTGAGTCTCTGCACAAACCTTTAGTTAAGCACTGGTCAACAACTACAGCCCCATGAATCTCTTGTTTTTATAAAGACCACATTGGTCAGAGACAGGCTGATGTGAAAGTGCTCAGTATAGCTATCAAGGCCTGGAGACCTTTCAAAGAGATTCTTCTGTCTAACCTCTTGTTTTAAAAGCAGACTGTGGTAACCAATACAAACCTCCATAAGAGTACAGAAAGACTTTTACATGCTGTCAGGTAGACTTTCAGTAACCTTTTTTACCAAGAATTCACTGGCCATGGACACAGTTTCTCGTAATTATAGAGTTAAAAAACTAATTGTTGTTCTTTTATAACCCACAGATGTCACATTCCCGCAAATGAAGTTCTGTTTTATTGCGTTCGTGTTCACCCCTGTAATTCTAGTCTTTTTATTTTACTTTAGGAATGCAGGAGTCACAAAAACAAATGCTGAAGTTTAGCCGCTCTGCTGTCTGCTCCCCACATAGTCAACATCCTGGTCTATGTTCACATTGACTGCGTTCACGCTGTCGGTCCAAATCAGACTTTTGTGCATATCCGATTGGAATAGTTTGAAATAGTCACGATGGATTACACTGAACTTTTAATTTATTTTATAAATGAATTCTCATGTACAGGTTTGAGTCTGGTAAGCTTTGACTTTTGATTCTCTATCAGACACCTTTTCCACTTGTTTTGGTTAATGTGGACATGTGAAAGCCTGCCATCTGTGGTGGAGCAGTTGGAATGGGTTTGTTAACTCTACAGTCTCTATGGATCCCACTAAGTGCTGATCCATGTTTCCTCTGTCTGAAGATGACAGCAATCAGTGTGGAATGATGCTGCTGTTGGTGTGGGAATGACCCGAGGATCTAAACGCACCACGTGTCGGTTAGGTCATATATTACTCCTGTGAATGTCACAGCACGCCCCTGGAAATCTGATAAGTAAACAAATATTTGTCTCCTAGCAACCGCACACTATGTAGTTGCTAGGAAATGGACCAGATCACTTAACTGTGCATTGAGACCTCTCGGATCAGAACGTTTCACTCAGTTGTTTTGTATTCTGTATGCTTTGATGAGCCTATAAACAACCAAACCACCTAGGAGAAATGAGTTTTATGTTAAACGGTATGATGTTCGTTACGCACACATGCACGTTAAGGTCAGTGAGGAGAGGGATGGAGTGCGTGTGAGTTTATAGCCCGGGCCGCTCTATTTACATGCTAATGAAGCAGATCTGGCGTGCTTCAAGCAAGGGCCACTGCAGGGTCACACAACACTGCTTATGCCCTTACATTGTTCCCTCATAGGAGGAAGGCACGAGGGGGACAGCGGTGGTTGACGTTTTAAGAAAGAGGGTAGAATTTAGAAATGCAGAGGAATGATCAGAACATTTTTAAATTATAAAGAGACACCAGAAGCCAGGGGACAGGCTAAAGAGGACTTGTTCTCAGGATGACAGGAAGTGAGCTTTCAGAAAAGATTACACATTTGTTCAGTTTGTATCTAACGCCACCAAAGCATAGACTCCATGTTTTACATGCATACTGATTTAACACAGTAAGCGTGTGTTTTGCATGAGTGTGATTGTTGCCCATTAGCCTATCTCACTGTATGTCCTGGTGTGATCATGAGCAATGCTGCAGCCAAGTGCCCTAGCACACAAGTCCTCTGTGTGTGTTGTGGTCTGATAACACATAGCCCTTGTTAGTTTTACATTCAAACTGAGATTTCTGCTGACACTGTGAGAATATATATGTGAGGCTTGATTCAGCTGCTGAGAGATGCTGTTGCTGCGCACATACTGAAGAGCAATCGCTGTTATTTACTTAACAGAGATCAGATAGGGCTAATTTCAAGTCATATCTCTATCTGATGTTATACACACACACCAACAAACGTATACTCCATTACTATTTAGTTATTTTGGCTGATTATCACCGTAACAAACAAAGATCGTTCCTTTAAATGATAGTTCACCCAAAAATAAATAAATTATGTTATTATTTACTAAATTACTCTTGTCATTTCAAACCTGTATGACTTTCTTCTGCAAATACCCAAATACTAAGTCATACATCGACAAGCAAAAAGGAGAAAGGATTCAGGCTGTTTGTTTCAAGATATACCTACAAATAATAAAAATAGAAAAACTTTTGCAATTATTTGAGGCTTGATCACAGAGGCACAATGCTCCAATGTAGTGCTGTCAGTTCGTTGGGAGGTCCAAACTTCAGGGGGCAGGGCGGGGGGAAAGTCCTAGGGGAAACAGTAACTCGGAACCCAGACTAGACCAGGGCAACAGACAGAGGTGGGGTGACAGAGCAGGAAGGGCTAGCCATGACTGGGGCTGACATGAATGCCGAATGGACCGGTGCTTCCGTGAGAGCTGGCTGGACGGGACTGGATGCCGGCTGGGTGTCAGCGACCCCTTCATGCATTTCTTCTTCTTAGGGCAGGCTCCAGGATTTATAATCCTGCCTCCGAGGAGGTAGCTAAGAGAAGTGCTGGCACAGGGGTAGCGAGTGAGGGGTCGACAGACTCGTAGGTGGACTTTGTGGATATCCTCCTGATCCGCTTTCCCCACAGTCTGAGTGCAGCATGTTGCCACACAGGGTGCAGTTATCCAGAATGGGAGGCAGCCAGGAACGTGAAGGGTCAGAAGGGGCCCTGGAGTCCTCCCTCTTGGTCGGGCTGAGGTCGTTCACCAGCTCCTGGAATGAAGCACAGATCATCCTTTTCCGCTCCGCTAGGGGAGGAGCAGGGCCGAGGCCTGCAATGAAGTAGACGTTCATCAAGATCTAGGGAAAAATACCCCTCCTAGTCGCAGAGGCCCGGGCATACTTCCCAAAGGGCCGATCGCCCTGGGGGGAAACAGGCCTCACCCTTCAGGACCATGGCAGAAGTTGACTGACACCGATGCTAGCAGGTGACGAGGTGCTGTCTGCTGGGTTCATAACAGCCTTGTTCACTCTGTCAGGGTATCGGAAAGAGATCCCAAATCCAGACAGCGATGTAGCAAACAAGAAAACTTTAACAGCAAACAACCCACGATGGGGAAAAACTAATCACCACTGCAAACTTCCCACGAGGGATCAAACACACAAGGGCATGTGCTTCCACACAGAGCAATTTGAATTCGTTTATAACATGTATTTCACCCAAGTATCAAACACAATGTTTCAAGAAAGTGAAAATGCCCAAGAGGAGCTAAAAAAATAAAGCTTAATAAAAAACCTTTTCTGCCTGGTACATATATTTTATTGTTATTGGAATAGGGATGATGGGAACATGTTCCAAGCCTGAGTCAAACCAGCCTTTGTAATATGAGCACCATAGCTCAACATGTTAGAACAAATACAAAAAACACAGTTTAACACCTGTGACTCATTTAAAAAAGAACACATTCACCAAATAATGACACACATATTCTTTCCTGTTCCAGGCTCCTATTCCAAAGAGTGTTCTGATCTCAATTCCCATCTCTAAGTCTTCCGTTTCACGTTTCCGGAACAGCGTGGAAGGGCTAAATCAGGAGATTGAACGCATCATTATCCGAGACACAAGCAACAGAGAGGAGCTGTTTATTGTAAGGGATTACAATGTGATTCAGATGGAGGTTTTCTCCAATGCAGTGTGTTGTACAACTTTGGGTCATCAGAGAAACAAAGTAACACAATATAAACCATAAGTGTCTAAATACTTGGATTACAACATATCCAAATAAATGGCTGTAAAATACACATGGGTTTTAAGTGTTTTCAGACTAATATCTTACTTAAAGGGACAGTTCACCCAAAAATGTAAATTCTGTCATCATTTACTCTAAATCTGTGTATTTTTTTGTTCTAATGAACACAGAGAAAGATATTTGAAAGAATGCTTGAAACAAACAGTGGCCACCATTGACTACCTTAGTAGGAGAATTTACAATTGTAGTTAAAAGTGCCCCAGAACTGTTAGCTTTTCTACATTCTTCAAAATATATTTTGAGTTCAACAGAACAAAGACATTTTATAAAGCAATTTTTTCTCCATGGTATGTCCAAATACTGAAACACTGTGTCTACCGATCAAAACAATAATCTATATAACTCCTCGACCCCATTCTCTTACTCCAGCCTCAGGAGGCCCCGGATGGGCACAGGGCCCCTCCTCCCATCTTCCAGCGCAGCGCTAGCTCCCGCAGCATTGACACCCAGACGCCCCTGGACACAGCGGCGGGCAGTAACCACAGCAACAGCAGCAGCCGTTCTCAGTCCATCTCACCCACGTTCCTGAATATTCCCAGCGAGCCCTGCAGCGATAGTCCCTCTCCCAACGAGGACGAAGCATTGACTGATGGCCATGAGAAAGGTACAGTGTAGACACAGGACAAACCACAAGCGAACACACTCAGGGCTGAACCAGCCTGATCTCACAGGTATTTGTAACTACTTTATGAGGTGGCTAATTTTTGCGAGGTGAATCGTATAAAAAGGTATGATTAGTAGAAAAAGTAAATTCCCTTAAACTTCACTCAAAGGCCGAGGAATGTGCAGAACTTGTTTAATAATGGGGGTTTCAATACTGTGGAAATCTGATTGACAGACAAGATTGCACTCCACTTAATACACATATATCATCATTTTTGTCTTTTACCGCATCCACAGATCTCGCCCCTGGCTCACCTCAGCTCAAGTACGCCTCCTCCCCAAAGCCAAACAACAGCTACATGTTCAAACGTGAGCCACCTGAGGGCTGTGAGCGAGTTAAGGTCTTCACAGAAGAAACACAGTAAGTGCTGGAGTTTCTCCTAATCCACTATTTTATCTGCTCTGTCTTTGCATTCTGTTCTTCAGCGTCACGTTCTGCTCCGCAGAGCCTTGAAATGATGATAGCGTGACTTCAATGTTGAGTATGTGCCTTCAGTTGTCTCTTATCTCTCCTTTATTTTCATCTGCTCAGGGCCAGGCCTGCGCAGGAGATCCCTCAGTTCTTATGCCCAGATAGGAACAAGGTCAATTTCATCCCCAAGAGTGGCTCTGCGTTCTGCGTGGTCAGTATTGCCAAACCACCAATGCCCACACAGGAGCTTAACAACCTCAAGAATCAAAGCAACAGTCGTCTTGTGCCGGAACCCGAGCAGAGAGCATCTTGGAGAACCTGCCTGCCTTCCCAGCAACCCTCAGGCTCCTCCTCCTGTCTGTCAGAGTTAGACACACCCCCTCAACAAGCGTCCTAGCGACTGTTCACAAACTCTGCATGGCTCATTTTAATAATCAAAAGTGGTCGACACTTAGAGGACAAAGTGATTGTGAATGACGTCTGCTTGTGTTTGATCAGGTTTGTGCTTGTTCCCAGAGTAAGAAGGCAGTTTTGGGGTTAGGTTTTTGATAAACATATATTTGTGATGAATATATTAGTTTTGTATTATTCCTCTACCATTCATATGACTGAGAATGTGTCACTATGAAATCACTATGAACGCACACTCGTACAATCTGATCTACATGAGCTTCCTCAGTTTTTCAGGAGCTGCATGGAGCAGATTTTTGTGAGATATTGATGTATATTTTATAATAGTTTGCAGTGGATCTCTTTTGTGTGAAATGATTTCTATATATTAAGAGGACCAGCACATCATCTAATACAAATGATGCTTTTTTAAGGGGCTGTTCATACAAAAAAATTATTTGGTCATTGTTTACTCACACTCGTGTCATTCCAAACCAGTCTGACTTAATTTTTGCAGAATTCCCAAAAACGTATTTGAAGTATCGGTTACACTTTTCTATCCAATTACAGTTAATGGTGACTGGGTCTTTCCAACTTCAGAAGCACCATGAAAGTATCAAAATATCTCTATAAATTGTCCATTATGTCATCATGTATTCTGAATTATACAATAACTTAAAGTGAGCTTTATTTACTGAAAATCTTGACATCTGACAAGATATCTAAACTAATACAGTTAAAAAGTTGAATTCACTGCTCCAGTCATCTCACTGGAGAGAAAGATTTTCAGTAAACAGCAAGTTAAAATAAGCTCTTTCTCTTACTCAAAGCTGTCATATGACTTAAGATAACTTGAAATATAGTATTTAAATCATAGTCACAATTTATATGATACTTTAATTGTGCTTTACATTCTTTGTGAAGCTTGAGGGCTCCAGTCCCCATTCATTTTAATTTAAAATAGAGACCAGAACATTCTGCAAAACAAAAATAAGTAGTGCGGATTTGAAATAACATGAAAGTGAATACATGATGTTAAATTGTTTCTTTAAGCATTTGGAATAGAGGCAGAGAGACCTGGTTAAATGAGTCCAGGTTGATGAAGGTATTTTCTGATGAAATAGCAGGCCGTCTTTTCTGTTCAGTCCAGAACAAATCCTTAAGGGAACAGTAAGGACCAGTTGTCAGCCTTTTCTTCTCTTCCTGTCTCGCTTGTTCATAAGAGACAGAAGGGTGCTGAATATGAGAACAGAGAGTGAGATCTGTGCTTCTGACACTGTGAGAGAGCATCACCATTAGAACTGCCATTCCACTACAGGACAAGCACCCTGTAAACCTGATTCTATTGTTAGCATAGCTATAAAATGCATTTCAAATGCTTGCGGATCCGAACTTTATACCCAACAAGGAACAAAGTGTGTGAGAGGAGAACAGATGAGATGTTTTCTCACCTCTCTCAATGATTAAGCCGATTTAGCTGGAAGAATGTTTGAAAGGAGGGCATAGCAAATAAAAAGCACACGACAAAAAAAAACTGAAAAAAATGTGCAGGGACATTAGCGACTTGAGATATGTATCCAAACATTTATGTAATGTTGCCTATGATATCCAGTTAAATAGTTTACAAAGACAGCACAAAATGGTCATGTATGAATGATGGTGCATTGCATTCTGGGGAATGTGCCTCCATCTTTGTTAGAAATAAATAAATTAAAGTAGGACCAGTGTTCTTTGAAGCCAAAATATCATCAAACATGACTTGGCTGCTTTATTTCTGTTACGTATCGGACTTCTTCCAACACTACATACCTGTACAGTCCTGTTTTTTAAATTCATAATTTGAACGTGATAACAGGCTGCCATTTTATGTGACTCACACAAGTGCTTTAGTAGACTAGCCAAAGATAACTTCCTATGGCTCTTAAATATAAAGGACAGAATAAGTTGATTAAATGTAACATGAACTAGTCTAATGCCGTGTCAATAAAGTAAATAATAAATGTAGGCATTGTAGCTCAAAACTTAAGTTCTGGTGGATTTCACACCAGCCGCTTGGCTTGAGACCATCTCTCAGTGCCTCCATTTACGTATGTGCTTTGTATGCGGGGTGGAGTTCCTCACAGTTGTTTTGTTTGGAGGAATTTCCTCCTGAAGTTCCTGTTTTTTTTATCTAAAGTTCTAGGTTAAGGTTTCTTTTCAGCAACATGAACCTGGCATATTTTAGCACTTTTACCAGCGCTATGTTTAAACTATAATAAGCTCCTGGCCTGTGATTACTAGCGTAGATCAGTACTCAGGAATGTAAAAGCAGCAATCTCCTCTGGCAACCACACAAGAATTCAAATGTTTCTCGCTTGAATACAAATTGATGTTTTATCAACCGCTTTGTATATCTTCTTAGGATATGTTTTGAAGTAGAGAACTTTCTCGCCATAGGTCCAGTATATTAATACACTTTCAAATGGATAGTGGCCTTAAATTGATCTTTCTACATAGTGTGACATGTAGTCAGAGGCAAAGTTACATGGCGGTGCAGCTGACAGATATTAACAATCCACACAGACAGTTTTATTAACATTGGGACAGTGATGTATGATGTTTGTCTCATTACAAACACCACTTGTGGCCGTATGATAGTCAACGGAATAAAGTTGCACTCGCACTAAATGACTGAGAGTGTTATTTCAAGCCTTGCGGATTGGTTTTTTATTGATATGTGTTATGCAAAGAAAATATATATTTTCTTATACATGTTTGAAATATGTATTATTCAATAAATTGTTATATATTAACAATGTGTTATTCTATACAAGATATTCCCTTTTTCATATATAGACTATTTCAAGGCAACAACATAAACTGTATGTGGCCTAAACGTAACTTTCCGGTAGACCTCCACAAAGAATCAATAACTGTTAAGTAGTGTTAATGTAATTGAATACAATAAAATAATAATATAAGTTAAAAATAAAATAAATTATTTTAGGAAGTTAGCTTCAGGCCAGGAATGTGCATCCGATGAAACTGTCTATTGAAAAATATAAGCACTTGGCTAACATTGTGCGATATATTTTCCATTATATCCTCATATATTGGATGTAAAGTGTCAGCTACTTTGTGCTTATATCAAAAACAGCCCAAGTCTGAGAGCATCAATGGAAAAGTGTTTCACTTCGCATTAAGAACAATTTAACAAAAAAAGTTATGTGCTGGCAAAAATGGGATCAGCGCACAGACACCAACTTGCGGTCAATGCATGGTAAAGAGGCATGTCTTCACCTGACTGACACAAACAATAAAATTAAAACATTAGGCTACATAAAAATTAAAAGAAAATAATTTCATCTACTAATATAATTTAGTGTAATATTACACTACCGGCCAATGGTTTGGGATCCCTTGACAAAAATGTTTCTCATGCCCTTAAAAATCTTTTTATCTGAAGGTGTATGTTTCAATGTTTGAAATTACTTGTGTGGACAAAAATATAATTATGTCAACATAATATTTTATGTCAACATAAACATTTACATTCTACATTTTTATAAAAATAAATTATGGATCACATGGACAAAATAATGAAAAGAAAGCTGCCAATAAGAGTCCAGCATAGATAGAAATTCCTTTAATGCTGTTTAAAAAGCGTCCCAGGTTGATACACCAAGAAGCTGGGTTATAAATGCAAAGAGAACGATTTTGCTAATTCTAGTTTATGATAAAATAGAATGTAGAGTTCATTTATTTTAAATGCTTTAGTCACAACATACAGTAATTCCCATAGCCAAGCTGTATCATCCCATGGTTTTGATGAGTTTACTACTATTATATAATGTGAAAAATATATAAATAAAGAAGCCTGGATTTTACACACTGTGTTACACACACAGTATTAGTTCATGCAAACCAGAGCTGAAGTATATGTGGTCACAGCTGCTCATAATAACGCATCTATTTACAATCACAATAAAAAGGAGTCCGATATTAAAACACCCTATTTCTCAATTTAGATCTCAAACTGATGTCCCACCACAATTACAGGCCAGCTGCTTCATGAACCTTTTGTGAAGTTATTAAATGAATTCTAGTGAAGCCATCAGTAATATCATACGGGTGCTGTTGTTCCAGCGAGCTGTTGTGTGTGCAAGTGTAGCTGAAAGGTGTTTGATATGGTTCAGTCATGCAAGCACTTCAGCCAGTGTCCAGTAGGCCTAGTCCACTGACACCCCCACCTTTGCTTTTTGTCTGTGCTTTTGTGAATGTAGGGGCAAAAATGTTCACACGGAGGGTAGTCAAAACAGGGTTTTTTCCCCATGACTCCCTACCCCCACCTCATCCATTGCTGAAGACATTACACAGCGGTATTTCAGAACAGTCCTGGGCCTCAAAGCAGACATATGTCACGCAATATCCTTCAGCATTTTGTCTAATAAGGGACTAAGAAAAGTTGTAACGTAACAGAATTTCATGTTAAAAAAAACTCTCTCTCGCTATAGGAATGCTGGGGAGTGTATCAAGCACAGAAATACAATATCATATGTCAGACTCGTTTTTTGACAAGTTGACCATGAGAAGCCAGCACACTTAATATTGTGAAGAAATCAGAATGCACGAAACACTGTGGCACCACCCCTTTAAAACTAAAATAAGTCCTTAGAGAAACCTTTTTTTCTGAACAATATGACATGAAAGTGTTTAGCCTAGGGGGAGCAAATTGATCAATCAAACTATGAAACACCACTTATTTTTAATATGCATTGTATGTTAAGGCATTTGTCAATTCTTAGTGGCAGATCTCTTACAAAAGAACCTTTACACACCAAATTGTTTTCTCTGCTCTCTATTCACTGTTTATTTCTTGAAATGGGCCTTTTGATGTGCTCCATCAAAACCATTGTGAGACTCTAAGCCCAAGTGTGAACATGCGTCTGACAGAGTCGAGCTCGGTCCCATCTGATCTGAGGCCCTGGGGCAACTCATAATATATTCTCTCACACTGTGGGGAAAAAACAAGGGTAGACTCCCAGACAGATTCCTTGCGTTTCTCTATGTAGTGAGCATGCTAGACTTATTGTTACAAGCTCAGCTCTTTAAAAATGTCTTACATGAATTAAAATAAAGGTAAATGTTTATAGTTAAAACATCAGTATTCATCGGGTTTTGTTTGTTAAGAGGTAACATAGTGCCACTTGTCGGTAGAAGTATGTATAGCACATATGGTATAAATGTAAGACATTTTTCGCAAAGGCATTCAACAGACATTAAGGTATTTTATATAAATGTAGGCATTAACATTTTTAAATTTAAAAAAAAAAAATTAAGTTTTAAAACGTATATGATTGTATTAGAAAAACAATGTAGTTTCGGTGCTGCAACCGATACTCACGTTTTTACAATTAAAAACACGTTTGCGTTAAGTACATGTATTCTTTGTATTTCAATTAGCCTAAAATAATACAAATACACTGTAATATAGGTTTATATGAAGGGCAGCATGTCACACAATATCAACTTCCCAAAAGTATTTCATGTAAGTAATTAGCTTATCGTAATCTATCCATACTACCATGGACTGGAACATTTTTGTAAGGATAACGTTAACAGCATTTTCTTACAAGTATACCGTGACTATGACGACAAATAATGCATCCGGTTTAATGGAATACATACGGATAAAATACAGAATAAAACGTTACATAGTTTACAACCCTTCATACAAAGAATATTAAGATGAAAAATTAAATGTCTAAAGCAAAACTGCATGGAAGCAATGCCACTTATTTTGCCAATTATTCCCTTTCTGTAAAAAAGAAATAAGAAAATAAATATTATAAAAAAGAACAGTGCAAAGCAGTTTAACAGCTGTAAACAAAAAGAACGTGGTGTGATTCTTACGGAAGCCGCGAAGCTACAAAAACATGCGGATGACGCGCAGGTTTCCGCGTTTGTCGACGTGAGGAATCCTGAACGAAGACGAGGTTGAGTAGACTCGTTTTCATTTTAACCTCCTTCCTGGATATAAAGAGCGGACTCCACTGAGTCCCGTGTGTCGGTATATGTAGTCAGACGGACAGATTCATAATGAGGTTGCAGATGTAGTCTTTCGCTTGTCTGGCAATGTTCTGTCATTTAACGTTAGCCAGCGGCAATCCAACATGGCGTTTATTCTTAAAATAACATTAATTTATCACGTCCGTGTAACTAAGCGAACTCTGAATTCTGCCCAAAAAAGAAACAAAAGTTTTTTAACAAACTATCTTCTGAAATTAGTTATAATTCAAGGTGAAATGTTGTAAGATTTGCCATTGATGCTTTGCCATAGATTACCATTGATGCTTTGCCATAGATTACCGTTGATGCTTTGTTCAATTTCAAACTGTACATTAAAAAGATGGAGATGATTATTTAAAAAAACATCTAATTGTACATAAAATGTGATAACCTTCACACCCAACATTTTTAAACTGTATAAAATATAACCCACATTTTAATTCATACACCCCATATGATCTCCGTCTTTCTGTCATGAAATAAACCGGTGTATATCTGTTAGATGGAGGAGGAGGTGGAGGAGGAGCTTCAGTCCGATGAGAGAGAGGACAGGACTGTAGAAACTAAAATTCAGCCGGTAAGACAAGATATTTCATCATTCTCAACCTATCGAAAAAGTCCTGGGCATATTTTTTCCATTTTTAAAAAGCGACAAATAATTAAATATACAATAAAGTGTATTTTGTATAAAGTAATTTATAAAAATGATTGTATGTACAATTAAAGTATCATTTCATGTGTAATTTGTTTGGTTAAACTATAACCTGAGCATCGAACATGACATGAACATTTTCTGGACGGGGTTTCTCAATTTAATGATTTATGATTAAATGGATGAATCTAAAATGTAAACATTATTGAAAAGTATCAGCTATTAGTGGTTGGTGTTCTAACTATTCTGAGTATTGTTTTATGTTGTGTAAGGAATCTGACAAAAACTCAGAAACTGAGAGTCCTGAATATCCACCAGCCAATCCAACGGACAGTCAGAAGTTCTCTGCAGCTCCTGTGCAAACAGAAAACATTCTCTTAATTGACCAAAGTGGACATTCTGTACGCTATGAGCGGCTGGTGAGGACATTGCACTATAATGCACATTAATGGCCTGTTTTGCTTCGTGCCATCGACACTAAACAGATTTTTATTTTATTTTACAGGTGATTTTGACAGAGCAGAATGGACAGTTGTATGGTGTCCCACCTCTCACTCTAGGTGGCGCTCAAATGTTACTACCTCAAGGTCAGTTATTGAATAGTACAGCATCATCATCATCACTTTTATTACAAACTCAAAGTCCAATAAATTTTTTTACAAACAAATGATATAAAACACATAAATACACAACACCGTTACAGCAGTAACCACATAAGAAATCAATGTAGTACATAAATACAGTGATACCAATGCCTCCACAGCCTGGACTGATACCGTGTAGAACTTACACTTATATTAGTTTGCCCTCAATAATTTCATTTTTTGATCATTAAGCCGACAGATACATTTATACATAAGATTTTATAAAACAGCCTGAAAGTATTTACTTGTAGTCCGACAAACATTTCACTTGCCACCTAGGTCTCTGCAGCAAAATTCTCATTGCATCATTATGGCTACTTGGAGCCTTTGCAAGATTATGGAACTATACAGTATATAATGCTGTGCAATATGCTTTAAATAATAATATTTTCACTTCATCTGTACAGAAACCAAATTTATGTAAAAGTATGTTAGCCTGTATATTCATCATTCAACGTTGCCTCTCTATATCATCATCATCATCTGTCCAATACTCAGTAATAAAATACCCAAGATATTTTACTTTCTCAACCACCATTAGATTCTTATCTGACAGTGTGAAAACTGGGAAATTGAACTCTTTTTCTCCTCCGTTCTACAAACCATAATAGTACTCTTGTCAGCATTTTTCTGTATAAAATATCATGTTCAAAGCCAATAAACAGAACATAGGTACAAAATCTCCTGAAGCCCAGCACATGATGTGATTCACTAAAATATTCCCAATCATTCTGTCTTTCAAATATTTAGAGACATCTTCCATATAGAGATTGAACAAGACTGGGGACAAAATTCCTACTTGTCTCACACCATTACTAACCCTGAAAGGAGCAGAGATTTTATTGCCATGCTTTACTTGCATTGTCTGGTGGGCATACAATAACTCAAAATTCTCACAATATATTTAGGCACTCCACTTTGTATCGACTTTAGAAATAGATTTTCATCTTAATCTATCAAAAGCAACTGATTCAAAAAGATACATGCCACGCTTCAGTACTGCTGTGTCTTCTGTTAAACAGGTGTGTTTTTAGAGAAAACAAAACCCCAAGTAACTGTTACTTCCATGAAAGACAGTGATGGCACTAATACTTCATCTACAGTCACAACACAGAATGTCACTGATCCTAAGATTCAAAGTAAAGGGTGAGTAAATCTAGGGTCAAGGGCTGGAAATGGAGGGCAACGTAGGCGTCGGAGTCCAGAGAGTGAATTTTATGGGGGGATGGAGTTCTACCTGTCGTGGATTATAGAGGATACAGTGTATAGCATTTCCTTTTTTCTACACAGATAGATAAATGCTATGCAAATGTCATATACAGTGGGACGCAAGAGTCCTTCCGACCATTTCGGGCATTAATTATAACAAAGTGTTTATTCCTTTTTATTAAAAGGTTTTTTAAAGAAGCACTGATTATTTAAAATATTTAACGGTGCTCTTTTATTTGGAATGAATAGGAATTGGCTAGCTGGTTTCAGATAAATTTAAGACCTTGTTAAATGTCACACATTTGAGTTAAGTTATTGATTTTTTTCATCTCTTTCAGTTCTTCTTATGTATTTGGGCCCCCGGTGAAGGCATTGTCTCCAGGAGCACCAAACTGGGCCTTGAGACTGCGTGAATGTGAGGTGTGTGCTATAGAAAGCTGCATGTTTTATGACAGAACATAATACTTTCATTTCAGTGAGACAACCTTTTGAACTCACACTTATGTGGCTTGCTAAAGTGTTTTTGTGATTGTTTCATGGGGAGCAGAAAATCGGAGACTCGTATCGCGGTTACTGTTACACAGAGGTAGAGATGGAGTCAATCCTGCTTCTACACAAGCAACAGACCCACACTGTGTTTGGCACCCGTCAATCACCCTCACCTGCAAAACCTGCTTCCCGACTCATGTGGAAATCCCAGTATGTGCCCTATGATGGCATTCCTTTTGTTAATGCAGGTAATCAGATTTCCTCACTTAAATATTTAAGTCTAAAATGTTTTAGCTGTTCTAATGCAAGAGTTAAAAAACCGATAATACCATATTGAGGAGTTGTTTACTTAATTTTGGTTATTCAATATTTTATTCTAATGCTGTTGTTACAGATCATGTAAAAGTTTTTCAAGATTAGTCATGTCATGTCATTTCATGTTTGTTTTTTTATGTGGGTTTTAAGGCAGCAGAGCCATTGTGATGGAATGCCAATTTGGTCCACGGAGGAAAGGTGCTCAGCCTAAAAAAGGACCAGAAACACATCAAAACACCCATTACAAAGCAACATGCCCTGCCAGGTAACCAACCTTCAGTCTGAGCAGACGCAAATACCAGATTTATGTTTAGATTTGTTTGAAACATCCATGCTGTTGATTAAACTGACTTCATTCATCCATCAGGATATATATTAAAAAAGTGCGAAAATTCCTAGAGTACAAGGTTCCAATGGATCCCACAGTGGACAAGAAAGTAGTGCGGCAGGATCAGGAGAAAGCCTTCATCAACCTCAAGAAGAGCTTGTGGAATGTTGGAGGGGTTCTGAGGTACAGTATAACATCTTCACAGTTCTATCAACATTACAGCATTATTTCAGCGCTCACTGTTTTGTTTATTATTTGTTGCATTCATAAATAGATATTACATCCAGCTCCCTACAGAGAAAGCTCATCTCTACCATGATGTGGAGACTGCAAACCTTCCTGAACTTCCAGAACAGATCTACTTTGCTGAGGAACAAAAAACCGAAGAGGACAACACAGAGGAGGAGGGAATCGATGCAATGCAGGACATCCAGATGGAAGACGGAACATGCGTACCCTCTCGACTGCACCCACTGGTGGCAGAGAAGATCTGCGAGATGGTGGCACAAGGCCATAACCAGGTTTACACTGTCCGCAAGCAGCTCAGGTACAGATTCAGCATTACAAATTTAAAAAACCTGCAAAAAAGCGTATACTGTATCTGAACACAGTGGCATTTCAGCTACTTGCATCATTCTAGAAAGTTTGTGGAACGTGAGATGTTCAAGCCAGATAAAGTTCCTGAGAGACACAATCTGTGTTACTTTCCAACTGTCAATGACATCAAGAACCACATTCATGAGGCTCAGAAAGCTCTTCAGATGACAGCGGGAGTTACCTCAGATACAGAGGTGAACACAACATGCATTTCCAAAGCATTACATTTATTCAGTAAAATAATTTTTATGGTAGGTGTAAAAACATCTTTCATGTTTGTGTTTTCTCACAGTGGAAAGCAGATCCTTATTACCTGATACCAGACAATGTGACCTTGAAACCTGCTACTGTGGATGGTAAAATACTATGTTTAAAGGGACAGTTCAACAAAAATAAAAATTCTGTCATCATTTAATCAATTTAAACAAGATGAAGATAATTTTTATTTGGATTTTCAAGAGAACAACAATAGGTAGAAGTACTGAGAGAGAAAATAAGAAAAAGTAGTTAAAACCACAAAAGCAGTGTAGACTATCACAAAGATACATCATCTTATCTAGTATCATCTTATGTTACAGTATTATTTAAGGATATGTAAGTGAGCTTGCAATCAATATCAAAACATTCCAAAGAACTAGCCCACAACTTATAAAACGATTCAGATTTACCTTTTAACATGCATCCAGTTTTTATCTAGGATAATAATTTCTTTAGTCAGGGCCAGCCTGTCTAGGGTGGGTCATTGCCGACCCACTCATTCATAATCAGCTTCCTACCTAGCATCAGCAAAGTTTTAAAAACATCTGCAAATTCCAGAAATGAAAATTGGCAATATACCCAATAGACACATGAGTGGTGAAGCTGTAACCTTTCGCTTGCAGTTAATCACAAACATTGCTCCATATGTCAGAGATCTTAGAGCATACACAAAGACAATGAAAAAGTGTACCAGTACTGTTTTTGCATTTAGGACATAGAGGAGATACTGATTTATTTATTTTACTGTAGTTGTATGGAGATATGTACGCTCTATGTACAATATTAAATTGCATTTCTTTGAATCTATTGCAAACTGAAATATTAGATGGCAGTTTGATAATATCTTCCCACACATTTAGAAGAAAGACATTTATACAGAATTGGAACAACTTGAGGGTGAGTAAATTAAGACAGAATTTTCATTAAATTGATAATTTGACTGTCATCCTTACAAAACTGTTGTTGTTTACCATACTACGTTCATATACTGGTGTTGTATTGACAGTATCCTCTCAGAAGGGGGCACTCTTAGAAGGGATAGACACACTTTCTCCAGAAGCTGTACAGCTCTTTAGCTCTCTGACCTCACTGCAGCCCAAGATCTTTGCACAGCTCCAGGTAACCTTGATACATTTCATTATAAACTCCATGTAGTCTCTTGTTGTACGTGTTTGAACAATCTTTCATTTGCACGATTATTGCAAATAAATCAATTATAAACATATTGACCACTTGGCTTATGTTCTTTTCTAACAAGGCTATCCAGCTACAGCCTGTCCTGTGTCCAGGAGAATCTACTACTCAGCATCCACCAGCAACACCAGAACCCCTCCATCCAACAAGTCCTCCACCACCACAAGCTCTCCTGCTGAGTCCATCCCAGTTCCTTCATTCGAATTCCACTGGAGAAAGTACAGCTCTGTGTGACGCCCCGGCCCTGCTCAGCACCAGTCAGCTAGTGAGTGTGACCTCAGTGACTAACGCTGGAACAGACAGTGGCATCACACGGATCCTGTTAGAGGATGGACAGACTATTCAAGTCCAGATTGTGGGCGCATCTAGTCCAAGTGAGTTTGCATGTATATCTTTATTATAATGTTAATATTGTCCATGACCATTTATATGTAACAAATTATTTTAGCAATTCTTTTGCTTTGAAATAATCATAGAGTGATGCTTGTTGGTTCATTCTTCTGTTGTTGTTTGGTTTTGCTCAGCTTTGACTCCCTCCACGGATGACACTCAGGTAAAGCCTGAGCCTCTGCAAAACCGTGAGCAGGATTTAAATAGACACTTACAATCATGAGACGAGAACAGAAATAAATGTACACTTTGCTTTTCTTTATTTGTGACTGCAAACGATGCTTCACTGTGACATTTGTTTTTATTACTGGAGACTGATTAATTGCAGTTATTCCAGTATTATGTGAACATTGTAGTACATGCAATGTTTATTTTAGATTTATTTATATTTTTGTTTATGATCTCATTTTGCTATTTTTATTTATTCAAGCGACTTGACTAGGGATGAAAATTAATTATGTATAGCTAGAAGTCATGTATGTATTTATGTCTTCCACATAAACAATTATTAAATTTTCTTATGTGATCTTGTGTGTTCTTCTAGACGGTTTCAAATAGTGATGGGAAGTTCGGATCATTTTATAGACTCGGACCTTTGAGTCTCGTTCAGCAAAATGAGTCGTTCGTTCGTCACGTGACAGCCCCGTATGCTTTACTAATGCATTTTGAGTCGGAAAGAGAATTGATTAGTTCACCTCTCGAGTCTCGAGTTTGAGTCGTTCGTTCGTCACGTGACAGCCCCGTATGCTTTACTAATGCATTTTGAGCCGGAAAGAGAATTGATTAGTTCATCTCTCGAGTCTCTGGTTTGAGTTGTTCGTTCGTCACGTGACTACGGGGCTGTCACGTGACGAACGAACGACTCGAAAAACCCGAAGACTCGAGACAGGTGAACTGATTCCAGTACATAACCTTTAGAATGTTGCGAAATGTGCATGCGCGACTGAATGAATCACTCCCCGAGACGACTCGTTCTTCCCGAGTCCCATTAAAGATTCGTTCAAAGCAACAACATAAACAAACGTTACTGTTTGTGCATGCACGCTTTTGTGGCCCAAACGTAACTTCCTCTACCCATCCGCAAAGAGTTCACTCAGATTATTTCTGATAAAAAGCTGATAATAAGAACCATTACTTGGTACTAAACTAAACTCCTTATTGGTTCTGCTAGATCTTAGTGCTGCATTCGACACCATTGACCACAGCACGCTCCTACATAGACTCAAAAATGGTCGGTATTAAAGGAATAGCTCTGAAATGGCTTAGATCTGATTTATCTGACCGTTTCCAATATGTAGCAATAAACAATGAGGTGTCCAGTAAGGTGTACCACAGGGCTCAGTCTTAGGGCCTATGCTCTTCGCATTATGCTACCTCTAGGAGATATAATAAGACAACACAGAGTTAGCTTTCACTGTTATGCTGATGATACGCAACTTTATATTTCCTCGAAGCCTCATGAAACAGCTATTCCATCAAATTGTGGAATGCATAATCCATATAAAAAAATGGATGAGTAACAATTTCTTATTACTGAACTCTGAAAAAAACTGAATTTTTACTTATTGGACTGCTTAACTATTGATAGATGTTCCATAAAACCCTCATCTTCAGCAAAGAATATTGGCGTTTTATTCAATAGTACTCTGTCATTTGAGAAACAAGTCGCCAACACGACATATATATATATATATATAAACTACATCATGTGCTGTCACCATCAGATGCAGAGAAGCTAATTCATGCATTTATGACATAGATCATTGTAATGCACTATTAGGTGGTTGCCCTGCAGGCCTATTACAAAAACTCCAACTGGTCCAAAATGGGACTACTCGAGTTCTTATATGTACAAAAAAGTATGAGCATATTAGCCCGGTTCTGTCAACCTTGCACTGGTTACCTATAAAGCATCGCATTAACTTTAAAATCTTGCTTATTCCCTATAAAGCCCTGCATGGTTTAGCTCCTCACTACTTGAGTGAACTTCTCTCGTATTACAGTCCTTCACGTGCACTTCGCTCTCAGGCGTCCGGTTAGTTGGTAATACCTAGAATTTCAAAATCAAGTGCAGGGGGCAGATCCTTTTCCTATCTAGCGCCTAAACTTTGGAACAGTCTTCCCCGCACTGTCCGGGAGGCAGACACACTGTCAGTTTAAATCTAGACTAAAGACGCATCTTTTTAATCTTGCATACACTACACTATCATAATATATATATTCTGAAGGTTTAGGCTGCACTAGTTAGATCAACCGGAACCAGGAACACTGCCAATAGCAACTGATGAATTTGTTGCATCATAGAGTGCAGAACAGTACTCTACTCTGAGCCAGTCATGTCTCAATTTTCCAAGGTTCCCAGAGCGGCCAGTACGCAGTTTGAGGTTACCAGAGAGGGCAGGACGCAGTCCAGACCAGACAAATGCTGTGATGATAGAGCTGTACAAAGGACATGGCGACTCTACAAAATTTCAGCCGCTATTAGATTATTAATGACAATCTTAAATCTAATATCTAATCTTATTGTTGTGCAAGCACTGTCGAGCTTGTGCAGAGGCTGCAGCTTTTGCCAGAGGGGAACTGGAATCCCCTGGTTAGGCCTGGTTTCCCTTTAAGTTTTTTTTTTCACTTCCAATTGAGTTTTGGGTTCCTCGCCACCGTTTGAATACTGTTTTGCACTGTTTGCCTGGCCGGGGGGGCTTCTAGAATTTAATATTTTTATTTAATTAACACTGCATGTAGGAATTTATAGTTTGTCTGATATTTGACCTGTGTTTTGACTTGTATAACCTTATGGGGTGGTTTCCGGGACATGCATTAGCTTAAGCCAAGACTAGGCCTTGATTAAATTAGGATATTTAAGTCGTTTTAAAAACATACTTTATAAAAATTGCTGGTGGACATCCTGAGACATAACAATCACATTTATATATTTTAAAATATGTCAGTGCAAGTTGTTTTCAATTAAGACACCTCTAACATTTAAGTTAGTCTCGAACTAGGCTTAAGCCCTGTCCGGGAAACCGCACCTATATGTTTTGCTTATAGTCAAAGTTTTCTTTTACAGCTGCGTTGTAACAATGAAAATTGTAAAAAGCGCTATATAAATAAAGCTGACTTGACCAGACTTGACTCAATATTCAGAATTTAGACTGCGATCTCATGTTCAACTGCTAGATTTCAATGTTCCATACGTATTCTCCAAAGGTCCAGACTTCTACAATGGTTGAACAAAATACCAACAACAGAATATTTATATCCAATTTAAAATGTTAAACAAATATCTTTAAGATTTAATTATATATGCAGGATTTTAAATAATCATAATAAGTAAATACAACTTAAACCTGGAAATGCTTCTGGACCAGTGTTTAAATCTTGCGAAATGGTTTATAAGAGATGGGTAAATAAAATATTGATGTGACAGGCAATTAAAATTATAGGAAACATAAATTGCATATAAATGTTATTTTACAAATGGTTTAATATTTGCCAATATGTTTTGTGAACCAATAATCCAGTGAAGTGAATTTATACCTCTATTAAAGATTGTTTCTTAAAATTAGTGTGATCTTCCTAACTCATGTCTTTGTTATTTTAAATAATGTATATATAGAAAAAAGATGTAAACATGAATGTGGCATGACTTCACTGGAACCGATCCAAGATTTAGTCTGTGCACACACATGTGTTTTAGAGGAGGCATGGCTTTGGAATGTGATTCGCGAGAAGGAGGGATTGTATGATTGCACTGCCAGCAGGCAAACGTTAGCATTTTCAAAATTAGGGCAATTTCCTCAACATTCAGATTTTTTTACAACCTCAAGACTCTAGAGTTTTAAACGGTTGTATTATCGCCAGATATTGCCATCCTAACAGCCCATACATCAATAGAAAGCTTCATTATTCAGGTGATGTAAACATCTAAATTTCGAAACATTTAGCCATAGACAGGTTTTGTTGACAGGGTCATATATCCTTGATTAAATCCACAGTTAGTCAAGATAATTTGCCATATTAACAAGCCATTTTGTTATTTTCCCTGAACCCCTTATTACTTCACATTTAAAATATGCACGTTTTGTTTAAGCAATTACTCACTGGTTCCAGGGTTGCTTGATGGCTTAGTATAATTTTCTGTTATATTTTAAATCAATAATTTAAAAGCAATAAGAAAATGTTTTTTAAAGACCTGGAAAGTATTTCTGGATTGTTTATGAACCCTTTGACCTTTGATTAATTAAGGTACTATGTTTCCTTTATCTTTTGTTTTGTTTGTATATCGATCACACATGTAATGATATTTGACTTTATTCTTTTTCAATTGTAAGCACTTTGCTTTTTTGTATTTATTTTAATAACACTAAGAAATATATTATTATCTAAATATGCGCTGCACAGAAAAACGTATGAAAATATTATTTTTTATAATTGTTTATTTTGAGTTAGGACAACATTACATTTACATTTAGTCATTTAGCAGACTCTTTTATCCAAAGTGACTTATAA
This sequence comes from Barbatula barbatula, assembly GCF_947034865.1. Taxonomy (NCBI): domain Eukaryota; kingdom Metazoa; phylum Chordata; class Actinopteri; order Cypriniformes; family Nemacheilidae; genus Barbatula; species Barbatula barbatula. The sequence goes on from NC_136772.1 coordinate 16,498,928, forward strand.
AGAATTCAGGGAAAAATAAGCGATATAAAAGTTCTGTTGAAGATGTAAACAGATACACAGTTCAGGTCCGTAGTCAGCCTATTGAAAGGGGAGGTTCTTTTTTCAAAAAGTGGACCTTTTTTCAGTTTTCTCCTCATTTTGTATTTAATTATGAGGTTCAAAACTTCATTTTGATGACCTTTATGCTCTAATTTCTGCTGGATTAGCTTGTCTGCTGGTATCTTAACCAGCACGCTTTTTTGATGCACCTAAAATATTTATTGCAATGTTGTCAAATTGCTTCCTCATGTAACACTTTTGTCAGTCCATACACAGTTCATAAGTTTAAAGACCACACTAACAAAAGAATAGATTTAATGAACTTTACTGAACTATTAATAATAATTCTTCTCATTATCATTTCTTGACTCTCTGTCAATGCCTTTTTGCTGTTTTATTATTATAATTACGCTACGTTTATATGGCTATTATATTGTAGACCAGGGGTCCCCAAACTTTTTTCTGCAAGGGCCACATAATTCTCCCTGACTTTAATGTGGAGCCGGGTCGGTTTGTAACAGAAAATGACATGGGCCGGAGGTACTACTTTAATTATTGTGGAGATTTAATTATGATTTGAAATGTATTTATTATGCCTCCTAATGGTAGAATAGTTTATTAATAGTTAATAGTTTAGTGATACTCAAATTCAAAACATTTATTTATGCATATTAATTAACCTTTCTCTTTCCATTTTGTCATCTCTTTGAAATTTTCCGATGGTTCGTGCGAGAGATGTGAGTAACTTGGGTCTGAAAGCAAATATTTATTATCAAATATAGACATAATATAAGTGAAACTGTAGGCCTATACTTAAAAAAAGTTTTAAAATGTCTCATTAAAATGTAGAGTGTTCACACCAAACTATTCGCATGTAGTTGGACGTTTGAACATTTTGAGTTTACTCGCATCGCATCGTTCGCGCGTGAAATTCGTGCATCTTCAACGCTCGCTCACGGCCCTATAGAGCAAGCTCCTGATTGGTTGACGCGGCGCGAATTTTCGCCAAAGTTAAAATTTTCAACTCGCGCGACGCGTACGCTCGAATCGCGCGCGAAACGCGCCGCAAATAGGTCATCGCGTCTTTGGATTGACTTAACATGTAAATCACTCGCGCTTAACGCTTCATTTGCGTTTGGTGTGGACGCACTATAAGGCATTGTTCAGAGGGCCGTTCCAAATCTGTGGGTGGGCCACATTCGGCCCGCGGGACGTAGTCTGTGGACCCCTGTTGTATTGAGTGGCTAAATCCTTTTAATTAGAAATATATATATAACCCCCCGCATCATTCAGAGGCGATGCTTCTTCACGTTGCTTTGAAAAGTGTATTGCGAGAACTCTCTCTGTCTGCACGCGTGGCGCACACATACACGCACACGCCCAGCAACAATAATCATATTAATTTGAAACAGCAACCCAGAAATTAAATTCTGGACCTTTGGCAGCTGATGGGGGGTTCGTTCGCTTGCAGTTTGACATTGTGAACAATCCAGCATTTTATCATTTTTCTCAAGTCAAAACTGTTTATTAGATGAAAAAGCATAACTGAGCCAATAGTTGAAAGTATTGGTGAGAAATGTATTTTTATGGTTTACATAAAAATATCACAGTATATCTGTGGGTGCATCTTCATGAGCAGATGTGTGATCAGCCAAACCAAGCAGCTTCAGCAATGCAAAATAGGAGAAAACCCAGGGACGAGAGATATCCTGTGTCTGGTCTAGCCCTCCACCCTCCACAAACAGACCTCGATGAAACTTAAGGTGCCGCTCCAGTGCTGCCCTCTGCCTACAGAGAAATACAAAAGACATCACAAAAGTATTCTGACGGTTTGAGTACAACCCACTTTTTTTGGGAGAAGTTTAGATTTAGAGTAGGCCTATATTTTGCCCTTTACAACAATAAAATCTCTATTAAGTTTTATTAGAAGCTTAAAAAAATCACAAAACTACACTGGCTGTTTTATAGAGTTTGGTGTAATTTTGAAATAAATTATGATCACATGAACAAACACTTTGTAAACTTGTGTCTTACACCTGTGATTTACCTGGCAAACAGTTCAGCCTGCAGTCTGGCCTCTTCTTCAGCTTGCATTGCTGCTTCTTCCTCCCTCCTCTTCCTCTCATCTGCAGCCTTCCTCCGCTCCTCCTCTTCCTCCTTCCGTCTGCACAGATACTCCAGTCTCTCAGCCTCCTCCATCTTTAACAACCTCATGCGCTCTTCCTCTTCCTCGGCTTTCTCATCCAAACGTTTACGTTCCAGTTCAGCTGGTAAATAATTTATTAATATGTTCATTTATGCAAAAAGCCTGATATTTACAGTACAATTTATCAAATTTGATGACGCTTGTTGTCACCATGTTTAATGACGCGTACATGTCAATAAAAACTTAAATCCATATGCTGGAACACAAAGATCGAATAAGTTTGTCCAGTTTGAAAATGAATTGTCTTGAGCCAAAGGGTAGTGTTTTTGGAAAATAAATACGTGTTTAATGCTGCAAAATACATCAGTTAGGGGTCAGCTGTGGCCTGGTGGTTAGAGAGTTGGGCTTGTGATCAGAAGGTTGCCAGTTCTAATCTCAGGGCCAGCAGGTCTTGACTGAAGTGCCCTTGAGCAAGGCACCTTACCCCTCTGATTGCTCTGCAGTAATGTGTCACTGTAAAAAAACTACTTGTAAGTCGCTTTGGATAAAAGCGTCTGCCAAATGAATAAATGTAAATGAAAAAGATGTCATTCAACCTGGAAACAGTAGCGCGCAACGTTTGTCCAGCTGGCATTCCCCCCCACCCCCAAAGTGGCGGGCGAGCTACCGAAGCACCAGAGTTTAGCCTCTTGGTATTCGATTCTCTTTGGTAGCGGTCTGTTAATGACCTGACATTTCTAAGCCTCTAAATATGATTCGGCACACAACGAAACGTGATTGGTTGCTTTACCCGTCAGTCATAAGGCCTCGTAGGCGTGCCTTGACCAAAGAAAGCGGCCAAAGTTTGTTTTACAGCTAAAGTGCTGTGTTCAAGATATAATTCTAAACACTCGTCATTTGATATAGGGGAGAGCAGGGATGAAAGCACCATTTTTAAGAAAAAACATATTTTAAAATAAATGTTTTTAGACAGAGATATTTTGCTGCTGTACAAAACATGGCAGCGAATTCAACGTAGGCCCGCTCTGTATGTAGATATACATAATTAGTTCTAAGGTATTAAAAACATAACGGTTCATTACGTATGGTCTTTATACACATCTGAAGAAATGTTTTCGTCAATAGATCATCCTAAAAAACCCTGTATCGTTTTTTTAAATTTCAGTTTTATCAATGTTTAGAATACTTTATGATTGGCAATGTCAATGCATTTTATAAAACATGTTAACATAGTATGAACAATGTGAAAATGTAATTAAATTGGCATAATATAGCTAAATAATGACATCAGCAAAAGGACAAAGGTAACAAGTAAAGCAAACTTTAGGATGTGTTACAGCACTAAATTACCTGTAGATTAATCAATACAGTGACACATGAAATGAGAAACACAACTTGTTTTTGAAAAAACTACTTGTTTTTGACCTAACTGCAGGAAACGATGATAAAATCATATGATATTCGGCAGCACCTTAAAGGGCTGTGTGCTGAACATGCTGTCTTAGCTTGGAATGCAAATGTAGTCACGGCTCTGAAAAAATCGCAGTTTTACTTTCGCCTCTGTTCTCATCTAACTTAGACCAACGCATGTCTTCTTGTCATACATATCAAAACTTGTTTGTTTTAATTATTTTTACTTATTTGTACTTAACAATATGCCTGCTGTCAACAGAAATGTATTTATATAAAACGCAGTAACATCTCTTTCTTTAAATCAGCACAGTGTTAAGTCATACATGCAGTATATGTATATCTTTATTCAAATCCTTTCGTATGTTTTCACTTTAGGGTCACACAGGACTTCAGTGAGAGTCAAAAAGATGCCTCAACCAAATAGAAGCAATATCTGCGCAGGTATTTACCAGCCTGCCGTCTCTCCTCTTCCTTCCTTTCTTTCTGGAGCCGTTCCACCAGCCTCTTCTTCTCCTCCTGTCGTCGTCTTCCTCTTTCCTTCTCTGCCTGCTCTCTCCTCTGTCTCTCCATCTCTTCCCTTTGTCTCCTCTGTGTCTCCTCCTCTTCTCTAATCTTTCTTAACCTGCACATACAACAGTGAGAGATTCTTATGATGTCTATGCGTAACAGTTTGTGTACTACATAGCTGTAGAACGTACAGTACCTTGCATCCTCTGCTCTCTTATTCTGTTCCTCTTCCAGCTCCATCCTCATCCTCTCCTCTGTTGCCTCTTTCTCTTGGTGTCTGCTCTTTTCTTCTTCTTTCTCTTTTCGTTTTCTCTCGACCTCCATACGCCGCCGCTCGGCCCTTTCAGCCAGTGCTGAGGCTTTTGTGTCTACTTGCTTTTTGGCATTTGGCTCCTCACTGCTTTTAACCTAATCACAGTAATGTGAAATTATAACTACAAAAGTTGTCATATAGCGTCTGTAAATAATTTTGTAATAGTAATAATGTGGTAGAAATCATTTAAATTATATACTCACATTGTTGCCTGACTGAGATTTGGTGGGGTCAGAAGCAGGATGTTGTGCTGTCTTAGGTGGTAGGTGGATGAGGGAAAGAGGTGCTGGGCTACACGGATCACATTGGGCCACCACCCCCACTGAGGATCGGTGTGTGCTGGGATGTGAGCGCGCTGAAAACTGGGAATAATTGGATCTGGGAGCAGTGTATGCTGATCTGGGAGAGTCTTGTGCTTCATGCGCCTCTGTACTGACTGAGTTTGTGTCAGCATCCATGTCATCCTCAGAGTCAGTATAGTTTTGCTCTTGTAAAACACTGTTGTCTAGTTCATCATCATCATCATCATCATCATCATCATCTGTGTTGTGGGACAGCACCTCTCTCTGATGGGTTGCATAGGACTCCTCATAGGTCTCTCCCTCATAGGTCTCAGGGGTCTGTCTCTCTGACTCATCCACTCGATTTGCTTTCCATTCTACCTCCTGTGTTCGAGGTTTTCCTGTTAAATGTAAATAGCAATTTCTTCAAAGTGTCTATACTTAGATATGATAATATGACATTGTTTAATCAACAAGGGCATGAGTCAGAGACAAAAAGTGATTGGCAAGATAAGAAAATCAAGAATCTTATAAAAAGCATGCATCAGGTATTTTAAAATGTACTTAATGTATTTATGTTAATTTTGTGTAATTACAAATAACATTTGCACTATTTTGTATAAAAGTAAATACATAGGGTACCTGAAAATGTCAATTATGTAACTGAAAAAGAATGAAACATATTTAATATTTAATCCACCAAATGGAGTGTTAACATACTCATAAATAATATATCTTCACAAGAAAATGTATTGTAAGTGATCTCAAAATATACAAAATATATTTTTCATATATTTTGTTATGAAAAATGTATGCACATGGTAACTTTAATCAACCTAATTACCAAGCAAATTACCAAGAGTTAACGCTCACTCGCAGGAACAACATGAAGACATTGCCAATGGATCACAGATTTCACGAGTCACTATGGAAACGGCCAAGAAGCTACTATAAACTATCAATGCTATTAAATATAAAGATAGTTTAGATATATGTAGACTACTATATATACTGTAAGTATTGTTATACTAAGATATTTAAAATATATATTCTTCATGGCTCTTCTCTGTTAGATTTGTTGAGATAATGTTTGTTTGTAACCATTATTTTGCCATGTCTATTGTTTGTCTATTGTATTTAATTACATTGCTAATTGTGTAGGCTGTATATTGAACCTCTTAATTGTTCCTTTAAATAACAACTTTTATTTGGTTTTGTGAAAACTGACTTTGCAATGTATCAGCTTTATTTTGAACAGTTGCTGATGGAGGCTCTTTTAATTGTAGACACTGCTACAGTTGTGAAAAAAAACTTGTTTAACACTTCAGTACACACTAACCAATATAATTAATTTGCATCAGAGGATGAAGGTCTGCTGTGACAGAACAAGAGGATTGAACGTCACAGTTACATGTCCAATATGTCATGTAATATATCCCCTTTAAGTGAATGTTTAAAATATGTTCGTTTTTTTCTTTACTTTGTTAGCTAAAAGGCCATGGCTTTCCAAATATTGAAAGAGGTGGAAATGGCCTATCCAGAAAGGCTAATTGTAATTTGGATAAAGGCTTTTAAAGCCTTTCAATATTATAAGAGGAGGCTAAGGATCAGAAAGACATTTTTAAGGAATTAAGTCAGAATGAATTACCTTAAGACTAAGTTTTTGTTTTATAATGTAAATGGTTTAAAGTTATAATAATCCATATATACAATAAACCAATTATGTTAAAACTGCAAAAAATTACGTTAAAACATTAACTAGATGTTTCTGTTTTATTACACATTAATTTTCCTGTTTATAATTATATTTAAATATACATTTACTTTTATTTACTATTAAATATGACTAATGTAAGATTATGCCAGTTTATATTGTGTTTTAGTGAGAATTTCCCATTTGTTAAGATGAATTTGTTTGTATTAAGTTTTTGCAGTTAAATCACATTGACATTTCTGCAATCATTCCCCAAATACTCTCTGTAAATTAATTTGTGGTGAGGAAGGCGGGACGAGAGCCATGAGGCGGGGCCAGTTGCTTGAGTGATAATTGGAATCAGCTGTGCACACTGGTCGGCATATCTCACGGAGACTTCCATGTTATTGTTTGTTTATTTTGATTAAAGTTTGTTGTTAGTTCACTATTCTCGCCTCCTTCCTTCCCCTTTATGGATCTTCATTACAGAATTAAAAACAGATTTTCAGTCTTGGTCCTCAAAAAGAAAATGCATGCAAGTAATTAGCAAATTAATTTGAAAGGTACATTTTTTTAAATGTAATTAAACCACAGGGACACAAACAAATGTTTTTTATTTCTCAGAGTTTCTTCAATTTTTACCCTCCAATTTTTATATGGGAGTCACATTAAAAGTAACAGTTCACACAAAAATAAAACTTCTGTCATCATTTACTCACCTTCAAGTTAACATTAACATCCAAATCTGTATACATTTCTTTGTTCTGGACCCGTATTCACAAAACATCCTAAGGCCAAAATTAGTCTCACTCCTAATTTTGGGGCGTATTTCACCAAGCGTTTTTGCACTAAAACTAGATCCTAAATCTGTGAAACGTTAGAAGAAGTGAAAAGGACTAAGACTAACTCACAACAATCCTAAAATGGCTGTAAACATTTTAGAAAGATTTCATGACAATGAGCTATGAACCATAATAGGGATTTAACGATTACCGGTTAATGGTTTACTGTGATATAAAAACTTCCAATGGTTAGTATTACTGCGTCATATTTTAATGACCTTTAAAGCGTACCAGTGTTACAGCTTGAAAAAACCCCGTCCAGTATCAAACAAAGTTATCAATAGTATAACGTAGATGCAACATGAAACATGGGTTTTGTTCATTTATGTCAGGAGAGTAAATCAGGAATCAGGAGTATTGACATTATATTGTATATACTGTATTATAACAAAATAAAGCGAGACATACCTATTTATTCACGTCTGCTCCTGTGAGTTTGTGATGACAGGGCCTCGCTAATTATGACTATAATCCAAAAAATGTGCACATTTGTGGAAATATGCTGACACATACAGACCCATCATTCCTATTCATTTTTCATTAAATGATGTTATATGATGAGTTTGAAACTCCTTTCTCACAACACACACAGATGATCTGCTGAATTGTGTTGTGTTTATATGAAAATCTGATTTACTCACGTAAGGTTGTTTAATCTGAACTAGGAACTTTTACTTCATGCCCCCAAAGTGCCAGGATTAATATTAATGTTATTTATTTTATGTAAATCAAACAAAAGTACATTTACAGGTAAACTCAATATTAAATTTAGTTTGCATCAATACTTTTCTGACATCTACATAAAATGTAAATTAAACCGTGGTATTATTTATAACCGTGATAATGTCATCAGCATAACTGTGATGTGAAATTTTAACATTGTTACATCTATAAACCATAGACAACTAATATCTGCTTACTGTTTATGAGATGCAGACAGCATGGTCCGTTTATCTTTTCGTCATTTGTTTTTAAGTTTGAAACTGAACAAACGGGAGTGAGTAAACTGCGCCTTTTTTCATTAATCGGTTATTAAACAAAATGTTCAGTTTTCGACTTTACGAATAAAAACGAATAAACAGCTTGAAAACAGGTTTTTCACATGTGGTATAAAACGCCCCTTTACGCTGATTGGCAAACCAAAGATCAGCAATGACGTCTTCGGCTGTCCCTCGGTTCAATGAATGAACAGAATAAATAGTCCTCTGCTGCAGTACAGTGTGGATTCTTCAATTCTCTCATTAAACAACCTTACACAAACCATATAGGCCAGATCATTGGACTTTCTTCTGTGGCACCATATCATATAAATATTTATATGACAAATATTAATGCAGTTTGCATGTTACTAGCTGTCCAGGGTTAAATGTGCGTGGCAAAGCTGGAGAAACACTGAAGAGGACGCAGTGGATGCATGTACTTATTGTATTTCATAAAATATTAGCTGTGTTCCGTTGTAATTTATATTGAGGCTCTGTATATTTCAACTAAACAGACTAAACAATTAGCATTACGTTTTATTTTGACAATTTATATTTAGTTTAAGATGGCGTTCATTCTAACTGCACATCCCTGCTTGTTGTTCTGCATTTATCAAAATATTTATAACAAAAAGTGTACGTCTAAATATAAAAATAATAACCCAATGAGAGCTTATAAATGATTTCATTTTGTTCACAAAAACGAAAATGGCACCATTTTCTCACTCCTGTTTGTTCAATTTCAAACTGAAAAAGAAATGACCAAAAGATACACGGACTCTGAACATATACTTTATATGAACATATCGTTTATATGAACATATCGTTAATATGAACATATCGTTTATATGAACATAATTTTAATATGAACATATCGTTTATATGAACATATCGTTTATATGCAAAAACATAAAATATTTTAAAAATGATGTTTTATTGTGTTATCATGTGCTTATTGTGTGTATACTGGACCCTATACCTACAAATCTATTGAAAGAGATGCTCCCAGAAATTAAAGATCCTCTTTATTAACTAACTAACTCAAAACAGCCTAAAGCGGGGTGGCTGTTATAACTCTAACTCAACCCTAAATAACTAGTTAACTACTGACCTATCTCGAGCTTATCTTTAGGGCATCTGCTATTCGCACATGCTACCTCTAGGAGATACGATAAAGGGACACAGAGTTAGCTTTCACTGCTATGCTGATATTACTCAACTTTATATTTCCTGGAAGCCTCGAGAAACACAACAGTTCAATAGAATAATGGAATGCACAGTTGATATAAAAACTGTATGAGTAAGAACTTTTTCTTTCTTAACTCGGACAAAACAGAAGTGTTACTTATTGGACCGAAAACAGCCATACTTAACCACCAAGAATACTGCTTAACTATTGACGTATGTTCTATAAAATACTCATCAGCAAAGAATCTTTTATTTGATAGTAATCTGTCATTTGAAAGCCATGTAAAACCATGTTTTTCCATTTTAAGAATATATCTAAACTACATCATATGCTGTCATGTACAGCTGCTTTGTAACAATGAAATTTAAAAAAAGCGCTATATAAATAAGTTGACTTGACTTTTATCTAATTTGTTAGCTGTATTTTTAAATGGGATGTTAACAAGTTTTTGTCCAATAAGGGATTCAGAAAAGTTGTTGTGAAATGGATTTTCATGTTTTTGGAGGAGTGTATCGAGCACAGAAATACTATGTGATACATCCAATTCCATTTTGTGAAAAGTTGACCATGTCAGGCATGAGAAGCCAGCAGGTTTAACATTGTAAAGAAGTCAGAATGCATGAAACCCACAACCCTTTTATGATTTCTTTCTGCTCCTTAGTAAAAGTTGCTCTCAGGAAACTCTTAACTAAAAAACATTTACTGCTGTTTAGGAAAGCTCTTAGTGGTGAGATAAAATGTTTTGTAAATACGTGCCCTGTTCTGTTGTTTCTAAATATTCTTACCTACAACAAATGCTGGTTGCCCCTTTTTCTTCTTTTTAGTCTTCACTTTTGTGTTCTGGGATTCTGTAGTTTCTGCCATTTCTTTAGTTTTCTTTTTCTTCTGCAGATTGAACGTATACTATGACAAATGTACAAACTGCAAGTGTGAGATAAAAGCAGAAGGACTAATATGTAACTCACTTGCTTTGAGGTTGCAGTGTTGTCCTCAAAGACCCTGTACTTGGTCTCATCATCTTTATGAATTTCAACGGTCTTCCTCTTTGATTTGCTGGTTTGCTTCATTTGTTTATTTTTTTTCACACTTGATTTATGTTCTGCATCTTCTGCCCCACGTGCGCCTTTAGAATAACCCTTGCTGTCAAAACTAACAACAGAGGAAATCAAATATTAATTGAAATCGACGGGCAGGGAGGGTTGGAAATTTTGGTTAAGAACCAGCCCAGATGGAGAGATAGGAGTGATAAAGGGAGTGAGAGAGATTTGCTGATAAGACCTCAGATGTGAAGTGATAACCTAATCTCCTCTCAGCTTTCTCACTGCTCACAGGGGGCTTTGCCTGAAATTTGAGCTGTTTTCAAAGAGCATTGGAGAGCAGGGCAGATGGAGTGACGAGATGGGGCAAGAGTGGACAGCAAACAGTAATTAGACAGGATATTAAAGAGTCCTAAAAACCTTGGAGCCAGGCTGGGTGACCTGAATCTGACCTCTGACCTGAACTCGCAACCTGGTTTGTGTACACCCAAAACACAAATGGAACACATACTGGCGGATGATTGAAGAGTTAAGAGCCAATGAAATGGCAGAAAATGAAGGGGAGGGGGTTTAAAGTAATAAGGATTTTTTTATTTATTAAAAAATCCTCTTTTGATGAATGTCTACAGGAACTATAATTGTAAACAATGAGTACTATACTAACTGTAACTGTATTTTGTTACCATTTTACTCTGACCGGGTCACAATTTAGCAAAATATTATTATCACTTCAAGCTAATCACAATGCCTTATTAATCATTTATTAGGAAAGAGGGCTACATGTGCACACTGGGAACATTATCCATGGAATTTATTGTCATTTCATATCCAAATACACAACCATGTCAGTCATACTTTCCAATCCTGCATATCAGGACAGATTTTTTTAAACACAAGAGACTGAGACTCACGCTGCCTCCGCTGGTAATCCTGTTTCTGCCCGTCTGTGAGGAGACAGAGATTGCTCTGGTGTATCTGTTGTGGGAGTGAATTGGGTTGATTTTGGGTTAATAACAGATGCTGCACCTTTGGACCTCCTTGACCCCAGTGTCACCCCTATTTCCGGCTGTAAAGTTGTTGTCTTTCCTTTTCTGTTTCTTTGCACTGCAGTGGTCCCCTCCCCTACGGAGAGAATCAACTTGCTAAAATATACAAGGTTGTAGTGAAGTATCGATACAAAAGGGGAATGGAGGTGATGGGGATTGGTAGATTTTTGGGTAGTCTACTTAGAACAGTTTTCGGGGTCTCACTTTTTTAGATAAAATATGGTGAAGTAACCAGAATGTGTGTTTTGTGCTAGTGTCCACACCTGACTTTTTTTTACTAGCCACGGTCAACCATCTTCCCTTTTTTGCAGTTGAACATCATGAGATGTATGACATTAAATTATAGATAGTTTTGTCTTCTTCATTCTTTGAAAATGAAACAAGTTGTAGCAGAATTGTATACTAGATCATAAACTTTACTCAGTCTTTGGTTACCTCGTCTGCCGGGCTGGTGAGTTGTAGAGAACCTGTGTTCCTCTAAGTCCTCCTCAGGTAAACAGACCTTAGAGATAGGGCAGATTAATAAATAACCCATAATAGGATATTTACCACCGAATGGCAAAATCAGAAGACTTACCTTTTCATTATGATTTATTTCAGTATCCGAGTATAAATGCTAAATGACTAAATGTAAGTGTAAATGTAGTTTTCTTGCCATGGGAATTGTTCTTCAACACGTACGGAAATAACGCTTTACATATTTGATCGTGATTAACCAAAATAATGGAACTCGTATGATAGTTATCTTGTGGTTGTGAAATGGTTAAAACAATTAGGATTATTATTTACTTTTTTTGTTGCAATTATAATTTATTTTATGGTATACATGTAAAAGAGAAAATTTTACCTGTCCCTCCTGATCTATAACATCGTCTGAGCCTAAATAATCCTCATTCGTCTTTGCAATGGTGTGTTTTGCATGTGAATTGACCTTGATCACCTATACAAAACAGGACCAAATTATGTTACTGTAATTTACAAAAAAATACTTATCCTGTAGGTTTTAAGGGTCATATGACACAGAACTAATCTCATAATAGCTTACAATACAGCTGAAGGAAGTACTGACTTACCTGTGCTTCCTGAATTATTTCAGTGTCAGAGCCTAAATGCTTTTTCTTCCTCTTGGGATTAGTCTGCTTGACTCGAGAACTAACATTAAACTCCTACAGAAACAGCAGCTCACATGTGTCAACACATTACACTGTTGCAATATGGTATAGGTTTCATAAAAGTTACTAAGAGTTTCTGGCACCTCAGTTAATCTCATAATAGTGTGATAAATGGTATACAAGTAAAGGAAAGAGACTCGCCTGTGCCTCCTGAAATATTTCACTGTCAGAACCAAAATGGTTTTCATTGTCCTCTGCATAATTTGTTTTTGCATGAGAATACACAAAAATCACCTACAAAAACAACCACATTCTGTCTTAACAGTAACATTGTTCTTTGGTTCCATCCATCACACAATTTATATTATAATTTATTTTATTATGTATTTTTTGGGATGATCTATTGACAGAAATGCATAATATACATAACTATGTCTTCAGAGGTGTATAAAGAGCTTACACAATGAAGTGTTATGTTTTTATTATCTTTGAAGGAGATATTTCTATATACATACACCGCTGGGTCCCTTGCATGTAAACACCCTTCCATGCCCCTTGCATGTAAAAAGGGAGGGGTGGAGTGAGCGGTTGGTTGCAATTCGCAACCTTGCTGCTAGATATTACTGACTGGTCCTTTAATTTATAATATATTACATTATTTTGTAGATATTTTTATGTGTCAAGCAGATGTTTTACACATATTTAAAATATAATGTTTTTTTGTTGCCTTTATAATTCATTTCAGAATAGGGCTGCACAAATTATTGAAATATTGCATATCGTAATGGTTTGCTAAACTAAATATTTAAATTCCGAACGTTAAGTTCAAGTTGATGCAGATAGTAGAGCGACTCTGCCTGATGTGTGGTAGTTGATCAGTATTGAGGAAGAATATGAAACATGTATGTTGCTTGTATAATTTTCAGTTTTTAAATATATTTTAATATAGGTTTTAGTCATTTTACAGACTTAAAGGTCTAGTGTATGGAATTTTGCAGCATCTTTAGGTTACAAATTGCAACCAATGGCTCACTCCACCCCTCCCTGTCATGATTCTGCCGCATCATGTCATGTTTCTCTTGGTTTAGTGGCAGGATCATGACAGAATCTCATGTTTTGTGTGGAGAGAGTTTTTTTTGGCCCTTTTGGACTGTGTCTGTGTCTGTGTCTGTGTCTGTGTCTGTGTCTGTGTCTGTGTCTGTGTCTGTGTCTGTGTCTGTGTCTGTGTCTGTCCATTTAGGGCTACTGTAGAAACAACATGGCAATTTCCATGCAAGAGGACCCAAGGTGTATGTTGAGAGAAATGGCTCATTCTAAGATAATAAAAACATAACGGTCTTTATACACCTGAAGACATTGTTATGTATATTATATTTAATTTTTGTCAATAGATCCTCCAAAAAATTACACATTGAACTTACGCAATACGATAATGCTTTAAAGTATATCGCATTATTTAGCAATTTATCGTCTTTTACAGTTTTCTTCAATATTGCAAAGCCCTATTTAAAAATATTGTGTTTAATTGTCTAATTAGTTAAAGATGTAGACTCACCCGTGCCTTATCACTGATTTCATTGTCAAAGCCTAAATAATTGTCTTCCTCCTCAAGAAACCCAACATACTCCTCCTGCTCATGATCTTCCTCCTCATCTTCATCTTCCTCCTCCTCTACCTCCTCAGCATTAGTCTTTGTACGTGTGTTAACAGTACACGTCTATAGAAAAGAGGACCTCACACATTTGTTTGTGATTGTCACAAAAGGGGGTTTGGGCTCATAATATTAGCGTGTACTATAAGCAAATACTACACAGAGAAGGAAAAATACTTGCCTCTGTCTTTAAAGTCTTATTGTGTGATCTTAAATGATTCTTCCCTCTCTTGGCATCAGTTTGCAATGCATGTTTATTGGCTATAAACACCTACAGAAAACATCACCACACATGGTTCATTGATCATCAAGACTTAGTTATGGTAAAAACCCTAAAGAAAATTACTTTAATTACTTCGGGGTGTAAAGTTATTTAATTTCTGCCATTGCTTTGCTCAATGTTAAACATTTTGGGTAGGAATACATTGAGTGCCAAAAAAGCAGTTAAACGTTATTCTTAAATTTGTAATAAAGAAGCAAATATTACAATCAGTACAAGTGGAATATTTATTAACGGGGGAATCATTTTGGCTTGTTATTACAAGACATTGTCAAAACAACAACAATTAGAAAGAAATAGCTGGCTGGGATTGAATGATCTGATTTTGTCTTAAAGTGGTGGTGTGTACTGTAATCTAGCTAACAGTTAATTCCTGTCTTTGATTCTCTGTAAAAATATTTCAAATTAGATTTAAAGTTTTCTGCGCACTCAGTGGATATAGTGAGAGGTTGGGTGCTCCAGGTGGAATAAATGAGTTTGCGTAAAAAGGGTCATACCTCTTGACGAGAGACAAGCTGTTCCTTGACAGTAGAAGTTGCTTCAGTTTTGTATGTGAAGACATCCCCTGAGGAACAGAACAGTTTTTTTTAGGGACATTTTTGGGGATGTTTGTACTGCCTTTCTACATGACTTTTATTATGACCTTAAAGAGATAGTTCACTCTAAAAGGGCCATTGGCCCCAATTGACTTCTATGGCATGGATAAAAAAAACAGCAAGACATTTTGCATAATTTCTTTTGTATTCCACAGAAGAACGTTTAGTAAGTTTTTAATGACATAAGTAATTATTTGACAAATTGTCTCTTAAGATGATTCATTATATGTTGATTTTCTTTTATGGAAATACAACAATAAAACAGCATTCATATGTTGATTTGCCTGAAAACACCGTGTAGCCAGCGTGGCTCTGTGGTGCTTTCAAAAAAAAATTATTTTAACATCCTGACGCAGTCACATGAACTGTATCAATGGCAATGAGTTTAGTACCAAGACTATACCTGTGCCGAAGTTGCATACTTCCAAACTATATACAGTAGTAGGGAAAAATCAGTAGGCCTATAAGTCATGAATAGTACGTTCAAAACCTCAGCATGCAAATAGTAGCAGTAATAGAAATAGCGAGAAAAACTTTCAAGACCGTTTTTCAAATGTTAGAACAGATAAATAAAATTTTCAAGACAAAATGATGATTTACCAACACCTACAAACATGTTGTTGGTAATACGTCATAGTTCAAATGTCAAAGAGCAGATGGGTCACATGACAATAAAACATGTGGGATGCAGTACATCTCATATGTATGTGTTCATACTTCCACTCATACTTGATGCGTTCCAAATGGGATATACCGTCTCTGAAGGGCCCTTCGGGAAGGGAACACAATACGTCACTCCAAATAAAGAGAATAATTTTAGTTTTTTTCATTGACTTGCTTTCGCCAATTTAATTACATTAGGAGATACTATTGCCTTTTACATCTAGAGTTTACACATCAAAAGCTTTTTTTTTTAGATTAGATTAGATTAGATTCAACTTTATTTTCATTACACATATACAAGTACAGTGTAACGAAATGTAGTTTAGGTCTAACCAGAAGTGCAATTAGCAAGTGCAGGATATACAGTTAGAATAAATGGAGATGGATTAAATTTAGAATAAATTTTCTCTTCGTAGGGAGTTGGGCATATGGATGATCACTTCGGAATGGAATGCATGGACTATACAAAATGTACTGTTTTAACGATAGGTAGGTACTTATTCAAATTCAGCCACATCTTATGAGTGTGTTCTAGACCAACCAATGAGAAACCTGTTTACTGTATGTATAAATGTCTTTATTTTTGCTGTTACAGTATATTTGATGATGCTAATGGTTCACAAATTTACATTTAACCCTTACATATGCGTGCCAATATAGTCTTCATGAAACACAAATCCCTTTAGTGCCACTAAATGAAATTTTGAATATGTTTTTTAAACTTATTAGAGGTTTCTCTAATGACAGAAACACAAGGTGTGCAGCATTCCACCAGGGGGCACAAGTAAGTCAAGCCTGTCCCAAGCACCAAAAAACAACTTTTTTACAGATAAAATTGATCTACAATAGCATGTTTACATGTCAAATTCTTGTAGCACCACTTGTTGAGTGTATTTGACTCATGGAGAATTTCAGTCTTCAACATTAAACCATTGTACAGTGAGCATGTTCAGTGTCCTGGTTTAGGATCTGTGTTGTTTTCTTTGTGCCTCTCATTGGATCAAAGTCTGAACAGCCAAGGAGCATTAGTATGTACAGTGGACACAGCGGCAAGTTATTCTGCAGCAGCCAGTGGTGGTTTATTTTTCAGCAGGTCTGTCTGCTTTAATGGGTTCCAGTGCTGCTTTTATGTCAATGAAGCAAAGAAACGGGTATGTGGATTGGATGGACAGAACCAACTAGTGTGGCATTTCTGCCTGTAAAACTCTGAGCATAGGAGCAAGCCCATCCTCTGGAGAGAAGGGCTGCATTTTGTTCCACATTCTTTGTGTGCGCTAAGAGTGAGACCTCTGTTCTTTCTCTCCACGCCCCATTTACCCTTCCATGCCCTCTGATTTTACCCACCCAACAACGCCAATCCTTCAACCTGCATGACAAAAAATGACTGAACTAATTTCGAAAACATCCAAGGTAGGAATATCAGTTTAATCTGGATTGGCACTTTTACTTATTTTCCTACAAATCAAAGACAAACTGTATAGAAAATCTTGCATCAATCTTAGCCCACTATTATGAAACACAGCAACCCAAGAGTTGGGATGTATGGTGCAGTTTAGGACGTTTCTCTTCTTTGCCTCTATATTTACATGTAGTTGCACAGACTGGCCACTAGACGTGCACTATCGTGATAATTGATGTGCAGAATATTGCTACAGTGCTTCAAAATCTATCAAGTCAAAATTAAGAATGCGATAATGCGAGTGCAAAATCTGTGATGTATAGAACGTATATTTACTGTGTGTATGGTCAATGACGTATATGGATTTTTGACATGCCAATTTTAAAATACAAATAAATAGAAATGTATGTGTTGTACACATAAATGCAAAATAAAATTTTAAATATTTCGTGAAGCTAAGTGGTTAGAGCGTTAACAATGCCAAGGACAAGGGTGCTACGGAAAATCGGTCTGTGCTACAACTATATTTAATAGTGTGCATTAGATAGAACCGCTTGTTTGTGTGATATCCATTTGTTCGTGTGTGAGGTTAACCAATGGTGCACCACTATTTATTTTCATTCTTATTCCATTTTTGCAAATAAAACTTACTTTCCAGATGCATTCAAACCATTGATCAATCCAGAAGGAGGAATTCTACTATTTTATTATGTCCTCTGCTTGTTCTACCTGTCTATGACCGAAAGAGTTGCATACTTTAACATGTTACAAGTGTGACACTTGTGGATTTGTCTGCGTTCTTCAGCGGTCTTGTGTCCATGTGTTCTCCCTCTACATCATCAATAACCATAAAGCATTGAAAATACAGAACTCAGAAAAATTGTGCTACATCTGTTTGGCCTCTGCTTCAAAACTTTAAACCTCTGTAGCACTGGTGCTATGTGCCAAAAAAGCTAACGTTCAGTCCTGGAAGTCTTTGGAATTATTGTGCAAATTACTACGATTTCAATATGAGACTGACTACTATTCCACTAAATTCTGTTTGTTGTCAGATTTTTTTGTATTTTTATAATCTAGCTCCCATAAATTTTATTAAGAAAGTAGTTTGGAAAGTCATGTACAGGCAATGCCCATTATTTTGCAGTTAATACTGATAATTCTGAAATAGGTTTTACCTTTATAATAGCCAAAGTTATGTTATATTCATAAATGTGTCCATTGCTGCGGTCCTTGTGAACACCTCTTCTATTTTCGATTTTCTTTCGCTGAATGATCGGCCAATCAACCCAATGTATATCAATCTTGGGTCAAAAGAAATTAAATCATACATATAGGATGAAAGGAGCTCTGAGAAGAGGAATATTGTTGTCTTTTATTTTTCTTCACCCTTTCTTCTGTACAGTACATCTTCACTGCTGGTAGAAGCTCTTCCGGTAACGAAGCCCCCCCACACATTCCAGAAACCCCAGAATGCTGTGGGGCACTCCTTGCTATTTTCAGTGAACGACTTGTAAGCAAGTTGTCAGTGTCAAGACAGACGGGCATTAAACGTCACAGAATAAGCCCAAGAACACACGTATTGGCATTTGGTGTTAGGTTAACATAAAGAGCTGTCTGCAGCACTAGGGTCTGTTAATGGATGATTTACCACCAATGACTATACACGTCTGGCCATTCTGTAGCCCTAACATGTCTTAGAGTATTTTTCATCTCATTAGGTTCTTTGGAAAATCAATGCATAGGAAGGATTTACAAGAACTGTGGAAAACAATGACTCAAATTGATAATTTTGTAACATATTAAAATGTATGATTAAAAAAATGTTTGTTGCGTGTTTTTCAAAGAATGCCAGCACACTGGGTTTAGAGACTTCTTGTCATAGTTCGTGTGGGTGTAGGCCCTCATAACCATTTGCTCAAAAACTCTTTATTTAGAGAGCATCTCTTTCAAGAGATGAAAAGAAAAGCTTGCACGGAAAGCTGAAGGATGTAGGAGGGGGTTTTGCTGAGCAGAGGAGGATCGGTGGGGGTTGGGTTTCTGACCAGTGACAGGATAAAGGAAACAGAGCAGCTCCAGAGGTCGGGTTGATAAAACACATCCTCTGTCAGTCACACAAACTTCTTTGACCGGGATAAGGCCACAGTCTGAGGGGCGATCAGGTTTCTCTGTCCGGAATACCTCACTACTGCAAACCACTAGCAGATGTGAAGCAGCCAAAAGAACATTGGGTGGGGGATGTGTGTGCTATTTAAATGCATGTTTGCATTTACTCTTGTGTTTTGTTACACTGTACTATTTGCACTGAAATTTACTTGAGAAAGATTGCTTCTATAAAATTGCTAGTTTGGTGGATGTTTTATAAGTGAACCCAACACTGAGCCCATATATCAACAATTACAGCTGCAATAGCAATCAACTCAGATGTACAAAGTGTGGAGCTGTGAAGTTAATATTGAGAGATTAGTTTAGATAATTTGGTCTTGGAAGACAATTTTGAAATGCTTGACTTTTATATTAAAATCTCTTGGCTTTTAGTTGCAGGCTTATCTATAGTTTGAGACATTTGATTAAATCTATTTTTTATTACTAAAAAACATAGAATCACTGACCTTTATCTTCTGTACAGTCCTGTATAAGAATCATCCAAGGCTGTTTCACATCCCCCTCGGAAGTCACAACTTTAAGAACTGGAGACAAAGATAGACATTATTCTGGAGTTCTATTAGACCTAAACTCTCACCTAACATCTCCTCTGTCCTTGTAATACACTAACACAGACTCCCCTGAAAATCCAAGTCACATTTTTAACATAATAAGCCTGATAATACACAGTGAGAATAACATCTTGTTGAATGTTTTAATGTGGTCAAAGCAAAGCCAGTATAGACATTTCTGTTTTCAGTGTTTATTTGGTTCGGTATAATATAAAACGAAGTAATGCTTTGATTACCGTGGCCTTGAGTGACATCATTCATTATTGGGTAGTCCTCAGTGTCAACCGCAGGATCCCAGTGAGACAAGCGTATTATTTCACCATCAGGACCCATTATTAAGGTGCCTACTGCTTCACCAGCCTGCCTTTCTGAAAACACAGATTCAAGTAAGATGTAAAGGGGATGATTCACACAAAAATTATATATATAAATGTACTCCCATGTGGTTCGAAGCCTGTATATAACTCTTTTTTTTTGTAATACAAATTAAGATATTTTGAGAAATGTGGGCAATGAACAAGGTCCAGACAATGAAAGTCAATGGGGCTAATATTGTTTGATTACCAACTTTATAAAAAATATAATCTTTTGTGTTCTGCAGAGGTGATGAAATGATGAAAGAAACTTTATTTTGAGGTTAACCTTCCTATAAAGAATGGAAAAGTCTAAGAAAACAACATGTGCTAGAGGGATTTAAGCCACACTTGTAACAGTGTTGTTTGATGAGCCAAGAAAGCATCAAACCAAAAATTATAAATTGTAAAGCACATGCACAATTTGATAAATTTCAGATTCTTTGTTGTAAAGTATAAACGAGACACACACACAAAAGAAATGTAGAAAATGAAACCGAATGGACTTCTGGATACTGTAGGGCATCTTGTGTGAATTTGAGGATAACGGATGATTTATAAACTAGCAGTACCTAAGCAAATCCATTTAGTTTTTAGAAAGTGTGTAGCATCATTTGTTTAAATATTTGTTTGTATATTTTATAATGTAATATAGTGACATTTATTAATCTTTATGTTTTTTAGGGTCACTAAATTTCTACATATTTGCGGAAATCATGTTATTTTACTGTTTGTTGTAATTGGCTTTGTAAATTGTACTGAAGGAGAATTAGCTCACTAAAACTATATGCTGTATGACATTTTCTCGTTCATTGTTGTGAATAGTTTTTCGAATAGACTTTATGAATGATTAACCCTTGACCTACTTGTCACCCACAATTTCTAGGATGAACCCTACAGTGCCCAGCTCATGGCTGACGTGCTTTTTTTTAATAGACTTAAAGAGGCACACAGGTTACCTCTCAACTCTGGAGGGAGACAGCCTCTGATGTTTCCAGTCTGGGCTTCTTCTATGTCTACAGGGTCCTTTACGCTCTGACTGTAGATAGCCATTGAGCTCTGTTTACCTGGACCCCTCCGACCCATCAGAGGGGGAAGTGGACCTAAGGAGGCATTTCTATCTGTGAAAAAACCTGGCACAGGAAGTGTTTGTCGAACGGTTTCTTGATGCCTTAACTCCAGAAATATGTCAAATGAAAAAGAGCAGTTTAGTTCTGTTGCATCTTAAACCTCTTCTTGTACCCTGCAGCATAGTTCAGGAAGTGTACAGTACAGTGTTCTCAGAGGCCCTTGTTTTGCCTGAGCCCCAGAGCGCTAGTGGACAAGTGATGCTTGCCTCTGTGTTGTTATTTATCGTATCAGACCCTGAGATCTCTCCACCACACTGCTGTTCTCCATCCCTACTGTTTAGGCTGTTCCTATAGAACACTTAACTTAATTTGCATCAAACAACAAGCGGAGCCACACATGAAGAGGTGCTCGGCCCTCAAAGGGGGGTTGTGCTTTTACACCAGTGCTACTGCTGCTAGCATTGACTTCAGACTTTATGTTTACAATTTATTTGAGCTCTGTATGGCAAAAGTATGTTTGAACTAATGACAAGAGAAAATGGCGTTTGCATTTCCATATAGAAAAATGATCCGAAAAAAATTGGACCAGTAAAAGTTATTTACTGGAATGACATGTGTTGGATTGCATGGTGGCAAGTTAAAATTGCTTTAGAAAATTTGGTGAATTATTTAATTCAAGCTGCAATCCGTAACTTTTACCTCTCTATTGCCATCTCTGTTTAAAACCTAACAGATTTCCTGTTAAATCTGACCCAAAAGCTCAAAATAGGCCTATATAACATAATTCTTAAACATAATATTGTATTCTGTATTAATTCTAACTGCATATCCTGCACTTGCTAATTGCACTTCTGGTTAGACCTAAACTACATTTCGTTACACTGTACTTGTATATGTGTAATGACAATAAAGTTGAATCTAATCTAATCTTGTTAGCAAAGTGCTAAAATATTTGCATATGCTAATTCATGCTATTAACATGCCAAAACATTATAGTAGCATGTTAACAATTTTTTCAATTATGCTAATTCATTCTAAATCATGTTAGCAAAGTTAATTTATGTTAACAACATGCTGAAACGTTTGAGCGAAATGTTAATTTAAGCAAACAAAATTCTAAATCATTCTAGTATGTGAATATAGATAGCTAGAACGTGTTTGAAACTTTAAGCTTTTTAAGATTTTATACAAGGCATTTTCAAGTCATTTTTAAAGTTTATACTGTGTTTAAAATGAACTGACATTATAATAAGGCTACCATTGTGAATTGTGGTGAGATACGGAGAACGTTTTGAACATTCTACATGTACTTGCTAACTGATTTTTTATTCTGCTTACTTGCCAAACTGTAGCTTTAATGGTAACTTCACCCATCAGAATAAAAAGTATGAATGGTAAAGATGCAATTATAAAAGTTCATTTGAACCAACAAATATTCCTATAAAAATATTTTATTCCTATAACAAATGATTGTTGATGTTTGTGCATCAGGTCAAAGTTTGGCAGTTTTATGAAACTTACTTAGAAACAAATGTATAGGAAAATGCAATGTAAGTCGCTTTGCGTCTGCCAAATGCATAAATGTAAATGTTGTCATCACATCAACTTTCAACAGGTTGAGTCTATAACAGATATTTGCGCTTGAACTCCAGGTGTTCTTACAGTAGGCCTACATAACATTTTATAGTAATATCAAGTCTGTTTTGAAATGTTTGACACCTGGTTTTGATTTGGTTTATTAAGACCTAAGTTGTGCAGAAGGCATATTTGTTGATATTCAATCAAAATCACAAAAGATTAAAGATCAAAAACACCAAAATAATTTGGCACACAGTGTTTGTCAAGCTGCATCACGCTACCTCCTGTCTCATGATTCATAATATTTCGGTCTGTCAGCACTTTCTCTACAGTACAGTTTTTTGTGATCAGCTGCCATGCTGGGTTGACCATGAATAAGAAAGTAGAATACCATTACCTCTCTGTTCTGGAGCATTGGACCAAACAACACGTCCTAGGTCCATCTCTATAATCCTGCACTTGATGTCAGAGAAAGGGTCCTGTCTTTTTTGGGGGGCCTCTTCAGTAAGCTCCTTGTCACCACAAGGCTTATTCTCTTCAATGAGGGTCTCATGCAGTTCATCTAAAATTATGACATTGACTTTTGCATTAAACGATGCTGTTTTTATTGTTAAAACTCACAACATGATATTGCCTACCAGCTAGTGCAGGGGTCTCTGTGATTTCTGTTTGTGAAGGCAGAAGGACCAGCACTTTGCTGTGCACACTTCTATCAGGGTGTTTAAAATGCGTAGTTTCAAGTGTGATGTCAGGGAGATGTACTTTTAGTTCTTGTTGTGGTGAAGTCTCACAGCTTCCCATGTTGATTGTTTTCGATTTATTCTTCACGACAAATCACAAACAATGATTTATTGTATCTACTTCTACATAATAATTTCTAAATAGGTAAAAGGGAATTAACAGGTGTCTTACAAAGGTGTTGTTTACTGAATTAAATGTTTTTGAAGTAGCCCAACATATGGTGGTTGCTAAATTACCTAAAAAATATGACTGAATGAGTGACTAAATAAGGTTGCTTAACTTAAAGTAAAAAATTGTTCTTTAAAGCGGCAATTCTTAACTTTGATCTTTAGAAGTATATTATTATTATTGTGGATTGGGGTAAAGGAGTTTGATGATAAGATTATATTAAAAAAAGGATATTGCTTAAATGTATTATCTCTAATGTTGTCTGTTTTTCTATCTAAAATAAAATATGACAAACATGTATTTCCCTGAACTGTAATTGTCAAATATTGAATCATTACCTTTAAAGTGCTAAAGTCAGAGGCTGAGTTGACCATTGGGTTTGTCTTAATGGGAGGTAAATGAGAGATGGGATCTGTATCTGCTGCCACTCTCCTCACCTGAGTGTCACCTGTACAATGTCTGACTGTAGCAAACAAAGTTCAGAGAACATATATAGTTACAACTTCTTATTCATATACAGACATCATATCATACCTGATTTATTCAACACTAATACCAGATTATAGAATAAGTATTAAAGGATATTGATTTAATGAATCTCCTTGTAATTTAGTTGTCATCTTTGAATCTTACTCTGGCGAAATCCTTCCATGTGTCCCCCATAATAGTTGAGCCTTGAGAGGGGGCAGCTTTCCAAAGATGAGTCCACATACACTGACCTCAGAGTGCACATCTCTCCAACACCAATTTTATTCTCATCCAGACTAAGTTTTTTACGACCATTGAGATCCTTAGTGTGGTCAATGAAATCTGGGAGAATCTGTAAAATGTTGATGAAATGAAAATTTTGTCAAATTCTGCCAAAAGCATAGAAGAGAATGAGCATCGATTATTGACCCACTGTCTGATCCAGGGGTTCTGTCTGAGCAACTGTTGTCTCAGGGATTGGGCTCATTGGATTTCCGCATATGTCAGCCACTGTCCTCACACTCCTCTTCACTGTTGGCTTCTGTTGGCCTTTTGTTTTAAGGGACATTTGTTCATCTGAAATTATGTTTGATATAGACCTTAGATTCAAAATAATGAAACTGTATTTCACAGAAAACATATAAACTGTTAATTAAATGGATGTCAATGAGCTTTTGTCCAGTAAAGTTAGAATTGGTTACATTTTGCTTTTTGTACTTGTGTGATCAGCAAACATTCAGCAAACATTCAAACATAATTTTATCAGTTCTATCAGATGAATAGAGTACATTCAGAAGCAAATATCTGATATGCGTTTCATAAAGATGTACCATCTGAAGCATCTCATGCTTCACAGGATGTTGTTGAAGTGTTGTTGAAAAGTTTTGAATTGCCAACCCTTATCTGATTGTTTCTGTCATTTGTTTTCGATTTCATAAGCTCTACCTGGTTTCTCATAACTTTTCTTCTGGCTTTGTATGTGTACCAAACCCTCCTTTATGGGTGGTAGAGGTTCAGGACGGGCCCGGGGACTACAGAAGAAATGTGGCTTGTGTCTGACTTGTCCATCTGTCTCTGCTGACATGAATTTCAATCATATGAATGTATAGTATATAAAGGATAATATGCATATACATTTAACCATGAAATTAACCAGTTTTAAAGTAATAGTAAATCTTATCCTTATTTGACTGTTAGTATAATTTGTTTTGCATTTATTAGCTTTACCTGAGTCCAGATGAGTTGACTCCTGGCTTTGTACATGTAATAAACCTGTTGTCATGGGAGGTAGAGGGCCCAGAGTTGCCCTGCGGAGTCGAGAGGAACAGAGAAAACGTGGCTGGTATGGGACCTGTCCTCCTTGTCCTGCTGAAATACAATACAATATAATTTTATAATACATTTAATGTCAAAAAGACATATATGCATACATATGTGGACACAATTGTTGGTACCCTTGTTAAATATGAAAAAAACAAAGAAGGCTGTGAAAATGTATCTGCATTGTTTCTCTTTTTGATTTTCTATTGAAAGATTCTACAAAATTCCAATATTTCTTTCAATATTTTTCATTTAGTTTAAGTTTTTCCAATAATTCTTAGGTCCATATTTTATGTGATTTTAACCAATGCCCTGATGGAAAATCTAACCACAACCCCATTTCTAGCTATATTTTAATCTGTTGGTATTTTAGTTAATTCATGATGCCATATACAGTGGGGCAAAAATGTATTTAGTCAGCCACCAATTGTGCAAGTTCTCCCACTTAAAAAGAGAAAGGCCTGTAATTTTCATCATACGTGTCATGATCCTAGCCTTGTCTTGGTTGTGTGTACTCTGTACTGTGAGTTCTATTACGGACTATTCTATAAAGTTCCAGACCTTGGCGGCCGTTTGCGACTGGAATGAGGGAGCTCTTCGGGCTCGGTTCCTGGACGGGGTAAATCCGATCATCGCGGATGAGATTGCTGCCCTCGATGCCCCCCGGGATTTGGAGGCTCTAACCAACCTCTGCCTTCGCGTCGAGGCACGTATCAACAACCGACGACGCCGGCAGCTTTCTCCTCCCCCCTGGCGTGGTCGAGACGTCAGTGCGAGTCCCAGGTCTGCTGAAACAAGCTCCATGGAGGAGCCGATGCAAGTGGGTAGTTCTCGCCTGACGTCTATACAGAAGCAACAGCGGCTGCTCGGCGGACTATGCTTCTATTGTGGGAAGTCGGGGCATCAAGTAATACGGTGTCCGTTAAAAGACCACGCCCATCCGTAGAGCGGAGAGTCCGGGTGGGCGTCATCCCTTTTTCCTCTCCCATTTCTCGTTCCATGCTGCCGTCCGGATCCAGTTTGAGGGGCGGAGTCATACCGGCGAGGCTCTTCTCGACTCGGGTGCAGAGGGTAGCTTTCTTGATTCCACCATCACTGCCTTGTGGAGGATTCCCATTAAGCCTCTCGTCCAGCCAATTTCGGTCCAGACGTTAGCAGGACTCCCGTTCGCCACTATTACTCACGTCACGCCTCACGTAAGACTTTTTCTTTCTGGTAATCATTGTGAGAGTATTGAGCTGTACATCATCGATTCCCCCAATACCCCACTCATATTAGGGCATCCCTGGTTGTCACAGCACAATCCTCACATTGATTGGGTTAAGAATTCTGTGTTAGCCTGGAGGCCTTCTAGTCACGTGTCTTGTTTGGGCGCTGCCCCGTATCCTGTCTGTGTGTCTTCTGTGTTGCAGGTTGACAGCCCTGACTTGTCTGGGGTCCCGGAGGAATATCACGATTTGAGTCCGGTGTTCAGTAAATCGCGAGCCCCCTCACTTCCTCCGCATCGCCTCTGCGACTGCGCCATTGACCTCCTTCCAGGCACTTCTCCGCCCAAGGGGAGTCTCTATTCATTGTCCGCTCCGGAGAGAGAAGCGATGGACAAGTATATCCAGGAAAGCCTACAGACTGGACTCATTTGCCACTCCTCCTCCCCGGCAGGTGCTGGATTATTTTTTGTCCAGAAGAAGGACGGCTCTTTGCGTCCCTGCATTGATTATCGAGGTTTGAATGAGATTACTGTTAAGAATAAGTACCCCTAACCTCTCATGTCAACCGCTTTCGAACACTTGCAGGGAGCTCAGGTCTTTACTAAGCTAGACCTACGCAATGCCTATCACCTGGTTCGTATCCGGGAGGGGGATGAGTGGAAGACGGCATTTAATACACCTTCGGGGCATTTTGAGTATAGAGTTCTCCCTTTCGGTTTGACCAATGCTCCTGCCGTTTTCCAGGGCCTCGTCAATGCCGTGTTGGGCGACATGCTTAATCGCCTTGTGTTTGTGTACCTGGATGACATTCTGATTTTTTCCCGTTCTCTCCAGGAACACACCTGACACGTTAGAGAGGTTCTCCAGCGTTTATTAGAGAATCAACTTTTTGTCAAGGAGGAGAAGTGCGAATTCCATGCTGTCTCAGTTTCGTTCCTTGGCTATGTAGTTACTCCCAAGGGCATTAACCCTGATCCTGCCAAGATCAGAGCCGTCGCCGAGTGGCCCGTTCCCGACTCTCGTAAAGCTCTTCAGCTGTTCCTGGGTTTCACCAATTTTTACAGGCGATTCATCCGGGGTTTCGGCCAGATTGCCGTCCCGCTCACAGCATTAACTTCCACCAAGGTTGCGTTCAGATGGAATGCCCTAGCACAGGTAGCCTTTGATAACTTAAGGTCCCGTTTTGTCTCTGCTCCTGTGCTTTGTTTTCCAGAACCTGAACGCCAGTTCATTGTCGAGGTTGATGCGTCCGATGTCGGAGTAGGCGCGGTTCTGTCTCCCTGTGCCTTTTACTCCCATCGCCTCAGCCCTGCCGAGCGAAACTACGACATAGGTAACAGGGAGTTTTTGGCGGTTCGGCTGGCTTTGGGTGAGTGGCGTCACTGGCTGGAGGGAGCAACACAGCCCTTCTTGGTCTGGACGGATCATAAGAACCTCGAATATATCCGTTCAGCCAAGAGGCTTAACTCACGCCAGGCCCGCTGGGCACTCTTCTTTGGTCGGTTTCGCTTCACCATTTCGTACCGGCCAGGTTCTAAGAATATCAAGCCTGATGCACTCTCTCGTCTCTTCGAGGCCCCAGGGGGTGATCCTCCGGTTGTTGCCATTCTCCCCAGCAATATGGTGGTCGGTGCGATCACTTGGGATCTCGAACGGCGAGTGGAGCTGGCCGGCCGAGAGGTGCAAGTACCGGGAGAGTGTCCGGTGGGAAGGTTGTTTGTTCCGGTCAAGTTGCGTCCCGAGGTCCTGCAGTGGGTTCATTCTTCCAAGTTGGTCGGCCATCCAGGTAATCGGGGAACCCTGGCTTCCGTCCGTCAGCGGTTTTGGTGGCCCTCCATAGTCTCAGATGTTAGTCAGTTTGTGTTGGCTTGCCCCGTCTGCGCCCAATGTAAATCCTCTCATCGTCCTCCTGCTGGTCTACTACGTCCGCTTCCCATTCCCTCCCGCCCATGGTCACACATTGCCTTGGATTTTGTCACTGGTCTTCCTCCCTCTGGCGGCAACACCGTCATTCTTACGGTGGTGGACCGTTTCTCCAAAGCGGCCCATTTCATTCCCCTGCCCAAGCTTCCCTCTGCCCGGGAGACTTCTCAATTGATGGTGGACAACGTCTTTCGGCTACATGGGTTGCCCTCTGATGTTGTGTCCGATAGGGGGCCTCAGTTCACGTCCCGGTTTTGGAAAGAGTTCTGTAGACAGATCGGGGCCTCAGCGAGTCTGTCTTCAGGTTTTCATCCCCAGACTAATGGGCAGTGTGAGCGAGCCAACCAGGATCTCGAACGTAGACTCCGCTGTCTAACATCTCAGACTCCCGGTACCTGGAGCCAACAGCTCTCCTGGATTGAATATGCTCATAATTCCCTTCTGGTCTCCTCCTCAGGTATGTCCCCCTTTGAATGTTCTGTGGGTTACCAACCGCCTTTGTTCCCCTCTCAGGAGCTCGACGCTGCGGTTCCCTCTGCTCTGGCCTTCGTTCGGCGCTGTCGTCGCACCTGGACGAGGGCCAGAGGGGTTCTGGCCCAAACCTCTCAGAGAACCAAGACAGCGGCCGATCGGCACCGGACCTCTCCCCCGATCTATGTGTGTGGTCAGCGGGTATGGCTCTCCACTTTGGACCTTCCTTTTCGGGTGCCCTCTCGGAAGTTGGCACCCAGGTTCATTGGGCCATTCCGTATCACCAAGGTGGTTAATCCGGTGGCCGTCCGGCTCAAGCTTTCTCCAAATCTTGGTCCACCCTGTTTTTCATGTTTCCAGGGTCAAGCCTGTAGTCGTTTCCTCCCTCAACCCAGCTAGTAAACGCCCCTCCCCTCCTCCCCCACGTCTCGTGGAAGGTACGCCGACTTACACCGTCAGGAAGCTGTTGGATGTACGTCGGCAGGGCCGGGGGCACCAGTATTTGGTGGACTGGAAGGGTTATGGTTCAGAGGAGAGGTGTTGGGTGCCGTCTCGCGACAATCTGGACCAGTCGCTCATTGTGGATTTTCACCGGAGGCAAGGTAAGCCCCCTCCTTAGGCGTCATGTGACGCCGGTGGGGGGGGGATACTGTCATGATCCTAGCCTTGTCTTGGTTGTGTGTACTGTGTTATTGTTGTCGAACTCGTGCAGAGCTGTTTTGACAGCTCCGCATGTGTTCGGTGTCTACGTCATTGGCCCCGCCCTCCGTGTCTCCGCTAGGCTTTTCCCCGCACCGGGTTTCCATCACATCACTTTACCACTCATTCATTCCCTCATGCCCCTTTGACTCGTTCCCATTAATATTTAATTAATTCTCACCTGTAGCTTGTCCCCGCTGTGTAGTTCCCCCCTATTTAGTCCCTCTTGTCCTCTCGTTCTTTGTCAGATCGTTGTATGTGTTACTTTCGTTCCTGGCTCCTCTTGTCATCGTCTTAGTGAAAATTAGTCATAGTCATAGTCTTGTTATTTATTTTCTTAGTCTAGTCAAAGTCTTCATAGTTCTGTTCACTTGTTAGCAAGTTTTGTTTTTGTTTGCCCATTAGTTTGCGTTGACGCTCTGGACCTTCGTGCTTTGCACGGTGCTGGCTCACCTCCACTCAACCAGCATCTCTCGTTTGGCTAGCCGACGGGTCGAGGCTTTCCCCGCCGTGCGCCTTATCCACTTCTAGAACTTCTCCCAGTCTGGGTCTTCAAGCAGCTCTCCCGTGAGTGTCGGGTCGAGTCACCTCCCCGCGGACTCCTGTGGTTTCTACGGATTCTCCGTTACTGTTCTCCCGTTGTGGGTTTCGTGTTCTCCCGTAGGTCCCGATGGGTCGAGACCCCTCCCCGCCGGGCTTACGCGGTTGTCTCCATGCTGGTGCCAGAGTGGATTATCTGCCTTGTTCAATAAACCTCTCTTGTTTGCCCTGCATCTGAGTCTCTGAATCTTCTTCCTTGTCTCAGTGTCATGACAATACGTACACTTCAACTATGAGAGACAGAATGAGAAGAAAAAATCCAGAAAATCACATCGTCTGATTTTTAAAGAATTTATTTGCAAATTATGTTGGAAAATAAGTATTCGGTCAATAACAAAAGTTAATCTCAATACTTTGTTATATACCCTTTGTTGGCAATGACAGAGGACAAACTTTTCTGTAAGTCTCCACAAGGTTTTTACACACTGCTGCTGGTAGTTTGGCCCATTCCTCCTTGCAGATCTCCTCTAGAGCAGTGAAAACAGAAAAACAGCCCCAAAGCATGATGTTTCCACCCCCATGTTTCACAGTAGGTAAAGTGTTCTTTGGATGCAACTCAGCATTCTTTCTCCTCCAAACACGACAAGTTGAGTTTTTACCAAAGACTTCAATTTTGGTTTCATCTGGCCATATGACATTCTCCCAATCCTCTTCTGGATCATCCAAATGCTCTCTAGACGGGCCCGGACATGTACTGGCTTAAGCAGGGGGACACGTCTGGCACTGCAGGATTTGAGTCCCTGGCGGCGTAGTGTGTTACTGATGGTAGCCTTTGTTACTTTGGTCCCAGCTCTCTGCAGCTCATTCACTAGGTCCCCCCGTGTGGTTCTGGGATTTTTGCTCACCGTTCTTGTGATAATTTTAACCCCACGGGTGAGATCTTGCATGGAGCCCCAGATCGAGGGAGATTATCAGTGGTCTTGTTTGTCTTCCATTTTCTAATTATTGCTGCCACAGTTGATTTCTTCACACCAAGCTGCTTACCTATTGCAGATTCAGTCTTCCCAGCCTGGTACAGGTCTACAATTTAGTTTCTGGTGTCCTTTGACAGCTCTTTGTTCTTGGCCATAGTGAAATTTGGAGTCTGACTGTTTGAGGTTGTGGACATGTGTCTTTTATACTGATAACGAGTGGAGGACAGAGGAGCCTCTTAAAGAAGAAGTTACAGGTCTGTGAGAGCCAGAAATCTTGCTTTTTTGTAGGTGACCAAATACTTCTTTTCCACCACAATTTGCTAATAAATTCTTTAAAAATCAGACAATGTGATTTTCTGTATTTTTTTTCTTATTCTGTCTCTCATAGTTGAAGTGTACCTATGATGAAAATTACAAGCCTCTCTCATCTTTTTAAGCGGGAGAACTTTCACAATTGGTGGCTGACTAAATACTTTTTTGCCCCACTGTATCTGAACAAGATGTCCAGAACCTCTGGTATAAAAGTTGGTCTTCAAAAATAAAGATCTGGCAGTATATTTAACTGATCATTTTCTGCAATTAAATGCCAAAAGAAACCATTTTGTTTTTGTTATTTGGGAGAAATATTGTTAGCAGTCCACAGAATTATCATTTTACCTACAGTAAACACATAAATAGTAAATTTATACTGCCCTATAATTTTAGAGACTTTGCTCACCTTTACTAGGGCTTAAATTATAGCACTTCTCTCCTGTTGTCTGATGCTCGTGGATGTGCTTGCTGGCATGTTTAGTACCTGGTATTAAAGGGTGTGTTACACTGGCAAGAGATCCAGCTATTGACTGACAGAAACAAATAATCAGATGTAAAGAACAGCTGTGTTTGATTTCACTTGATGATTTTTAGGCTTTCCAAACATGGAAATGTTCCACATTATCTATCTGCAACAGCCTCTTTTGAAACCCCTCAAAACATGAAACATGATCATTACTAGTATGATGGATGTTTTCCACATAGCCTCCCCTCTGTAGTCAATGTCAGCAGATAATGCAAGTGAATGTAGTGCTTGAAGTCACACTGGAATTCATTTGGATGAAATACCTTGAAATTCATTCAAAAGAGTATAAGAGAACTAAAATGTTATGATTTCCCGGGTTGAAGGTTTTACAATAAAAAAAGAAGCCAAGTGCCAGACCTTCAACAGTGGGATCAACAATATTTTGTAACAGTAGAATTATTTAAAAAATATTTGCACGTTGTAATGTTCGTGATTATGAGCATTATTTGTCTCCACTTTTTCCAGGTGGTGGTGAGGATGACTACAGCGGCCATTTTTCAGGTTTTGTGGCTCTTGAGCACACCTATGTTAGTTACGTTCTTCCAGAGTAAGAATGTGACGGATCGATTGCACACCGGCCACCCACACAGAAGACGCTTTGCTTTGGAAACCATCCAAATCCCTGACCAAACCCTCATCTCTGTGAGGTAAACACGCTGTTCAGCTCTCATCAATTCAATTGTTCCCCCTTTTGCCCAACAAGATGAAGAAGTAAGAAGAAGTTACTCCATTCCTTCAGATCACTTGCACATCTCTCCAACACTAAGTTTCTTACGACCATTGAGTGTTCAGTTTTAGTGTGGTCAATGAAATCTGGGAGAATTTGTAAAATGAACATTTTGTCAAATTCTGCCAAAAGCATAGAGAGAATGAGCATCGATTATTGACTTGATATTTGTGCAGTTTTTCTGTGGCTGGTTAATGTGGGTTGGTGCTTGGATGATGGGAGCTTGTTCTTGGACATTGGAAAAAGAAGGCCACCATGGAGTTCACAGCTGATTTGTTCATGGCTACTTTTGATCTCCTTCTGCATTAGAAGAGGAATGTTTGTAGTGCAAAAAGTGGACAGATTTACGTGTGTATAATGAGGGAACAGTTGGAGGCTTTGGCACATTAACGGATTGACATGGACAGGAATTTGATAGATTACTGTGCTTATGTGAAATCCCTAAGGACACCTTTACTAAGATATGCAGCTCACATGTCCCGGAGGTCAAACAACAAATTGTAGGTAAATTTCCAGTTTGAATGACCTGGAATGTGTGGAAAATTGGAGACACCTTGAGGACTGACCACATGCGTATGGTTCAAATTGACTAGAGCCTTATCTACCTAGCCCAGGTGCAGCTAAAGCGATCAGTATAGGGGGAAAAAAAAGTTAAATTAAAATACCACACCTCACTGACTTGCCTTCAGGATGGGGTTACTCTCTTCTCAGGCCAGGAGAGAAGTGGTCCTATAATCAGAGCCAGTAAACTAATACTGCAGCCAAGTCTGTCACCCTGACCTGAACCCGAGTTTCAAGTTTTTTGGGCAGTAAAATTCTGAAAGATTTACTTAGCACTGGCATGTCTCTTAATTTTACATCCCAACTCTTTTGCTCTCCTGCAATCAGACGGCAACTTCAGGCTGGTCTGCACAATGGTTCATTTATAGCCGGTCTGGGTCTCTTAGCTTAAGAAATTTGACAGATAAGGAACAGTTCCATGCAGTGTGCGGCCATGTTAGTGTATGTTAACTAATACATTAATCAAACGACTGTTCTATTCAGCAGCCCTTCCAGCCCCAAATGTTATGTAGACTTGCCATATCCAGAACAGTAAATCTGAGTGATGTTTCCAAAATCTTATGACCTTTGCATATGTTCTTGAATGTCTCATCCCTTTTACCATGTTGCCCTTTTTGTTTAAAATATTTAAGTCACTTAACATTAATGTCTACGATTTAATTTTATATATTAGTATTGAATAACAATAACAAAATATAGAAGTGGACCATCTAAAAGGGATATGTTGGTTACCAAACAATGGCGGTACCCATTTTATGCACACAAAACCAATGCAAGTTGATGGGTACTGTCACTGTTTGGTTACCAACTACCAACTTGGTCACCAATTTTTTTGTGTTCTACAGAAAAAAGAAAACCATACATATTTAAAAAAGATGAGGGTGAGTAAAGGATTACAGCATTTTTTTGGGTGAACTATCTCTTTAAAGTCCCAGTGAAATATTTGTTTTGATATCGCAGTGTTTATTGTAAATAACTTATCATTCACTTTTTAAAATTCATGTGCCCTCATAATCAATTCAAATCTGAAAATGAACTTCCGCCCTCTAGTGACTATCCATCTCAAATGACATAAAACGGCTTGTGCGAGATTCCATTAATTCCTTCCCTTCAACTGTGAGTCTGGTTCCCTTTCAAAATGCACCGGCTGTTTCAGTTCGCAGTGAAAAAAGCAAGCATTGCCCACTATTTTTCTCATTCGTAATTCCGTTTCACTCAAAAATGCGTCAGAATACAGAACTCAACTTCTGGCTCACAAAGATTTGAAGTACTTTCCAGTGTGAATACTAAACATTGTATTATGTCACTGTACTAATAGAATATTGCAGTGGTTTTAACATTTCTCACCACATTCTTAAATTACATGACTATACCTGCTTTTTTCCGTAAGCCAAGATAGCTCCGGTCAGATCTTGCAGTGTGTGTAGATGATTATCTACGTCTTGTTTTGGGCCAGTAGGTGTATTTCCTTTCCTGTTAATCTGGCCGGTTTGGTATGAAAAGGCTAGGTCCTCTGAATAGAGAATAAGCGGCCCTCTGCGTGTACTGTAGGTTTTAGGAGGAACTGGCTCCATGCCTCCAAGAAACTGACCACAGCCAGTACGAAGTAGTGGAGGCTGGGATTTCCAGTTGTAGTAGTCCTAGTGAAGAAAATACAATGGGAATCACAAAATGTTCAATGCACAAACATTGATTGTGTTCAAGTGTGTTGGACATACAGACAGTTATATAAAAATATTACCTCGGGTTCATAACAGACCTCCAGTCTTCCATTATGACAACTTTCATCTGGCACAATTTTACCAAATCCACGACTCAGCAAAGACAAAACTAAATCTTTCATTGTGGTGTTGATAATGTTTCTTTGAAAGAATGCTGAAAAAAGATTTTTCTCTCATAAATGTTATACTATTATCATTCAAGTGTTCAGGTACCCTTTAAATGTGGTTTATGTAAACTTTTTTTAGGTAAAAAATGTATTAATATATCTAAATTTATCTTAATACTTCGCAATATGCAAAAATTGTCATTTTTATAGTCGGGTCAAAATAGTTTGTCAAGGTAACAGCTTCAAATTTTTATATATTTCATGATAAGCAATAAGTTATTATAATACATTTATTAATCAAGTTTTAAAGATTTGGTAAAAACATTTTAATTTTTACATTTTAGAATTTTAAATTGAACTCAAACCAGTAATTTGCATATCCATTCATTGCACCATTCTGTACACTATCACTCTCGTACCTCTGTTTCTTCCCCAGCAACCCTCTCCTCAGTGACCATTTCTCTCTTATTATGAATGCATTTGATGTTTCTTCAGCATCCCCTCCGGCTGCTTTAACACCACTGCAAAATAATTTCAGACCATGTTACGAATGTCTCTGTTTGCTGAGCCTTGCTGTTGCTAAGCTCTCCACAACTCCTCAGCAGAGCACTGTTTTCATGTTGCCTTGGTTGCAGCCAAGAAAATTACACCCTCCCTGTCAAGCCAGCAGTTTTTTTGCAAACTCACCATACCCATACAAACAAAAGGAAGATGATTGACTTTTCCAAACAACCTTTTGTGAATAATCTGTATTTGGTTTTCAGAGAGTTTAACGAAACAAGTCCCAAATCCCATCCAGCCAAAAGCTCAAAATGACATAAAAAGTGTTTTTGAATATTGACACAAGAAAAACAGTTTACACACAAATACACCATCAATCAAATATACAGTATAAAGGAGATTAGGTTGATAGATACAACTAGTATGAGACCTGCAGAATGTCTGTGATGATTTTTTGTCATTTTTTATTGGTTTCTTTGCTTTAATGTATGTTGATCTGCAGCAAGTGTAAACAGCTGATCACACTGGAGCATTATTTCACATCTTTGTCTTATTTGATTAGCTAATATATGTGACAAACCATCAGTCCCCTATTGATGGCGCCAAAGCACTGGACATCATTTTAAAAGTATTTTTTTTACAAATCGATAAAAGCATCATAAATCACATCTAAAATAAAAAATGTGCATAGACCATTTACACATTAATATAATCACTCATTGAGGTAAAGTTTCTCTCTCTCTCTCTCTATATATATATATATAAATGTAAAAATAGTCTTTGTTATCAATCTCTGATGTCGTTCTTTACAATAAATTGTACATTTTTATATAACAGAATATGTGCTTTATCTTGATACGTCTTGTTCAGAATCTTTAAATTAAGTTAGTATAAACGCAAACTAAATTACACAAGGGAAAATCCGGGCATAGGCCAACCCGAATTAAAGTGAGACAGTTTGTTAAAAATCTAATCATTTTATTCAGCGAAACTGTACAGATACAAATTTGAAAAAATCAAGTAAAAACAGCAAGATTATTTTCATAAATACATATATTCTTTAAGAAAAGGGTGTATTTACACGTTACATAGTTTAT
This sequence comes from Barbatula barbatula, assembly GCF_947034865.1. Lineage (NCBI taxonomy): Eukaryota > Metazoa > Chordata > Actinopteri > Cypriniformes > Nemacheilidae > Barbatula > Barbatula barbatula. The sequence continues at coordinate 16,535,894 of NC_136772.1, forward strand.
AGGGAGCTTGCATAAATTCACACCTGTGAACATGCATATTACTACAATCCCTGTCCTGCGTATTTGACGGTCCATTTCTGACAAAGAAGTATGCATGATTGTCAACAGATCACTGCGAAAGTTATACAAGTCCCTAGTTAAAACAAGGGATGGTAGCCTACATATAAGGCAATTTCCAATTTTCTGGTACAGAACCAGCCGGAGCACGGCATGAAATGTATAGCTGTAAATTATATTGCATTACACAGAAACATAGTCGAATGTCATTTTTGCGTGTATAAACAAAAACCCATAGTTAAAACTTACTCGATAACACTGTTTGTGAGGTCATGTGGTCCGTTTCCATTGTGGAAATTGTTAAGCACATTATAGTGTCCATATCATTCAGTCGACGAGTCACTTTTTATGGCTCCACTTGAGACACGTATCTCTGACTAAAGTTTCATGATCAAAATTGACACAAACTATAAACATTTATTTTTTTCTCATACTGTTGTCTCACCTTGGTTGCTATTACTGAGTCTTTTATAAAATCTGCGCCAGGACTGCAGCGTTTTCCCAGACCATATCCAAAAACCAGAGGTGATTCCTACGATCATGGTCATCAGGTATTTTATCATGAAGACGGTAAAGTCCGGAGACATGGGGGCGAAGTTATTGACGGGGCAAGGCACGGCAAAACGCTTACACGTTTGCATGTGCCAGGTCTTCTCCCATTGCTCCCGAAACGCCTGCTCGTAGAAATAACACGCAATGACAATAGTAGCAGGAACCGTGTAGAGGACGCTAAATACACCGATGCGCACCATCAACTTCTCCAGCTTCTCCGTCTTGGTTCCGTCGTGCTTCATGATGGTTCTGATACGAAACAGTGACACGAACCCAGCCAGGAGAAAAGAGGTGCCGATGAAGAGGTAGACGAATAGGGGCGCCAGGACGAAACCACGTAGAGAGTCCACGTTGTAGATGCCAACATAGCACACCCCAGTGAGGAGATCACCGTCCACTTGGCCCATGGCAAGAATGGTTATGGTCTTGACCGCTGGCACAGCCCAAGCAGCGAGATGGAAATACTGAGAGTTGGCCTCTATGGCTTCGTGACCCCACTTCATTCCCGCAGAAAGGAACCATGTAAGAGACAGAATGACCCACCAAATAGAGCTCGCCATGCCGAAAAAATAGAGGATCATGAAAAGAATGGTGCAGCCCTCCTTCTTGGTGCCCTGGGCCACCGTCTTGTAACCATCATCATTAAATTTGTCAATGCAAACGACTTTGTCTTCAAGGAAGAAACCCGCAGCGTATGCCACAGCCACCATGAAATAGCAACCGGAGAGAAATATAATGGGCCTCTCGGGGTACCGAAACCGTCTCATATCCACCAAGTACGTGAGAACGGTGAACAGTGTACTAACGCAACACAAAATAGACCAAATACCCACCCAGAGCCTACCGAATTTGACCTCTTCCTCTCGGAAATACATAAATCCGTTGGGCTTAGTGGGTTCGCACGGCGCACCGCAGTCTTTTTCACCCATGAAGTGGTACTTGAGATAAGTGGGCACTTTCAGCTGCAGTGGACATGTAAATTGGTGGCTGGGTCTGTCCACTTTCGGTTGTAATGTGATCAGTTCGGGAACGTAGGGCGTCGGGTCCGAGGTCGGGCTTCCAGTGTCGGACGTATTCTGGCCCACGCATATCTCTCCCGCGCCGTGGACCGGGAAATTCTCGCAGCGGAGTCTCTCGGGCCACTGGAAGCCAAACTTGTTCATGAGAGCCTCGCATCCTTGTCTCGCACGCTCGCATAAGGAGCGACATGGTGGGATGGCTTGCTCGAGCACCGTGCACACCGGCGCGTACATGGAGCAAAGGAAGAACTTAAGGTCCATTGAGCATTGCACTTTGACGAGGGGGTAAAACTGGTGCACTTCCAGTCCGGCGTCCTCCTGGTTGGTGTGACCCAACAGGTTAGGCATGATTGTTTGATTGTAGGCGATGTCCGTACAGAGGGGTATGGATATGGGCTGACAGAAGCCGTGCTCGGGAATGGAGATCCCCTTCTCTCCGTGATACTGACCGAATGTCGGCTGCAGGGCCAGACAGAAAAACAAAAGAAAATGCCTGATAATCCCACAACAGTGCTGCATTTTGAGGAAATTATTCGCGATTCGTGTTTTAAAATGAAAAAGACAAATAAAAGTTTCCCCCTGCGCAACTCTCGCCAACCGGTTTTATGCGGGACCAAAATCTTCGCGTATCGCTCCCCGTTCGTCAACAATTCGACACTTGAAGTCCAAAAGCAATCATGTTAGTCAAATTTCTGAGGAAACCCCTGACAAAAAGTAGTTAAAAAGTAAAAAAATCTGACTTGTTCGTAGAGTCGAACATACATCCAAACAAAATCCACAAGAAGATCGTCTTTTTTCTTCAGGGTTGCGAGATAATCACCTCAACGTTACTCAAGTTTTCAGTCCGGCTTCGGCGGAATTTAAAGTTGTACTGGAAAACTCCAGAAGGAAGTATTTTTCTACTCTCTTCTCCTGCCTGCTGTGTAGATGCGCTTCTCACTGAGTGTTTGAGCGCAAGTGAGGTTCACATTCAATAATGTGTAGTCGGTTTCCACACACCCCTCATTCACACTCACTATCCTTCGTTGCGGGGCGCCTTGAAACCAAGATATTTTCGACCAATCACATCGTTTGTTGTCTTTCGGATCTTGCTTTGGATTGGTCATTGGGCATAATTGCGGAGGGTTTCAACTATCAAAAACTTTCCTTCTAGGGCAATGTGAAAAAAAGTGCACGCAAGATTTCAAACCTTATACACATTATTAATTCTCTGCCAAACTCATTTTCATCTTATATTTAAACGTTTGAAAACATAATGTAAAGATAAAATCGGGGGATATTGGTTTAGGGAAAAACGTGTCCAATTTATGATACATTTTCTTGTTACAGTCACATAATCTATTGACAAAGTAAGATAAATAGATTCAGATTTCTGCAAAATTTCAGATGAATGCACAAATTCCTTCCACAGTGCATAATGTTTACATTGATTATTAGTTTATTAGTTCACTCATATTCTTTACTTGATACTTTATTGCAGTATTCTCTTTGTCTGATCTTCATGCTAATTTAACATTAAGAGAGGGATTATCCAACTGGTCAAAGTGTTAATGAACTGTCAATTAAGCATTACAAAAAGAAAATACACCCCCCAAAGACCCATTCCACACCCACTATTCAGTCATGGATACCGTGATAGTAATCGGATAAACATTCAATCATTTTGATATGAATTATTCTCAACTGTGGAGGGAGGGGACCATCAGCTAAACAGTTTGGAATACATATGGATGAAGAATACAGAGTAATACAAATGCAACATAAAACTATTTCTCATGTAAGGAAAAAACAGCATTTGAAGATAATAAGGAAAAACTATAGGATATAGTTTTCGGTGGTGCAGAAATGCAAAAAAATCACAGCTTGTTACTATTATAAAACATTTGATTAATAATAGTCAGAGACTAGTGGTAGTCATAGCTTTTGGCTTATTAAATAACTTATCTTAATCATGAATAAGAAACATTTTCTCCTCTGGAGTGTGTTTTAAAAATAGATCTGAGCCGTATAGCCACATGCCTGGTTACTCCATATGTAAATGTGAGGGCTGAGGGAGATGATCTGCTCCATGGACTTCAACATCAATCACACAGAGCCCAAAGCGGCTGCCTGGTAAATGAGCAGCATCGCATGCTTATTCTGATTCTCCCACCACAGCTCTACAGCATCCCGTGTTTGATCATCAAGAACATTCACTCACTCAATCTTTCATAAAACATGTAACGTAATAGATGGATGTTTTTTTTTTCAGTTTTTTGGGCTTAGGTCATATAAATTGGTTTCGAAAAAAGTTGTGTTAATGTTTTTTTAGTAGAACGAAATCACCCTGGCGTTATACATTTATGATTCCTGTACCGTTTTGAAACAGAACATTTACGTTATTCACAATACAGGGTTGAAATGGAATGGTGCTCTTTTGGAGTGATTTGTAATATCATTTGTTTTTTAATGTACCCCCTTTGTAAATAGCATAGATTGTAATGCTTAATATGTTTAACAATACCAACTATTTGCAATGAAACAATCTTAACATATATTTTGTTGGTATGAATAAGATTACATTGCAAAAAATATCTAAATGTTTTTCGATGAATTGGATGATTAGAGCAGTTTGGGTAGTTTAAATGAGTTTTAAATGGACTTCATTAATATTTGTGGTTTCTCACTGGACCTTATTAGCGCTCACTCTGCGCGGAAAATGAGAAAAATAAAAGTAATATTTGGTGAAATTAAACTGTATCTGTTGTACTCTTTTGCATAATTTGAACTATCACTTGTGAGCTCTCAGCTTGCAATTCTGCAATCCTCTGTTCTTTATAGACCTGTTGAGGCTACTTGTTTTGGAGATTAATTGAATTAGAGGGAACTGTCTTGACTAAAAAATCGAATCAAGATGAGAACTGCTTTAGTGTGTCAATATTTACTGTCCTTCCGGGGTTTTATAGGCCATCTTCAAGTCTGTGTTTCTCCTTTTTTGTTTGGATGATTGGACAAGTAAATTAATGCTTTATGCATTTTCTTTCATTTGGCAATGTACTGCTTGTCATTCTAACCAAAATGCATTTGGTTAGAAAGAAAAAACATTCTTTATTTATTGAAAGATTTGGTTGGGAAGAAATTTCATTTTACAGGGTTAGTCCACTCAATAATGAAAACTCTGTCATGAATTACTCATCCTGTATAAATGTTTTTGAAAGATTTTTTGCTGAATGTTTGTAACTGAGATTTCTGGGGCACGTTGACTACCATAGTATAACAAATATTGTATATTTTTTAGTTCTGTTAAACTCAAAACAATATATTTTGAAGAATGTCGCAAAACAAGTTCTAGGGCACCTTTGACTACCATTTTTTTGACTACCCCAGAAATCTCTGTTGCTAACATTATTCTAAAATTCTAAACCAATCAAAGACATTTACACAGGTTTGGAACAACTTGAGGGTGAGTAATTCATGACAGAATTGTCATTTTTGGGTGGAGTATCCCTTAAAGGAATTGAAGAAATAGTTTTTCAACTAGTTTACAGGTTTGTGAAACATCTTGAATTGTATGTTTATTTATTCTGACAGTGAGTATGAGTTACAGATAAGCTGATTTCCCAAGAGAGTCACTCAGGCACACCCACTAGTACTCATCAGACCCTTGTCACTGGATGCAATTAGAACCCCTTGGTGCTATGATTAAATCACTTACACTTTAAGAAAAAACCCTAACATGTTTCCCAATTTTTTTTTACAGTTTCATAGATCTATTGATGTCTCTCACATCAAAGTCTCATGATAGGGTGTGTTAGACATGAGGAAATGTTATTACATTTATGCTCTCCCAGAGATGTATTTATCATGCTTTGCCATGTATTCTGACTTTTTACACTGTTGAACATGCTGGCTTCTCATGCTTAACATGGTCATCTTGCTCAAAGACGAGTTGGAAGTATGACGTAGAATTTCTGTGCTTGGTACACTCCCCCAGCACTTCTAAGTCTATTCCTTTTAATGGGCAATTCTCCCGGGAAAGCACAGCAAGGCGAAAGAAAGCCCATGCGCCAACCGACGAGCAAGAAGACCCGCCAACTATCAAGATTGTCTGGTGAGAGCCGTGGGCCTGCAGCTTATTGTTGCAATAGGGAGAGCAGTTTGAGGTGGGTTTGTTTGTTCACAGCACTTCAGTGATGGATGTTATATAAACGGTGGATATTATGCTGGATTTGGAGATCGTTTGAAACTGAAAGATGGGTGTATTGGGTGTATGTGCTTATTATAAAAAACAGGAAGGGTTAATGTAATGATGTGTTACTTAGTCTAGTTCCATCCCACTCTCCCCACTAGTCTCACCTCTGGCAGCTCGTGTTTTTCCGGAAATAATCGTACAGCTGTATCTCTCTTTCATAAATTTGATCAAACTAAATACTCTTCGAAGATACGACATATGCAATACTACTGTATAGGCACTCAAGATTAATATGAGATTGGCAGATAATGTCTGTGATACACTTTCTGTCTTTAAGTATTGGTTATTTTAGTAATTGGTTAACCATTTGGTAATTGGTTAACCAATAAGGAAATCAATATAAAAATGCAAAAAAACTGTTCATGACATTTATTTTTCATAAATATTCTGTATTAGACATCCTTTTATATATAGTTGTCCTGAAGCGAGGCTTTCGTCTGTCATGTTTCCCTGATTGCTCTGCAGTAAAAATTTTTTGGGATAAAAGCGTCTGCCAAAATGAATACATGTATATGTAAATAATTAAAAAAGGTAATATGCCTATACTTTGAAAAATGAAAAGAATTAATGCTCCCCCTGCTATTTAGCTCTCTTTGTATCAGGTCTGTACATTTGTGGGTGAGTGTGTTTTGATTTGGTCAAGCCCTGGGTATCCCATAGTTTGGCACTAACTCTAACTTACTGAACCCTGTGGCACATAACTCAGCACTGCATACACAAACAAGCCAAATAAAACACTTAAGGATGGTCAGTGAGCGCTTTGGGTCGCGTTATCCAGGGCCAAGTGTATATCACTGTGGTCATTTAGCTACTGTGTCAGTCTGTTAAGCCTTGGCTCCCTGGAAATCTTTAACTGAGGAAAGACCCACTTCCTGTTTACCTCTGCTTTCTGGTGCCGGTTTACTAACCGAATTAAATTCTGTCATTATTTACATTATTCATCAAATCATTATGCTGTTATTTTTCTAGGCAAAAAACAAAAATATGTTGAAGAAGATTAATCATTGGCAGTTCATTATATCTGTCAAGCTCCAAAAGGACTTGAAACACCATTAAAAATAACACAAAAGTAGTCCATATGGCAATTCTTCTGTATTCTATGTCCTTTAAAAGTAAAATGATAGGAACAGACAGAAATGTAGGTCATGCAATGGAAATCCTTGAAAGATAAACAACAGTTGCACTATGTATGCACCATTGGCTTGTGTTTATTGTAACTGAATGTGTTATGGCAGTTTGAATTTGCAGTTTAATTTTCAGTGAATACCTTAAATTTCAACTTGTTTCAACAAAGCGATTTGGTGACTTCAAAATACACAGCTGTGTTAATTTTCAACTCAAATCATCTTTTTGTCACATTTGAAACAACATGAGAACAGAATTTTTATTTTGCGGCGAACTATCCCTTTAAGACTAATGAAAGTGATATGTGTGAGGTAAGAGACGATAGGTTTATGTAACTTTTTCCGTCTTTCTGGACCTGCAGGATAACACTGCCTACATCAACATTCAGCTCCATATAAATGTCCTTTGTTTGCCTTATACAGTATTTCCATAGTGGCAAGAAAAAGTATCATGATTCACATCCATATTTAAAATGCCCCAGGCAAATGTGCATGTGACAGTAGTTCATGCACCAGAGAGGTGCAGACAGCAGATGAAGAGATGCTGTCTATATACTGAAGGAATGAATGCAGATAGTCATAAGAGAAAGAGAGACACAGAAAGAGTTTGCGAGAGCCACAGGAAATGCAGGTTATGCTGGACTCTTGAGCTTTGCCTGAGGATAGGCTGCAGGCAGTGAATCATAAATGACAGGGGCTTATTCAGCTTGCCTAATAGGGCCCAGTGTAATGTCGAGGGGTTCATGAAGGCTCTGCTGTGCAGTGCTATTAATAATATTATATGATCTTGTGGCAATAAACATTTTTGCTTGATTGCATGAGAACTTTTTTACAGGGTTTAAAGGGATCACTGATTTGCTTAAAGGGATGGTTCACCCAAAAATTTAACTTACTTCATTATTTACCTTCATTTCATTCCATACATGTATGCCTTTCTTTTTTCTGCAGAACACAAAAGAAGATATTTTGAAGAACGTTGGTAACCAAACAGCACAGTCGTCGCAATGACGTCCTTGGTATGGACACCACTGAGATATTTCTTAAAATATCTTCTTTTGTGTTCCACACAAGAAAGAAAGTCATATAGTTTTTTAACAATGTAAGGGTAAATAAATTATGTCAGAGTTACCATTTTTGAACAAAGTAATCCTTTTATGTGAATGTTTTCCCTTTACAATAAATAGCAGAATCTTCATTCTGTATGTTTGTTGACAGAAATATTGCATCTAAAGTTCACTATGGGGAGGAGGAATTTTTTCAAACCTTTCACATTGTGACAGAGCTTTTCAATGTTTGTTTTGTGTGTTTGAGAGAGTTTACTTGGGTCAGCATGTATGGCAATTTCTAGGGTGTGTGTATGTGTGTATGCTTGATCTGCAATTAATTAGTAGGTAAAACTCCTTGTGCCAAAGTTCAGTCCCTTTCCAGCATTCCATGTACTGTTGTCACAGGGGACAAGAAAGGGCAGGAAAGCTTTGGTTTAGGCATCTGATCATCCAACTTACTGAACATCCCACTGTGTTATGGAAACAGAGCTCCAGGCTTTCTCCGCAATACTTTTTGTTTGCAAATAGCCATGCCACAATTTGATGCTAATGATGTTTTATTGTCACATATTAGTGGTATTATCTCAATTTATTCGCAAGGTTCATTTTGTCGTGTGCATATTTTGTTTCATCTTATTTTTCATACTTCGCTCTTGCTTTTTTCTTAGTGTGTTTCTCCTGACTATGTACAGAGTCCACCCCCTCCTGTTCTGGTCGACATACTTCTGAAACTTTCTACTGATGGAGTTTGTCTGTCATTTGTAAAACTCAAGTGGCCAGCTGTCAGAGTTCAGGCAAGCGTCCTATATAATCCCTTGATTCAGAGTTTCTTTTTTCCTCCAGTGCAAGATGTACTTGCCATATAAACACACTATACCGTTAACCTAAACACAGCCGTCTGGCAATATACATTTTAGGGGAAACAATTTAGAGAAACGTGGACTCAAAGGCAGGATTGAAAGAGCAGTCATGTGTACAGACACATACGTGGACACACATACACGCAGATCTTAAAAGCTGTGAGGACCTCTCAATAGACACAATGGTATTCATACTAAGATGTTTTCTTTAGTCTTGCAGAATAAAATCTCTCCTTGTTGTGTCTTGCATTGTAGCTGCATCATGTTTCTTCCTCATAACATTCATTTACTGTTTTTCCACATAGAATTTATTTTCACTGATTTACAATGATGAAAAAGAGGTTGTTTATGGTCACTGAAGCTGGTAGGGGAGGACGGGGGGCCTTCAGCCTGCCCAGATCGGACTAGAAGAGGGCGAGAACGTTGAGGCCGGGTTTGCTCACCCACTCAGCCAGCTGGACTGGATCTATCAATGGTTTACAGAGCTGCTACAGTACAGGGCAGAAGTATGTTACCTCCACAAACCTGGAAAAAAAGATGGCGGGCAGGGGAAACCGTGCGATGAAAGGGTGATTTATGCAGCACAAATACACAGCATGTACGGCCCGCTGGCAAATGAGCAGGATGGTGGTGCTGTGCTGAGAAGCGTACGTGGTGCCGATTTAGAGGGCAGGGGTGGAGGGATGTTTTAACAGTCTTATGTAAACCAACTGGGGTGGGGGTAGCCATCTTGTGTTTATCGAATGTCCGAAAAAAAGCAAGGCAGGGGCACCTCTGGGAGCTCGGTGTTACTTGAAAGTGGCATTTTAACGTTGGATTAATAAACACTGCGAACCGATTGTGCTGCATTGCTGGAGGAGTGTTCCTTTCTGTGTTTATGATACATTGTGGACAACACTGTGTATGTGTGTCACTGTTTGGAGGTGATGATGTCTTATGAAAGCACATTTTTAGATTAGCTAGCAACAGTTTTAGCACATGTGAAGCCTGACATGTGATAAAACAATGAAGTGCCTGTTCTATATTGTCAAATATCATCCCTTGCACCCTGACAGCTGCAAACTAAGTTGAATCAAAGGTCTGAAGGAAACAGCTGCTCCAAGCTTTTTTCAAGGGGGGTTGTAAAAAAGCACTTATCTCTATCATATCTCAGACTCTTTGTGTGTTGCTGTCCACCCTCATGCATTTAGACCTGTCTTGATATGTTGTTTCTTTGGATTTTTGAAATAAAGACACCGCTTTAATATCTCGACAAAACCAAACCGATCTCAAGGCAGATGAAAGAGACATTATCCCTATTCATTTGTCTTCTTTTATTTTTATACTTTCGATTATTTTCTCCTCTGGTTCTTCTCTGTGCTGCCCCATGGAGAAAACCCTTCTGTGTTGATGGGCATCTGTATCGATCAACCTCTTTAAACAAACAGCCCAGCGCGTAGCTCAGAAAGTTCAATTTGAAGCAGGTAGCCATTGTGTCTGGAAAGTTTTGCTCTTAGCTTGACGTAAAATCAATGTTCCCGGGTGATTTTACAGCAGATTTTTTTATGCTGGCGAGAAAAAAGAAAAGCATTTAGTGAGGCTGAGGGCTGTAGTTTTACAGTGTAGTTCAAGGCGCTTTTCAAAACCTAATTGACTTTACATGACTGCGGTATGAAGAGGTTAGAGCTTCATAGTCTTATTAGTCTTATATACAATGTAAATAAAAGCGTTTTTCTGTAAAATCATAGGATACAAGGATATATATTAAAATGACAGACCGACACCGTGGAAAAATGAACACACTCAGGCTCTAAAGAAAGCGGCACGAAAAATGGAGCGCAACTTTAAAAAGACTAAATTAGAGGTATTTCGTACTGCCTGGAAGGATAGTACAAAAAAATACAGGAAAGCCCTAAAAACGTCTCGATCCGCCTACATTTCATCACTAATAGAAGAAAACCAGCATAACCCTAGGTTTTTATTTGATACAGTGGCTAAATTAACCAAAAATAAATCGTCAGCGACTTCTGATGCTGTATACCAGCATAGCAGTGATGATTTTATGAACTATTTCACAAATAAAATCCAAGATATTCGAGAGAAAATTATAACTATGCAACCAGATGCGAAACCCGCTGAACAAACGACTTACTACAGCACCCCTAAGGAGAAATTACGTTTATTTTCTACTATAGATCACGATGAACTATCGAAAATCATTAGATCATCTAAATCGACTACATGCATGCTAGACCCTATACCTACAAATCTTCTGAAAGAGATGCTCCCAGAAATTATAGATCCTCTACTTAGCATTATTAACTCATCTCTGACATTAGGACATGTGCCTAAAGCATATAAGGTGGCTGTTATAAGGCCCCTTGTCAAAAAACCCCATCTGGACCCTGGAGAACTAGTTAACTATAGACCTATTTCGAATCTACCTTTCTTATCTAAAGTTCTGGAAAAAGTAGTCTCAACTCAAATATGTTCCTTCCTCCAAAGGAATGAGATTAATGAAGATTTCCAGTCTGGATTTAGAGCACATTACAGTACAGAGACTGCTCTGATTAGAGTTACAAATGATCTGTTTATGGCGTCCGACCGAGGTTGTATCTCCTTATTGGTGCTGCTAGATCTTAGTGCTGCATTCGACACCATTGACCACAGCATGCTCCTACATAGACTTGAAAATGATGTCGGTATTAAGGAAATAGCTTTGAAATGGCTTAGATCTTATTTATGCGACCGTTTCCAATATGTAAAAATAAACAATGAGGTATCACGCAAATCGCAAGTCCAGTACGGTGTACCACAGGGCTCAGTACTAGGGCCTATGCTCTTCGCATTATACATGTTACCCCTAGGAGATATAATAAAGCGACACGGAATAAGCTTTCACTGCTATGCTGATGATACGCAACTTTATATTTCCTCGAAGCCTCACGAAACACAGCAATTCCATCGAATAGTGGAATGCATTGTCGATATAAAAAAGTGGATGAGTAGCAATTTTTTATTACTGAACTCGGACAAAACTGAAGTGTTACTTATCGGACCGAAAACCGCCCTACGTAACAACCAAGAATACTGCTTAACTATTGATGGATGTTCCATAAAACCCTCATCTTCAGCTAAGAATCTTGGCTTTATATTCGATAGTACTCTGTCATTTGAGAACCAGGTCGCCAAAACCTGTAAGATTGCGTTTTTCCATCTTAAAAATATATCTAAATTACGTCATATGCTGTCATCATCAGATGCGGAGAAGCTTATACATGCCTTTATGACATCAAGACTAGATTACTGTAATGCACTATTAGGTGGTTGCCCTGCAGGCCTATTACAAAAACTCCAACTGGTCCAAAATGCGGCAGCTCGAGTTCTTACACGTACAAAAAAGTATGAGCATATTAGCCTGGTTCTGTCAACCTTGCACTGGTTACCTATAAAGCATCGCATAAATTTTAAAATCTTGCTTATTACCTATAAAGCCTTGCATGGTTTAGCTCCTCACTACTTGAGAGAACTTCTTACGTATTATAGTCCATCACGTGCACTACGCTCTCAGGCGTCAGGTCAGTTGGTAATACCTAGAATTTCAAAATCAAGTGCAGGCGGCAGATCCTTTTCCTATCTAGCGCCTAAACTTTGGAACAGTCTTCCCTGCAATGTCCGGGAGGCGGACACACTCTGTCAGTTTAAATCTAGACTAAAGACGCATCTTTTTAATCTTGCATACACTAGATTATCATAATATATGTATTTCAAAGATCTAGGCTGCACTAGTTAGATCAACCGGAACCAGGGACACTTCCAATAACAACTGATGCATTTGTTGCATCAAAGAGTGCAGAACAGTACTCTACTCTCAGCCAGTCTTGTCTCTTTGTTCCAAGGTTACAAGAGCGGAGCGGGCAGGGCGCAATCCATTCCTAGACCTGACAAATGCTGGACGAAGGAAGTGACGTCCCTACAAAACTTCAGCCACTATTAGATTATTAATGATAATTTTAAATCTAATTTTTTTATTTATTTTCGCCTTGTTGTGCAAGCACTGTTGAGCTTGTGCAGAGGCTGCAGTTTTTGCCAGAGGGGAACTGGAATCCCCTGGTTAGGCCTGGTTTCCCTCCGAGGTTTTTTTTCTCCTCCAATGGAGTTTTGGGTTCCTCGCCACCGTTTGCATACTGTTTTGCACTGTTTTGCCTGGCCGGGGGGGCTGCTAGAATTTGGTAGTCTTATTTAATTAACACTGCATATAGGAATTTATTGTGTGTCTGATATTTGACCTGTGTTTTGAATTCCATAACCTTTTATGTTTTACTTATAGTCATTTTTTCTTGTACAGCTGCTTTGTAACAATGAAAATTGTAAAAAGCGCTATATAAATAAAGCTGACTTGACTTGACTTGACTTGACTATTAAATTGTTTTTTTCTCGTAAATGTGTTGTCTTGATCTGTAATTTTATAGTTTTGACCGTATTTATAAAATAAACTGTAAAATTACACGTTCCTCCTGTTTTTCTTGTAAATGCAGTTGGCCGTATAAAAAATACATACAAATTCTGTAAAATTACAGTTTTGTTTACAGTGTATTAACAGCAGCTACAAGACAGCAGCTACAAGTAGAGGGATGAGTCCCGTTGGGTGAGCTGTTGAGCGTGGGGCTGAACAATTCAAAAACCGCATTCATTACGCTGTTTAATACAGACTAAGCAGCTTGGGAGATGAGAGAGTTTTGATGGCTGTCTAGCCGTGCATGTCCTTAAGAGGGACCATGGTGTGTGCAGACCCGGATTAAGAATTCAGGGGCCCCTTGGAACAAGTGTCTTGTAGACCACCCCCCCACGCACGGGCACACAATAAAGTTTTGAAATAGCCTACAGGGTCTTATACAAGATTACATTGCCAAGTTACAAACTATGATCACAACCTGAAGGACATTATCAACACCTGTACACATTCTCCATCATACAGGATTTACCCCAGAACAATGCTTTTATGGACCAGCAACAACAATATCAAGACATTTCCCTGCATACTGTAACTCACTGTCATTTGCAAGCACACACTTCCTCATCTCTACCTATCAATTCAATTCTATCAGATTCGTCCATAATTAACACACAAACACGACGGATTAACAAAACAGTTTTTATGAGAAAATATAAGAACTTAACATTTACGCATTTGGCAGACACATTTTTTTCCAAAGCAACTTTACATTGCATTATACCACACATTTGTTTCTAAGTGTGTGCAATGCCCTGGGATCAAACCCACAACCTTGGCATTGCTAGTGCCATGCTCCAAACACTGAGCTACAGGAAAGCTAATAACTTTATTTAGATAAATTATAGGACGTATTTAAGAATATTCTTAAGTGTAATTCTCAAATATTTTCTTATAAGCGTATTCATTTTTCAAAGAATAAAAGGTCAGACTTTGTCAATGATTACACTATAAAGTAATTTGTCCATTTGATAAATTTTATTTGTGATACCCCACTACTCGTGTAGTTCATTCTTGGTGAAGATTCACCACCAAATACATGTAAAAAACTCTTAGCTGTGGCCTAGTGGTTAGAGCGTTGAGCTTGTGTTCAAAAGGTTACCGGCTCGAATCTCAGTGCCAGCAGGCCATGACTGAAGTGCCCTTGAGCAAGGCACCTTACCCCGATTGCTCTGCAGTAATGTGCCACTGTAAAAAACTACTTGTAAGTCGCTTTGGATAAAAGCGTCTCCCATATGAATGAATGTAAGTGTAAATGTATTCTAATATTAGCCAATAGATTATATTTTCATTTACATATTTTCAGTTTCTATTGTCAATTCTGACTTAACGCACAAAAGCTACTGATGGGCTTTTAAAACTTACTAAATCAAGAGACAGACTTGCGTACGTTATAAACACTGTTTTGTGTGCACACTTGCATCTGTGCGGGCCGGGAGAGGCACCCGGCAGAATGAATATAGCGAAAACATTGTTCTCCCCCTTCGTGGGCCCCAAGCGCATGGGCCCCTGGGCTGGTGCCCATAATATCCATTGGATAATCCGGCCCTTGGTGGGTTTGCATTCTGAACACAGTACTTGCAGTGCATGGTGAATATTGCATGCATGTGTGTTTTTTAGGGCAATTTGGAGAGGGAGATATAGATAATTTGTGTTTATAAAAGCAGTTCTTTTGAGCTTGAAGATGTTCCTAGTAATTGGCCCCATGAGAGCCGGGATGCGGTTTCGACCCCTCTGGCTATGTGGAAAAATTTGTGTGTGTGTGTGTGTTTGTGCTCTATTTTGGTTTTGATAGATCCTAAATGTGCATTCAAACGGCCATCAACTGTGTCGCTGTGTGTCGCTAGTAGCTTGCTACGAGGTCGTTAGAAGGTGTTCCTAGCTTTGGTTGCTCTAGTAACATTTATAATCAAACCTTGCAGTAACTGACGAGAGACGGATGAGGTGAGGTCTGCTGCTTTACTCCTTTTGGTAGTTGCTTCCGAAAGTTGCTCATCATTTTTTCACAAAAAGTTAAGCAATTCTCAACTTTGTCTTGCGGTAGACATGCCCAACTTCCACCAACGGTCACTCGTGTCGACGGAAGTTGCCAGCTCTTCAGTGAAAGGAATGGAATCATGTTGCTTTGTCGTTGGATGTCACTGGTGGTCTGAATGCTCAGTAATAGTATCGAAAAACCCTCAAAGCTACGCAGAATCGGGGTCAAATGCTACCACGGTTTCAAACTTTCCTGACAGTACCCATCACAGCCCTTTCCTATCAGTTTAGACATCCATACTGTTCATTCAGACACCGCCTGTGCTTTATATGAATGAAGAAGTGGAGGTTTCACAGGAAAGGTGGAAGAAAGCCTGAATGATGTGAATGGATGAGGGAATGGTTGGTATCAGAGGATAGTGGATCAGGGAGTGCCAGACCACAGAGAAAGGGGCTTGCCATGCATCAATAAGCTTTCCATAATTAATGACAGGTAAAAGGCAAAGGGAAGACATCTGTATTCTCTAAAGAACCGTAAAGCCTGTTGAAGAATCTTATCTAGTCAAAAATAGTACAGTATAAAAATATAGTCTGCTACAAAGAAGAATTCTTAATAAAGTGTAGGCAAGGATGGGACAATTTAAAAGATTGTCCCAGTGTAAAAGCAACACAATGATGGTTTGTTTAAATTTTTTGTGTCTTGTTTTGGCATGAGTGTGCGTTTGTGATGACATGTAGTTCTGCATGTTCTGAACTCTGCATGACAGGTCTCCAGTTTCCATGACTACTATCAGAAAGTTGAAACAATGCTTGCTTGCCGCTGTTACCATCTGTTTACTAGTGCTCCAATTTGAACACTTCTCATTGCCTCTGCTCACAGAATATACTGCAACACAAAAAAGCAGCCAACTTAATATCCATGCCAACTAATCTGCCCCTAAATACACACAGCAATCAGGGTTTATTTTAGCACTTTTTGTGTTTCTACGACACTCAGAATTTAGAAATGAACTCTGTAAACCGGATTAACAGATCACTGCCCTTGCATTGCTGCAGGAAGGGATTTATACACATTTTGGCTGTTTGGGAAATAGAAGTTAGATTGCCACGACTCCCATTTTTACTCTCAGTGCTTAGATTGTGTCCCAGCAGTACACTTCTGAAAGCTTTCATGACTCAGCAGTGTATCCAGGGATTCATTATAAAGGGCCCAACACACTGTATTTGAAATTAAAAAACGACAACTCTGGTCCAAACGACAATTTGTTTCACTAGTTCGGCACTGCAAACCAAACAGAACCGGTAAACACTTTCAAGCCACTATTGGTTCATGGCCATTGTAGGTGCATATGTAGGTGCAGAGGCGTAATTTTCACTTGGCACACGGGGGAAATGTCCCCTCCACTTTTCAAAATCCTGTTCGTGTCCCCCCCAATTTCTAATTTGTTTGTTAGCACGCCATCATCAAGCAGCCTGCCTGTTTCGATGCAGGTAACGCAAGCACACTCTAAAAATAGCTCACTGAAAGGTTATTTTCAATCACGTGGACGAAAGCAAGTGATTATTGCCATTGGAATTCACTATGACAAACTCAGTACTAGAGTACAAGATCTCCAGGTCATCTCTCCTTTGGTTGTTCCCGTTCTGACCCACATTTTCAACTCGTCTCTCACCACTGTTACATTTTCCACAGTCTTCAAAGAGGCCTGTATAACCCCACTACTGAAGAAACCCACTCTTAATCCTGCACTTTTAACTACAGACCGGTATCTCTCCTCCCCTTCATTGCTAAAACACTTGAACGTGTTATATGTAAACAGCTCTCATCCTTTCTCACCCAAAACAACCTCCTGAACAGCAACCAGTCTGAGACTGTGCCGCTCTCTGTCATTGAATCCCTGAGACTGGCAAGAGCAGCCTCTAACTCATCTGTACTTATACTACTGAATCTTTCTGCACGCATTTGAAACCACTAACCACCACATCCTCCTGTCGACCCTCAAGTCTATGGGTGTCTCTTGAATGGTGCTACAATGGTTCAGGTCTTACCTCTCATGTAGGCCATTTAGAGTATCCTGGAAAGGTGAGGTCCCAATATCTCGACAAAGGGGTGCCTCAGGGCTCAGTGCTTGGTCCGTTGCTATTTTCTGTATACATGACATCCCTAGGCTCAAAACGTTTCCTGTCACTGCTATCTCGGATGATACACAACTCCACCTGTCATTTAAGCCTGACAATCCGACAGTTTCTGCACGCATTTTTGCATGCCTGGCCGACATTCCGCTCTGGATGCCGCAGAACCTTGCAAAAACAGAACTGCTTGTAATCCCGGCCCACACAAAGATTCATCACAACTTCTACATTCAACTGGGCTCATCAACCATTCAACTGGGCTTATCAACCATGATATCTTCCAGAACATCCAGAAGCCTGGGAGTGGTGATCGACGATCAGCTAAACTTCAAAGTTCAGGTTGACAGCACCATCAGGTCATTTAGATTCAACCTAAACAATATTAGAAAATTTGACCTTTCCTATCCGAGCATGCTACGCAAGTCAAGTCAAGTCAAGTCAGCTTTATTTATATAGCGCTTTTTACAATTTTCATTGTTACAAAGCAGCTGTACAAGAAAACATTGACTATAAGTAAAACATAAAAGGTTATGGAAGTCAAAACACAGTTCAAATATCAGACACACAATAAATTACTATATGCAGAGTTAATTAAATAAGACTATCAAATTCTAGCAGCCCCCCCGGCCAGGCAAACAGTGAAAAACAGTATGCAAACGGTGGCGAGGAACCCAAAACTCCATTGGAGGAGAAAAAAAACCTCAGAGGGAGACCAGGCCTAACCAGGGGATTCCAGTTCCCCTCTGGCAAAAACTGCTGCCTCTGCACAAGCTCGACAGTGCTTGCACAACAAGGCAAAATAAAAAACAAATTTAGATTTAAAATTATCATTAATAATCTAATAGCGACTGAAGTTTTGTAGAGCCGCCACATCCTTCGTCCAGCATTTGTAAGGTCTGGGAATGGATTGCGCCCTGCCCGCTCCGGTAGCCTTGAACTGCGTCCTGCCCGCTCTGGTAACCTTGGAACAATGAGACAAGACTGGCTGAGAGTAGAGTACTGTTCTGCACTCTTTGATGCAACAAATGCATCAGTTGTTATTGGAAGTGTCCCTGGTTCCGGTTGATCTAACTAGTGCAGCCTAGATCTTTGAAATATGTATATTATGATAGTGTAGTGTATGCAAGATTAAAAAGATGCGTCTTTAGTCTAGATTTAAACTGACAGAGTGTGTCTGCCTCCCGGACAGTGCAGGGAAGACTGTTCCAAAGTTTAGGTGCTAGATAGGAAAAGGATCTGCCGCCTGCACTTGATTTTGAAATTCTAGGTATTACCAACTGACCTGACACCTGAGAGCGTAGTGCACGTGATGGACTATAATACGTTAGAAGTTCTCTCAAGTAGTGAGGAGCTAAACCATGCAAGGCTTTATAGGTAATAAGCAAGATTTTAAAGTTTATGCGATGCTTTGCAGGTAACCAGTGCAAGGTTGACAGAACCGGGCTAATATGCTCATACTTTTTTGTACGCGTAAGAACTCGAGCTGCCGCATTTTGGACCAGTTGGAGTTTTTGTAATATGCCTGCAGGGCAACCACCTAATAGTGCATTACAGTAATCTAGTCTTGATGTCATAAAGGCATGTATAAGCTTCTCTGCATCCGATGGTGACAGCATATGACGTAATTTAGATATATTTTTAAGATGGAAAAACGCAATTTTACAGGTGTTGGCGACCTGGTTCTCAAATGACAGAGTACTATCGAATATGAAGCCAAGATTCTTAGCTAAAGATGAGGGTTTTATGGAACATCCATCAATAGTTAAGCAGTATTCTTGGTTGTTACGTAGGGCGGTTTTCGGTCCGATAAGTAACACTTCAGTTTTGTCCGAGTTCAGTAATAAAAAATTGCTACTCATCCATTTTTTTATATCGACTATGCATTCCACTATTCGATGGAATTGCTGTGTTTCATGAGGCTTCGAGGAAATATAAAGTTGCGTATCATCAGCATAACAGTGAAAGCTTACTCCGTGTCGCTTTATTATATCTCCTAGAGGCAGCATGTATAATTCGAAGAGCATAGGCCCTAAGACTGAGCCCTGTGGTACACCGTACTGGACTTTCGATTTGCGTGATACCTCATTGTTTATTGCTACATATTGAAAACGGTCGCATAAATAAGATCTAAGCCATTCCAAAGCTATTTCCTTAATACCGACATCATTTTCGAGTCTATGTAGGAGCATGCTGTGGTCAATGGTGTCGAATGCAGCACTAAGATCTAGCAGCACCAATAAGGCGATACAACCTCGGTCAGACGCCATAAGCAGATCATTTGTAACTCTAATCAGAGCAGTCTCTGTACTGTGATGTGCTCTAAATCCAGACTGGAAATCTTCATTAATCTCATTCCTTTGGAGGAAGGAGCATATTTGAATTGAGACTACTTTTTCCAGAACTTTAGATAAGAAAGGTAGATTCGAAATAGGTCTGTAGTTAACTAGTTCTCCAGGGTCCAGATGGGGTTTTTTGACAAGGGTCCTTATAACAGCCACCTTATATGCTTTAGGCATATGTCCTAATGTCAGAGATGAGTTAATAATGCTAAGTAGAGGATCTATAATTTCTGGGAGCATCTCTTTCAGTAGATTTGTAGGTATAGGGTCTAACATGCATGAAGTTGATTTAGATGACCTAATGATTTTAGAGAGCTCATCGAGATCTATAGTAGAAAATAAACGTAATTTCTCCTTAGAGGCGCTGTAGTTAGTCGTTTGTTCAGCGGGATTCACTTCTGGTTGCATAGTTATAATTTTTTCTCTAATATCTTGGATTTTATTTGTGAAATAGTTCATAAAATCATCACTGCTATGCTGTTATACAAAATCAGAAGTCACTGACGATTTATTTTTGGTTAATTTAGCCACTGTATCAAATAAAAACCTAGGGTTATGCTGGTTTTCTTCTATTAGGGATGAAAGGTAGGCAGATCTAGACGTTTTTAGGGCTTTCCTGTATTTTTTAATACTATCCTTCCAGGCAGTACGAAATACCTCTAATTTAGTTTTCTTAAAGTTTCGCTCCATTTTTCTTGCCGCTTTCTTTAGAGCCTGAGTGAGTTCATTATTCCACGATGTCGGTCTGTCATTTTTAATCTTCTTTAAGCGCAGAGGAGCAACTATGTCTAGCGTTTCCGAGAAGGTGGCATTAATATTTTCAATGGTAAAGTCAAGATCGTCAATGTTATTACTAATGCTAGAGATTTGAGACAATTCAGGCAAATTATCAAGAAACGCACCTTTTGTAGTCGAAGTTATTGTTCTACAATATTTGTAACTTGGAGTTTGATTTGCCACCATTGGGTAGTGAAGCAAGCATGATACCAGATAATGATCCGAAATGGCTTCGCTCTGCTGAAGGATATTTACGTCGCCCACGTTTATACCGTAAGACAATATTAAATCTAAAGTATGATTACGAAGGTGAGTAGGTCCCCGCACATGTTGACTAACGCCCATGGAGTTAAGAGTGTCTTTAAAAGCCATTCCTAAAGCATCTGTATCATTATCTACATGAATGTTAAAGTCACCAACAACAAGGACTCTGTCTGCAGCCAGTACTAGTTCTGATAAGAACCCACCAAATTCTTTAATAAAATCTGTGTGGTGCCCTGGAGGCCTATATACAATAGCCAGAATACATTTTAAAGATGTTTTGTCCTTAGTATTAGGTATTGATGCGTCAAGTACCATGACTTCAAAAGAATTATATTTAGGATTAGACTTCTGAGAAATGCTAAAAGAGTTACGGTAAAGTGCAGCA
This sequence comes from Barbatula barbatula, assembly GCF_947034865.1. Classification (NCBI taxonomy): domain Eukaryota; kingdom Metazoa; phylum Chordata; class Actinopteri; order Cypriniformes; family Nemacheilidae; genus Barbatula; species Barbatula barbatula. The sequence continues at coordinate 16,557,150 of NC_136772.1, forward strand.
ACACCTCCCCCGTCACGATCGTGGAAGGAGAACCCAAGTGCAGGCAGCCAAAAACAGGGATGAAGGGGTTAACAAAAGCTTTAATGACAATAAACACAAAACAAAAACCCACGAGGAGGTAAAACAAGAATAGATAAATAATAACAACAACAGGACACGGACTAACTAGACTGAACAAAATAAAATACTAAGACAAGACAAGACAAGACAAGACAAGCTTACTAGGTAACAATAATTCAAGATACGAATAATCCAACAAACAGGTAGCGCATGGGGAAAGGCATACAAAGGCAAACAACTTACAATGACACCCCCTCTGCCTTTTAGGCGAGGCTCGTGTTTATAATAATAATCTTGGGGGACAGACTCATTTAAACCAATATAATCATCTGGCTTCAGCCATGTTTCTGTCAGACAGATCATGTCTATTTTATGATCTGTTATCATATCGTTAATAAAAAGTGCTTTATTAGAGAGAGATCTAATATTTAGCAATCCGAGTCGAAACAGTTGATTATCTGTATTATGTTCATGTTTAGTTAGTTTAACGTTAATTAAATTACCTTTGAGAGGTTTACGCATTATTTTATGTTTGCTAATCCGGGGGACAGACACAGTCTCTATTTTATGATGTTTGGGAGAAAGTATAATCGCATGTTGTGTATTTAGTGTGTTCTGCAACGTGAGACGGCAAGCAGACCGTTGGTTAAGCCATTCTGTCTGCTCCCTGACCTGGGCCCCAGTGAGTCAAGTTTTAGCATTAAGACTATGTGCCATATTTCTAGACAGAAGAAAAGCTCCAGCCCAGGAGGGGTGGAGACCATCACTTTTCAACAGGTCAGGTCTGCCCTCAAAACTCTTCCAGTTATTTATAAAAACAATATCATTTTGCAGGCACCACTTAGACAACCAGCCATTTAGATACGATAATCTGCTATGTATCTCATCACCACGATAAGCGGGGAGGGGGCCAGAGAATATTACAGTGTCTGACATCGTGCTTGCGAGCTCACACACCTCTTTAATATTATCTTTTGTGATCTCCGATTGACGGAGTCGAACATCATTTGTGCCGACGTGAATAACAATCTTACTGAATTTACGATTAGCCTTAGCCAGCACATTTAAATTTGACTTGATGTCAGGGGCTCTGGCTCCCGGTAAACATTTGACTATGGTGGCTGGTGTCTCTATGTTAACATTCCGAACAATAGAATCACCAATAACTAGGGCACTTTCAGCAGGTTTCTCAGTCGGTGCGTCACTGAGCGGGGCAAACCTGTTCGAGACTGTAGTCGGAACGGTTGAGTGATGTTTTGACCTGCGACTACACCGTCTCACAGTCACAAAGCTTCCCAGCTGCGGGGGTTGTTCAACCGGAACCGAACTGTGCGCGCTAAATTTGCTCGCATCCAAAGTGTTTTCTAAGCTCCTTACATTCTTACTATCCTCAGATAAAGATTGGATGCGAGACTCTAATTCTGAGATCCTCTCTGTCAGCCTAGCTATTTCCCTGCATTTATCGCATGTAAAGCCCTCACCGCTGACAGAGAAGGCTAAGCTAAACATTTGACATGAGGTGCAAGTGACAATAATAAGAGAAGAAGCCATAACTCACCGGGTTTGAAGAGTAATTCCAATTTACCAAGGCTGGTTGGTGATTCTTAGTATATACGCTTAAGAGAGAAACCGTTAGCACACAAGAAAACTAGAAGGCGAGATGATATTTAGCAGTGTAAACAGAAAGCCCGCTAGCACGCTTGTGCTATGCTAACGGCGCTGAGTGTTTTGGTTTAAGATCTTCAAGTAAATAACCAGGAGATGGTCATTGAGATATCAGGATAAGTTTAGCAACAGCAGTGATAAGTTACAATGTATGCTATGAATAAAATACACTAATATGAAAGAAAGTACAAGTGCAGTGATACAACAAACCGATTCCGCTGCAGTGAGGTGAAACTCCGTGTGTTTCCTGAGTGGATTTACATTGACACAGAAGGCAAGGAAACTTGCAAACAAAGGCTAGTTTCTAGTCCGGGCTATTGTTCTGTCCAGACTGGACTACAGCGATGCACTACTGGCTGGTCTTCCTGCTTGCACGAGAAAACCTCTACAGATGATCCAGAATTCAGTGGCAAGAGTAGTCTTTAATGAACCGAAGAAAGCACACATCACTCCTCTCTTCATTAAATTACATTGGCTCCCTATAATCGCTCCCATCAAATTCAAGACTCTGCTCTTGGCCTACAAGACCACCACTGATTTGGCACCCCCTTATCTCCAATCGCTAATGCAGACTTATGTACCTGCAAGATCCCTATGCTCTGCAAACAAATGTCGTCATCCCAAAAAGGTAAAAAATCTCTCTCACCTTCTCTGGATTGTTGATCTGCCTGCTGCTACAAGACCAGCAGAATCTTTAAGAATCGGCTGTAAACACATCTCTTCTGTCAGCACCTGACTGATCAGTTCTGACTTCTATCTCTCTTCTACTCTTAAAACAAACTTAGCTCTGTATACTGTGGTAGGCTATATGAGACCAGTTTTTTATTGCACTTATGCTTTTTGTTGTCTTTACGTTGTTCCAATTGCTTCCATTTTTACCTTTTGGATAAAAGCGTCTGCTAAATGACTAGATGTAAATATGTTTAACAATGAGCAGGTAAGCCCAAATTTCTGCCAAACCTTCTTGTAATAAACACCAGCTTCTGTTAAAAGAACGAGCCCTTATTAGATATATAAAGTACAAAATCTTGCGCTAAGCGTTTCTTTCCCAAAATTCATTTTAAGGAAACAGCTTAACATACCGAAACAAAAACCATGGAAACCCAAATTTAAATAGATTTTGTTTCACTGATATCAAACATTAACATGATAACAGAAAAGGTTTATGTTCTCATTTTGTCGCTGCCTTGAGCCACGTTATGTGGTTTCTTTAAAATAAACAAGCTTAACATGAGACTATTGTTATCCCCGGAATAAGTGCTTGTTCTTTTAACCGTAGCTAGTGTTAATGACAAGACTTAACAGAAATGTCTGTCTGTTATATTAATATATATTATAATCTGTTATATTAGTAAAAACACATAGGCAATGTTGTAATATATATAACATATATACTCATCCTATGTCCCACCTACAGAAACAAAGGGACTTTGAAATGTTCGAAAACAGTTTACTGTCTCTCAGCATTTTCAAACTTCCTTTTACCCCCAACGAGGAAAGAAAACGCAATTTGCTCAATGCAGAGGTCTTGAGGGTTAATAAATTATGTTTAAATAACAAAGTTCGGGAGGAGTCGGAGCAGATATCACTGCATCTACTCTATCAGCTCAAGCGAGCTCTCCCATAAATAGACAAAGCTGTCTTACCTGCATTATTACAAGTCTTCAACATCCCTCCACCACAGTGGGTACTCTCCTTGAGCCCACTTTGTCCCGCAATACCCCGGGGGTGCACTCCGGTTCCGAGCTTTTCGCCCCAATCAGGGCTTGGTTCCCGTTCCTCGGACAACACGCCAAATACACATACCTTTCTGCCATCACTCTAATGTTATTATCTGCATAGACTAACTTGTGAACAGCCTGGGACCAACCCTTCACAATCCACAGTACATAATCCATCATTATATGTAACACAAATGCATATACCACAAAATATTGCTTATTTTATGTTGTATGTACTATACAGTATATATATATAGACACACACTCACAAACACTATTAAATAATTAGATGATTAAAGATATTTTACCCAAAATTGATCTATTTATTTACACTCTTGTCTTTACACAAAATAAGATTTTTTGAGAAATGGTTTTATGTATATAAAATGGAAGTCAATGGGGGCCAGTGTTGTTTGGTTGCCTTCCAGGTTTGGAATGACATGAGACATGGCACACTCCCATAAAACTTGCAATGGATATGGAATATAAAATGTGGGTGTGCGTCTGAGAGTTTTGTGTTGCGGTTGCAATCCGCCGCTTTGGCTTAAATTAACTCGTCTGAATTTGTTTTATATTATCTCCATTTCAAACTTAGTTTTTTGTACTGTGTTTATAAGTATGATTTCAACAGAGAGTGTTTACTGGTCCTTTCTAGAAAGCAGAATAAAAAAGAATGGACGAGGGAAGGAGGGAGGGAGAGAGAGAGAGAGTCTGTTTTATCAATAAACCGAAGGAGTCTTTAACCCTGTCCTGATAGTGCTATGTGTAGAGGTGGACAAAGCGCATTCCTTGGATTCCAGGATAGATAGGAGACTGGATATTGTAAATCTGCGTTGTTGCAGTAAACAGACAGTGGCCAGGCCTGTCGTCATATGACCCGTATCTAGTACAGCGTCTCAGACTGGTAGACGCTCTGTCTGGCATGTGTGAATCTTTTCAGAGAGTCATGAGGCCTCTATCACAATCTTAAAGGGATAGTTCACCTAAAAATTATAATTCTTTGTGCAAAACACAAAAGAAGAACGTTAAAGGTCGTTGGTAACAAGACAACACTGGCCCACATTAACTTCCATTGTATGGAACATTTCTCAAAATACTGTATCTTATTTTGTGTTCCACAGAACAAAGAGTCAAATACAGGAACATGAAGCTTAATATATAATGTCAATTTTTTTTTAGTAAACTATGCCTTTAAGTCCAAAAAGGAGATCTGGAGGCAGAGATCATATTGAGAAGGTGGTGGATCTTTAGTTGCACTCTTGTTTGCCATGTTGCGAGCAAAAAGGAGCGAGTGATGAGTTCCCCATGTGTGTCTGAGGTTTCTTTCATGCTAACTGACCCTGCATCAGACTGATGATGTGCTGCGTGATCGGCCTTCAGTCTTTATCACCCAGGTGCCTCATCAAAGGTCACAGGAACCTTAACTGGATGAGAAATAGAAATAGATCAGAGACGTGGATCAAAGGACAAGTGAAGTCTGTGCAAATAGAGAAAATTATCTAGAGGGGGCCAATGAAAGGATGGGCTTTAAGGCAGAGGATGGAGCTTTGACCAGTCTGCAGATGCTGTCTTTTAACTCATAGTTAGGAAGACTGATGATTCAGGGTCCTCTGATGTCTTAAGACCATGTTTAGTATGTTCTGAACAGAAGGAAAAACTGACCAGAAGAATCAAGGGAGCTAGTTAATGTTTAAAAAGTCAAAACATTATTCAATCTTAGCTACAATACATGTTTTAAACTAATTTGCTTTAAATTATACGACACGTCTGGTGTGGACGCAGTGTAAAGCAAATGCTTTGCAATTACTGATGCTGTTGCAGAAACGTTGCATGATAATTTAAAAGATATGGGGAGTGGTATTTTATTTGGTTTACATAAAATCCCAGTTTCAGCAAGAGAATTTGCTATTGTTTTTGGAGCCATTCCTTCTGGGATTGTTATGTTTATGAAAGGTTTTAATTATCAGTTTTCTCAGGTTGTGCCACATCTTTATGTGTTTTTAACAGCTGTTGGTAAATTATCTCTAACCGCTCCAGCGTGAGGTATAGTTTCTTGCCTTAATGCTGTCTTTTATTAGAATAGACATGTAGTGTAACATTAACTGGCAAAAGTATGGACTTTACCTCAGGAATTCTTTGTCTTTGTGACTTTAATACATTTGAAAAATGAAACATCGATGCTATCCCACAAAGTGTTTTCTCCAAAGGTTTATTTCTGAAGACTCTGATGTAAATTGTTCTTTTTGTTGTCACCAAACTGAAGATTTGTATTCTTTTCTGGTACTGTGAGTAATCTCTGTAAAAGCATATTGGGTATATACAGATGAGAGTGAAAAATCATCTGATGTTTATTATTTATTCAACCTTATTTTGTTTCTGGCCAAATATTTTATTCATAAATGTAAATTTTGTAAGCGTAAGGTTTTTTGTTTTGAAGTTTTCTTGAAGATTTGAAAATATACATGTGACTGATTTCTGACTCTTCTAATATGAAGGTACTGCTCCCTTGTATGTGATATGTTGTATTTTTGTAATACCTGTTAATCATTAATACAAATTAAAAAAAAAGCTTTATTTGGTCATGTGATTCCAACCTGCTACCCCCACTGGACAGGTTATATTTATATTGGCATGAAACAGAGGTGAATATTTTTCTTCTAAATGGCGACGTAATAGGGTGTATCTTCTTGGAAGGAGAAAAATGTTGGGGTGGCTTTATTTTATCCTTTGGGATGTGATTTAATTGTTGGATGTTGGAAGCTTGGCCATTGGACTATCAATATAGTCCCACTTTCAGGCCAAGATGTCATTAAAAATGAGAGAGATTTTGACAGCACAGGAATAAAAACAATGAAAAAAATATCATTTATAAAAAATGCAGTATTCCATAAAAATATGAATTGCCATATATTTCATGTTAGCCTATAATTATAAAAATGTTCAATAACATAAATAATGTTTAAAAAAATAATACAAAATAAATAATATACACATTTTATTAGGATGTTGATATACATGATTTTAAACCTATGCGTACACCTGGTGAAAACCAAAACCTGTCTTATCGACCACTAACTGTGCATTCATACCACCGCTGTTGAGAGCATAAAAATCGATCTGGCCGCCCTGCCAACAATGCTGTAGAAAGATTCGTGGACGCTCTGACATATGTGCTCGGAATCAAAGTTTACAGGGCTGTGTTCTCTGGAATCTTCTCAAGCGTTGGACCTCTACGTTCCGATAGATTACCGCCGAACCGCGTTATAGCTCATTACCATAACGTTGACCTCATTTCAACTCTCCTTCGTTGAGGTCTTCCAACTCGCCCTCAACGGCCCTCAACACACGCTGCTGCTCGCTGCCGGCTCACATTGAATATGAATGACTTCCGGCCAATTTGACGCTCTCGACGGCGGAGGTGTGAACGCACAGTAAGGATAGATAGTTAATTGAAGTATGCGTTCGTTGAAAGGCTAATAAAAAACACTTAAATCTTAATCTTTACGACACTTTAATCTTTCATGTAAGAAATCAAGTCTCATTTGTGAATGAAACGGTTCCAAAAACCATACTTTTTCATTTTGTTTCAGGATAATTATAAAGCAGTGACTCTGACAGGTTTTCTATGAGACACAGTCACAGTAGAAGGTAAGGATGACGAGCACCCGGCTCTGCCCACTGTCCTGCATTGTCCAGGGGCAGGGGGGTGGTTCCTCTGGAGTTCATCACACTAATAACTGCATTATATCTTCACACCGTGCAAATGGGCCCTTTTGTTGGTCTGCTTAGGAGCTCAGGGGGAATGGTTGGGGGGTGGGGCCCCTCAGAGGGGGTTGCCAGGAGGATTTACTTTGTCATTTAAAGAAGGGGGGAAACTCAAAACACTGGGCTGAGGCTATACAGTGCTCAGGAAGGCAGCAAGAGGCTTTTCTTTAGCCTGCATTGTTCAGATGGCTTTGAGGCTGGAATATATTATCATCTCAGACAGAGAGGCCGATATCACAGTTGTATGATAGATGATTTGGAGCCAAAGAGTGAGAAAGAAGCGAAGAAAGCAGGGTAGGAAGGGAAAACAACAAAGATTACTTTAGAGAAGCAGAAGTGTGGGTCACATGATTAGAAACTGCTTGCGTGATTTTGTGGTTGGTTAAAAACACGTCTTTAATGAAGGGTACTAATAGATAATTAGTACCCCCTACTTTGCCCCTCTCTCCATGACACACCTCTGAACTTCTCGGTTCAGGTGAATCTTTCAGGATTAGCTGGCCAGATGTTTTCAGCAGCTGGTTGAACGATCACATCACTTCACATTTTTCACTATCCAGTTCACTAGGGTCCACAAAAGATTATGCGCCTGGAATGGATGTAGTAGAAAATATAAAGAAGGCATAACATTTGGTGGTGCTTGCTACCACTTATGAAAGTTTGTTGGTTTTATTAGTTGTAAAATTATAGCAACTACAAAGTTACCATGCTCTCAATAGTTACCACAGCGTAACATCATACATTTTCCTAATAGACTTTTGCTCATACTTATAGCTTTAAGTTTTTAAAATCCTTAAATCTCCCAAAGATGCACATTGGGACTTGATGAACATCTTGGGACCAAAATGTTGTAAAGACTTGGGTGGCCTTTTTTAGCTTGCGCCAGTAAGGAATCACCTGGCCTCACCCTACACTGTAAAATAATCCTTTATTTTACCTACCTTTCCATTAATTCCAAATGAACTAGGGAACTATAGACCGATTTCAAATCTCCCATACCTGTCTAAAATTCTAGAAAAAGAAGTGTGCACTCAGTTGTGCTCTTTCTTACAAAATAACGACATCAGTCAGGCTTTAGAGCGCATCATAGCACTGAAACTGCGCTTGTTAAAATTACAAACGACCTGCTTATAGCATCAGATAAAGGTAACATCTCACTCCTGGTCCTGCTTGACCTTAGTGCTGCGTTCGATACCGTAGACCATACCATACTTCTAGATCGTTTATACAATTATGCCTGTATTGAGGGACAGGCACTACAATGGTTTAGATCTTACTTGTCAGACAGACATCAATTTGTCCATTTAAATGGGGAATCATCAAATCTAACGCAAGTAAAATATGGATTACCTCAGGGATCGGTTCTGGGACCCGTGCTGTTCTCCATATACATGCTGGCCCTCGGAAACATTATTAAAAAACATGGAATTAGCTTCCATTGCTATGCAGATGATACTCAGCTATATATCTCATCAAGACCAGATGATTCCTCCCAGCTATCCAAATTGGCAGAGTGCATTGAAGATATAAAACATTGGATGACCTGTAATTTCCTTCTTTTAAATTCTAATAAAACAGAAATATTACTTATCGGACCAAAGACACGCAAACCGAATATTTCTGATTATAAACTGCAAGTTGAAGGATGTACTGTTCCTCCAACTAATACTGTAAAAGATCTAGGCGTTATATTAGACAGCAACCTGTCATTTCGAAATCACATCTCAAATGTCACAAAAACAGCATTTTTCCACCTAAGAAATGTTGCCAAGTTACGAAACATTCTATGTGTTGCTGACACGGAGAAGCTTATTCATGCATTTACGACCTCAAGACTTGACTACTGTAATGCGCTACTTAGTGGTTGTCATGCATCATCAATAAACAAACTACAGTTAGTTCAGAATGCAGCTGCCAGAGTTCTAACCAGGTCCAGAAAATACGATCACATAACCCCAATTTTATCAACCCTTCACTGGCTACCCATTAAGTATCGTATTGACTTTAAAGTTCTTTTAATCACTTATAAAGCCTTAAAGGGTATAGCCCCTACCTACCTAACAGAGCTTCTATCACACTACAACCCTTCACGCTCTCTAAGATCTCAAAACGCAGGACTTTTGATAATACCTAGAATAACTAAATCCACCAAAGGGGGCCGAGCTTTCTCATACGTAGCACCTAAACTTTGGAATAGCCTTCCTGATATTATTCGAGGATCAGACACACTCGCCCAATTTAAATCTAGACTAAAGACGCATCTTTTCAGCCAAGCATTCACTTAATGCAACATATGCTAAATAAACCACCAGGAGATGCTGACATTAGATATTATTTACTAGAATAATATAATTTACTATAGAAAACACAATGTAGCGTGGCGAGGGGTTTTATTTTTAATTTTTTTCCATGTAAAGCTGCTTTGGAACAAAGCAAATTGTGAAAAGCGCTATGTAAATAAAGTTGAATTGAATTGAATGCTAAAATGCAATGGAATGCATTGCAAAATGTAAAATGTTCCTATCTAGCGCCTTAACTTTGGAACCGTCTTCACCACACTGTCCGGGAGGCAGACACACTCAGCTTAAATCTAGACTAAAGATGCATCTTTTTAATCTTGCATACACTACACTATCATAATATAAATATTCTGAAGGTTTAGGCTGCACTACTTAGACACACCTGAACCAGGAACACTTCCACTAACAACTGATGTATTTGTTGCATCAACATTTACATTTATTCATTTGGCAGACACTTTTATCCAAAGCGTCTTACAAGTAGTTTTCTACAGTGGCACATTACTGTTGAGCAATCAGGGAAAGGTGCCTTGCTCAAGGGCACTTCAGTCATGACCTGCTGGCACTGAGATTTGAACCGGCACAAGCCGTAGAGTAGAGTCTGATCACGATCCCAATGCTCTAACCACTAGGCCATAGCTGATCCCATTGTCTCACACAGTTCATGCCCAGAACTAACAAAAGCTGAGATGAGCTGGATAAAGAAGTCAAGTCAAGTCAAGTCAGCTTTATTTATATAGCGCTTTTTACAATTTTAATTGTTACAAAGCAGCTGTACAAGAAAACATTGACTACCCCCGGCCAGGCAAACAGTGCAAAACAGTATGCAAATGGTGGCGAGGAACCCAAAACTCCATTGGAGGAGAAAAAAAAACTAACCAGGGGATTCCAGTTCTCCTCTGGCAAAAACTACTGCCTCTGCACAAGCTCGACAGTGCTTGCACAACAAGGCAAAATTAAAAAGTTAGATTTAAAGTTATCATTAATAATCTAATAGCGACTGAAGTTGTGTAGAGTCGCCACGTCCTTCGTCCAGCATTTGTCAGGTCTGGGAATGGATTGCGCCCTGCCCGCTCCGGTAACCTTGGACTTCATCCTGCCCGCTCTAGTAACCTTGGAACAATGAGATGCAACAAATTCATCAGTTGTTATTGGAAGTGTCCCTGGTTCCGGTTGATCTAACTAGTGCAGCCTAGATCTTTGAAATATATATATATTATGATAGTGTAGTGTATGCAAGATTAAAAAGATTCGTCTTTAGTCTAGATTTAAACTGACAGAGTGTGTCTGCCTCCCGGACAGTGCAGGGAAGACTGTTCCAAAGTTTAGGCGCTAGATAGGAAAAGGATCTGCCGCCTGCACTTGATTTTGAAATTCTAGGTATTACCAACTGACCTGACACCTGAGAGCGTAGTGCACGTGATGGACTATAATACGTTAGAAGTTCTCTCAAGTAGTGGGGAGCTAAACCATGTAAGGTTTTATAGGTAATAAGCAAGATTTTAAAATTTATGCGATGCTTTATAGGTAACCAGTGCAAGGTTGACAGAACCGGGCTAATATGCTCATACTTTTTTAAGAACTCGAGCTGCCGCATTTTGGACCAGTTGGAGTTTTTGTAATATGCCTGCAGGGCAACCACCTAATAGTGCACTACAGTAATATAGTCTTGATGTCATAAAGGCATGTATAAGCTTCTCTGCATCTGATGGTGACAGCATATGACGTAGTTTAGATATATTTTTAAGATGGAAAAACGCAATTTTACAGGTGTTGGCGACCTGGTTCTCAAATGACAGAGTACTATCGAATATAAAGCCAAGATTCTTAGCTGAAGATGAGGGTTTTATGGAAGATCCATCAATAGTTAAGCAGTATTCTTGGTTTTTCCGTAGGGCGGTTTTCGGTCCGATAAGTAACACTTCAGTTTTGTCCGAGTTCAGTAATAAAAAATTGCTACTCATCCACTTTTTTATATCGACTATGCATTCCACTATTCGATGGAATTGCTGTGTTTCATGAGGCTTCGAGGAAATATAAAGTTGCATATCATCAGCATAACAGTAAAAGCTTACTCTGTGTCGCTTTATTATATCTCCTAGAGGTAGCATGTATAATGCGAAGAGCATAGGCCCTAAGACTGAGCCCTGTGGTACACCGTACTGGACTTGTGATTTGCGTGATACCTCATTGTTTATTGCTACATATTGAAAACGGTCGCATAAATAAGATCAAAGCCATTTCAAAGCTATTTCCTAAATACCGACATCATTTTCGAGTCTATGTAGGAGCATGCTGTGGTTAATGGTGTCGAATGCAGTACTAAGATCTAGCAGCACCAATAAGGAGATACAACCTTGGTCGGACGCCATAAGCAGATCATTTGTAACTCTGATAAGAGCAGTCTCTGTACTGTGATGTGCTCTAAATCCAGACTGGAAATCTTCATTAATCTCATTCCTTTGGAGGAGTTGAGACTACTTTTTCCAGAACTTTAGATAAGAAAGGTAGATTCGAAATAGGTCTGTAGTTAACTAGTTCTCCAGGGTCCAAATGGGGTTTCTTCGACAAGGGGCCTTATAACAGCCACCTTATATGCTTTAGGCACATGTCCTAATGTCAGAGATGAGTTAATAATGCTAAGTAGAGGATCTTTAATTTCTGGGAGCATCTCTTTCAGTAGATTTGTAGGTATAGGGTCTAACATGCATGAAGTTGATTTAGATGATCTAATGATTTTAGAGAGTTCATCGTGATCTATAGTAGAAAATAAACATAATTTCTCCTTAGAGGCGCTGTAGTTAGTCGTTTGTTCAGCGGGATTCACTTCTGGTTGCATAGTTATATTTTTTTCTCTAATATCTTGGATTTTATTTGTAAAATAGTTCATAAAATCATCACTGCTATGCTGGTATAAGGAATCAGAAGTCGCTGACGATTTATTTTTGGTTAATTTAGCCACTGTATCAAATAAAAACCTAGGGTTATGCTGGTTTTCTTCTATTAGTGATAAAAGGAAGGCAGATCGAGACGTTTTTAGGGCTTCCCTGTATTTTTTAATACTATCCTTCCAGGCAGTACAAAATACCTCTAATTTAGTTTTCTTAAAGTTGCGCTCCATTTTTCGTGCCGCTTTCGGACGCGGCGATTTGACACATTCACTACAAAATTTCAGCTGCTATTAGATTATTAAAGATAATCTTAAATCTTTTGTTTTTTTGTCTTGTTGTGCAAGTACTGTCGAGCTTGTACAGAGGCTGCAGCTTTTGCCAGAGGGGAACTGGAATCCCCTGGTTAGGCCTGGTTTCCCTCTGAGTTTTTTTTTTCCCACCAATGGAGTTTTGGGTTCGTCGCCACCGTTGGCATAGTATTGTTTGCCTGGCCGCAGGGGCTGCTAAAATGTTTACGTTTTATTTCATTAATACTGCATATAAGAATTTATAGTCTGTTTAATATTTGACCTGTGTTTCTCTCTCCTTATCTTGGGTGTGTGGTTCTAGGTAACGAACCCTGCGTGTGTGTGTGTGTGTGTGTGTGTCTGCATGTCTGTCTGTGTGCGCGTTTGTACAGTATGTGTGTCTGTGTGTGTTGGTGTGTGATGTGTGGAGTGTTTTGTGTGTGGGTGTGTCTGTCTTCTGTGTTTTCACCTTTTATGTTTTGACTTGTATCTGTATAACCTTATATTTTGCTTATAGTCAATATGTTTTCTTGTACAGCTGCTTTGTAACAAGAAACATTGTAAAAAGCGGTATATAAATAAAGTTGACTTGATTTGACATACAGATAAAATAACTGTAAAAATGAATAAGGACAATTCCTTTATATAAATACAGTATATTGTGCCCTATTTTTTTTAGAGTGTAGCTGCATGATGCAAGAGTCTGAGAGCAAAATTGTATTCTCTGTCGTTCAAAATGCAATAACATCCCAATTAATGGCTAAGAATGATTCACTTTGGTCACATGTGTGTGCTTCATCAAACACATCTAAAGTTATCTATAGGAATATCCAGGACTTTATCTTCCTCTTTCGGGAGTGCTTGTAGAAAAAGGGGTAGGGAGAGGGGAAAAAAGAAACAGAGATAAAGGGAATTAAGGGAGGAAGAGCTTAAAACAAAGGAAGAAAGGGTAGCTAAAACCATGGTGGGGACCATCAGCTAGAATGCCCCCAGCAGGAGGCTGACCCCCTTCCTTTCTTCCTTTCGTTGGATCCATATCTCTATTACTCCACCCTATCACTCCAGCTTGAAGCTCCTTCCTCCGTCATGTCTTCTAAACTTCTCTCCATCCTCAAATTCTTTTTCTGCTGAATCCTTTCTTCAAGAACTGTCTGTGTGGAGTCATTCTAACACACATGGCTGATCATTTCCGGTCCTTGAGCAAAAATCGAACTAGTTACACCCATCATAAACCCTTCATGTACTATAATGAGCACAGACAGTAAAATCAAGATAAGTCACTGTTGCGATGGCTTGCATTTGCTTGCCACAATTTCACTTTTATTTGTAAAATAAATTTGATATATTATATTTTCATCATAACAATTAGTGAAACATGAAACGTTTCTTAATAGTATTTGTTGTGTTTCCCATTTGCTTTAATGACAGCATGGATTGTGTTATCCCAGCAGGATGTAGATTGTTCATCTTGCATGCTTTAATGGAATCGAGAAAACTTGACCTTTTTTCTTACAATGGCACAAACAATGTCACAGATTTGCTCACATGTGACCTGGAAATAAACATTTCTAATACAATTTCATGGTAACATGGTTAGGTTGAGTAGTGGTCAGTAATATTTTTCCAATAGTCAGGTGTTTTTTCTTATGATTCATTTTATATGCATTCATACAAATGATCCATTTTGTAAAGTTTGTAGGTACGAATTACAGTGAGATCAGGCTGATACTTCACAACTCCTTATTGATTAAACATTTTCAAAACAATATATTTTTCTTTAATCAGGTTTCAAAGTTGTCTTTGACTTCTGAACTCCACTGTATTATGTATCTCTACATGAATTTTAATGAACGCTTTTCTTTTTTTATGTTTTCTATGTAGTCCTGGCTACTAAAATTGTGAATACTTTGAAAGCATGTAAATTGGCAGCGTTCCAGAGGATAAGATGACTATAAACGCCAGTAATTGGCTGACAGACAGACTGGTGTACTTATCTACTATAAGGATGCTCCAAGAATACTTGAGACTGGCAAGTTGTCTTATTTTACTCTATAAACATGACCCATTCAACTGCCTAATTGTGCTCTTAGCATTTTCTCTGTGTGTAATTTCATGTTAAAAGCCTGTCATGGTTATGGCTGAGTCTTTAATCTCCTAATGACAGTGGAGTTGTGAGTAATACGGGTGTATAACAGTCTGAAATAGCTGCTGTCTGTGAGTGGCCTAAAACCCTTCAGCCCTCATTACCCCTCTATCCTGGCATTCCAAAACTAGTGGCCCTCTGCTTTCGATATACGTCAACGAAACCACCAAGCACTCCTTGACCATCTCCTATTAAAAGTTTTATCTTTTTCATTATTGTTTTTAAGAGTCGCCTATAGATAGGTGACAGAAATCTTGAATAGATAGGGAGAGGCTACTTTTGAATGGGTGTGCTTTGGTGCTATGTTAAAAAAGTGGAATGGTACTTACATCCCATTACTGTGTAATTCAGGGCCATTAACAAGACAAGTTATGGGCCCCAGGCTGCACTGAGAGAGAGAGAGAGAGAGAGAGAGAGAGAGAGAGAGAGAGAGAGAGAGAGAGAGAGAGAGAGAGAACAAAACCCTCCTCCTTCAGAGGAAGAGAGACAGAGAAACAATTAGTCACCAGCCCTTCCCAATAATTTACTTATCAAGGATCATAGTGTAACACATAAGTGAGGCATAATACAAATTTCTGCAGATGTTATTGTCATATGTATGTAACATGTAACTGTCTTACCAGCTTGTGCCATGCCCAACTCCATTCTTTAAAATGTTCAAGTAGCCTACCTTTTTCTGTTATAATAACTTTCAATAATAGATATTAATTAATCTAAATTCATTTTAACAGGTTATTAGTTAATTCAGATTATAATTTTTTAGACCCGTCTTAAAAACTTGGTAACTCTTTACTATAACTGCACACTATGAATCATTAGTTAAGCATCAGTAAATAGTTAATTGATAATTTATGAAGCATTTGCCCCATATTAATAGACATTAGTAAGCAGTTTATAAATACAGCTATAAAAATGTTATTCTTGATTTATAAGCATGTATATAATATGCTTAATAATCAAATTTCAGACTTTATTAAGGATAAATTCATCATTTCAAAATTAAGGATTACCTTACTTACAAACCAGTTAGTTGGGAGTTGTCAGTAAATGATTAATAAACTATTCTAATGCACATTTATATATCTTATTATTCAGACATATAGTAACAGTTACAATGTGTTAATAAATGGTTTATTAACACACATTCCTGCTGTAATTCATGATTAGTTAAGGTAGTTATAAAACATTTATAACTATTTTTTTGTGAGCTCATCTAAAGTGAGGACTATTTATGCCTTGTAAAGCATTTACAAATGAGAGTTAAAGGCTCAATTATCTTCTAAACAGAAAAAGGAAAACACAACACAGAGGCATACAGAACATGAGAGGCAAAATAAATTAAACTGTACATATTAATGAATATAAAACGATTTGATATAAAATGACAAAGAATTTTAACACAGCCATGAAGCTTGACATTTTTTATTTTGTACTTTTTTATTTTAAGTGGCAAAAACCACACAAAATCGAGTTATCTAACAACTAGTAAATGTTTTATAACTAACTTAACTAATCATTAATTACAGCAGGAATGTGTGTTAACAAATCAAGAAAATAAAATTAGCTTAGAATACACAAGGTAATAGACACAAAGACTAATGATCACTTCACAAGGGCCATCTATCTGGACAGGAACAAGTTTTCAAAGAAATGTATTTATCTTTCTAACTCTGTTATTGGTTTTGTTTACTTTTGTTGTTTCTTAATGACCACTTGGTCCACATGAAGTATCTGGTATGGAATGTCTGCCTATATTTAATGTCTGTCAGCACTTTTATACCATGATTAATGGTCTGAAAAATTATTCAGTCAGCACCGACTTGTATTGTCACCAAGCCAATAGTTTGGATCATGTTCGGCCCTCTCAAACGTTTGAGAAATCTGATATCACCCCATCTCAGGGAACAGCTCCTTTTCTTTTGTCAGCCTTCTTTATTTCACTTGACGTAAGGCAGAGAAGACCTTCTCTCACTCTTCCCCTTTTGTCCAGCTTCTCTCTTTCAGCATTCTTCAGTCATCCTCTTTTCTTTTTCTGGTCTTCAGAGTGGTAATACATTCCTCCTCTTGGCCAACCCACCTTGCCTGAGAAGTGGAGTCCCACACAAAAACACAACTGTTCCCAAATTCATAAATATTAATCAGTCAACACCCCTTTCTATTAAAACTCAGAGGCTGCTATTAAACTGGTAACTGGCAGCTGCCCCTCCCTCTTTCCACTCAAATTTTCCTTTCTCTCTCTCTCTTTTTGGAAACTGGCTCGAGAGTTGTTGCCATCTCTACTCTTGAGTCGGGACTCCGGGGGGTTGTAAGGTCATAGGTTGCGGAGCAGAGACTTTGACTCAATTGTTTCATGTTTCTTTGAAGAAAACAGTTCCTCTCTACCCTTTTCTTTCTCTTTCAAATACTTATTTTGGAATGGAAACCCTGCTTTTACCTCAACCAAATTCCTCCCTCCATATTTCTGCTGTTAATTTGCAACACTATCGCTTTAAGATACATATCTTATCAGTAGTATTGGCCCACTTTTTATCAATTCTGAGATTAGCCATTGACTAAGATGAAACTTAAGCCTTTGTAAAAGGCAAAACTCTTTTCTTTCAGGGCCTATGTACCCATCTAAGGTTCCATCAGGTTATCAAATGGGCCCCTGCGGCACTATTTTCTCTACACAGTCCTTATCTTGAGCCCACCCTGCTGTGGTGACAATCCGTCTAGAAGACCAAAATTCCATTCCTGTACTCAATTCAGCTGTGCACGCTTCAATGCGTCCAGTGTAAGCATGTTCATACAGTCCAGCCCTGGGAAACTGAGTGAAGTCAGAAATGGAGGAGCTTGGCGGATTAGTTGCAGGAAAGTGCTGTCAGTTAAATACATGATGAAAGCCCGGCTCGGAGACCGTCCTATCATCATACTTCATTACACACAGCCTGTCTCTAACAAAGGTAATTGCTGGAGTGTAATGGGTGAGCTAATGCCATTGTCTTATATTACAGTGCATTGGCGTAGCCAGAATTTTTTATTTTTGAGGGGACCTGTCTGTAAATTAGGGGACCATTATGTATATGTATATAGCCATATCATTAGGTTACTATCTATTACCAAAATAATATACCAGTACTTTACAGCACATTTCACCATTTTAGCTAACATAAACCTTGCCTAGTGGTTCTAAATCCTGGGCCTCGCGACCACCAGTGTTCATTGCTCTCTACTCCCTGCACACAGGAAATCGGCTGAAGTTAATTTCAGTGACATAATTAAACAAATAACTTTCAAACGGCGGGGAGGACTGATTGGTTGATCAACCAGAGTTACAAATCAATAATTGTTTATTTTAAGCAATCAAAAATCTGAGGGGGCCGTCCATGTTAAGGAGCCCTAGTGGCTACGCTACTGGTTTGGTGACTGGTTGCATCTAAAATATCAACATTGCTTGATATACGTTCTGTAAGTAAATATTTGAGTTGTGGTGAATACTATTATATGATCTCAAGTATTTGGCAGACTTGTACATTTATCAGAATGCATTTGTACAGGGAAGCAAACCCATTACACAATCTGAGCTACAGAAACACTGTAACCAAACAAATCTCATCCTCCATTTACTGCCATAGTAGGGAAAATAAATACTACGGGAGTCAATGGGGGATGAGTTACTGGTCTTACTGTCATTATTCCAAATATCGCCCATTTTGTTTAACAGAACAAATACATTTATACAGGTTTGGAACAAGGTTGGGTGAGCAAATGGTGGGAAAAATATTCATTTTTGGGTGAACTATTCTTTTAAGACCATCTGTAACACTTTATCGATAACAGGTGAATGATGTGCACTCAGATGAATTTCAATGTTTTAATGACTGGTATATCAACGTGAAGCAAACAGGTATTATCCACAGGTGAGTATATAGCCACAGGAAAACAAACAGGTAACATCCACAGGTATCCATAGGAATAATCATATGGTCTGAACTAGTGAACACAAATAAACAACTAGATGTATCAACTTACAAAGACAATGGGCAAACATATTTACGCTTACGTTTAGTCATTTAGCAGAAGCTTTTATCCAAAGCGACTTACAAAGAGTAAGTAACATATATAGTGTCCAGGTAATGAGAGTAAGGTGTGGGTGAAATCAAAGATGGTTGACGTGGTGAGGTGCATACTGGGGAATGAAGTCCATAGGGTAAAAACACGGGGAAACTGGCAGGTGAACATAAGGGATTGTGATGATATTAAAAGCCCAAAACTTTTATTTTGAGTTCATGAGGACTCTAAGGCCTACTTTGGTTTCCGTTTAAGCTGTTGAACCCATGACCTTGGCATTGCAAGTCTCATGGTCTACCAGTTGAGTACAGTCCTGTGGCTATATTTGGTCTCTCTGCAAATCTGTTGCTTTGTTTACGTCTTTTAACAGATTTCATTGTCCACACTTTCTGGGAATAAACAGATTTGCTTTTTATCAGAATCAGAAAGAGCTTTATTGCCAAGTATGCTAACACACCAAAGGATTTCTTTGTATACTTGAAACTTCCAGTGTAGACAGCCAAATTCAGTTAGCAAATCCCTGCTGCTGAATCTTTGTATCTCCATGTTTTGTGATTTGTTTTTTGTTGCCATTAATCACTATTATAAGTCACCATTTATCTTTGTCACTGGATTTTGCAAAGCATTTAAAAGTGCTAGTCAATTTTAACAATACAGTACTATTTAATTATTTTAAAAGTACTGTATTTCCGTTTCCTCGAAAACTGTGAATTTGGACATCCAAGATTTCAGAAGGACAGCGAGAAAATACATTTGATCAATACTTTTCATTATATTATACTCAATGTTTCGAAACATTTATTTTAATGTTTATGTTTGTTCTTTATCACAAGCAGCAGAAAAGCATAACCATCATTTTTCCAAACTGGAAACTATAGTCTTTTCAGGTAAGGCATCAGTGACTCACCCTCAGTTAAACAGCTTGAATAACATCACTCTCAGTCAGAAACTCACCACAACATTTCTGTCTCTCAGATGTTGGATCTCTGGTGAGCTGTCAAGCAGCTCTCTGCTGGTGTACAAACGGCTTATCCTCCACTGTGCCAGCACAGGAGGTAAAACACTGCATGCATGAGATGCTTAGCAGGGGAACCCTTGCCATCATCGAAACCTGATCTTTACCAGCAGGACACTAAATCAGAGCAGTGTTGGGCTTTTTTGCGCTGTTTGAGATCTGTGTGTGTGTAGAGAGAGTGACTAACAGTGAAGGAATGTTTTTAGGTGAGTGTTATTGAAAGGCGGAGGGGTGATGATGTACACAGCAAGGACTCAAACAGTCAACAGTATGGAGATTTGTTTACCTGCGAAAACAGTCATTTTATTTTGGAGCGATGCCGTCTTTCAGCGATCTCTTTAAATCGTTCCCACCTTCACGGCCTCACATTTTGTAACGTCTTGGTTACGTATGTAACCTCGGTTCCCTGATGGAGGGAACGAGACGTTGTGTCGAGACTGACAGAATGGAGTTTGACTTGAGAACCAGTCATCTCCGACTCTTTGAAAAGGCCAATGAACTTGACGAATGGGGCGCGCAGCACTCGGGGCATGATGGACACAACGTCTCGTTCCCTCCATCAGGGAACCGAGGTTACATACGTAACCAAGACTACATACGTAACCAAGATGTTTCCTTTCTGTCGGTCTCTCGACGTTGTGTCGCGAGTGACAGAATGGGGTTACCCTGGAAAACGCCACGGTGATGCGCGCGACACGATTTACAGCGGAACGACACTGACCATGTTAAGGTCCCAGGAGGGTACGGATAACGAAAGGGGGGATTAGCCCCCGTGTGCCCCTTAGGAATCTGCTGATCGGGTCGTGCTGCCCAGCACGATACAGATCAAGGCACTCTGTGCTGCAGGAAATGCAGCACGGCAAAAAGAGGCGCCACTTATAGCGACAGTCGCCTAGTGGTAGTGCTCTTGCCTGGGGGACCATGCTCACAAGAGCGGGAGACAGGTCTCTTCAGATCTTCACGTCCCGTCCAGGGTCCAGACATGGGGTCCCAGAGGTCTGGTCTCGGATGCCAGACCGTGCCCTTCTCGCCAGGGGGGGAGTGGCAGTCAGAGTGTGTGCTCCGAGAGCCAAGTCTCGTTGGGCCAATCAGGCGCAACTAGCAGACTTTGAAACTCCTCTACCCTGGCTCCGCACAGTACCTGTGTGGGGAGGCTCACTGGGGGGGAAGATGTACTACCGCTTGCCCCGCAGTCAGCTGTGCGTGAAGGCATTCGTACCGAGGAGGTCTCGGTTAGAGAATACCTAAGCGGCCAATGGGAGGTGTGCAGGGGGCAAACAGGACTACCTGTGCCTGCCCGCACTGCTCCCAATGCGCTGGACCGCAGGGATGGAGTCACCAACTTCCGCGGAGCAACCTGCAAAGAGCACATCGGCTGTTTGAACGAAGTCATCCGGGATATGGATGGCCCGCAGGGACACCACCCACTGCTGACTCTAGAGGAGGCGTCGGGCGAGTTGCGCCATCTGCCATGAACGAACACCACCTGACGGTTGACATATGCTAGGGCAGCATGTGCTTGCGCCAAATGAGAGGCAGGGGCCTCTTCATTGCAAGGCAAGCTGTCCGGAATCTTAGGCAATTGGATTGCCACTGCAGGTAGGGGCCCGTCCAGCACTGCCAAGCCGTTGCACACTGCACCCCAACCGAGCAGGGATGCGACTGCTGTACCACGGCACGCCTGCCACTTGCTCTAATGGGACCCCAGCCCGGAGTGGGACATGTCTGTCCGAGTGGTTAGGGTGCGCCAGCAGATAGACGTGATGGGAACATGCCCTGTGACAGTGTGCCCCGCTCTCCAGGGAACCAGACTCTGAAGCCCATGCTGGAGTGGTCTCAAATGCAAACGCTATATGCCCCAGGAGCCTCTGAGTGTTTCAGGGCGACCACTGACTATTGCCTGACAAGGGCCAGGCAGCACAGCATTGGCTGGGCACGCTCTCATGAGGCATGCTGTATGGTAACAGAGTCTAGTCCCATACCAGGAAAAGAGGTGCTCTTCATGCGGCAGGGCAGCGCATGTTCTTGTCCGGGTTGACCCGTAAGCCCAATCGGTCGAGATGCTAGGCACATGGTCCCAGTGCGTAGGCCACAGATCGCACAAGTGCCAAGATAGGTCAGTCGTCAAGATAGTTAACATACGCACGCCCAGCTCCCAGGGGGGAGTGAGGGCAGCCTCTGTGACCTTCGTGAAAGCACAGGAAGGGAGGGCCAGACCGAAGGGGAGGAGGCTCTACTTGTAAGCTCGACCCTTAAGAGCAAAAACCGAGGAAACGGTCTGCTGGAGAATCGAGGCACGAAGTACGCATCCTTCGGGTCGATAACCACAAACCAATCCTGATGTCAGACGGACTCCAGGATGTGCCTCCGCGCAGCCCCCCACCTTACTCAGGGGAAATGAAGTAGAGGTTGTCACCCCTAAGACATCTCGGCTAGAGGGACGGGCTCGAGACATAGAGACGGAGGAACTAGCGGGGAGATCTGCGTCATTGCCCCGTGGGGGGAGGTTCTGTAGTGGCAGCAGCTGTCCCGCCAGGGTCAGGGCCCTGGGGGGGCGAGCGGGTCTGCTGACTTACCTGCCTTTAGTCTTCGCTGCCGAACGCACCATCGCGTGGCGAGTGCGGAGGGCTGCGGAAGTGGAATGTCACAACGTCAAATTGAGGCTGTTGCATGCTGTGGGCACCCAAGGAGAAGGACGCTCTCCTGGAGACCAAGTGGGCACCAGGCTCTGAGAAGGACTGGCCTGACGCGGGAAGTGGCAAGGACCATCCCATGCAGCTCGACACCGATCGTGGGGCCTGATTTGCGCCCAATGTCCTAGGTCTCCGCGGGTGGCTCCTGCCAGCCGTTTCCTCCTCTGTTTAAACCACCGTCAGCGGGAGGCCACCTGAGGAATGGGCACTGGAACCGCAGGCGGAGGTACGGATGGGCGGGGCTGCTGCGATGCAGATGCCAACCGGGACCTCGACGCCCTAGTGGGGGCCGGGTTGCGGCAGAGAGGCTGATTGCCTCCATCTGCTATTTCGTCAAAACACTCGAAAGTCTTCGACGATGCCCAAGCAGCCCACGCTTTGCGTGCCGCCCCATTCGCCAAGTTCATTGGCCTTTTCAAAGAGTCGGAGATGACTGGTTCTCAAGTCAAACCCCATTCTGTCAGTCTCGACACAACGACAGAAAGGGAACTACACAGTTGCTGGGCTGATAGACTCGAGAGAGAGAGAAAGAGAGGGAGAGAATGAAGGGCAGGAGAGTATGGAAAAAAGAAAAGTGATTTTTTGGGAGAGGTCGATGTGGCGCTGCCTTGAAGTCAAATTAATCAGTGTATGTATGTTTGTGAGCGAAATCCTAAAAGAAGAAAAGCGCTCTTTTGTAGCGAGAGCGGAAGGAATGATTGAAAAAAGGCGAGTCAAGGGCCAGAGGATTGTTGGACAGTGAGGAGAGAGGAGAGGTGATGCCGGTGCTCCATAAACTCTCAGCTGAGTTTGACTGACAGACTGACAGTGAGTGACTGACAAAACCCTAGCTCATTCCTCAGATTCCCTCAGAACATGTCATCTGCAGTTTTTCAACTCTCCTTTGCTCCATGCCGGCCTTCATCTCTAACACTGTGACTGTCTTATGTTCCTCAAACCTTTGGGACTGGAGGTGTAAACTTTTAAATGTGTCTTTTTCTAATGATTCATAATTCAAAGGAGGTGGATTTATTGGTTTGAGTTGTAATGGTTTACGTTGTGAAAACACAACACACAAGTTATGTACAGTTTCTTTTTTTGATCATCAGGCTAATAATTTTTTTGCTCATGTAATACATGTTTACAGGATTTGATTTAGTGGTTAAGCTTGTGTCACGTTGCTTATGGTTACCAATCGGTGCTTAAAAGGTTCTTCACAGCGATGCCATTGAAGAACCATTTTTGGTTCCACAAAGAACCATTCAGTCATCTCTTTCTTACTTTTTTATACTCTGAAGAACCTTTTTCGCAAAACAATTATCTTTTTGTGAAACAGAAAGGTTCTTTAGATGTTAAAATTTCTTAATGGTACCAAAAGGTTTTTCTATTGCATTGGAGAAACTTTTGAAGCACCTTTTTTAAGAGTTTACTTTGAAGAATTGCATCTGCAGATCAAATTTTACCTGAAAATCAAACAAAACTGAAATGAATTGATAATGTGCATTAAGGAAATAAAAAACAGAAGAATATAAAGAATATTTTTCAATCGTGTTTCATATTAGATTGTCATTCCCCTTATTATGGAAAGAATCAGGAGTTTGATGCTCATTTGACATCATATAACCTCACTGGGTTTCATCTAGCAGGTATGACAGGTTGTATCTAATACACTTTCATTAAAATTCTTTGTGGTTTATAAAATGGAAAGTGTTAAAAATGTATGCATAGTTACTATATGAGTGTATTATCAATTATTCTGTGATTTATGTAAAGTAAATCACAACTTGTCTTCTTTTGGTAGGTCTGTAAAAGGGCTCTCACAAATAAAAATATTTGGTTTGGACATTCAGCACAAAGTTTCTCTAGCTATGGAAACTCAATGTGTAGAAATGAATCTCGAGACCTGGTGACGGTTATGATCTTAGCAATTTCATTGATTTTCAGTAGTAAGTATAATGTTTAAAAAAAAATGTTTTGTCATCATCCCTTGTCATTTCAAACCTGTATGACTTTCTTCCGAGGAAAAAAAAAGAAGATATTTTGAAGAATATTGGTAACCAAACCACAGTGGTGCCCGTGACTAAATACACAACATGCGATAATACTTTCTCCCAAACATCATAAAATAGAGACTGTGTCTGTCCCCTGGATTAGCAAACATAAAATAATGCGTAAACCTCTCAAAGGTAATTTAATTAACGTTAAACTAACTAAACATGAACATAATACAGATAATCAACTGTTACGACTCGGATTGCTAAATATTAGATCTCTCTCTAATAAAGCACTTTTTGTCAACGATATGATAACAGATCATAAAATAGACATGCTCTGTCTAACAGAAACATGGCTAAAGCCAGATGATTATATTGCTTTAAATGAGTCTGTCCCCAAAGATTATTATTATAAACACGAGCCTCGCTAAAAGGCAGAGGGGGAGGTGTTGCTGCACTTTACCGTACCTCTTTTAGCATTTCTCAGAAATCCAATCCTAAATACTAAATCCAGGGTCCTTCTTGTTGGTGACTTTAACATTCATGTAGATAATGATACAGATGCTTTAGGAATGGCTTTTAAAGACACTCTTAACTCCATGGGCGTTAGTCAACATGTGTCAGGACCTACTCACCTTCGTAATCATACTTTAGATTTAATATTGTCTTACGGTATAAACGTGGGCGACATAAAAATCCTTCAGCAGAGCGAAGACATTTCGGATCATTATCTGGTATCATGCTTGCTTCACTACCCAATGGTGGCAAATCAAACTCCAAGTTACAAATATTGTAGAACAATAACTTCGACTACAAAAGGTGCGTTTCTTGATAATTTGCCTGAATTGTCTCAAATCTCTAGCATGAGTAATAACGTTGAAGATCTTGACTTTACCATTGAAAATATTAATGCCACCTTCTCGGAAACGCTAGACATAGTTGCTCCTCTGCACTTAAAAAAGATTAAAAATGACAGACCGACACCGTGGAATAATGAACACACTCAGGCTCTAAAGAAAGCGGCATGAAAAATGGAGCGCAACTTTAAGAAAACTAAATTAGAGGTATTTCGTACTGCCTGGAAGGATAGTATTAAAAAATACAGGAAAGCCCTAAAAACGTCTAGATCTGACTACCTTTCATCACTAATAGAAGAAAACCAGCATAACCCTAGGTTTTTATTTGATACAGTGGCTAAATTAACCAAAAATAAATCGTCAGCGACTTCTGATTCCTTATACCAGCATAGCAGTGATGATTTTATGAACTATTTCACAAATAAAATCCAAGATATTAGAGAAAAAATTATAACTATGCAACCAGAAGTGAATCCCGCTGAACAAACGACTAACTACAGCGCCTCTAAGGAGAAATTATGTCTATTTTCTACTATAGATCACGATGAACTCTCTAAAATCATTAGATCATCTAAATCAACTTCATGCATGTTAGACCCTATACCTACAAATCTACTGAAAGAGATGCTCCCAGAAATTATAGATCCTCTACTTAGCATTATTAACTCATCTCTGACATTAGGACATGTGCCTAAAGCATATAAGGTGGCTGTTATAAGGCCCCTTGTCAAAAAACCCCATCTGGACCCTGGAGAACTAGTTAACTACAGACCTATTTCGAATCTACCTTTCTTATCTAAAGTTCTGGAAAAAGTAGTCTCAACTCAAATATGCTCCTTCCTCCAAAGGAATGAGATTAATGAAGATTTCCTGTCTGGATTTAGAGCACATCACAGTACAGAGACTGCTCTGATCAGAGTTACAAATGATCTGCTTATGGCGTCCGCCCGAGGTTGTATCTCCTTATCGGTGCTGCTAGATCTTAGTGCTGCATTCGACACCATTGACCACAGCATGCTCCTACATAGACTTGAATATGATGTCGGTATTAAGGAAATAGCTTTGAAATGGCTTAGATCTTATTTATGCGACCGTTTTCAATATGTAGCAATAAACAATGAGGTATCACGCAAATCGCAAGTCCAGTACGGTGTACCACAGGGCTCAGTCTTAGGGCCTATGCTCTTCGCATTATACATGCTACCTCTAGAAGATATAGTAAAGCGATACGGAGTAAGCTTTCACTGTTATGCTGATGATACGCAACTCTATATTTCCTCTAAGCCTCATGAAACACAGCAATTCCATCGAATAGTGGAATGCATAGTCGATATAAAAAAGTGGATGAGTAGCAATTTTTTTTTACTGAACTCGGACAAAACTGAAGTGTTACTTATCGGACCGAAAAACCGCCCTACGTAAAAACCAAGAATACTGCTTAACTATTGATGGATCTTCCATAAAACCCTCATCTTCAGCTAAGAATCTTGGCTTTATATTCGATAGTACTCTGTCATTTGAGAACCAGGTCGCCAACACCTGTAAAATTGCGTTTTTCCATCTTAAAAATATATCTAAACTACGTCATATGCTGTCACCATCAGATGCAGAGAGGCTTATACATGCCTTTATGACATCAAGACTAGATTACTGTAATGCACTATTAGGTGGTTGCCCTGCAGGCCTTTTACAAAAACTCCAACTGGTCCAAAATGCGGCAGTTCGAGTTCTTACGCGTACAAAAAAGTATGAGCATATTAGCCCGGTTCTGTCAACCTTGCACTGGTTAACTATAAAGCATCGCATAAACTTTAAAATCTTGCTAATTACCTATAAAACCTTACATGGTTTAGCTCCTCACTACTTGAGAGAACTTCTAACGTATTATAGTCCATCACGTGCACTACGCTCTCAGGTGTCAGGTCAGTTGGTAATACCTAGAATTTCAAAATCAAGTGCAGGCGGCAGATCCTTTTCCTATCTAGCGCCTAAACTTTGGAACAGTCTTCCCTGCACTGTCCGGAAGGCAGACACACTCTGTCAGTTTAAATCTAGACTAAAGAAGCATCTTTTTATTCTTGCATACACTACACTATCATAATATATATATTTCAAAGATCTAGGCTGCACTTGTTAGATCAACCGGAACCAGGGACACTTCCAATAACAACTGATGCATTTGTTGCATCAAAGAGTGCAGAACAGTACTCTACTCACAGCCAGTCTTGTCTCATTGTTCCAAGGTTACTAGAGCGGGCAGGATGCAGTCCAAGGTTACCGGAGCGGGCAGGGCGCATTCCATTCCCAGACCTGACAAATGCTGGACGAAGGACGTGGCGACTCTACAAAACTTCAGTCGCCATTAGATTATTAATGATAATTTTAAATCTAACTTTTTTAATTTTGCCTTGTTGTGCAAGCACTGTCGAGCTTGTGCAGAGGCAGCAGTTTTCCCCTCTGGAATCCCCTGGTTAGGCCTGGTTTCCCTCTGAGGTTTTTATTCTCCTCCAATGTAGTTTTGGGTTCCTCGCCACCGTTTGCATACTGTTTTGCACTGTTTGTCATGATTCTGCTATCATGTCATGTTTATTCTTGGTCTTGCAGCGGAGTCATGGCATAGCCTTAGGTTTTGTGTGAGAAAGGCATGGCTTTGTTATGAAATGTAGACTTGCCATTTTTTTCCTCGTGTCTCGTCAGTGTTTCCCGCCATCTCGTTTCCTCGTTAACCTTCCCTGAGTGTTCATTACCTACACCTGCCCCTTGTTAATTATCCTGTGTTTGTTCCCCTATAAAACATCCTCGTGTTCATTGTCCTGTGCTCGTTCATTGTTTTCGGTACCTTGTATTTTGTTACTTGTATGCCTGTACTTGTTACCTTGTCCTTGAAGCCTTAGCTAGAGATGTTAAAGTTTATGCTTGTCTTTGTGAGTGTTTGTTTATTCTTAGTGTTTTATAGTTGAGTTCCAGTTGAGTGTTTAGTTTTCAGTTTATGGTGTAGTTATTGTGTACTGTCTTGTTACCCCCTCGTGGGTTTTTGTTTTCTGTTTTATATTATTAAAGTCCTTGTTAACCCCTTCATCCCCGTTTCGCTGCCTGCAATTGGGTTCTCCTACACAGTTCCTAACAGAATGAACGAGCCAGAACTGAACCCAGTAGGCAGCATTATGGACAATGCAGTGTCCCGACGGTCTCTCCAAGCTCGCCTGCTGTTTGGGTTCCGTCAGGGAGGGCATGGGACCCAGGAGTTCGCCAAGGCATTCTCTTCGGTGGCGCGGGAGACAGAGTTTGGTGACGCAGAATTAAAGGTCATCTTTGATGGCTGCCTCACCAACCGCCTCCGTCCATCGGAGAGGAAGTTGCTTGAGCCCCTGGGGTTTGATGACATGGTCAGGTATGTGATCAACCTGGACGATGTCAGAGTTCCGGTCGTGGCATCTGTTCCGTTGGCTAGCGTCCCGGAGGATTGCATCCTGACTGAGTCCGCCCTGGGGGGCTCAGCGCCTTCCGGCTCGAGCTCCGGGGTTCCTGCTTCTTCTGGCGGCATCCGCGGCGGGTGGGGGAGGAGAGATTCAGGGACGGCGTCTGCAAGCCCCTCCGACGCTGATCTTGCCCCTTGTTCTGCTGCGCTGGGGAATGCGTCCCCCTGTGCAGGGGGTTGTGTTGTTCGGGTCCCAGGCGTCCACTCCAGTTTCAAGTCCTGCCCAGGCGTCCACTCCAGTTTCAAGTCCTGCCTAGGCGTCCACTCCAGTTTCAAGTCCTGGGTGCTTTATAATCGTCTTTTTGAGGTTAAGTGAGAGCCCTCTCTCTCACTCACTCTCACTCTCACTCACTCTCACTCTCACTCACTCTCACTCTCACTCTCTCTCTCTCTCTCTCTCTCTCTCTCTCTCTCTCTCTCTCTCTCTCTCTCTCTCTCTCTCTCTCTCTCTCTCTCTCTCTCTCTCTCTCTCTCTCTCTCTCTCTCTCTCTCATTCCGAGACTCTTCAAACAGCTGAACTGTATCGAGATACTCTGAGCCCTTGGGCACATGACAGTCTGAACCTGAAAATAGTGCTCAGTTAACAGGTATGTCTCATCTCCACACGCCCTCTCATAACCCTCCTACAGCGCAAGAAATATTACTATATTTACATTCATATAATTCCGAACCTACTCAAAACAGCAACGCATTCTTTTCCAGTGTCAAATCTGATTAAAATCGCAGGAAACATTTCCACTGTGCCCTCTGAACATTCTTAATTGCTATCGAAATCATATACATGTCATATATCTTTGATCAAGTAGTGACAAAAATGGTTGTGATCCCAGCCGGTATCACAGTATCTAATAGACTTTAAATAAATAAATGCCCCAGATAAATAAGTGACACTGACGTCATGTGTTAGACACTATGTCAAGCATTCTGAGTAAAGCTGCTATGAGTGGCTTCTATTTAAAACTGTGTGACTTCAGGATCGCCTCTCAGTCCAACCAGCTTAGAAAACACTTTCTTTTCAGTAAATTTGTGTATCCCATCGCTACTTTTATCTATTCTGACTTCTTAATCTGATGTGTTGTTTTGAATGGCAAATGAAGTACATGCAATTGAATTTTCTCTCTTTCGTATCAAAAAGTGTGTTTCTATCTATAATGCATTGACTATTTATTATCTGTATGTCTTTGTTGTTTCTGACTGTTTTGTACGAAGGCATGTTTTCTTAGATTTATAGCACACAGACAAATGGTGTTTGTTTAAGACATTTCTTCACCTCCACTTCAGATGGACTTTAGAACCAATGTGTAATAAAGAGATTTCAAGTGTTACAGAGAATGTGGAATTGTGGATCGGACCTTCAGACAGACCCAGAGCATGATTGAGTAATTTAGATGTCAGTGAAACTTAGTCTGTGATTTTCATTGGCGCCGGTTTTTGAAGATAAAGTCTTAAATTGTTTGTTTTTCCCGATAGAACAAAGGGGGCCAAATTACATTTTCAATTTTGAC
The DNA here is from genome assembly GCF_947034865.1 of Barbatula barbatula. Classification (NCBI taxonomy): domain Eukaryota; kingdom Metazoa; phylum Chordata; class Actinopteri; order Cypriniformes; family Nemacheilidae; genus Barbatula; species Barbatula barbatula. The sequence goes on from NC_136772.1 coordinate 16,587,553, forward strand.
AGATGCTTTTAGCCAAAAAGTCAAATTAGACTTTTCCCCTACTAATCAAACCCTTGGTGTTGTTAGTGCCGCTCTCTTCCAGCTGAGCTACAGAAAGTCGAAGAATATCTAAATATACAAGGTTGATTTTGTAACACTTTACAATAAGGGTCCATCAATAATCATGCACTAATATCTGAATTAATACTTACTTCCACATGAACTAATGATGTATGAATAAATGGAGTAATCAAGAATTAACCTTAGGGCTAACCCTAATACTGGAGTCATGAGGATTGGTGTGTTAAAACATGCCCAGGTTAACTAAATGTTAGTACATGTTTTTTAGTAAATGTATTAATTAACACCTGGAAGTAAAACTTACCAAATCGATCTTTAAAAAAAGAACAAGAAGTTATTGTGAGTACTTTTGTAATATTTAATATGAATTCACATGTGCAATATTATCACACTTTTACTACTTTTGATATAGCATTTGTCACAATGCTGGATTAGTGGTGGTCCGCCGATTACACATTTTCACCATATTATTGAGAGTGGGGCAATCACATAAACAGTGGAGTTTATGACTATGCATGAATGTACAACATTACCAACAATATGATATTGATATTTTGAATGATCTTATGCAGTTTTTTCCTTTAACATGCCACTACTGTAGCTTCATTCAATACAAACTCGACTACTAGATGATACGTTTATAATCACAATCAACCTGGGTAAAGTCATGACATAAAGATGCATTAACAGGTCATGAGCCAATGTCAGTAAAGGATAGTTAATAGGGAATTAATCATCAGTGTACACATGTTATTAACAAGTAGCATCAAGTAACAAGTGTTAGCAGCCATATCAGTATATGGACGGGAGACCTGCTTGGAAAACTGAGTTGCTGCTGGAAGAGGTGTTAGTGAGGCCAGCTGGAGGTGGTTTGTGGTGGGTCCTAATGCCAATGTGATTATGTCAATAAGCACTGTCTTTTGGATGAGATGTTAAACCGAGGTCCTGACTCTCTGTGGTCATTAAAAATACATGGTGTGTGGAGGGTTTAATATGGTGAAATATGGCTGCCGTTGCATCATCCGGGTTGATGCTGCACCTTGGTTGTGCTTGAGGAGATCCCCCTTCCACGTAAGTGCTTTGAGTACCCAGTAAAGCGCTATATAAATGTAATGTATTATTATGATTATTAAGTTAATACTGAATACTAATACTAAAACATGCAGCCCTCCAAGAATACAATACTCAGCAGCACTAGATTAAATAAAAAAGGGTTGATTGAAATTATTTAAATCTGACATAAATATGACTTAAAAAGAATGCCTGAAAAACTGAAAAAACTAATTTATCTAGACAATAAAATCTAGCACGTACTATACGATGGTAATTGCAAATCTCACATTTGAATCCATATAGTTTAAAACACATTAATCATTAAATATTTTAACATAATATGTAAGTTCAAGAATTTTTTTTTTCATTTTTAATGCCAAATGAAAATTGCTAATCAAAAATACATTAAATACTGACATTAAATGTCATAAATGCAATATTCTAGGAATACAGAAACAAATTATATTATTTATACACAGCATCCAACGTAAGTTGGGTTCATTACGAAATATCCAACAAAAATATTTCTTCCGCACTGAACTCGTTCAAAAGCTCCGTCACTACTAATACTGTAAGTGTCCCACCGCAAACAAAGTGTTTGTACTTTATGAGAGGCTTTGATGAACATTAAATAGCACAACAAAATAATTCCCAAATATTCATGATATATAATAATAATAATAATATTTCGAATAAACATTAATGATGCTTTTGGAAGTGCATCCGAATCTTCACTAACAAACAGGTAAACAAACACTTGGAAGTTGTTTCTGGTGAGAACCTTATTAGCGGTGCACCTTTGGTTATGCTTTTTTGGCTAAACGTTGTAGATGTAATGGAGGCCAGCTAGTGAAGAGCTGTGCAGTGTGTAAACCTCACTCTCATGTTGAGGTACTCTAGCCTCAGATGTAGAGGTCATAGCCTCCTTGTTAGAGTGCTGTTTCCCATGTCGGACCGATGCTGGTTCGAGGACCGGTTTACACAGTCTTTCCATCAAGTGGCTTTGGTTGAGTTCCTGCGCTGCTGATTTACATTTACATTTAGGCATTTGGCAGACGCTTTTATCCAAAGCTACTTACATTGCGACCCACAACCTTGCGTTGTTAACGCAATGCTCTTACCACTGAGCTACAGGAAAGCTGATGATAGCATAATATCAACCAAATCAGGGGTTGTTTTTTATAGGTGATGTAATTAGTGCTAGTATTTTGAAGTTTGGACGTTTTTATTAATTTGATAATTTATTTAAATTAAATTAAATTATTTATTCTTCCCAGCGCGGTCCGGTCAACCACATCTCTCACAATCTTCAAAAAACTACTTAAAACACACCTCTTCGGCGAATACTTGACAGACAAATGAAAAAAAAAGTTCACTAACCCTCTTCTCTCAACAGGTAGTGGTCTAGCTTTTGTTGAAACTAGAAACTAGCACCTATTGTACTATTGCTCTTTGTATGACATATCGCTTATTGCTCCCCGAACTCTTTGTAAGTCGCTTTGGATAAAAGTGTCTGCTAAATGACTAAATGTAAATGTAAATTTGTAAACAACAAGTCTATTCCTATTCAAATGTGATGTTTGCAAATCGTGCAGTATAATGTCTACTTGATATAATTGTTTTGTTAATTTTTGGGGCTTTATTACCTGATAATAAGCTCATAACCTGTTAATGCATCTTATGTCATTACTTGACTTCAAGGGGCCAGTGATGAATGATTAATCCACTATTAACTAGCTGTTTACTGACATTAGCTCACGACATGTTAATGCATCTGACATGACTTTACCCAGGTTGATTGTGATTATAAATGTATAATCTAGCGCTTTTAAAGAAGTAAATGAAGAAGTACAAATCAGGAACTAGCCTGTTTTTGGATTGAATGAAGCATAAACTTCATAAAATCACTTAAAATATCAATATCACATTGTTGGTAATTTAGTACTGCATAGCCACACACTCCACTGTTTATGTGATTGCCCCACTCTCAATAATATGATTCAGATATTAGTACATGATTATTCATGGCCTCTTAAGTCTTTTAGATGTTTTTTGTGACTTCTGAAGGTTTGGAATTTGGGTGTATACGCCTGTTCCACTGCCGTGGTCTCCTGGGTGCTTTCAGCAGCTGCATAAACAACACTAAATCCTGGGCAGCCTCTCCGCTCAGCTGGGGGTAATGAAAAGGCTTGTCTCTCTTCCTTTCCCTTCCTCTGGCCCTGTACCTTTTTCCTTGTCTTAGGCTCTCATGGAGAAAATATCTATTGTGTGCTAAGATGTGTGTTATCATTTTTGTTCATGCTTTGAAAAAAGGAATAAAAAACTCGAATAAGAAACACTTCCTATTCTTGACATTTGCAACAAGCTTGACTTAATTCCACATGAAACAAAGATTTTATTTTTTAAATGAAAGACACTTACTTACAGAGAGAGTATTAGGAAGTTTTGACACAAAACATAGCGAGCAATCCCAGACAGCATTGTGGTGAGCTAAGTGAAAAAACAAGAGACATATGTAAGAGAAATACATACATTCAGCTCCTTTAAAAAAGTGTTGTGAGTCTCCTGTGAGAATGACTTTTCTATTTAAAGTATTTCAAGATTGCGTTATGGCTAAAATACTGCTGCCCATGTAGGCAGTATAATGAGTTTGAAAAAATAGTTTCTGGCCTTTACAAAATTCCAGTATCTAAATCTTGGTGTTTTCTCTTTAACACATCTATTTTTGGGTTGGAAATAACCCCACTATTCAGTCATTATTTTGGAGGGGTTAATGCCTCTTGTCATATTGGATTCCAAGCTGTCTGGTCGTTGATAGTCTTCATTTGACTGTCAGTGGATCTCCGTGCTTACTAAGTTGACGGATATGTGCCCCCAGTGGGGTTATTTTGATCAGGTCCCAGGAGCAGGTTTGAGTGGCAGTCTGGGTCTGGTGTGGGGGAAGTTGCAGGCTGTGGTGGAAGCATGTATTGTGGGAATGAGTGTTATTGCAGGAATGTAGAGATGACTGACCAAATCACGTGAGCAAGACAGACCAGGGGAACCCCCCATGCAGACTTACCTTTGTTGAGAATGACTCTGAACAGCTGATCTGTGGTAGATAAAATAGTTGGAACGCCACAAAAATGTTTTGTTTAGTATGAAAAAGGGTTGAAAAACATGTTTGGGCACATTAAAAAGCTTTTATATTCCAAATTCTTTTCATGATTTTTGTTTTCTGTTTATAAAACTCATAAACCAAAATGATACATTTAGTTTGGTTTATCTCTAAAGAGCCACATTTCTACAGCCAGAGCTGACATATGCAAAATGTGCTATGCATATTGCATATGCATTCTTTTTTACATAGTTTTTTCAAAAATGTATCATACTTTACTCATATTTGCCATGATGTCAAATCATTGGACGCACGCACAAGTCTGGCCCAAAGTTAAAGTCTGGTCTGAGTCTGTTTATTCGGTTTAGGTAGTTGCTAATAATATAACTGTTTGTAATAACATTAATTTATATTACTACTTGATTGCATAATTATTGTATTAAATTATCTATTTGTTAAATGGGTTGTGTAACTTTGTCGCATTTAAGTTTAATGGTTATTCTACTGGTAATCCAAAATAATACTGACAAGACATACTTTTATCTTGCTAGCTAATGTGATTTACTTCTTTTTTCTTTTACTTGTTATCAGACATAATCTGCAGGTACTAATATATTCTTTGCGGATGTGTAAACAAGGAAGTTAAGTTTGATCCACAAATGCGTGCATGCACAGTAATGTTTCTTTATGTTGTTGTTTTTTTAACTGTCTATAGCTTCTCGACAAAGAGAGGTTTGAATCTACCACTTTCAAATATTAACAAACTTGTATTTTGAGAGTGAAGGTCAACATAGAAAGTCTCTGAAGCAAGAATGCTGCAATTAAAATATCATGTCCTAAAAGATAATCGAGCTGTGTTCAGAGAAGCAATGTCTTGCCCCGTTCACAAGTACCTTGAACAAGCACTCTTCTTGGCTCTCACCATAGCCTGCAGTGTTTACATTTAGCAACTCTGTGTCTCTCATCACTCACTTCTCTGACAGGACCAGGGTCAGCATGTAAATTCTGAAGCACAACCCTTTGACAATGCAGACCGTTGATATATAAAGAGAAGAAACACAAGAGTGTTTGCATTGCTGTAGAGTTCTCATCGAGGTGCCCTCCTGGATCAATAAAGAAACATGACCCGGACCAGCAGCTCTTGACCCCATGCTGGCTCCTGTGTGGCTGAGACCGGCCTGCTGTGCTGAGGTTGAGCTGACAGGTATATACTATCTGACATGGAGTAATTTTGAATAATTCCTGAAACTGGACAGAGATTACGTGGGTCATGCAGCAGCGGCTACGGGAATGTTTATTTGATGGGGAGTTATCACAAATTTCTCTGTATTGTGACCTGTAACCTTTCCTCCCCCCTTTTGTGTGACCATATTTCCTTTAATTCTCTCACCAGACGGATTGATTTGACAACAACACGCGGAGTCCCCTTGCACCTTTTCTCCCATGTTAGAGGCTTGACAAAACAACACCTCAATCGTAACTTTGACTCTAGCCGAGCATTTGTGAAGAAAAATCCCTCCGAACAATAACAGATTTTTCAGCGTGGCCAAAATCAAAGTTATCTTGCTCCGTTCTGTGTGTTTAAGCTAAAAATAAAACCTTTTCTCAAAACGCCATCATCCAAGTGCTGCCAAAAGCAGCAGGATGCATAGAAAAATAAAGCAGGAATCTTTTAATCTCTTGTCTAGGTAATAGGGGATTAAAATGCCCCCCACGGTCTCACAGCGAGGGCCTCCAGAATCCCCCCCACTCCCTCTGCAACCCCCTCCTGCCTCTTCAATAGCACAACAGGCTGAACACGACCTTGCTGGCCTCAAGGTACCTCAGTGGGCACCAGTCTGTGCTGTTTGGAACAAGTCCCCGGACCTGTCAGCTCATTCCATTGAGCTTCGAATTAACCCCCACTGCATCTCAAAGAGCAGCTCTCCCTGCCGCTGGGCCTCTGAAGAAATGCTGGCCCCACACCCTTCCTGGACCAGCATGCTTTACTTAGTCCTAAAAAATACCTCATACTGTGTGACCCATGAGGGGAGCGAGCCCTAATATTCTCTGAACACATTTGACACTTAAAATATGATGTTAGGATTGTGCTAAGATTTGAAGTCTCAAAGCATGTGTAGTCTAGAATTTGTTTTTGTAATCAATGGGATCTCTCCTGGTCTGATTGCTTTAGCGCCACACGGCTCCTTTGATAAAAATAATGACTGGTTTTGGTCCTGGCCCTGTCAGGGATGTGGTAGAGAAGAACCCTATTGTAGGCATACGCAGGGATGAAGGGGTTAACAGATAATTTATTAAATAATAAAACAGAAAACAGGAGAAATAATAGTGACAACCAGGACACGGACTAACTAGACTGGGAAACCAATACTAAGGTCAAGACTAAACTAACTCACCAAAACACAAGGACTTGCGACACGACGCCAGAATTATCCAAAGCATACAACTTACAGCATACAAAGTACAATGAACAAGCACAGGACAATGAACACGAGGATGTTTTAAAGGGTAACAAACACAGGATAATTAACAAGGGGCAGAAGTAGGTAATGAAACACTAAAGGGAAGGCTAACGAGACAAAAGGGCGGGAAACACTGACGAGACACGAGAAAGCACATGGCAAGTCAAAATCAAAACAAAGCCATGTCTTTCTCACACAAAACCCAAGGCTATGCCATGATTCCGCTGCAAGACCAAGAATAAACATGACATGATAGCGGAATCATGACAGGCCCCTTTTCTGCTTGCATCTTCCCTAAATATACAAAAAGGAGCGTTGCCTCTTTAGCTATACACTTACCCTCTTAACATACATATAAGCACAATCCAATTCATCACTTTTTCTTTGTCACTATGCAAATCCCACACTGATATTTCTCTAGACTCAACCTTCAAGTCCATGTGGGAATGTTATTCGTTTTCTTAGTCTTAGGCCTAACCATTTAGCCATTACATTTTAAGCCCTTTTAACAAACAGGTAAAGCAGGACTGTAACTGAATTACGGATCTTTTATTTTAAAGGGATATTTCAGAGCCAAAACTAAATTTTCCCATGTTTCACTCACCCTCAAGCGATCCTGATGGAATATGACTTTCTGCTTAAAGAAATATCCTTATTGGCAGTCCTATTAATGTTAATTTCTAGCTTCCGTTATCCCTCGGATATCATGTGTCTCTATATCCCACTAGCCAGCTCAAACAGGTAAATGTGTCCCAGTTTCAGCTAATAGACTCACTGACTTAAAATGAAGTATCATTAAAGTCTAGCTACAGTCTCTGGTATTATCTGTGCCTGTCATTGTCAAGAGAAAAGAGTTGTATCTGCAAGTTGATGTGCCAATTTTTACAAGATATCTGGTTGTCAGAACAATGACTTCATGTGCTTGCTGAGGACTCTGTTGTCTCGGCCAGCCAATAAGAGAAATAGAACATGTTGAAGAAGACTGTTTGTTTAATCTTTAAAATAAGCGTAAGAGCTGACAGGGTTATATGTGGCTTTAAATTCTATGTTGTGAGTATTTTGAATTAAATATTTGAAAGAAATCAGTCTGTAAGTTTATATTTTACCTGTATTTCAAAAGGATAGTTCACGCAAGAATCAAAGTTCTTTCATCATCTGCTAACCCTCATGTTAATTTAAACCTTGATGATTTTCTTCTGCAGAACACAAAAGAAAATATAAAAAAACATTGGCAACCAAACAACATCGACTTACCTTGTATTGACACAAAACCACTGAGACGGTTCTCAAAATATTTTCTTGTTTTTTGTGTTCCACAGAAGAAAGACAACATTAGAGTAAATAAATGATGACAGAATATTTGGGTGAACTATCCCTTTAACAATGTTAACTAGAGATATACAGACAGTGCAGTCAAACATGATCAGGTCTTTAGATTAGGCCCGGTGCAGTGGATGCGACCTCATAGGTCCATATGAGGAGATGTATGAGATTGAGAAGAGCTCTTCACAAACTGAGCTCAGTACCAGAGCAGGACACTTAAAAGACATCCCTCAAAGGTTTGTGTAAAGCCAGAGCATTGTGTGTGAGGGTGAAAGAATGCCACTCTATAGCTACTGGGGCAGTGCCTGGCCGCTCAAGTAATCCCTGTTTACTGATTTATCTATGAGCAGGTTTTGTTTAACCTGTCAGGGCATAGTATCTTGCTAACACCTGACCCTGGATCTCAATAAATCGGACTCAGAGAACCAATCAAGTACGTTTACTCTTGTTTTTACAGTTGTTTTTATTTAATTTTTTACAATTCCCAGGGACATCAGTGGAAGAAACAGCTGATAATGTTTTCGAAGGGCTTGTGACCAACCGAGGGCTCACTGTACTCCTCTTTATAGCATGAGGTGCTATCAACCACTACACTTCAACATATTTGTTGTTTTGATGACAAAATAGGCATTTTATATCTTCTGGTATAAATAACAGTTCCCTACTAATAACATGTGTTGGTGATAAGAGAAATTCTGTTGATCTTTTTTTGTCTTCCTCATAGTATCTTGAATAACAACCGCTTCAGTTAAACTTTGTTACTGCGTGCCTTTCAGATTAAAAGAGTAAATCTTGCAAATATAATATTAGGGAGGTGGGAGCACTTCTCACTCAATAACACAGAGGTATTTAAAGAGATTTCCATAGCACACACGCTTTTGTGTCTGTCGATAAAAGAACAATATTGAGTTTTAATCACTATCAAAGTGATTTAATCTGTCCTGCAAATAATTTATAAACAATCCCTTTATAATCTGATTAATCTTGACACACAGGATTACACACGAGCAGGATAACAGATCTCTGGAGATTTAGGGCTCTGGGAAGAGAGGTCAGGGCTCAGATGTGTTGATGATCCCAGCCGAAGGCTAATGAAGCCATCTCCATCAAACAGATAAATCTGGTCCTACAAGTCACAGTGCAGATTGTGAGCTGTGAATGTGGCAACCACGAGGTTATGTTACCACTTAAATACAATCCAGAGCAACTAAAATCACTAAGTATTATCCACATAATATCATAATGAGCTGGCTGTATGGTAATTGGTGCTGTAGTTTTTTTGTTTGGGATCACAAAAGCATGTGAACAGAATTTCAGTTTTTCCAATCTGATCTTGTTTTTTATATTATATATTTAAATAACTGATAAATCTGTGGTCACAGTCTCAAGCCTGAGATACAGTAGATACATTTTCTGTAGAAGGAAAATAAAGAAATCCTCCATATCTCCTTAAACTGGGTCACTTTGGAAAAAGGCATCTACCAAATGCTTACATTATGAAAATGTTTAAAACTTATTAAGTGACTTTTCAGTTAGACCTCCACTGAACTTTCCTCTTGCATGAGAGTTTAAAGCTTTCGCTTATGATGTTTTACATTCAGCATGGACTTCAATGTACTTTGTAAGTTTGCTTCCACAATATGTTAGTGCTTTATTGTTTTCTGTCTCTCTCAGGTCAAATGAGATCTTTCTCTGAAAACCTCCTGTTTTACAGCCTGGTCGTAAATACGTACCCTCATTGTCTGTTATGGCCAGTGTCGTTGTGTGTGGACAATGTTCTTCCATGCAAAGCTGCTGACCCTTCAATGCACACTCACTCACCCGATTTACCTACGCACAAATGTGTTCTTTTTTTAAGGATAATATACTGCATTTCTAGTTTGAAATTCCACAACAGCCCATAAGATTTCAGTCACTAGTGGCTGTATAATGAAGATCACTGTCTTTTGACTAACAAGATTTTATCTGAACAATTTATCTAATTCTTTGTTTGTATGTTACATGGACATGCTCCAACCTTCTGTAAAATGATGTGGAAATTTGTAAAATGATAAACTATTGTCTATATAAGAAACTACAGCTTCCTGTAGTTGATAAGCTTTTTCCCTTTTCTTTGGAAGTGATCTACAAAGTAAATCAGCAGAATAATAACAACTTTGACAATGAGATTTTTTAGAGGCTTATTGGATTGAAGTGAACGATTGACCCAAAGATCTGTGACAAACTTATTTGATTAGATTTATGTGTGGTGTGCACAATTTATTTTACTATAAAATCTTATACATGTATCATTCTGTCCAGCATTAGCTTTCTTTCATGTCTTTAATTCTTAAAATTGTCAGTGACAGCTCGTATCTCCATTTTTATAATTGTTTTAAGGATTTAAAAAAATATGTTGTATTTGTTGGTAGAAAAGTGAAAATGAAAAAAAATCTATTGTTCAGAGCTTTTCAACTTTGACAAAACAGTGTTTCATGTGTTAAAAATGCGGTGCTTCTTTTTTCATTTCCGTGGCAGTTTTGGTGATGCAAGCTTTCATACTGACAGCGAATATATGCAAGATTTGATCATGTGTAGGGCCAGAAATATGCCAACTTTAAAATCAGACAAATTTAGAGACATGGTCTAAATTACAGTATGTTAAGCTAAACTAATAGTCCTACACTCTTCCTGGCATTAAATTAACCAAAATACAGGACAGGGAAGAGTAAATTTAGTGAATGACCAAAATCTCCATTAGTGGTGCACAGAAGGCACTTAATGTGTTTTTAAAATAGTCCAGGGGATGCTTCAGAAGACAAGAATGCTTTTGTGTGGTTTCTTACCCTAATCAAGCGTTATTCCTCCACATCCCTGTAAATCTAGTTATGTTTACTTACAGTCTTGTAAACAGATAAGGTTGGCATATTTTGCTCCTGTGACTTCAGCCCTCACAGATTAGTGTCCGGGGGTGGGAAACAGCTCAAACCCAAGGGCTTGCAAGACTGAATTGGAACCCCTCCTCGGGATAAGTATGGTAATGTGCAAGCGCGGGTGGAGGCTCTTGGGAGGGGGGAATCCTTCAGTCTCTTTGACTCTGCTCCACCAACAGAGGAGCCCATCTGCTGTGAGCCACCACTCAGCGTGAAATACAAACACTCCACCAAACGCCTGCCCGCTTCCTCTGTTGCCACTCTCACGTTATCTCTGCACCTCGCCACTCGTTCCTGTATTTTCTTCTCACCTGTGGCCGAGAGCTGAGGAAGAAACATGCTGATGTGTTTGGGGGTTTTGTTTCTGAAGGGGAAACAGGTGCTTTTGGTGGTCTCACTCCCCCTACCGCCACTTCCAATCAGAGCCGTTCTGACAACAAAAGGGTTTTCTACTCACTTTAGTTCACTGGGCTTTGCCATCTCCATCAGAAAGAGGGCTTGTAGTTGACATGCTAATTGCAGAAAAAAGTAACTGAAGGAATGCATCACAATGAGATACCTCTTCAGTCATGTTTACAATGAGGGTGATTCAAAACCTTTTCTTTCCTGTTTATGTTTTTGATTCAAATGAAGAATGGAAAAAACTCAGTGAGATTTGCGAGTAACTTTTTATTTTAAGCAGCTTTGAGTCTGAAATGCAAATGTTATGAATTAGAATGTACTGCCAAAGTAAAACAGAAAAAAACTGATTTTTCTTTCATTACTTAGAAGTTTCAGATGCCACAACACTTTGACCGGATTAAAAGACGCCATCTATTCAAAACTTCAAAACATATTACCGTGCCAAATTGAAGCAAAATAGATAATATCAGATAAAACTGAAAAGAAAGGCAGAAACAGGAGGTGATACAAAGAAAGATTAAACAAGGGAATGTGTGTTGTGTGGGGTGAAGGGGGGTAGTGGCCATTTGTCTGGTTGAGTTAATGGTGGCAGAGCTCAGATCTCTGCGGTGAGGGTCAGCCTGTCCATGCTGTGTGTGCTGTTGGGTCCTGCAGGGAAAAAGAGCAGGGAGCAGCCTGAGGCCATATGGCCATCACGCCATCCCTTTATGATTTAGCATCCGGTTACACTCAACCAGAATCTCAGGGCTCTGCTACAGCAGGTCAAGTTCACACAGGGTTTCATTGATCAATCACAGTCAGTGGTCAAATGTGATGCGGGAACACATTGCACGACAAATAGAAATGAACCTAGAAATAAACCAGCTTGAAATTTTCTGAATAACTTCCTGGATCTTGAAGGTACAGAGATTATGCCGCGCCTCACAGCTAAAAGCTGTCTATCTATACTGAACACGTCAAAGCAACTGTATCAAAATTGCGCTTAAGTGGTTTAAAGGCCTTTACATGAATAAGAGCATAATTCAATTTGTAACACTAGACAAAGGAGGAAAAAACAAACAGATGTTGTGTATATTGCATTTAATATAATTGGTATACTGTATTTATTTTTTGTTCTGTAGAAAACAAAATAAGATATTTTTAAGAATGTAGGAAAGCAAACCGTTCTGGGGCACTTTTGACAACCATTCCAAGTAGTCAATGGTGGCCAAGAACTGTTTGGTTACAAGCATTCTTCCAAATATCTTTCTGTGTGTTCATCAGAACATAGAAATGTATACATAACTGACAAATACCAATGCTAGTTAAAATATAACAGTGAAATGTGTATTGTGAAAAATGTAAATAATTTTATAATGCATTTTTATATCCAGGCTTCCCCGTTTCATAAACTCACTTTGGAGTCTTTATATGTCTTGATATGTCATAAGTGCTTACCACCCCAAGGGAACTATCAATCATATGCGTAGTAAACAGTGTTGTGAAATCATCCTTTTTTCAGTAAAGAAAATTGTCTAAACTGAAAACTATTCTTTCGAACAAGGACTTTGAGTCTGTTAAACATGCTTTTATTTCTACGCGGCTGGACTATTGCAATGCTTTATAATTAGGAATAAATGAATACCTGGTCACGCGTCTTTGGTATGTTCAGAATGCTGCAGCAAGACTTTTAACTAACACTAGAAAACAAGATCATATTACACCTATGTTGGTATCTCTGTATTGGCTTCCTGTACGATATCGAATACAATACAAATTGTTGATGTTTTTGTATAAAGCTCTACACGATCAGGCTCCTGAGTACATAAGGGATATTTTGGTCCCTTACCAATCGCATCGTCTAATGCGCTCCTCTCAGAGCTTGCTGTTGACTGTCCCACGGTCTCGTCTGAGGCGGCATGGAGATCGTGCTTTTTCTGTTGCGGTTCCAGCACTTTGCAATGATCTGCCACTTTCTATGAAATCCTCACCATGCATGGACATTTAAAAAAATGACTTGAAGACTTACTTGTTTCTTTAGGCTTTCGGTATTTGACTGGGCAAGACAATTATGAACAAATTGTTGTTTATTTTATGATTTGTTTCTATGTTTTAATGCTTATGTTTTTACATTGTTCTTATTATACTGCATGCGTACAGCACTTTGGTCCATTTTTGTGTTTATGAGTTGATTCTCTTTATCTGATTTCAAATTTCACACCCAAATGCTTTTTGCACCTTTGCCATGGCAAACTAATGGTACAGAGAGACCAGCACAGCTCTTAAAACTTTAGTTCTGTCATCAAAGACACCTCAATACACATCTTTCATGGCAGCACAGTGCGAGAGCCAACAGATAATGACTCCTGTGATTAGATTTCTCTTGCATTGTTACTTAAAACAGCCTCACCGTATCTCCACAAAATGCAAACCTGATTACTGTAAATAACTAAACTGAAAGCTCACCAGACCACAATGGCTCTCAGAGGTTGTTTTCAGTCAGCATAGGAAGAAATGGAGAGCCCTCTGTAGGCCAAAGGGTGAAGTATGGTTGTGTTTTGTAATGTATTATCCCTGGCTTAACACCAGCGGTCCAAATGCGAATGAGACTTGGCTCGACGAGGTGTGTTTGTGGCTGCGTGGCTACTTCTCCAAATGGGCAGCAGAAGAGGTGAGAATGTGGATCGGGTGGCCAAGACTGTAAAATGTATGCAGTTCAACAGATGGAGTTAGCACTACACTGATATGTGTTTGTCTTAATTTGACCTGATGAAAGGAGGAAACACCCACTGCTGTAGCCCACCAATTACACGCACAATACACATGGCAAACTAACTGATTTAATCGGAGGCAAACAGTTTTGATTCATTTACCATACAGACGGCTGCAAAAACAATCAGGATGCAAATTTAGTGCACTGTTTACCCAGACAGATCACTGCTTCGTTTAAATCTGTATTCTTGTGTTCCTCAACTCAACATAAGGGCCCTAAATAGAGCTGTCAAAACGATTAATCGATGCTGTCATTACTACTTACTATTGTAAGATGCTATACTTTAGCTTAATTAGTGAAGCATTGCATTTGGAAAACAAAGATCATGAGTTTGACCCTCAAGGAGCAAGAAAATTAAGTTGCTTTGAGTTAAAGCACCTCTTGAAAGCATAAACATAAAGTAGACCAAAGATATTATATAATGAAATGAAATGAAAGTGACCTATTTGTCAGTTATGGAGAACCATACCTGAAATTTGCCCTCTGCATTTAACCCATCCAGAGAGTAGTGAACACACGCACAGCAAGTGGTGAACACACATACACCCGGAGCAGTGGGCAGCTATCACTGCAGCGCCCGGGGAGCAAGTAGGGGTAAGGTGCCTTGCTCAAGGGCACCTCAGTCGTTACCTGCCGGCCCTGAGGATCGAACTGGCAACCTTCTGGTCATGAGTCCGACTCTCTAACCATTAGGCCACGACTGCCCTAGTAACAAGATGCAGCTGCCATTAATCTGATAAAACGAAGCGCTCAATTTAGCTGCTCCAGTGAACCCCCACCTTCCAGTAAGAGAGCCACTAATCAATCGACAAAGACTGATGATTTTCAGGGGCGAGGCTCCACACAGAACATACGATCAGCATTTTGTTTTCTATGGAAGCAAATTTGTAGCAAACTTCTATTTCAAATGCAATACGCAAAATGGCAATGCAGTATGCGAGACGATTTAAATATGATGATGTTCGTCCATTGTTTTGGAAGAGGACCTTGACACCTAACAAGTTGTGGGCTGTCCACGGTGTTTTTGCAAATGGCTGGTAAGAACGATACGGGCACAAATTGTTCCACCACATGTCGGGCAGACATGTGTGGGTACCACTATTGCAACATTTGCAGCTCTGGCTTTACAGAGTGCTCACTTCTCTTGTGCTAGGGTTGTCTTTCTAGTCACGTCAACTTTATTTATATAACGCTTTTTAAAATTTTTATTGTTACAAAGCAGCTGTACATTAAACATATTGGCTATGAGCAAAACATTTAAAGTTATACAAGTAAAAACAAAAAAGGTGAAAACACAGAAGACAGACACATACAAAACACAGACTTACAACTCCACACACAAAGACACGCAGACACACACGAATGCAAACACACCCACGCAAGTGCACACACATAGACACGTAGAGTGGTTATCACAGAGAAGCACACATTTAAGATAAAAGAGAAAGAAACACAGGTCAAATAATAATTAATATTGCATATAGGAATTTATAGTCTATTTAAGTAAAACTTTAAAATAAAGCTGCCCCCGGCTAGGCAAATAGTGCAAAACAGTATGAAAATGGTGGTGAGGAACCCAAAACTCCAATGGAGAAAAAAAAACCTTGGGAGTACCCAGACCAATCCAAGTAATTCTAGTTCCCCTCTGGCAAAAGCTGCAGCCTCTGTACAAGCTTGAAAGTGCTTGCACAAATAGGCTAAATAAAAACATTTAAATAAACTTAATAATAAGGTCAATTATAGCCTTAAGATTAAAGCCTCAGATGTCTGGCAGCCATGGTGGCTCAGTGTGCGTCATGTCGATCGGTCTTATGCCAGGGTTTCCCAGGAGGTGGTGTTGATATCCAGGAACTTGAGAGAGGCTTTCAGCGTGTCTTTGTGTCGTTTCTTTTGTCCCACGTGCTATTCCTTTACTTGAAACAGCTCACCATAAAAGAGCTGTTTGGGATACGGTGATCTTTAAACTGCTGCACACTTTTAATCCACGGCCGTCAAGCACTCTTGGATATCCGCAACTCTGTTGTGGACACATTCACAAATTTTTACACTTTGGATGTGGACTGCTCCTTTGACAATACGTATGAGTCGTTCCGAATAGTTATCCCGGATTGTTTCCACCGGTGGCCCCTCAACATCCCACAGAAAAAATGAAGGAGGTAATAAGGCAACCGCGGAGGATACATTGTGAAGCTGAAAGCTCATCTGCAGGCTGGCCTTCTCTCGGATCCTTCCCATGAATTGTTTTCAGGCGGCTCTGCTATCTGGTGCCCGCTGACTTGATCTACCGGTGGCTTTGTCCTGTCCTCCCCTTGCATCCGAGTCCTGTTTCACGTGCCGGGCTCCACCGAATCGGCCTCGTCTCGAAGACGGGGAGTAACTCACGGAAATCTGCGCTCACTGAATAGAGCGTCCTCATCTCCTGTTATTATTTCTTCACCGAAGATGGCATTGTTGAATGCCTGCTCCTTGGTCAAGGCAACTTTACTTATAGAGTGCTTTTTTAAATTTACATTGTTACGAAGCAGCTGTACAAGAAAACATATTGACTATAAACAAAACATATAAGGCTACGCAATCAAAACAAAAAAGGGTGGAAATGCTGAATGCAGAACCAAGGTCTAGCAGCACCATTAGGGAGATCAGACCTTAACCTAAAGCCGATCATTTTTAAATCTGATCAAAGCAGTCTCTGTACTCTGATGTGCTCTAAATCCAGACTGGCCTTATAACAGCCCCCTTATATGCATGTCCTAGTGTACGAGATGAGTTAATAATGCTAAGAAGAGGATCTATAATTTCTGGGAGCATCTCTTTCAGTAGATTTGTAGGTAAAGGGTCTAGCATGCGTGTAGTTTATTTAGATAATCTAGATAGCTGATCATGATCTACGGTAGAAAATAATCGCAATTTCTCCTTGGGGCGCTGTAGTTAGTTGTTTGTTCAGCGGGTTTCACTTCTGGTTGCATATTTATAATTTTTTCTCTAATATTTTATTGGAAGTAGTTCATAAATTCATCACTGCTATGTTGATATACAGAATCAGAAGTAGCTGACTTTTTATATTTTGTTAATTTAGCCACTGTTAAATAAAAACCTAGGCTTGTTCTGGTTTACTTCTATTAGTGATGAAAAGTAGGCGGATCTAAAAAATGTTTAGGGCTTTCCTGTATTTTGTAATACTATCCTTCCATGCTGTACGAAATACCTCTAATTTAGTTTTCTTAAAGTTGCGCTCCATTTTTCGTGCCGCTTTCTTTAGAGCCTGAGTGTGTTGATTTTACCATGGTGTCGGGCTGGCATTTTTAATCTTCTTTAAGCGCAGAGGAGCAACTGTGTCTAGCATAAAGTGAGGTAAAATTTTTAATGGTAAAGTCAAGATTTTCAACGTTATTACTCATGCTAGAGATTTGAGACAATTCAGGCAGATTATCAAGAAAAGCACCCTTGGTTGCAAGTTATTGTTCTACCATATTTGTAACAAGTACGTAGTTTGATTTGCAGCCATGGGCCAGTGAAGTAAACATAATACCAGATAATGATCCGAAATGTCTTTGCTCTGCTGAAGAATTTTCAATTCGTCCACATTTACACGTTAAGAAAGTATTAAATGTAAAGTATGATTACGAAGATGAGTGGGTCCTGACACATGTTGTGTAACGCCCATGAAGTTGAGAGTGTCTTTAAAAGCCATTCCTAAAGCATCTGTATCGTTATCTATATAGATGTTAAAGTCACCAACGACAAGGACTCTGTCTGTGGCCAGTACCAGCTCTGATAAGAACCCACCAAACTTAAATAAAATCTGCGTGGTGACCTTGAGGCCTATACACAATAGCCATAATACATTTTAAAGATGTTTTATCCTTAGAATTAGGTGTTGATACATGAAGTAACATGACTTCAAAATAATTGTATTAAGGGTTAGACTTCTGGAAAATGCTAATAGAGTTATTGTAAAGTGCAGCAACACCTCACTCTCTGCCTTTTAGGCGAGGCTCATGTTTATGATAATAATCTTAGGGGAAAGACTCATTTAAAGTAATAAAATCATCTGGCTTTAGCCATGTTTCTGTCAGACAGAGCATGTCTATTTTATGATCTGTTATCATATCATTAACAAAAGTGCTTTATAAGAGAGAGATCTAATATTTAGCAATCCGAGTTGTAACAGTTGATTATCTGTATTTTTTTCATGTTTAATTTAATTTATAACGCTAAATATATTACCTTTGAGAGGTTTACGTATGACAGATTAAAGTGAAAGTCTGTGTACACTGTGATATATAAATATGTTATTTTATAGTAATACTTAGTTAATCTGTGATCAGAATGGGCACGATAAATTGGACGATCGATTGTTCTGGTCTGCGTTTACACTAGGGGAAGTTCTACATAAAGCTTGCAGTGGAGAAACAGTGTGCGAGTTTTGTCTATTAATCTTTTCCCCTTTTCAGGTATGAAGTGTGATGATTAGTTAAAATACTTTATTAGGATAATATATATGTTTAAGACTATACAGATGCGATTATTATATTGATGGTGTGTTTGGAAATGTTCGAAATGTGTAGTTTAGAAATGCGCAAGCTTAGGACTCCATTTTATGCACGTTGGCCATGGCGTTAGGCCTATATGTCACGAAGCTCGAGTATGTTTAATATTTGTGTATTTTTATGTGTAATCCTGTTTATATAGTGCTGATTTGTCGACCTGCTTAAAATATGTGTAGAGTAAAAGGGAATTGAGAATTTCAGGCCAAAACATCTAGCAGACATTGTACATTTGCATGCTTACGACTGAATTGGTATAGAGTTAATATGCATTTATGACTTAAAAGAGTACGATTTAAAAGAGCTGAGTCTCAAGAAATCGTAAAATGCTTTAAATTATTTATTGTATTTCTGTGTATAGAAAGCAGAGGTTCTCCAAGTTTACATTCAAAGGTCCGAATCTGAATTCTCATCAATGTCAAAGGTCCGGTACAATTGTTATTACAAAACTTGCTTTTAATAAACATTAAAAACAACTTTAAATAACAAATCAACTCTTTATGAAGAGTTAATTTGAAAAACGAATAACTCGGTTAAAAACATTTTTAAATCATGTTTTTATTGTGTTTTATTGTGTTAGTTAGCTGTATTTTACATTATTACTTATTCAAAAGAACCCAATTGCAGTTTCATTAATATTAATTTGATTGCACAATTAAACATTGTTGAGCTGAGTCTCAGGAAACCGTAAAATGCTTTAAATGCTTTATTGTATTTCTGTGTATACTTTAGTGTCATGGGTTTCAAATAGCCTATTATAAAGGAGTGTACTCATGTACTTAAATATGCGTACGGTACAAATAGTTGAATGCTGATATGATAAGATGTCAATGAGGTTAATTTGAAATAGAACCAGTGGCGCAAAAAGTGGGTATGCGCTATATGCGGCGCATGGGGGCGCCGCACCATGGGGGGCGCCAACGCGATGGTTTAAAAATGTGAAATAATAAAAGTTATATACATTTTAATACAATTTATATAAGTTAGTGTATATATAAAAAGTTATATACATTTAAGAGGACTAACAGGCTAGGCGGCACCGGTGCCCTCATAAGATTCCATCATATAATTTATTTAGACATAGAAGGGTAATATCGCGAGTGGGCGGGGCGCCGTGAGTTACGTTAAGTACGCAGTAACGTTGGTGAGTTGTCGTTGAAATTTGAATTTGAAAAAGATGGATAAACCAAAAAAGCTGTCGGGGGCTAAAAATAGAAAAAGAAAGATGGAAAAAGGAGACGTCCGGTCAAGAGATGCGACAGCAGCTAAATACGTGGATGGTGAAAGGCAACAGGTAGGATTTAAAATGTGACGTCTATTCTTGCAAATACAATATTCATGTTAACAGACCAACGTTAGCTAGCGAGCTTGCTGAGCAACCGACCGTGGAATCATGAATAGATTTGCTACCAAACTTGGAGGCTTGCAAATATAAATATTGACTGGCAAGTGTTTGCTAACTTAATGCAAAATAATGTTGCTGCTGATATCTACATTTATATTTTGGTTAAACCCTATTGTACCAATGCCATGCATGGCACATCTAAATTTTATTAAAGTAAAATAAGAACCGGTAAATATAGGGTAGCATGCACAATAAATGACTAGAAGCTGGAAAACATTCCTTATGCAATAAAGCTGGTTTATCATGGATTTTATTTTACCATTAGCTTCATGTTAGCTCAGCTGTGCTGTCAGACATCCAGGCTACTTTACATCTGCTGGGTGACATGGAAGCTGCAAGGGCCACATAAAGATCTGTGCTATATGTGTATGTATGTATGTATATATATCAGCACAGACCTTTAAACAGAGAGAGATGTGACCCTGTAATTACTTTTCTATATGTATGTGTGTGTGTCATATTTGTACTTGTAAAATCCCAAATGTTAATGTAATTTCAACACCAGCACAACCTTACTGCATAATAGTTGTCTTATCTGATGCCATCCCTAGGCTGATTAAAAAAAATATTTAGGCTGCTATATTTAACAGCAAAGTTCATTTTATTCAGGTGTGAGGATGGTGGATCAGGAAAGACAGGGGAAAGCAACAGGTAGGTCTAACATTAGGTGGAAGTGTAGAGGGAGCTTGATACCAACTTGATACTTGATACCAACAGATTAATTTCTTAATATTATTAATATGGAAAAGGTAGGGGTGTAATGGTTCACAAAATTCAGGGTTCGGTTCGATATGATACACTTGTGTCACGTTTCGGTATGGATCGGTATGTTTTAGATACGGCAAAAAGAAAGAAATGGCAGAGAGATTGCCATGAATACATTTTTATATATTTGTGTCCATATACCATATAATTATGGTAGGCTTACAGTAGCTGTCTGATATACTTTTAAAATAAACCTTTATTATTTCAAGCCCATACATGATGATGTCCGGCACACTTTTTTATTTAGGGGGGGGCGCCAAAACTGTTTCTGCATACCCCCCTAACACTGAGTAGTTGCGCCCCTGAATAGAACGATTTCATTTTGTGATTACAAATGATTAATTATACATAAAGCTTGCACCCGCTACATTCGCAATGACAGTGATAAGTTACGATAATAAAATATACTAATATAAAAAAAAGTGCAGTAATACAAACAAACCACCGGCCGCGATGCGGACAGGAACCGGAAGACTCCCTGGAGACAGTTGCAACAGTGTGATACCTGTGAATAAGGCCTTAATACTAAGCGACTTCTACTCATCTCATAACTTGGATTTTATGTTCATCATGGAATCCTGTTTTTAGATCCTCACGGGAGTGTAACCTAGGAGTTCTTGTTGACCAGCCATTTAAAATTTGATAAAAATATCTCTTCTGTTATCGGATCCAGTTTTATCAGGTTCGCTAACTGTCCAAAATAAAAAAAAAATCTCTCACCTAAAACTCTAGAAATGGCTGTTCACGCTTTTTTTACGTCTCGTCTAGATTAGTGCAATTTTTTATATTGCGTATATCTAAGTGCATAAATTGCGCATCTTCAGCTTGTTCAAAATGCTGCGGCCAGACTTCTTTTAAAGTGTTGTAAACATGAACACATTACTCCAGTTCTTAAATCCTTACACTTGTTGCCTGTTTGTAAGAGAATAGACTGTAAAAGTCTTCTCTATGTATACATTTACAATTACATTTATTCATTTGGCAGACGCTTTTATCCAAAGCGACTTACAAGTAGTTTTTTTACAGTGGCATATTACTGCAGAGCAATCTGGGGTGAGGTGCCTTGCTCAAGGGCACTTCAGTCATGACCTGCTGGCACTGAGATTTGAACCAGCAACCTTCTGATCAATATCATTATGCCCCTCATAAATAACATGAAGACTTCACGAAGCAAGTCTTACAATTATCAGCCTACACAAACACCCGTTTGATCGATCTGCAGTGTAAAACAAACAAAATCAAACGAAAATTACAACAGAAATGCAAATTAATACATATTTGCAAAAGGAAAAGTGAAATATGTTCTGCAATAATATTGGCATCCTCATAAATAACATGGTAAACAGAACAAAATAATATACAAAACTGATATTCTCGTCAATTTGTCCATCTGGCGGATATAGATGCAATTAGATAGACAGATAGATAAATATATTAATTGTTCACTAGGGAAAGTTGTTCTTCATCAGCTACGGAATCATGGTATTCATGCATATGCCTTTAATTTGTTTTATTTTTGATGTAATAACGTATGACGTATGTCTCAACCATTCAGAAAGCTGCAAGAAATTACATTTGGACTGAACTATTTCCCATTTCCACGTAGTTTATAACCAACAAATGCTTGTCAAATGCAATTAAATGGATGGAATAAAATGCCATATCACAATGCGTAATGACGCACAATGGCTGATCTTGATCGAGGACGAGTGGCTTATGAGCCGGTTCTAACTTCCTTGAGCTGTCCTTTTGGACCTCTGCGTTCTTTTGGGCCCAGCGTTACAGAGGAGCACTCGGAGGAACCACGCCGTACCAGTCCCACTTCAAGTCCCAACAACACTACACTGTTAGATGTCGCTGTAGATTAGCAGCACATTACTGTAAAAATCCACAGTACAATACTGCATTTGTAAATTACAGTAAAATACTGCAGCTCATAATGCATTCTGGGTAATTTTCATTGAGCGGGAAACTTTTACAGTAAATTTTGGTCTCGCTGTAACCTCGCTGTAGCCTTGCTGTAATGTGTAACGAAAGTGCGCCACAACGTCATCACGTCAAATCACACAGAGCACATCTCCTGGCTGCAGCTGCGGAGGCGGATACTCGATTTCTGGCAGTTCGGTAAGTTTTCAGTTTGGTTTATTTTATGTGTTACATGCAAAACAATTATTTTGTTTTAGTATTTTGCACAATAGTTTGTCACAATGTTGTTTTAAACGTGGAATGAGAGAGATATCGCCAACAAACGTTGCAGTCTACCTCATAAATCAACCCAATGCTTAAACCCGATTTACACATCTCAATTAATGAATATAGGATTATTTCAACCATTTATGTGGGTTTTGGTGAGTTTATTTTCTGTCGAATAGTTGAAGTTCGTTTACAATGGCAAGCTAGGTAAACCGAATTGTATTTGGCAATAGATAAACTCCCGTGTTCAAATAAAATATTATCTTTTACCAATTGAACTAAGACTCCTCCAAAATAAATCACATACGAAATAACAAAGTCACTATGAAGTAGCCCACACAGCTACCAAACTTCTTCACACAAAGTGAAACGTCATATTTAACTGCGATGAGTGCGATCCATACACATTACTGCTGTTCCCCTTCAGTCGGTCTCTCGACGTTGTGAGAGACTGACTGGTGTTTGATCTTGAGAACCTACCTTCTCCGAGATAATTAATTATAAAACGCCAATGGGCTTGGCGAATGGCACTGGACGCCAGTCTCCGCCCCGTGCATACGGGTATAAAGGAAGATGGCGGCGGTCATTCACTCATCCTTTGTTCTTCGGAACCTGTGTGTTTGCTGATGCTACACGCGATACTCGACTTCGAGAAAACTTTTAACCTGCTGGATTTATGAGACGGAGCAGCGGACTTCTCCTTTCGGTGGACTTCCCCTGGGCGTTTCGGCAGAAGGCTACAGACCTTAAGAGGTAAGTCCCTCTGGCTACGAGCATGTCTCGTAGCTGTTTCCTTGTGTGCGACAGACTCATCCCGGAGTCTGACGACCATGATTCCTGTGTCACTTGCTTGGGGCTCAAGCATGCTGAGGCAGGTTTCACTGATGCAATGTCCCGTGTGTGCGGACATAGCAATCAGGGTGTTGCGGTCACGGTTGGCTACGTTCTTTCGAGCGCTGCCCCACCCCGTCTGTTTCCCAGGCGTGTTCAGCTGCCGTTTCGGCGAGGTTGACCGCTTTGGCGAGTGGCGGGGGTGATTTAGGGACGCCGATAGATGTTGCTCCGTCAGCTTCACGCTCGCGGACCATCTATACCCCTTCACGCTCACCTGGTTCGTCCCCTACGAGCGGCAGACGGCCGTCTCACAGTGGTAAGACTTCGCACACGGATGATGACGCTATCTCTGTCGCTGCGTCGGACAGCTGCCTGCTGGCATCGGATGCGGAAGAATCCTCTGATCTCCTGTCGTCAGGCAGTCGAGCTCCGGAGGAGACTGATGCTGAGATGTCGGCCATGCTTTCCCGGGCAGCCGCGTGTATCGGGTTGCAGGGTGTAACAACATCCTCCCCGGAACGCTCGCGGCTAGATGCGCGGTTTCGGGGGCGTGGTCAAAAGCCACGCCCCGCTCCATTACCATTCTTCCCGGCGGTGCATGACAAGCTCGCCAAGTCCTGGAATGCGCCCCTTTTGGCGCGTTTCAGGCCGGAGGGCTCTGTGGCTGTGACTTCCCTGGTTGGTGGGGCGGCTAGAGTCTATGTTGACGTTCCCCGCGTGGAGCGTGCAGTCGCGGGCCACTTGTGCCCGCAGACAGCTGCCACTTGGGGGGCTCGACCTAGACCCCCGTCCAGAGCATGTAAGCTCTTCGACACTCGTCGAAGGCTTGCAGTGCTGCTGGACGAACCGCCTCCGCTCTCCACGCCATGGCGGTCCTCCGGGTTTTTCAGGCGGAAGTCCTGAAGGATTTGGACGGCGGGAAGTTCGACCCAACTCGTATGAGTGAGCTACGTACTGCCACAGACCTCGCGCTACGAGCGACGAAGGCCACGGCACGTGCACTGGGTCGGTCGATGTCCACAATGGTGGTCCAAGAGAGGCATCTGTGGCTTAGTCTTGCGCCGGTGAGAACGCCCCTCACCGGCGCCCAGAACGCCCATTCTGGATGCGCCCATCTCGCAAGCAGGGCTGCTTGGTGATACCGTGGAGGACGGCAGTTCTCCGCGGTCTGGCAGACTGAGGCGATCGAACAGATCCTGCCACGCAGCAACGTGCCCGCCAACAGGTCGGCATGGGCTCGGTACGTCCCTATAACCGAGATGGTCTCGGGCACAGCCTGGTTCCCAGCAGCCCTGCCCTCCCGCGGCGGCCCTCCGGTTGAGGAACCTCCCAGAGGACAACCCACCAGAGACGTAGACCCCCGCGGAAGAGGGCATCTGTTCCCCGTCAGCAGCCCGCCAAGAGGTTATTTAAAGCGGCCCTGACGGGACGAACCAGGGGGAGATTTTACTGGGCCCGAATCCCGGCCTTTCCAACGCCGGATCGGAGAAGGACGCTGCCTGCCGCGTTCCATCGAGTCTGGGCCCTTTTCAGGGTCCAGCGCCCACATACTCACAAAGAGACAAATCTCCCCTGGGTTTTCCTCCACAACACTCTCGTCCAGACGGTGTATTGGATGGATCGGGCCGCCGACCGCAATCTCCCCCGGACATTGCGTCAGGCCGCCGGAAGCAGTTAAACATACAGAGCCGTCAACCTCCCCCGGCACGGTGAGGCAGATTGTCCCTCTGGTCCCGTTGTCGCGGTTCTTGGGCGCTTGGTAGCGCACCAGCCCGTCACACTGGATAGAGAGGACAGTCCGTCTCGGTTACTCGATCCAATTCGCCAGGCGCCCCCCCAAGTTTCGGGGCATTCTGTACACCTCGGGGCGAGGAGAGAATGCTTCCGTACTTCGGCAGGAGGTCGCCGCCCTTCTGGCGAAGGGTGCGGTCGAACCCGTCCCTATAACCGAGATGTCGTCCGGGTTTTACAGCCAGTACTTCATCGTGCCCAAAAAGGGCGGGGGGGCTGCGGAATGCTGACGCAGAGGCGCATCCTGGGCTCGGTACGTCACCAGGATTGGTTCGTGGCGATCGACCTGAAGGACGGGTACTTACACGTCTCTATTCTCCCCCGACACCGGCCGTTCCTACGGTTCGCGTTCGAGGGAAGGGTGTATCAGTACAGGGTCCTGCCATTCGGTCTGGCCCTGTCTCCACGTGTTTTTTCCAAACAAGTGGAGGCTGCCTTAGCTCCTGTCAGGGAGAAAGGCGTGCGAGTGCTAAACTATCTCGACGACTGGCTTATCTTGGCACACTCGCGAGATGTGTTGTGCACGCACAGGGACCTTGTGCTTCGGCACCTAGACCGTCTAGGCCTCCGGGTCAACCAGGAGAAGAGCAAGCTCTCCCCCGCGCAGAGCACCTCTTACCTCGGTATGGAACTAGACTCTGTCCGTATGTCAGCACGTCTCACCAACGAGCGTGCACAGTCAGTGCTGCGCTGTCTGAGGTTGATCAGTCAGAATCCCTCGACGCCGCTGAAGAATTTTCAGAGGCTCCTGGGGCACATGCCGTCCTCGACGGGGGTAATCCCTCTCGGGTTGATGCACATGCGGCCGCTTCAGCACTGGCTACAGAGTCGGGTTCTCTGGACAGAGTGGCACGCCGGCACCAGGCGGATTACGGTAACGCCTCAGTGCCTTCGCACTCTCTTACCCTGGTCAGACTTGACCTTTTCTCCGAGCGGGGGTTCCGCTCGGACAGGTTTCGAGGCGTGTCATGGCAACGACAGACGCCTCCCTGCAAGGGTGGGGTGCGGTGTGCAAGTGGGCACGCAGTATCGGGTCGGTGGACAGGTCCCCGACTGCGTTGGCATATCAACTGCCTAGAGTTGTTGGCAGTCCTTCTGGCACTGAGGAGGCTCCAAAACCTCGTGCAGGACAAACACGTGCTAGTCCGGTTGGACAGCACGACTGCCGTGGCGTACATCAATCGCAAGGCGGCATACGCTCACCGCAGTTATCACAACTCGCCCGACGCCTCCTCCTTTGGAGTCAGCAGGTGTAATCGCTGCGGGCCACGTTTCTTCCGGGCAACCTGAACCAGAGAGCCGATGCGCTCTCTCGCATCGTGGCGACTCCATCCCCGTGCAGCCCGGCTCATGTGGGAAGCGGTTCGGCAGGCACAGGTGGACCTGTTGCCTCCCCGGACTCCACCCATTACCCGCTATGGTATTCCCAGACCGAGGGTCCCCTCGGCACGGATGCCCTAGCACACAGCTGGCTGCGGGACAAGCGGAAGTACGCCTTCCCCCCAGTGAGCCTCCTTGCACAGGTCCTGTGCAAGGTCAGGGAAAGGGGCATCAGGTTCTGGTGAGTGGTGCCATACTGGCCCAACCAGACCTGGCTCTCGGATCTGGTAGATCTGACGACGGCCCCCCCTGGCCCATTCCCCTGACGAAGGACCTTCCGTTGCAGGGGAAGGGCACGTTGTGGCACCCCAACGCAGGCCTCTGGAACCTCCATGCCTGGCCCCTGGACGGGACGAGGGCTTACCCGTTAGCGGTCCGGGAGACTGTCTTACAGGCTAGAGCCCCGCCTCTAGGCGGTCATACGCTTATAAGTGGCGCCAATTGTCCTGGTGTTCTCCCCGGGAGGAGAACCCGCGGAGTTGCCTGATCGGATCAGTGCTGACCCGCAGGTAAGTATCCCCGTCAGCACAACCTGGTCACCAGGTTCCACAGGAGCGCGAGAAGGGTGTGTCCACCTTGGCCGCGCTCCGTACCCTCTTGGGACCCTAATGTGGTCCTACAGGGCCTTGGTACGGCCCTGGTGAGCCCCTAAGTATTGCCAATCTTCCTCAGTTGGATGAAAGATGCACTCTTTGTGGCGCTCACCTCCATCAAGAGGGTGGGGGACCTACAGGCATTCTCTGTGTCCCAAAGGTAACTGGAACTCGGGATCGGTAATTCTCACGTGGTCCTGAGATCCTATCCCGACGACGTGCCCAAGCTTCCCACTACTCCCTTCCGGGACCAGGTGGTGAACCTGCAGGTGCTCCCCTCCGGAGAGGAAGACCCAACCTTTTTATGTGTTGTGTCCAGTACGCGCGCTGCGCCTCGGTCTGGACCGCACACAGAGCCTCAGAAGCTCTGAGCAGCTCTTTGTCTGTTCTGGGAGACGGCACCCGGGGGGGGCTGTCTCCAAACAGATGTGGCGCACTGGGTACCAATCCCAGGATCGCCGTGCCCTCTGGCAGTGAGAGCCCACTCCACTCGTGGGCACTGGCACAGGGCGCCTCTCTGGCAGACATTTGTAGAACTGCGGGTTGGGCTACGCCCAGTACCTTCACGAGATTTTACAATCTCCACGTGGAACCAGTTGCAGCACATGCCCTTAAACGCCGCCAACGTTTAGGGTGGGCTCCTGGTTTGGGCGTACGCCTGCGAAAGCGCCTTCTCCCCTCACCAGGTGAGACTAGTGCGCTATTGTAGCCTACCTACTTTCCCCTCTCGGGCGAAGTATAGGCATTCCATCCATCACTAAGCATTGCACTTGGTAACAGACTGAGCGGAGCCGTCTGTTAGAACCAGGTCCGTTATAGGTAGAGTCATAACTGCTCAGGCAGACCCCTGTATTAGGACTAGTGCCCCATACGTAGTGACTCCCCACTGGGTCGTCCCGTGTGTTGAATTCCTCACTCAGGATTTCCCGATTGGTGAATCTGTGACCTCCCCGCCGGTGGTAATCCCACCTGGATTGTCCCCCTATTCGGGCTAACACCTTTCCGCATGTTGTTCTCCCCGCCGGGTAGGATGTGGCCTCCGTAACACACTCTTCTAAGAGGAGAGCAGTGTTTCCCCAGTGTTCGGCTCCGGACAGCTCCTCGCTACTAGAGGCGTACGCCACTGTCCGTGAGGCCGTCAGTAGAGGCTTCTCAGTATGACCAATACTATATGACTGGAAGATTACGTCTCGCGGTAGCACTCTTGTGACTCGCTAGCCCAGTCAGGGTCGCTCCGCTAGAGGTCGTGATATCGGTGCAAGCGCTGTGGCGTTTAAGATTGATCCCCAGTCAGTCTCTCACAACGTCGAGAGACCGACTGAAGGGGAACGTCTCGGTTACGTCTGTAACCTCGGTTCCCTGATGGAGGGAACGAGACGTTGTGACTTCATGCCACAACGCTGCACCGAATCACTGCAGTGAACGGGAGTGCCCTCTCAGGTTCCTCAGTACAAAGGGTGAGTGAATGACCGCCGCCATCTTCCTTTATACCCGTATGCACGGGGCGGAGACTGGCGTGCGCGTGCCATTCGCCAAGCCCATTGGCGTTTTATAATTAATTATCTCGGAGAAGGTAGGTTCTCAAGATCAAACCCCAGTCAGTCTCTCACAACGTCTCGTTCCCTCCATCAGGGAACCGAGGTTACAGACGTAACCGAGACGTTTTCATTGCTAACAGATTTATAAATGTGTTTGCGGCGCTTATTTCTGTATTTACGGTATATCCGCAAAAGCAGATATGTTGTGCTTTGTGTTTTACATTCAGTTGGCCAAAAAGTTTTTTATGACAATATATATGTAGCGATATTGCTTCCAACACCTCAAATCAATGCACGTACTTTGCTAAAGAGACCAACGGTATAGAAAATGCAATCCCAAATATTTGAACTCTTAATGTTAATGTATAGAGGGGAAAACATTTAAATGATCATTTTTGATTGACTATCTTACATTTACATTTTTTCATTTAGCAGACGCTTTTATCCAAAGCGACTTACAAGTAGTTTTTTACAGTGACACATTACTGCAGAGCAATCAGGGGTAAGGTGTCTTGCTCAAGGGCACTTCAGTCATGAGCTGCTGGCACTGAGATTAGAACTGGCAACCTTCTGATCACAAGCCCAAATGCTCTAACCATTAGGCCACAGCTGACCCTTAAGCGTATATAATGAAACATGGTTTCTAAATTTCAACAAGTAACATATCATTATATATTTTTTCTTACAGCTCTAACGTCACAGTTTGGTCCACTTTTGCACCCTGGGCTTATGAG
This sequence comes from Barbatula barbatula, assembly GCF_947034865.1. Lineage (NCBI taxonomy): Eukaryota > Metazoa > Chordata > Actinopteri > Cypriniformes > Nemacheilidae > Barbatula > Barbatula barbatula. The sequence continues at coordinate 16,617,394 of NC_136772.1, forward strand.
TTTCTGTAAGTATTCACCATGTATATATAATACAACTTTTATTCAAATCTGTTTCTGGTTTTACTTCTGACTTTTTAGTAACACTTACAATAAGGTTCTATTTGTGAACATAGGATGTTAATACATTTTAACATTTGGCAATACATTTTTAAATCAATCAATTGATCGTTGTTAATTCATAATGAATTCTCAAATATTATTAATGTTGAAAAATGTATTGTTCATTGTTAGTTCATATTATCTAAACAATTAATAAATGTTATGGAATAAAACCTTATAGTAAAGTGTTACTGAATTTTCTTTCACCATTTACTTCAAAATTTGTAATTATTTCTATGGCTAACAGCTTTTGTTATTATTTTGACTTTTTGTGTTACAGTCTCACCATTGATATTTTGGCAGGATTTGGTCCTTTTTAAACCAAGCAAGTCATCCCAGGATGTCCAATTACAACTGCAAGTCATGTAGTTTCTCGACAAAAATACCAACACCCACACAACACTCTCACACAGCACCACACAACACTCTCACACACCCGCACACAACACTCTCACACAGCCACACACAACACTCTCACACAGCCACACACAACACTCTCACACACCCGCACACAACACTCTCACACAGCCACACAACACTCTCAAACAGCCCCACACAACACTCTCACACAGCCACACAAAACACACTCACACAGCCACACACAACACTCTCACACACCCGCACACAACACTCTCACACACACACAACCCTCTCACACAGCCACACACAACACTCTCAAACAGCCCCACACAACACTCTCACACAGCCACACACAACACTCTCACACAGCCACACACAACACTCTCACACAGCCACAGACAACACTCTCACACAGCCACACAAAACACTCTCACACAGCCACACACAACACTCTCACACACCCGCACACAACACTCTCACACACACACAACCCTCTCACACAGCCCCACACAACACTCTCACACACCCGCACACAACACTCTCACACAGCCACACACAACACTCTCACACAGCCCCACACAACACTCTCACACAGCCACACACAACACTCTCACACAGCCACACAAAACACTCTCACACAGCCACACACAACACTCTCACACACCCGCACACAACACTCTCACACACACACAACCCTCTCACACAGCCCCACACAACACTCTCACACACCCGCACAAAACACTCTCACACAGCCACACACAACACTCTCACACAGCCCCACACAACACTCTCACACAGCCACACACAACACTCTCACACACCCGCACACAACACTCTCATACACACAAAACCCTCTCACACAGCCCCACACAACACTCTCACACACCCGCACACAATGCTCTCACACACACACAACCCTCTCACACAGCCCCACACAACACTCTCACACAGCCACACACAACACTCTCACACACCCACACACAACACTCTCACACACACAAAACCCTCTCACACAGCCCCACACAACACTCTCACACACCCGCACACAACGCTCTCACACACACACAACCCTCTCACACAGCCCCACACAACACTCTCACACAGCCACACACAACACTCTCACACACCCACACACAACACTCTCACACACACACAACCCTCTCACACAGCCCCACACAACACTCTCACACACCCGCACACAACACTCTCACACAGCTACACACAACACTCTCACACAGACCCACACAACACTCTCACACAGCCACACACAACACTCTCACACAGCCACACAAAACACTCTCACACAGCCACACACAACACTCTCACACACCCGCACACAACACTCTCACACACACACAACACTCTCACACAGCCCCACACAACACTCTCACACAGCCACACACAACACTCTCACACAGCCACACAAAACACTCTCACACTCTCACACAGCCACACACAACACTCTCACACACCCGCACAAAACACTCTCACACACACAACCCTCTCACACAGCCCCACACAACACTCTCACACACCCGCACACAACACTCTCACACAGCCACACACAACACTCTCACACAGCCACACAAAACACTCTCACACAGCCACACACAACACTCTCACACAGCCACACACAACACTCTTACACAGCCACACACAACACTGTCACTCACGACACTCTCACATACCCACACACAACCCTCTCACACACCCGCACACAACACTCTCACACAGCCACACACAACACTCTCAAACAGCCCCACACAACACTCTCACACAGCCACACACAACACTCTCACACAGCCACACACAACACTCTCACACAGCCACACAAAACACTCTCACACAGCCACACAAAACACACTCACACAGCCACACACAACACTCTCACACACCCGCACACAACACTCTCACACACACACAACCCTCTCACACAGCCCCACACAACACTCTCACACACCCGCACACAACACTCTCACACAGCCACACACAACACTCTCACACAGCCCCACACAACACTCTCACACAGCCACAGACAACACTCTCACACAGCCACACAAAACACTCTCACACAGCCACACACAACACTCTCACACACCCGCACACAACACTCTCACACACACACAACCCTCTCACACAGCCCCACACAACACTCTCACACACCCGCACACAACACACAACCCTCTCACACAGCCACACACAACACTCTTACACAGCCATACACAACACTCTCACACAGCCACACACAACACTCTCACACAGCCACACACAACACTCTCACACAGACCCACACAACACTCTCACACAGCCACACACAACACTCTCACACAGCCACACAAAACACTCTCACACAGCCACACACAACACTCTCACACACCCGCACACAACACTCTCACACACACACAACACTCTCACACAGCCCCACACAACACTCTCACACAGCCACACACAACACTCTCACACAGCCACACAAAACACTCTCACACTCTCACACAGCCACACACAACACTCTCACACACCCGCACACAACACTCTCACACACACAACCCTCTCACACAGCCCCACACAACACTCTCACACACCCGCACACAACACTCTCACACAGCCACACACAACACTCTCACACAGCCACACAAAACACTCTCACACAGCCACACACAACACTCTCACACACCCGCACACAACACTCTCACACACACACAACACTCTCACACAGCCCCACACAACACTCTCACACAGCCACACACAACACTCTCACACACCCGCACACAACACTCTCACACACACACAACCCTCTCACACAGCCCCACACAACACTCTCACACAGCCACACACAACACTCTCACACAGCCCCACACAACACTCTCACACAGCCACACAAAACACTCTCACACAGCCGCACACAACACTCTCACACACCCGCACACAACACTCTCACACACACACAACCCTCTCACACAGCCCCACACAACACTCTCACACACCCGCACACAACACTCTCACACAGCCACACACAACACTCTCAAACAGCCCCACACAACACTCTCACACAGCCCCACACAACACTCTCACACACCCGCACACAACACTCTCATACACACACAACCCTCTCACACAGCCCCACACAACACTCTCACACACCCGCACACAACGCTCTCACACATACACAACCCTCTCACACAGCCCCACACAACACTCTCATACAGCCACACACAACACTCTCACACACCCGCACACAACACTCTCACACACCCGCACACAACACTCTCACACACCCGCACACAACACTCTTACACAGCCACACACAACACTGTCACTCACCCACACACAACACTATCACACAGCCACACACAACACTCTCACACAGCCACACACAACACTCTCACACAGCCACACACAACACTCTTACACAGCCACACACAACACTGTCACTCACGACACTCTCACATACCCACACACAACCCTCTCACACACCCGCACACAACACTCTCACACAGCCACACACAACACTCTCAAACAGCCCCACACAACACTCTCACACAGCCACACACAACACTCTCACACAGCCACACACAACGCTCTCACACAGCCACACAAAACACTCTCACACAGCCACACAAAACACACTCACACAGCCACACACAACACTCTCACACACCCGCACACAACACTCTCACACACACACAACCCTCTCACACAGCCCCACACAACACTCTCACACACCCGCACACAACACTCTCACACAGCCACACACAACACTCTCACACAGCCCCACACAACACTCTCACACAGCCACAGACAACACTCTCACACAGCCACACAAAACACTCTCACACAGCCACACACAACACTCTCACACACCCGCACACAACACTCTCACACACACACAACCCTCTCACACAGCCCCACACAACACTCTCACACACCCGCACACAACACTCTCACACAGCCACACACAACACTCTCACACAGCCACACACAACACTGTCACTCACGACACTCTCACATACCCACACACAACCCTCTCACACAGCCACACACAACACTCTTACACAGCCATACACAACACTCTCACACAGCCACACACAACACTCTCACACAGCCACACACAACACTCTTACACAGCCACACACAACACTGTCACTCACGACACTCTCACATACCCACACACAACTCTCTCTCACACAGCCACACACAACACTCTTACACAGCCACAACCCTCTCACACAGCCCCACAGAACACTCTCACACACCCGCACACAACACTCTCACACAGCCACACACAACACTCTCACACAGCCCCACACAACACTCTCACACAGCCACACACAACACTCTCACACAGCCACACAAAACACTCTCACACAGCCACACACAACACTCTCACACACCCGCACACAACACTCTCACACACACACAACCCTCTCACACAGCCCTACACAACACTCTCACACACCCGCACACAACACTCTCACACAGCCACACACAACACTCTCACACAGCCCCACACAACACTCTCACACAGCCACACACAACACTCTCACACACCCGCACACAACACTCTCATACACACAAAACCCTCTCACACAGCCCCACACAACACTCTCACACACCCGCACACAATGCTCTCACACACACACAACCCTCTCACACAGCCCCACACAACACTCTCACACAGCCACACACAACACTCTCACACACCCACACACAACACTCTCACACACACAAAACCCTCTCACACAGCCCCACACAACACTCTCACACACCCGCACACAACGCTCTCACACACACACAACCCTCTCACACAGCCCCACACAACACTCTCACACAGCCACACACAACACTCTCACACACCCACACACAACACTCTCACACACACACAACCCTCTCACACAGCCCCACACAACACTCTCACACACCCGCACACAACACTCTCACACAGCCACACACAACACTCTCACACAGACCCACACAACACTCTCACACAGCCACACACAACACTCTCACACAGCCACACAAAACACTCTCACACAGCCACACACAACACTCTCACACACCCGCACACAACACTCTCACACACACACAACACTCTCACACAGCCCCACACAACACTCTCACACAGCCACACACAACACTCTCACACAGCCACACAAAACACTCTCACACTCTCACACAGCCACACACAACACTCTCACACACCCGCACACAACCCTCTCACACAGCCCCACACAACACTCTCACACACCCGCACACAACACTCTCACACAGCCACACACAACACTCTCACACAGCCACACAAAACACTCTCACACAGCCACACACAACACTCTCACACACCCGCACACAACACTCTCACACACACACAACACTCTCACACAGCCCCACACAACACTCTCACACAGCCACACACAACACTCTCACACACCCGCACACAACACTCTCACACACACACAACCCTCTCACACAGCCCCACACAACACTCTCACACAGCCACACACAACACTCTCACACAGCCCCTCACAACACTCTCACACAGCCACACAAAACACTCTCACACAGCCGCACACAACACTCTCACACACCCGCACACAACACTCTCACACACACACAACCCTCTCACACAGCCCCACACAACACTCTCACACACCCGCACACAACACTCTCACACAGCCACACACAACACTCTCAAACAGCCCCACACAACACTCTCACACAGCCCCACACAACACTCTCACACACCCGCACACAACACTCTCATACACACACAACCCTCTCACACAGCCGCACACAACACTCTCACACACCCGCACACAACGCTCTCACACATACACAACCCTCTCACACAGCCCCACACAACACTCTCATACAGCCACACACAACACTCTCACACACCCGCACACAGCACTCTCACACACCCGCACACAACACTCTCACACACCCGCACACAACACTCTTACACAGCCACACACAACACTGTCACTCACCCACACACAACACTATCACACAGCCACACACAACACTCTCACACAGCCACACACAACACTCTCACACAGCCACACACAACACTCTTACACAGCCACACACAACACTGTCACTCACGACACTCTCACATACCCACACACAACCCTCTCACACACCCGCACACAACACTCTCACACAGCCACACACAACACTCTCAAACAGCCCCACACAACACTCTCACACAGCCACACACAACACTCTCACACAGCCACACACAACACTCTCACACAGCCACACAAAACACTCTCACACAGCCACACAAAACACACTCACACAGCCACACACAACACTCTCACACACCCGCACACAACACTCTCACACACACAACCCTCTCACACAGCCCCACACAACACTCTCACACACCCGCACACAACACTCTCACACAGCCACACACAACACTCTCACACAGCCCCACACAACACTCTCACACAGCCACAGACAACACTCTCACACAGCCACACAAAACACTCTCACACAGCCACACACAACACTCTCACACACCCGCACACAACACTCTCACACACACACAACCCTCTCACACAGCCCCACACAACACTCTCACACACCCGCACACAACACTCTCACACAGCCACACACAACACTCTCACACAGCCACACACAACACTGTCACTCACGACACTCTCACATACCCACACACAACCCTCTCACACAGCCACACACAACACTCTTACACAGCCATACACAACACTCTCACACAGCCACACACAACACTCTCACACAGCCACACACAACACTCTCACACAGACCCACACAACACTCTCACACAGCCACACACAACACTCTCACACAGCCACACAAAACACTCTCACACAGCCACACACAACACTCTCACACACCCGCACACAACACTCTCACACACACACAACACTCTCACACAGCCACACACAACACTCTCACACAGCCACACAAAACACTCTCACACTCTCACACAGCCACACACAACACTCTCACACACCCGCACACAACACTCTCACACACACAACCCTCTCACACAGCCCCACACAACACTCTCACACACCCGCACACAACACTCTCACACAGCCACACACAACACTCTCACACAGCCACACAAAACACTCTCACACAGCCACACACAACACTCTCACACACCCGCACACAACACTCTCACACACACACAACACTCTCACACAGCCCCACACAACACTCTCACACAGCCACACACAACACTCTCACACACCCGCACACAACACTCTCACACACACACAACCCTCTCACACAGCCCCACACAACACTCTCACACAGCCACACACAACACTCTCACACAGCCCCACACAACACTCTCACACAGCCACACAAAACACTCTCACACAGCCGCACACAACACTCTCACACACCCGCACACAACACTCTCACACACACACAACCCTCTCACACAGCCCCACACAACACTCTCACACACCCGCACACAACACTCTCACACAGCCACACACAACACTCTCAAACAGCCCCACACAACACTCTCACACAGCCCCACACAACACTCTCACACACCCGCACACAACACTCTCATACACACACAACCCTCTCACACAGCCCCACACAACACTCTCACACACCCGCACACAACGCTCTCACACATACACAACCCTCTCACACAGCCCCACACAACACTCTCATACAGCCACACACAACACTCTCACACACCCGCACACAACACTCTCACACACCCGCACACAACACTCTCACACACCCGCACACAACACTCTTACACAGCCACACACAACACTGTCACTCACCCACACACAACACTATCACACAGCCACACACAACACTCTCACACAGCCACACACAACACTCTCACACAGCCACACACAACACTCTTACACAGCCACACACAACACTGTCACTCACGACACTCTCACATACCCACACACAACCCTCTCACACACCCGCACACAACACTCTCACACAGCCACACACAACACTCTCAAACAGCCCCACACAACACTCTCACACAGCCACACACAACACTCTCACACAGCCACACACAACACTCTCACACAGCCACACAAAACACTCTCACACAGCCACACAAAACACACTCACACAGCCACACACAACACTCTCACACACCCGCACACAACACTCTCACACACACACAACCCTCTCACACAGCCCCACACAACACTCTCACACACCCGCACACAACACTCTCACACAGCCACACACAACACTCTCACACAGCCCCACACAACACTCTCACACAGCCACAGACAACACTCTCACACAGCCACACAAAACACTCTCACACAGCCACACACAACACTCTCACACACCCGCACACAACACTCTCACACACACACAACCCTCTCACACAGCCCCACACAACACTCTCACACACCCGCACACAACACTCTCACACAGCCACACACAACACTCTCACACAGCCACACACAACACTGTCACTCACGACACTCTCACATACCCACACACAACCCTCTCACACAGCCACACACAACACTCTTACACAGCCATACACAACACTCTCACACAGCCACACACAACACTCTCACACAGCCACACACAACACTCTTACACAGCCACACACAACACTGTCACTCACGACACTCTCACATACCCACACACAACTCTCTCTCACACAGCCACACACAACACTCTTACACAGCCACACACACAACACTCTCACACACCCGCACACAACACTCTCACACAGCCACACACAACACTGTCACTCACGACACTCTCACATACCCACACACAACTCTCTCTCACACAACCACACACAACACTCTTACACAGCCACACACAACACTCTCACACAGCCACACACAACACTCTCACACAGCCACATACAACACTCTCACACAGCACACACAACACTGTCACTCACGACACTCTCACATACCCGCACACAACTCTCTCTCACACAGCCACACAACACTCTCACATACTCTCAAGAATAGGTATTGTTCTCACCTTTTGATCCACTTTAAATGTTGACTACTGTACATAGTCATTATTCGGTTGTTGTTAATGTAATACATCATTCTTCAATACTGTTTTAAATGTTTTAATACTTTTTGTTTCAATGAAATGATTCAATAAAAATATATTTGATGCTAACATTGCTTGGATTGCGTTTTGATTTATAATGTCAAGTATAGCAGTTTTATAATATTAATAACTACAGATTTATATCCAAACTAGCTAAAATATATAATAATATTTGTAATTATTGCCAATAAGAATTAAATAGTAATAATTTGTCAATATAGGTATTACAGTAAATTGCTATAAAAATACAGTAAAGTACTGTGTTGTATCTATACAGCAATATTTTTTAACAGTGTAGGATTTCTGGCGACTGGCAATTTTCAGAGGGAATTGGCTGACAGTTTTAACTCAGCAGACCCATAGCCGGGTAATGCCAGACGTGTTAAAAGGCATAATAGCTTTGTCCCATGATTCCATAAAGTTTCCATACATGGCGGGTGAACAGGCAAACAAGAAAGCTAAATTTGCAGCTATGTATGGTTTCCCAAACATAATCGGTGCTGTTGACTGCACTCATGTTGCCATAAGGGCACTGAATGTTAATGATTTCATTAATCGAAAGCATTTCCATTCAATCAATGTCCAGATTATTTGTGATGCAGACATGTTGCTCACTAATGTAGTAGCTCGGTGGCCTGGGTCAACCCATGACTCATTCATTTTAAGACACAGCAGTGTTGGACGCAGACTCGAGGCTGGTGCTGTGCGTGATGGCTGGCTTATAGCTACGTTTGATTTATAGACATTTCACATTTTACTGTACTTAAATGTCTTAACCATTTCACTATCCTTGCAGGGGACAGTGGATATCCCCTCAAACAGTGGCTGTTGACGCCTTTCCTCAACCCACACAGTGCAGAGGAAATGCACTACAACATGTCCCACAGCCGAGCTCGCGCTATAGTGGAGCGCACCATCGGCCTGTTTAAGGGTAGATGGCGCTGCCTCGACTGCACTGGAGGGAGTGTGCCAAATCGTACTATGCTGTGCTGTGCTACACAATGTGGCACAGCTTAAAAACGTGCCTCTACCCCCTGACGTGGATTGCTGTGTTGGCCACGACCCTGACCCCATCCCCAGGCATTTGAGCCAAATGCTGCTGCTGTTCGCCAGCGTTTGGAAGTGATGCGTCGCTTGTAAAGAACAACAAATGTTGTGGAAAAATATATATTATTTATTCAAGAATTCCCTCACTGTGCAGTTGATTTCATTTAGGACAGTCTTGATTTCGCCCAACTCCTTGGCCACCTGTCTGATTGAATTAATGACTTCCATCTGCATTTCGAGGACTGCATCGGTGAGGACACGTCCGTCGCTGGAGGGTTGAGAGCCGCGTGCCCAGCGAGTGAAATAAAGATTTTTATATATGAATAAACTGTAATCGTGTAGCCTACATACATGTGACTTGACTGCATTAATTTTACTTATTTCACTTACCTGTGTCATCCGGTGCATATGGCTTGTCATTTTGTCCCCCTCCGCCTCAGTCACCACTCCACTTAATAGGAATTCCCCAATATTTATAAAAATTAAACAAGAGGGGTCAGCTCCGGTGTCCCCTTTCCCCCACCCGTGGCAGACACACTCTGGCGATGGAGCGACCATTTCTTTTTTATTTCGGCCAAGGTCCGAGGTTGAGGTTGTGAGGCTACAGCATTTACGGCGTCTGCAACCTTTTGCCACTCAAGTGCCTAAGTAATGCCCACACTGTGCCCTCCAAACTAATTTTTTCTCCTCTTTTCCACCTCGCCAATGATAACTTCTACTTCACATTGAGTGAAGTTAAGTTTTTTTATTTTCTCTCTGTGTTTGCCATGATTTCGCTGTTACATTAGCAGATTAAATTTCTTTCCAATGACTCCATCCCAAACAGAGTGATCAGACCCTACTCTCGCATTGAAATCGCCAAGTAGAATCAGCCTGTCTGTGTGCTTCACGGATAAGAGCAGGGCATCAAGATCTTCATAAAAGTTGTCTTTTATTTCATCCGAATTCATCATTGTGTAGTAGGCGCTGAACATTGTGGCTTGTTTTCCACTCATTAGTGGAAGATCCAGGTGTCATGAGTCGGTCGCCTTTGGGAAGATTGGCAAGTTTGCAGCCAAACGCCAACTCCAGATTCACTCGTGGTTAGACAAGTTTTTAAACAGGGCCGCAACATCAATGTTTAATATTGCGAGCTCTCTGGCGGCTGTTTTTCTTTCTGGTCGATCTGCTGAGGGGTTGTCGTGAAGCGTGCGTACGTTCCAGTATGTGCCAGTAGTGAGTGGTGTCACCTTACATAATGTTTGAAGTTTTGTTGTTCGACCGCATGAGATGGGCTCCCCTTCAGCTGTGGTAATGTTTAGGGTACCTTTTCTAGCCTCGTCCTGTTACTACGGAGGTGAGCAGTGCGCTCCTGTGACCGACGGCTACCCTCAACCTGGTTTGGCCAGCCTGGTGTTCTCACTGCGCATGTGTGGAACGGACTCTTGAACACAAAAGACCAAACGACCACTCAATAATGAGAGCCAATGTTTTTTTTATTTTTAATCTGTAACAAATAGAGATCATCAGTGGATCAACGAGGTATCAGATTCTCTCTCTTACACGCACCACAATGTTCACGGAGAGAAGCTACATTACATGTGCTTATTAGCCTCGTGCACAGGCAGACTCAGGCTATACAGCCCGCACTTAAACAAATAAATAAATAAACGAAAAGATGCAAATAAAAATAATAAACCTGATTACTATACATTTATCATACCAAAATTTTGCAATACATCGCATAAATACTTTTATTAATACACAACAACAATGCATTATACATAAATGGTGATTAAAATACATAATCACATATACCAATCCAGATACTTATATGTTATGGCATGCCAAAAAGAAACAAATAATCAATTATAATACCATTTGTACACATAAATCCAAAGGAAATACATTTAATGCTCACTTAACGACATACCACGTGCAAGCCACACTATGTTTACCATGTGTGAATCGATGAATCCTTACAACTCTCTTCGTACAATACATATTTATTAACAGTAACCCAGATTTTTTCTTTTTTTGCTGAACAAAACGAATTACACAACATACCTGTAACAAATAGAGATCATCAGTGGATAAACGAGGTATCTGCCTCTCAAACTTACACGCACTGAGCATAACAGACAAATCAGTTAGCCCTATGATAAATTTCATAAAATCATATTACTACTCTTCACCACAACTAACATGCTTAATTGACAAAACACACTCAAAATCTGACTAAATGAGCGATAGTTATGCTTTAAGACAATAAAAATCACCATACCCGTAATGTTCACAAAGAGAAGCTACATTACATGTTCTCATTAGCCTCATGCACAGGCAGACTGAGACTATACAGGCCGCACGAGGAGAAACCCCTGAGGTGTTCCACTGATGATGCTCCTTCCCCAAACAAATACTCAAAGAAAAGTTCTGCTATTTTCACATTATGAACAATAATCAGAAACAAAATTTTGTGAGGTTCATTGATCCATTCTTCTAAAGATAAAAGTAAAAAAATATATAAACAGTAAATTAAAGAAAATAATACAATGTAAAAAAAGTCTAATAATAATTAACACCAGTTACACATGCTACTGTTCACTGGGGTAAATTCTCGCCTACTGTTTTGCATACTGAGGTTTTGGACATACTATTCATGACTCAATTCCGGTTCCTGTCTCCATCGCTGCCGGCGGTTTGTTTGTATCACTGCACTCTCACAAAGTTTTAATAGTGTATTTGTGTATATTATTATCGTTACGTAACACTTTAACACTTTAAGATTTTAAACCAAAGTTTATAGTTAGCTCAACGCTGTTATCGTAGCATTAACGTGCTAGCTTGCTTTCTATTTACACTGTGCAATATCATCTTGACTTCTAGTTGTCTTGTGTGCTAACTGTTTCTCTTTTAAGCATATTTACTACGATTCATCGAGCAAACTTGGTAAATTGGAATTACTCTTCAAACCCGGTGAGTTATGGCTTCTACTCTTAATATTGTTACTTGCACCTTATGTCAAATGTTTAGCTTAGTCTTCTCTGTCAGTGGCGAGGGCTTTATATGTGACAAAATGCAGGGAAATAGCTAGGCTGACAGAGAACATCTCAGAATTAGAGTCTTGAATCCAATCTTTATCTGAGGATAGAAAGAGTGTAAGGACCATAGAAAACACAAATACACAAAATGCACACCATGCAATAATCCCTTCTCCCAAACACCATAAAATAGAGACTGTGCCTGTCCCCCAGATTAGCAAACATAACAATGCGTAAACCTCTTAAAGTGAATTTAATTAACGTTAAACAAATTAAACATGAACATAATACAGATAAACAACTCAGATTGCTAAATATTAGAACTCTCACTAATAAAGCACACACATTCCAACTGGTCCACATTTACATTGTCATTTAGCAGACGCTTTTATCCAAAGCGACCTAAAGAGTTCGGGGAGCAAAAAGCGATATGTCATACAAAGAGCAATAGTACAATAGGTACTAATACAAAGTTACTAGTTTCAACAAAAGCTAGACCACTACCTGTTGAGAGAAGAGGGTTAGTGTACTTTTTTTTATTTTATTTATTAAATTTTCATTTGTCTGTCAAGGATTCACAGAAGAGGTGTGTTTTAAGTAGTTTTTTGAGGGGTTGTGAGAGATGTGGTTGACCGGACCGCATTGGGAAGAATGTTCCACCAGGAAGGAGCTGTGAAGGAGAATGAGCGGGAAAGGGATTTAGTGCCCTTATGAGAAGGCATTATAAGGCGCCGCTCGTTTGCTGAACACACGGTTCTTGATGGGGTGTAGGAGTGTAGTAGGGTGTGAAAGTATGCCGGCGCAGATCCAGTAATAGTCCTGTATGCAAATATCAGTGACTCCTGCGTTTTGAACCAGCTGAAGTGGTTTGATAGCCTTTGCAGGAAGACCATCACGGAGAGCACTGCAGTAGTCCAACCTTGAGATGGCCAGGGCCTGGACAAGGAGTTGTGCCGCATGCTCAGTGAGGTAGGGTCTAACCTTGCGAATGTTAAATAAGGCATATCGGCATGATCGTGTTATCTTTGCAATGTGATCATTGAAGGACAGCTGTTCATCAAATATGACTCCGAGGTTCCTAGCTGATTCGGAGGGAGTGATAGTGGACTTGCCAAGCTGGATGGTGAGAACGTGTTGGACCGTGGGGTGTGCCGTAAACACGAGAAGTTCTGTCTTGGCCGGGTTCAGCTGCAGGTGATGCTCTTTCATACAAGCTGAGATGTCATCTAGGCAGGCTGTTATGCGGGCTGCTACAGTGGTATCGTCTGGGTGAAACGAGATGTAGATCTGGGTGTCATAAGCATAACAGTGATACGAGAAGCTGTGTGCCCGTATGGTGGGTCCTAAGGATGTCATGTAGATGGAAAAAAGCGGCGGTCCAGGCACCGATCCCTGAGGGACCCCCGTGATCATATGGTTAGCAGTGGACAGCGAGCCCTTCCATGACACCTTGAATGATCTGCCGGAGAGGTAGGATTGGAACCAGCCGAGAGGGGAGCCAGAGATTCCTAAGGATGACAGGGTTGCTATCAGTAACTGGTGATTGACCATGTCAAACGCCGCAGAAAGGTCTAGCAGAATCAGGACCGAAGCTTTGGATTCCGCCTTGGCTAGCCGCAGTGATTCTGTGACCGATAGCAGTGCAGTCTCAGTGGAGTGGTTTGTTTTGAAGCTAGACTGCTTGTCATCCAGTAGATTGTTCTGGGATAGGTATGAGGAAACTTGGTTGAAAACTGCCCTTTCAAGAGTTTTTGCAATAAAAGGGAGGAGAGAGACAGGTCTGTAACTGTCGGTAATAGTATGTGAAAACAATGTAGGTTTCTTGAGTAGGGGCGAGACCTGGGCCTGTTTGAATGTGGAAGGAAAAGTGCCGGTGAGCAGGGAGGTGTTGATGATGTGTGTGAGTGCAGGTTTGAGTGTGGTGGATGTGGCCTGAAGGAGATGGGAGGGCATTGGGTCAAGCAGACAGGTGGTGGGGTGGCGAGAGAGAAGTCGGGTGACTTCATTGTCAGACAGTGCGGTGAAAGAGGAGAGTTTGGTGTTAGAAGTGAGGGTAGTATGTACCGAGGTCTGCGGTGCTGAGAATTGCTGAAGGCTGATGTTTTCTCAGTGAAAAATACAGCAAAGTCCTCAGCAGTCAAAGAGGTAGTGGGCAGAGGAGGAGGGGGGCAAAGAAGAGAGTTAAAGGTCTTAAAAAGCTGCCGAGTGTAAGGTGCATTGCTCACCTTGGTGGTATAAAAAGATGTTTAGTAACACATAGTAACACTAGCAGAGAAAGAGGAGAGTAGTGAGTGGTAGTCCCCTAGATCAGCAAGACTCTTGGTCTTGTGCCATTTCCTTTCAGCAGCTCTGAGTGTACTCTGTTGTTCACAGAGGATGTCAGACAGCCAAGGGCAGGAGGGGGTGGCATGAGCTGGTCTGGAGGACAAAGGACGGAGTTGATCTAGACAGGATGTAAGTGTAGAGCATAAGGTGTCGGTGGCAGTGTCAGCATCTAGAGATGCAAAGTTGGAGGGAAGAGAGGATGACACTTTAGCAGAGAGGGTGCTAGGGGAGAGAGAGTGAAGGTTCCGTCTAAAATAAACAGGTGGTGGTGTTTGCGTAATGCATGTAGGCAGGAGCATGTTGAAAGTGTTGAAGAAGTGGTCAGAAATGTGAAGAAGTGTGACTTTAATGTTGTCCGTGGTGCAGTTATGGGTGTAGATGAGATCCAGCTGGTTTCCTGATCTGTGAGTACAGGCTGTGGCGATGCGTGTGAGGTCAAACGAGGCAGTGAGAGTGGTTTGTCCAGGTGGATATTGAAGTCCCCAAGGACTACGAGAGGGCCACCATCCTCCGGAAATGATGAGAGCATAACATCTAATTCTTCAATGAAGTTGTGCAGAGGACCTGGGGGGCGGTAAACTACGACAATACTGAGCAGAGTAGGAGAAGTAATGTTGACAGCATGGTATTCAACTGAGTAGTTGTTGCATAGGGAAGAAAGTGTGGAATATTTCATATTATTGTTGATAACACGGCAAAACGCAGCAAGTTCTTACACGTACAGAAAAGTATGGGCATAGTAGCCCTGTTCTGTCAACCTTGCACTGGTTACCTATAAAGCATCACATTAACTTTAAAACTTGCTTATTACCTTTAAAACCCTACATGGTTTAGCTCCTCACTACTTGAGGGAACTTCTCTTGTATTACAATCCTTCACGTTCACTACGCTCTCAGGTGTCCGGTCAGTTGGTAGTACCTAGAATTTCAAAATCAAGTGCAGGTGGTTAATCCTTTTTCTATCTAGCGCCTACACTTTGAAACAGTCTTCCCCGCACTGTCCGGGGGCAGACACACTGTCAGTATAAATCTAGACTAAAGACGCACCTTTTTAATCTGGCATACACTACACTACCATAATATAAGTCCTCTGAAGGTTTAGGCTGCATTAGTTAGATCAGCGTTTCTCAAACTGTGGGGCGCGCCCCACTGGTGGGGAATAGAGACGTGACAGGTGGGGCGCGCCGAACGGGAGGAAATGTTACTTTTTATGCCTTATATGGAAACGTGAGATCAAATCTTCCGGCATTTTGTATTCATGGTTACAAATAAAATTGTAGTGAGACAGGCGGGGAGAGATCCGGGATTCGAGGCCGGTGCGTGAATGATAACGAGCTGTACGCGCACTGGTCTGGTATCACGGAGGGGATTGTGAACCATAAGTGGATGAGCGACCGGACCGTCAGTGAGAGAGGACCGGGCCCGGAAATTGTGTTTGTGTTTGTCTTTTACGTCCTTGTTTATTTGATTTGATTAAAGATGTTAAATGTTCGCCGGTTCCCGCCTCCTTCCTTCCCTTCATGGAACTTTGTTACACTGGTGCCGCAAACCAATAGTACGGTGCGCGTACAGCTGACGCTCGTTATCATTCACGCACCGGCCTCGAATCCCGGCTCTCGTCCCGCCTACCTCGCTACAGAAATTGTTAACCTTTTGAGCGGTATCCGGTTTGGTCCCATATATGGGATATTGTTTCCGTGCCCCTGAGAATACGGTCCCAGATATGAGATTTAGAATGTTCAGTGACTGCCAGATTCAAATTGTGCTTTCGCGCGTTGGTTTGCGCTGAGCCAGAGACGGACGAGCTCAGCGCTGTCATATACCAAAACTATGCAGTGTTTTCAACCTAATAATGTTTATTTTAGGTTTCAGCCATTTAAATACACATAAGCACAAGTAAAACAATACATTTGGAGTTTGTAAAATACAAACTCGTGTCTGCGGAAGCAGCAATAACAATCTATTCAAATATAATTTGACGACGTGTGTTATTCACATCAGACAGACATAACTATAAAGTTTACAAGACTTAAAGTTCTCGGAGTTCACCGGCCTTTTTCTTGCATGTATTTCGGGAGAAACTGATGACAGACAAAACTCTCTGAACTGCGTCGTAAAGAAACATGGTTGCACCCGTCTCACGTAGATCAAGATTATTTATAAATGACCACACTCACTTACACATTTTTGAGAATCGGAATATCAGATAGTTGATGACATGGTAAGCAAGTTTGTGAATATTTTGAAATAAAAAAGAAATTAAGGCGATCTGTCATAAGGTGTGGCTGCGGTGTGTCACGTGACAAATATGACGCATCGCCATGGAAACATTAAAGGGGTAATCATTACTAGTCTATATGGAGTCTATATTAAAAGAACATTAGATATGAGACCCCGAGAAAAACGTAACCTGGAACCGAAGTACCAAAATAACGTGACATCGGCATATTAATTGTAACGGAACAAACTTTCGCAGCCATATTTAAATGTTTTTTTTTACAGATTTCAAAATGGCACTTTTATATCTTTTCTATTTTAGAAATTAGTAGTGCACAGCTGCACTTTTATTTTCTCTATTTTTTTATTTCATGAAAGTTATTATGACACAGCTGCACTTTTATTTTCTTTATTTTAGAACTTTCTGTTATTTGATGTATATAGTTTGTATTTTAGATACAACTTGTTACTCTGATACTACTTGTTAGTTCAATAAAATGGAACATGTTAAGCTTGTTGCGCATTTCATTAGCATTGTGTTGGGGCGATGGGGGCAGGTGGGGCTTGAAAATTCCCCCTTGTCTAAAGTGGGGAATGACCAAAAAAGTTTGAGAACCACTGAGTTAGATCAACCGGAACCAGGAACACTTCCAAAAATGACTGATTTACTTGTTGCATCAAAGAGTGCAGAACAGTACTCTACTTCTTATTAAGCTGCAGATACATTATATAGTTAATAAAGTAAAAAGTTGCGCAAAGTAGTTTTTGCCTTATTAAATGTGTCAATTTGAGGCTTGTCATTGTTTGATCTGGCAACACAATCTTTTTTACGGCACTGCTGGTGAGGCTTTTCAAAACGCTTGAAATAACAAGCATAGTTTCATGTGACTTTCTTGCACCATGCTTACAGAAGAGAGAGACATATGATGCACGTTTAAATATGTCATTAAAGCAGAATTTGTTCAGTTCGGTTCCAAACACACTGCGTAAATCTGGTGCAGAAAGTGAACTGTTCATCTACAAAACTGGATTAAACACGTAAAATATAGCATTGCCCCAATGTCGTTTTGGCTTTTACTAAACTGTCCAAACTTCTTATTAGTTAATGCAACTAGGGTGCAAGCATTATTTAAACAAAATTTTATTTATCTTACCTCCAAATTCTTGCACATGGATTTTTATAAGATGCTAGTTTGCACAGCGTCTTGATGCTGAAACGGCTGCTTAAATATGACCTGGGGTTTACTTCATTGTCTTCAGCAGGGTTTTACATTTACAGGGTTTTACATTTAGCACAGGACCACAACTGAAGTCTAACTTCTCTGTCTCTATCGCTCTTCTGGTATTGGCGCAAACTCATACACTGGAGTGATTTCTGGTCGCATTCTTTCCATGCAATGTTTAGTTTTTTTAATTCAGTAACGGGTGTGATTTTAAATTTAACAAAGTACTTAAGTACAAGTAAAATTACAGAATTTAAAAGCTACTTAAAAAACTACAAGTACACAAAAAACTACTCAATACAGTAGCGCAAGTAAATGTAATTAGTTACTTTCCACCTCAGTCCATTTCATTAACAGGCTGAACATTTGGCATTGCATTTACATGAAACATGACCACCGAGTGGCATGACTTTCGTAAATGGACTTTGGGTAGACTCGAAATTTTTTCTGGCAATGACAAGCTAACTGTACATTATCCCTTGCACATTTCATTTTTTATGAGTTGCAATGACTATTAATGCAAACATGGCTTATAACACAAAAAAGCAATAATGATTTGAATTTGTAAACTATTTAGCAAATTGCCTGCAATGGACAACAAAAGTACACCAGAGGGCCATGTAACATGTTTTGATACTGCATCACGGTGATAGTTTTGTAATTACTCTCTACATCCTACACACCAAGTGGATAAAACATTTTAAAAAATTACTTTTGAGAGATTTACTTATTATTTTATGTTTGCTAATCCGGGGGAACAGACACAGTCTCTATTTTATGATGTTTGGTGCGAAGGGATTATCAGTAGTTCTGTAAACGTCACTGCTAACGCACATGGGCTCTGAAACACACGCACATGGGCTCTGAAACACACGCACATGGGCTCTGAAACACACGCACATGGGCTCTGAAACACACGCACATGGGCTCTGAAACACACGCACATGTGTGTATATGTTTCTCTCCACACAAAACACGTGGCTCTGTCACGATTCCGCCACTAGACTAGAAAATCAAGACCAGAGAGGGCAGAATCATGACAGCTGCCTTCTGAAACGTGCTGCACTGCTACAACAATCACTAGCCAAGATTTTAACATAGAGCAGCAAGCTGATACGAAAGGAACCAATCAGCTGCACCGTGTAGTAAATTATTATGTCAGATTGGTTTAGAATTTGCCAGAATTACTCTGTTATGTCTCCAATGATGTCGTATTTTGAAAAGGTCAAAGATCACCCATCAAACTAAAATTTATAGAACAATTTAAAGACATGAACATAGTGAAACAGATAACGTAATTAGTGCTACTAACTGTCTACATTACTCATTGATTCTATTGGCAGAATTTTTTATTTCTTTTTCCTTTTTCATGTTTTTGCTTATTCATTGTTGTTGTTGTTTATTTATTAATTTTCTTTGTTATTTGTCCCTATTCTATTTTATTTTATTCAATTATTGATATATATCATTTTTTCATATTAATTTATTATTATTGTTATTTATTTTTTTCTATGAGGAGGAAGTGGGGCATTGGGGAAACCATGAGGAACATTAGTAACATGCTGTGTTTGTAATTTTCTACACTGTTCTTCCTCAATAAAAAAATACTATTATAAAAAAAGAACTAGTCTGTCATTTCCTTCCAGTTAGCACACGCTCTACTCTCTGGCCCTGTCAAGTGGGAGTTCGTATCTCAACTCTCTTCCTTTTAATCACAGAGAGAGATCTGTGCTATCATGTATTTTGCTTCTCTGGCTGCGTGAGGACACGCAGACGTGCAAGTCACTTTAATGAGCAGCTTCTCCTCTGAGCTGGCTACCAATGAGTGTCGGCTGATTCTCTCTTTAAACAACATTATCTGGCAGCATTTGATGTGAGCCGGCCTGTCAAACCAGAATCCGAGAGCAATCTGCACCCGAGCGCCGAGCGGAATACTTATGGAGAAATTCCTCCTTACTTCCTCTATCTTACGCTTGCACGCATTCACCCGACACACGTCTGAAACCTACAAAGCTATTTTCGACGCTCACATTTGCATACAGATGAAAATTCCAACCCTTACCTAAATTTAGAACAAAAATGTGAATTCATTGTTATTTGTTCATCAAGGGAGTTGGTCTAGAAACCAGAAATAGGACCCCTGTGAAGTCAAATGTGGTTATCCTGTGACCAACTGGTGGGCTGCTTTTATCCCCGGCAGTGCCCATTAGAAATCCCCAACACACACAAACACACCCGTCTTCACACAGGTTTTACAAATTCTGGCTTGTGATTGGTTCCATCACACCCGTGGTGATTATGAAGGCAAAACATGAAGCGCAAAGCTGTTTCAGACAGTCTTTCAAACGGCTTGACTGGAAGGACAGAGAGGGGGCAACCGTGTAACTCCATATCAAATTAATATGCAAATTAAGGTGTTAAATAAAATGAACGAACAAAAGATCTACTGGTGAGAAAGGCTGAGATTTGCTTGAAGGTGCATTTATAAGTAATTTGTAAAAAAATGGCTGTGCAATTTACTGACTCATGGCACGCTTTTCTGAGTGTTAACTAGCTAACGCAAACAATGCAACTTTAATTGGACAAAAAAGTAATTTAAAAGTAATTGGACATCAGCGATGGACCCACATGGTTTAGTTGTTTGAGATATTTTGAGACTTTTAATTGCTACGGGTGACTTTTAGCATACAAAGTGGCCCTTCAAATGAGTAGGAATCTTATCACTGCAAGGAATTTTTAAATCCACTTGCTTGAAGTGAGCCCCCCACTACTAACCTAAAATAACAGTTTATTTATATAGGTATATGAAAATTATTAGTTAATTTGCTTAAAACATTGTGCTTGTTTAGATGTTTAAGATACAGTTATATATACATCTGTGAATGCCTATTGTTTGTTTTGGGCTATTTTGTATGACAAAAAAAGCTAGTGTAACATTGTTCTATAAGTTGTTTTGTATGGATTTTAGGATACAAAATTACCAAATATCAAATCACATCGACCTCTATATTATTTTTCATTGAACTTATTTTTCTGCTACTCTTATTAAGACCATTGGCAGCTGCCCAGAATGAAGTTGATTTAGTGATTTATCCTTGCTGAGACATTTAGTCCCCAAAATATAGGCAAAAACAAGTACACCTGGCTGCAGCCTGCAGTGTGGGGCGTTGCTACTTGTGTAGCTACACATGGAGTTCAGACCGATTGTAATACAAACTCTGTATTTATTAATATAAATAATATGATACAAAACTTAATACAATGAAAGTTACTTCAGGAAAAGTGTTTCATTCATATGTACGTTTGTAAGCAGCAAGTCTTTCTACAAAGTATGTCATTGTCTATGTCTTTGTATCATACACAAGAGGAAACAAAACTTTGGATCATGTCTACACAAACATGGCTGAAGCTTACGCCGCGACCCCCTCCCCCACCTGGGTCAATCTGATCACCTTTCTTTGTTCCTCACCCCCAAGTACATTAATCTCATTAATCGTGTGAAGCCATCAGTGAAGACCATCAAGGTGTGGCCTGCGGGGGCAGACTTTTCACTCTTGGAAAGGTTTCTACACACAGACTGGAGTACGTTTGCTTCTCAGGCCACCAGTGGCTCTCACACGGACATCGACAGTTACACCTCCTCTGTATTGGACTACATAAATTCCACCATTGATAGTGTCACAACCCAGAAGCAGATCACCACGTACCCTAATCAGAAGCCATGGGTGAACAAGGAAGTGTGCCTCCTGTTGAAAGCACGTAACACTGCCTTCGGACCTGATGATGCACTGGCCTATAGTACTTCTAGGGCAAATCTGAAGAGGGGCATCAAAAAGGCCAAGCACTGCTACAAGCTGAAGCTAGAGGAGCATTTTTCTAATTCTGACCCTCGATGCATGCGGCAGGGCATCCAGGCCATCAGTGACTACAAACCCAAACACTCCACCCCCATAGCCACAGATGCCGTCTTCCTGAACGAGCTTAATGACTTTTATGCTCGCTTTGAGAGAGACAATAAGGAAATAGCTACCAAGCTCACACCCTCTGCTGACCACCCAATCATCACACTTAACTCCACTGATGTTCACACTGCACTAAGCCGGATCAACGCGTGCAAGGCTGCTGGCCCAGACGGCATCCCTGGTCGTGTACTCAAGGCATGTGCGGAGCAGCTCGCTGGGGTCTTCACGGACATCTTCAACCTGTCCCTCACCCAAGCAGTGGTTCCAGCATGTCTTAAATCCACCTCCATTGTGCCCATCCCAACATGCCTTAACGACTACCGCCCTGTAGCACTCACACCCATTGTTATGAAGTGCTTTGAGCGGCTGGTCCTGGCACACCTAAAGGTCTCCATACCACCCACACTGGACCCATACCAATTTGCCTATCGCAACAATAGGAGCACGGATGATGCAGTGTCCATGGCGCTGCACTGTGTGCTCACACATCTGGACAATAAGGACACTTACGCACGCATGTTGTTTGTAGACTTCAGCTCTGCTTTCAATACCGTCATCCCTTCCAAGCTAATCGTCAAACTTGGAAACCTAGGCATTAACAACTCTACCTGCAATTGGATTATGGACTTCCTGACGAACAGGCCTCAGCTTGTTAGGTTAGGCCACATCTGCTCCACCACCACCACCCTCAACGCTGGTGTACCACAGGGCTGCGTACTGAGCCCCTTTCTCTACTCCCTTTTCACACTCGACTGCAGGCCTGTGAACGGATCTAACTCCTTCATCAAGTTTGCAGACGATACAACGGTGATTGGTCTCATCAGCAACAACGATGAGACTGCATACAGGGAGGAGGTCCGGCACCTGGCCACATGGTGCTCAGACAACAACCTGCTCCTTATCACCTCCAAGACAAAGGAGATCATCGTGGACTTCAGGAAGGCGAAATGAGGCACACACGACCCCATCCACATTAATGGGATGGCTGTTGAACGTGTTTCCAGTTTTAAGTTCCTGGGGACTCATATTTCGGAGGACCTGTCCTGGACCACCAACACCTCATGCCTGGTCAAGAAGGCTCACCAGCGTCTCTTCTTTCTGAGGACACTGATGAAGAACCAACTGTCTTCAACTATCCTGGTGAACTTCTATCGCTGCACGATAGAGAGCATCCTGACCAACTGTGTCACAGTCTGGTACGGGATCTGTTCTGTTGCTGAGCGCAAGGCACTGCAGCGGGTGGTGAAAACAGCCCAGCGCATCACAGGGACTACACTTTCTCCCATTGAGGACATCCAGAAGAAACGCTGTCTGCGTCGAGCTCGCAGCATTCTCAAGGACTCCTCTCACCCCGCTCATAGACTGTTTACTCTCCTGACTTCCGGTAGGCACTTCCGGTGCCTCCGGACAAGAACCAGCAGACTAAGAAACAGCTTTTTTCCCAGAGCTGTTTCATTATTGAACTCTGCCCCCCCACTGATTCCACTACCTCTCTTACCTTGAACTCCAAGCTGCTATAACATTGTTTACACTGCACTACAGGGCTGCATGCATGACTGAACTGTACACACCAGTACTTCATGTTATCTGCTCTATTGGACTTTTTTACACACGCACAGCATCATTTGCACTCTATACTGCTCACTTGCACATCTGAAATATGCTCATTTGCACTAATGGACCACTTTCATAACTGCACTAACTTATCTACTGCACTGTAGCTCTATTAACTGCATCTACTCATCTATTGCACTGTAACCTCAATAACTGCATTAACTAATCTACTGCACTGTAACCTATTATTAACTCTTATACTGCACCGTAACTTTAATAACCGCATTAACTCATCCACTGCACTGTTACTTCAACAATTGCATTAACTCACCTATTGCATTGCAACTTTAAGAGCTAATGTCAATAATCTATGCACACTTAAATCACTTGCACTATTGTTTAGTCTAAATTATGATCTGCTCATACCCACCTGTACATTAATGTTCATAGTGTTAATGTTCATAGTATATAGTCATCTGTATATATTGTTCATAGTACATACCTACTGTCATATTTTCATAGAACATACCTACTGTAAAATATTTTTATAACTGTATAATATTTTATCAATATTGTATTCTGTATTTATTCTAACTGTATATTCTGCACTTGCTAATTGTACTTCTGGTTAGACCTAAACTACATTTCGTTACACTGTATTTGTATATGTGTAATGACAATAAAGTTGAATCTAATCTAATCTAATTTATTTACAATCCTTTACTTGTTTTTATTGATTGATTTCATCATTATTTAAATTCATTCATCATTTAATAGCCTACTTTTTTCTATAGCGGTTGTTTAATCCAGGGATTTTCAATCTGGGATCCTGGGCCCTCCAGAAAATTCTAAGAGAACATTTTAGAGAAATCCATTAATACCAGATATTTCTGACCAGGCACAATGTGTTATTTAGCAGTTTTTGGAGCAAACTGCTATGTGTAAAAAACATTCACCCAACATCACAAGTTAATCTGGCATTTAGAGGGTTTTGCGTCTGAACTCTTCAATTGTTTATTAATAAAAATCAAGTTCATTATACGTGGGGATTTTACCTTAAGAAAAAAACTACAGACTGTGTACTCAGCATGAGGCTAGATGGAAGACGAGACCAGAGAGACACATATTATGTTGTGACCAACAATAATATGTTTCTCTCCACACAAAACATGAGGCTCTTTCATGATCCTGCCACTAAAACAAGAAAAGACATGACGAGGCAGAACCATGACAGTATTCACCCTATGTATACAGTTCAAGACAGAAAAGCAAATGTTTAATCTATACGCTTCAAACGTGAGACGTTGTGTCCAGACTGACAGAATGGGGTTTGACTTGAGAACCTATTATCTCCGATTATACTTTGAAAAGGCCAATGAACTTGGCGAATGAGAAGGCAAGCCAGACTCCATATGCGTATAAAAGGGAAGAGACCGACTGTTAACTAATGTGGCGAGCAGAGTAACGACAAGGAGAAAAGATAAGTCACAACCCCGGAGGGCAACCTTAGTTGGAGGGAGCCGGTGTGCTGCATTAATTCACCTTTTGTTCTTCGGAGCCTTCGCATCCTAATGCTGACGACTTTGAAGCGTTTACATTGCTGGTCTTACGACGTGGTGCAGCGGACTGTCCCTTCTCCACCGACTTCCCTTGGGCGTCTCGGCAATAAGCCAGAGTACTTTCTAAAAGATCAAATTTCTTTCAGCACGGCTGTGCTCGTTGGTGCAACGCACTCATCGAGGAGGGGGACGGACACGATATCTGCCTATAGTGTCTGGGTCTCCTGCACGCTGAGGCAGCATTTGTGGATACGTCATGACTGCACTGCCTCCGGACAGTGCAGGATCATCGAATGATGATCCAGACGTTCTGGTCACGAGTGGCTGTGTTCTTTCGAGAAGCAGCCACCACCTCGATTGCTTCCTGTCCTGCAGCAGCAGCGGCGTCAGCCCTGCCATCCGCCTCGGCAAGCAATGAGGGTGATATGGGGATGACCGTGAGCCTCAATCCGTCAGCCACTGGCTCGCGGACCGTTCACTCCCCGCTTCACTAGTCTGACCGTCCCTCAAAAGGCGGTACGCCGCCTTACTCCTCAGTCACGCACTCTATGGCCTGCTGGACGCTATGGCCATCCTGCAGGTCCACCAGGCCAAGGGTTTGAAAGAGTTGCACTAGGGGAAGACCGACCCGGGCCTTATACAGGAACTCCGCACCGCCACTGGCCTCGCTCTCCGGGCGACTAAGGTGATGGCACGGGCCATGTGTCAGACGATGTCCACAATAGTGGTCCAGGAGAGACACCTCTGGCTTAACCTTCCGCAGATGCCGGATGCTGAAAAGATTTGCGGGGGGCTGCACCCCATCTTGGACCTGCGTACCTCGATCAAGCACCTACACAAGCTGCCGTCCAGGATGCTAACGCAGAGGCGCATCCTGGCGTCCGTCAGGCGTCAGGATTGGTTCATGGCGATCGATCTGAAGGACGCGTACTTCCATGTGACGATCCTACCTCGTCACCTTTGAGGGACGGGCATATCAGTACTGCGTCCTCCCCTTCAGTCTGTCCCTGTCCCCACGAGTCTTTACGAAGGTCGTGGAGGCCATCCTCACTCCCCTCAGGGAGCAGGGCGTTTGCATACTCAACTATCTCGACGACTGGCTCATCTTGGCACACTTGCGAGATCTGTTGTGTACACACAGGGACCTGGTGCTCCGGCACCTAGACCATCTGGGGTTGCAGGTCAACCGAGAGAAGAGCAAGCTCTCCCCCGTGCAGAGCATCCTCTTTCTCAGAATGGAACTCGACTCTGTTTCCATGACAGCATGCCTTTCTACCGAGCGTGCCCAGTCGGTGCTGAGCTGCCTGAAGAACTTCACGCGGCAGCCAGCGGTCCCCCTGAAACTGTTTCAGAGTCTTCGATTTCCTTTTTACGGACAGGGGTCCCTCTTGGGCAGGTATCAAGGGCGTTGTGGTGACGACGGACGCCTCCCTGCAGGGGGTGCTGTATGCAACGGGCACGAAGTGTCGGGTCTGTGGACGGGCCCCCGCCTGCATTGGCAAATCAATCGCATTGAGTTGTTGGCAGTGCTACTTGCACTGAGGAGGTTACAACCCCTTGTGCAGGGAAAGCACGTGCTGCCATGGCGTATATCAACCATCAGGGCGGTATCGGCTCGCGGCAGTTATCACAACTCGTCCGACGCCTCCTCCTATGGAGTCGGCAGGTGACGAAGTCTCTGTTAGATACACACATCCCGGGTGACCTGAACCAGACAGCCGACGCGCTCTCTCATCAGACTCCACCCCTGTGCAGTTCAGTTCGGGCAGGCACAGGTGGACCTGTTCGCCTCACTGGACACCTCCCATTGCCCGCTTTGGTACTCCTTGACCAAGGCCCCCCTCGGCACGGATGCCTTGGCACACAGCTGGCTGTGGGACAAGCGGAAGTACGCCTTCCCCCCAGTGAGCCTCAGGTCTTGTGCAAGGTCAGAGAAGAGGAGCATCAAGTGTTACTAGTTGCGCCTTACTGGCCCAACTGGTATTGGTTCTCAGCGCTAATGCTTTTGACGAGGCCACGAGGCGGCTATACGCCTTTAAGTGGCGCCTCTTCTCGTCCTGGTGTTCTTCTCGGGAGAAGACCCACGGAGATGCTTGATCGGGAACGTGTTGTCCTCTTTTCAAAACGAGACTCGAGAACAATCTCTCTCCTTCCACACTGAAAGTTTATGTAGCCGCCATTGCCGCTCATCACAAACCAGTCAGTGGGAAGTCTCTGGGACAACACGACCTGGTCATTAGGTTCCTGAGGGGCGCAAGAAGGTTTAATCTACCTCGCCCGCGCTCCGTACCCTCTTGGGACCTCAATGTGGTCCTGGTGGGCCATCAGAGGCCCCCCTTCGAGCCCCTTGGAGACACTGCTCTTTCTCATCTCTCGATGAAGATAGCTCTCCTAGTTGTGCTCACTTCCATCAAGAGGAAGAATGTTCTACAAGCGTTCTCCATGGCCATGGATTGCCTAGAGCTCGGGCCCGGTCAATCTCACGTTACCCTGAGACCCCGGCCCGGCTACGTGCCCAAAGTTCCAACCACTCCTTTTCGGGACCAGGTGGAGAACCTGCAGGCGATTGCGATTGGGGAGGATCAGTGGCGGATTTAGCAAAATGGGGGCCCAAGGCGAAGGTGTGTATGGGGCCCCACTATCCGATCTTTAAAAGAGAACGAAAAATGTTTTCTTCAAAATGAAGTTGGAAAGCAGAGAACACACTAAGTGTACCACTACACAAACTAATAGTCACGATGGAACCCAATAGAGAATAAGGTTTCAGATAACACGTCTTTGCCAAAATACCAGGAAAACTTTTTTTTAAGATCAAATCAATATCAATATAACATATACAAAATACAGGATATTCTCAGTGAAATGACCTCACATTTGAGATTGAACATTTCAAACATTCTACAAACAAACCTATGTACAGGATACATGATACGGAGAAAAAAATGTAATCTGATGCTGCACAAAAACTAAAAATGCATCAAAGCCAATGTTGTTACTAATCTTTCACATGTCCAAGACTGTGATAAAAAAAACTACTACTTTAATGTTTCAACGTATTTCTTAAGAATATTAATACAATTTATCATGCGTTTGAAGTCTTCACGATGATAAGGGTTTTGTTTATTTTTTACTTTTTAGGTTGGTTGGGAGCCCCCGCTGGTAGGTGCAGCCATTGAGTGGTATCCAAGGTTGAAAAGGACTCCAAACATGTGGATTAGAGACTTCACGGAGCCTGAATAACTTGCCTTGTGCATTATCGGGTTCCTAAATTTTACCGTCTTGTTTGTTTTTGTTCTTAAAGTCTAAAAATTTATTTTGAAGTCTTTAGAAGTCCAGCATAGCTATTTTACAGCATTTATGATGTTTTGGATGCCGGTCTGTAACATGAGATGCTGGTGTGGTAGTTCTCCCTACCAGGCAGTTCTTATCTTAACCTTCTGTGGTCAGACTGAAGACCATGCATGCAAGATTATATCAGTTAATGGTGACTAATACAAAAACAAAGACACCTTAAAGTAAAACAGAGATATATTAAAATTTAACAACAAAATTACATAAATAATTAAATAAGCACAGGCAATAAATTACAAAAATCTTCATGTTTTTAATGTTTTCTATTCTGAGTTTTAACATTCAAAAACTTTTTAAATAAAAAATCAAGATCTGTATGGCAGAAAGTAATATAAGATGGTTTTGAATGTGTTATTTTGGTTTTATGAATGTAAGATTTGGCTATAATAATATAAAGGTTAGGAATATCATTTTGTTTTTGTCAGACAAAAAAGTGTTCTGTAGCCCAAGTAAAAACACATCCTGAAGTTTGGAGCAGAGGTGGACCTGGGCCGTGGTGCAGATACGGGTCAGGCAGCCAGGGAGGCGCAGGCTGGGCTGGAAGTGGTGGTTATCTTGGACAAGGCAGGGAGCTCAGAGTCCGCCATCTTGGACGAGACAGGGAGCTTGGTAGACACAGAGGGGGCCATCTCAGTTGAGGCAGATCTCTCGAGAGGCTCAGAGATGGCCTCTGTAGTAGCAGCTATCTTGCCCCCGATCTCTGGAGTGGAAGACCAGTGCACAGCCCAGACACACCACAAAGCTGCAGCCACAACCGACAGAGCTGTCTCCAGTGATAGGACCTCAGGAACAGATGCCTAAGGGACCACTGGACTTGTAACCACAGACAAAGTGATGGCTGCAGATTCTGGACTGGCGGCCATCTTGTGAATGGGCTCTGGACTGGTAGCCATCTTATGAGTAAATAAAATGAATAGGATCCCTGTTATGAAACAGGGATCCAGACTTTTAAAAAACTTTCCGAAACAAGTTGGAGTGATGGGGGAGTGTATCAAGCACAGAAATGAGTGATTTTTCAAGTTGTAGCTGTTATTTGAAAATAGCTGGTATTAAGTAGAACAGACGTAGTACAAATATATTTATTTTAGTATCAGTCAAACAGTATCTGACATTGGCTTTGGGTCGCAGCAGAATTCCCTGGGGCTGGAAATTGTATGTGTGAAAGGAACTGCCCATGCCATTTCTCAGACAACTGACCAGACTCGGCCCTTTAACCACCAGGCCACCCACACAGTCCTGATCTAATAAAAGAATAGTCACAAATTAGGGGAACGTAACTGTGCATGAGACTTGGGCCTCTGTTGCCAGGGGCAAAACAAAAACAAGCAGCGGATGTTGACTGGCAAGATCTTATCCATACCATAGGTCAAATTTCCAAAAATGCCGAATTTTTTGAAGTCACTACTTCATTTTTAGATGTATATTTATTTATTTATTTATATGCTAAAATGTAAAGAATAAGGCTCAAGTATTTCAACGTGGCCCCTTTGATCAGCATACCAAAGATGAGAGGTTTTCTTGCCAGTGCTGAGATTAGTATTCCTGTCGATGGAATCCACAACAAAGAATAACATTGCATTTTCCCCCCATGCTGTGACGCTGCTCTTTACTCAAACCTGTGGGAGAAAGAATGATTGAGAGAGAGAGAGAGCGATAGTACGACTGTTGATTTGAGACAAACTGTTACTGTGAAGTGCTGCCAAATGCACAAGACCTAGCTAGAGAGAAAATCATTTAGATAAATTGAGTAGAATCTAGAGTGATACTTCAATGTGGATCAAAATATAGAACAGAGTTAAAATATGATCATCTGGTTTTATAGAATAATTGGTAGTTATTGAAATAATCAGTTACTGTGTATTACTTAAGGAAATTCTGACTACAGTCTACACACATTTTCCAATGTTTTTTATTTATCTCATTTGACTGCTGCATCATTCAGTGAGCCAGAGCTTTACTAAATGCCTGTCTGTGCTGGTTCGTCACCAGAATTGACTATTATACTACCTTAGTTAAACTATTATTGTATATTAGTATGTGTATTAACATTCGTTAAACATTAATTGAATGTGAAACAACAATCTCACTCAATCTCATTTCCTTCCTTTTCTTCTTTGTCTCTTTTATTCTCTTTATTGCATTCAAGTTATTTGCATTTGTTTCTTAATCTCAGTTTTTAAAGTAATTGGTGACAATACTGGTAACAAAACAATAATTATTTGCAATAAATTGAATTTCATATACTGTATATTCAAATTACAAAATATTTCTTATTCCCTCTCCTTTACTTTGTTATTATTACATTTTCTATCTTCTGAATCTGTTGAAACGGAATATCACTGCTGTCCTTCTTAAACCTTGCATCTACAAATTTCCTGATTTTTATTTTTTGCCATAAATCATTCATAATAGTCACTCTTTATGTTTGTCACTGGGTCTGGCAAATATCTAGCCAAAAAGTATTAAAAGTGCTTGTTAACTTTGACAACAACAATCTTTAATCAATTAAATGTTTATGTCCATTTCTTAAAAAACTGTGAATTTGGACATAAGAGGAATGATAATATGTGAATATACCATAAAACTACACATTTTATGTTACAACTGTATATTATTATTATTACAATTATTGTTACTTCTTTATAAATACTCATTCCTCTCACATGTACTGAGGCCTCAGCATGGTGTTACATTGTTTATGGTTTCAGTGTTTTGCTTTAATGCACTGTTAGTCACTTTGGATAAAAGTATCTGCCAAATTCATAAATGTAAATATCTGCAGTGATCAGAATGATAAACAGTTAAGGCCTCAATACGCTTAATACAAAAGTGAAGAAGTGTGACATCTTGTCAAACTAATCTTCCCCAAAATAAAGATGTTTTTAAGGTCAAATTGGTGGTTTGAAACAGGTTGTGTCAACTTTTGTGAAAACATCAAATGTTTTCTAACCTTCGTTGGTCCAAGACCATTATCTCATCTTTTTCTACTTCATTTCTTTGCTCGGTCCATCACATATTTGCTAAAAAAAGTCCATCAGATATTTGCTAAAAAAGTGTCTGAATGTTCCCAAACAACATCCTCGTACCATTTCTCAGCTGTTTCGAAGTTCCGTCTTACCCTATGCAAGTAAGGAAGCAAAACCTTGCCTGCATCGCGGCCTTCAGTCCTTTTCCCAACAATATGATTCATCTTGTCCACAGAGGCTGACTTACTAAACTCCATGCTCAAAGAAAGATTAGTGACAGGATAACAAAGCCACACAAAAGGATTTATCAGTTATAATATAATTCAAAGGCCCCTCAAGATCAACAAAGCTCTGCGCTTTTCCTCATTAGCCAAAGTTCTGCCTGTTTGTGTTTTTAGCCCTTTAGGATGGAAAAAAGTCTCGAGATAGAGAGGGTGCTGGAAAAGCAGGACTGATGGAAAGCAGCGGGTCTGCTAATTAGCTGAAAATAAGAGCCTGTGCAGAACACTTGAGGCGGGAAAAGGCCTGGGGTCTCATTTATAAAACTGTGCGTAGGATCCTTACTAAAAGTGTACGTGCACCCGAAAGCCAAAAATGGCGTAAGCAAAAAACATTGAGACTTATAAAACCGTGCGCACGCACACCTGCACGCAAATTTCCATTTATAAATCACAATCTACCTGATAATTTGCGCATGTGAAAAAAATCGACATCCCGCCCCTTTTCAACCATATATAGCCCATGCAAATCACCTCATGAATGGCCGTGCATCTTAATGAGCAAGAGGTTCTGTATGCGTGATAATAGCAGCAATGTAACTTAGGGGAAAAAGAGAAATTTCACAGACACAGAAATAGAGGTTCTTGTGACTGAGGTGGAGGAAAGGAAATTTATTTAGTTTGGTAGCCATAGTATTGGCGTCACGAACAAAGAAAAAGTGTGGAATGGCAGCATGTGACTGCAGCTGTAAATGCAGTTGATCCAGCTAACCGGACGGTTCCCGAAAGAAAAAAGAAGTGGTCCGACTTAAAAGTGGGGGCAAAAAAAAGGCTCGCCAGTCACAGACAGAGTGTGTCTGGGACTGGTGGGGGTCCTGGGACGTCCGATCTGTCCCCTTGGAGACCCGGCTGGCTTCTATAATTGGAGAAACCAGTGTGTGCGGTATTCTGCCTGACACGGAGGGAGACACAGACATGGTGGAAAGGGTAAATAATTTTATTGCATTAGCACAATTAAATAAAATATAGCACAATAAGTAATTGTGGTATTGTTTTTCCAGAGGATATGGGAGCACAGGGTGGCGAGGAGACTCCCAGCGCTGAGTCTGCAGCAACGATGGAGTGTCCGGACTCGGAGGTCCCCAGCAGGAGCGCGTCCAGACCCCATGGCACGGTTGGAAGTGGCCGGGTGTTAACGGAGGCTGTCCTTCAGACACAGAGGGACACTATTGACGCAATTACGGTTATAGCAGATGAGCTAAAATAAATACGGGTTGTTTTGGGCGACATTGCGTCTACATTAAAATATCTTGTTAAAAAATGAACCTTTGTGTTGTTCCTTAAAAAATGCTGCATTATTTCCTCGCGGATCCTTGCTCCCTGATGATGCCGTTCATGTTGGGGAGGGGGGTGTGGGTCAGGCTCCTCATGCTGGAGGTAAGGGAGGTCAGGGGGGAGAGCAACACCATTCCTCTGTGCCATGTTGTGTAGAATGGCGCATGCCATGACTTTTTTTGGTTGATATAAAAGTCTACCACCCGAAACATCAAGGCAACGCCATCTACACTTGAGGAGGCCAATGGCTCTCTCAACTACAGAGCGCGCACGAGCATGGGCATCATTGTAACGCATTTGCTCGGCACTCTGAGGGTTTGGAAATGGGGTGAGGAGCCAACGTCTCAGGGGGTAACCACTGTCACCTACCAGTATAACAAATTAATTTTACATTAGGCTTTAACTGTTAGAAAACAGACCATTATTTAATTTTCACTTACCAAGAAGCCACCCATCGCGCACAGAACCTGCCTCAAGTCTATTCCCTACACTGCTGTGCACTACAATAAACGAGTCATGTGTTGAACCAGGCCATCGCGCCACACCGTTTGTAAAAATCATGTTGGCCTCACAAACAACTTGCACATTTATGGAATGCACATGTTTTCGATTCACATAAATGTACTCGTTCTCATGTGGAGCCCTTATAGCAATATGAGTGCAGTCAATTGCGCCGATTACATTTGGGAATCCAGACATTGCTGAAAAAAAGCCTTTTGATATTGGCCTGTTCCCCAATAGTGTAAGGAAACTTTATGTATCGATTTGTCATTTTAATAATCCCTTTCAAAACAGCAGGCATTAAGGAGCTCAGTGACGGCTGTGAAATCCCAGACCTATGTCAAATTAACAGAATTATAAGTTTCCACATCAGGCTTTGCTCAGGAATAAAATAGTATCATCATATTGTTAACTTGCCTATCGGCTAACTCCCGCTGGTAATGTTATAATCACGGCCCTCCTAGAGCAAGCACCTGATTGGTTAATGCGGCTCAAATTTTCGGCAAAATTCTGATTTTTAAACTCTATTCGCGCCATGCGTGTCATTTGCGCCGCCTCATTCGCAAGTAGATCATCGCGTCTTTGCATTAACTTAACATGTAAATCACTCGCACTTAACCCTTCATTCACGTTCGGTGTGAACACACTATTACCTAGAGGTGAACCCTTTCCCCTTCTTACACACACGGCACCTTCTCAGTATACAAGGGCGCCAATTTTCCAATCGCCCACACAATGAATGAATGATAGATAATAGAAAACCGCTTTGCGGTGGCCCAGAGCTTTTTTTTTTACTGCTCGTGCCGGTGCCGCCCCTCATGTGACATGAAAAAATGCCGCCCCGGGTTCGCCCGTGCCTAAAACCGTTACTGATTGTTAAAAGAAAAAACACATCCACATCCTTCCCCTGTGAGCCGCAATCACAGTTTTAAATACAGTGGGGTCAGAAAGTGCATTAAAATAATTAAAAAAAATTGTAAATTAAATCTGGAAATTAACAGAAAAAATATAAATTTGGTTTCAGGGCCGTGCACAGAACTTTTGAGGGGCATGTGCTGAAACTGAAAAAGGGCAAAAAGTTTTTTGCCTTGTTGTGCTGTTACTGTCAAGCTTGTCAACCGCCAATGAAATAAAAAGATTTTATTTTGGCATGCACAACACAGACAACACACGGAGGCGCACTATACAGGTTCTTGTCAGAGTCGCTTATAATGTAATGTCATCACATAATGTTCTCTTTTAAAAGGTAAGTGACTGTAAATGTCAGCATTATTATATGTGTAAAGCATTAAAGAATGTCGAGTGAAACAAGAGCTTATTCAGTTAGTTTCAGTGTGCTATTTTATTACTACAGTTATTCCTGACGGGAGGCTTCTGTAAATATTTAGTTTATACATAACGCTATGCTTCAACTAAGTTGAATGGTGAAAACTCAAACATATTTTACTTAGTTTTAAGTCAAAACTAGGCTAGGTTGTAACAGTCCCAAGACACTACCTTAAATGTGATAGTTAGCCTACGATGACCACAGTAAATGTATATATCTAGTGTTATGTTTATTTATGCAGATTTTCCATTTTTTATTATATTTACTATTATTTAATTTAATTAAGTAATTTCTAAGTTATAACTTAACTTAAGTCACTAATACTACTGTTTATTACTGTTTTTCAGCTATTATTATTTGCTACTTCTTTTAAATATTTAAAAAACTGTATATATAATGAATAGATTGTTACATATTTGTTCTGTATAATTATTTCATGTTTGACATCATGTGTGAGAGAGGAAAAAGATAAAAAAAGGATAAAAAACTGAAAAAAGAAACAGGAAAATGTGGGGAGAGAAAATCCTGATTTTGATGTATAGACAAGGAGTAAAGA
This sequence comes from Barbatula barbatula, assembly GCF_947034865.1. NCBI lineage: Eukaryota > Metazoa > Chordata > Actinopteri > Cypriniformes > Nemacheilidae > Barbatula > Barbatula barbatula. The sequence continues at coordinate 16,654,091 of NC_136772.1, forward strand.
GAGAGAGAGATCTGCTTGATGTCTGGTACACCGGCACACCGGCACACTCAGTTGTGCATAATGAGCTCTCATTAATATCCACCTTCTCCCTGTTGTCCTGCTCTCATTAACATAATTACGCTTGCACTTATCTAGTCTGCAGTTAACTCATTTCTCTCTGTCTGTCTGTAATGATGGTTAACTATCCTGAGAAATACAGTCCACGGTGTCTGAGACGTCTGCTACTGTAATTTAGTCTCGGTTTGCACACACAAAACAAACACACACACACACACACACACACACACACACACACACACGCACACACACACACACACACACACACAGGCACAAAATGGAGAATATCGAATTTGGGTGAATTGAGACTATCAGGATTGATAAGAAGATCACAGTACTATCATAGATTTTTTAGCAATATTATCCTTAGCTTGAATTGCAGTCGGTCTTGGTCCGTGTTGATCTTATTTTATTTCCTTCAGAAAATTGCATGTGTTGGAGCAGCCAGTTATACATTTTGACATGTAATCTATTTGTAGTGCAATTTAAGTGTCCTCTTTGGATTCTGAGCATAGTCCAACTGCATTTCTTGCAACACTTCACCAAAAAGACCAATTCTGTCATTCTACTCATTGACACATTCTTCAAAAAGGATGCAAATGTATCACAAAAGCATCACATGTTGGTCTTTACAACATAATATGTATTTAAAATACAAGTGCATTTAATAAACAGTGAGTATACTATATACACTGCCCGTTGCAAAAAAAGTCACCACCTGGATTTAACGAAGCAAAGAGGTAAGAGTCTCCCAGGATTGGAAGTCTAGGTTCAGCTTCATTATGTGCCCAAAGAATGAGGTCAGCTGACTACCTGAATATACTGAATGACCAGGTTATTCAATTTATGATTTTTTTCTTCCCTGATGGCACAGGCATATTCCAAGATTACTTTGCCAGGATTCATCAGGCTGATGAGTGCTGTAAGCAAAGCTAAAGGCGGTCCAACTAAATATTAGAGTGTGTTTGTTTTGGATGGGCACTAAATCCTTGAAGTGTTTATCCTCACAGAAGGTTATATAAGATCAAGCCTTTACCATCAACACATCTAGATTTAACATATAAAAATATACACAGGCCTACCTCAGCGAGTATTTGCCTCATCTCTGTTTTCTGAGCGGTATGCCGTATATGCTTTGGGGATTGACAGGGTGACTCATTGGAATATATGTCTAGAATGATACTTGCAATTATTTTTGGAGCACTGACGCCAAGCCATGAACATAAAAGCGGGGTAAGCATGTGTATACCCAGCTGTAGAAGTGTGCGAGTGAATATGTGTGTCAGGCTGCCAGCTGACTGCTATGAATGACACAATTGCTTTTTCATCAGTGGGTTAATGTAAACTGATTATGTAGCGTTAGACATTTCTGCAGCAGTCTTTCGCGTGATCTCAGTCACCAAGATAGTTAGATAACTTATTCACAGGAGAAATAATCAGACGGATCATCAACGTCTATTTCGGTCTAGGAACTCTAACACACTGTGACCGTTCTTTTTATTACTGCGCATGCTCACAATAACACTTTAGTGCACGCAGGCACGCACGTTGTAATGACATCATTACGCAGGTAAATTAACATGACTTTGCCACATATATTATCAAATATGCTCAACACTCCCACTCAAAGACATGTTTATAGCTCTCTATAGTGGTAAATCAAACAAGAAAAGAAAAACAATAATTACGTATCTTCAAAAAAAACATTTTACATACTGGCAGTAATAATAAATGAACATCTGTCAGTTCACATTATTCTCCAAATAAATACCCCTTGAAGTTCTCAAACTTAGCCTTTGTCACTGGCTTGGTAAAGACGTCAGCTACCATGTTTGCAGTAGGGCAATATTCTATAGATATTTTCCCTTCTGTGTGTGCAGATCGTACGAAGTGATATTTTATATCTACGTGTTTACTTCTCTGCCTGCATACTGGGTTCTTAGACAAAGCTATTGCCCCCTGGTTGTCCTCATATATCTTGACTGGTACATGCTAGTTACTACTATCAATCCCTTTAAGTAGTTGTACAAGATACATACTCTCCTGAGTAGTGGCTGCTAGTGCCATATACTCAATTTGCTAGTGCCATATACTCAATTTGGACAATGCTACCGTTGATTGTTTTCTACTCTTCCACGATATGACTGGACCATTGTCAGTTAAGCTGAAACAGTATCCAGTTGTGCTCCTCCTATCATTTTTGTCAGCTGCCCAATCCGCATCACTGTACCCCTCAAGCTGTAGGCTTTCCTCACATTTTCGATAGTTTAGTTCTTGATCTTTAGAACCATTTAAGTACCTCAGTAGGTGTTTTGCTGTAGCCCAATGCTGTTGCTTTGGTTCTGCAAGGTGTTGTGATAGTTTACTAACAACCCAGCTCAGGTCAGGTCGAGTACATGTCATAATGTCTATCAAACTACCTGAAGCTCTTGTGGACTGTTTTGAACTTTGTGGCATCGTTGATCATGTGTGTTGTGGCGCCGCAGTCGACCATGAGACCCTTCTTGTTTCCTCTTTGAGTTGGACAGTCACTCATCTTGAAGAAACAGAAAGATGAAGGCTCTGCCTTTGTCTCTCCATCAGCTTTCTCCACACGATCACGGCCTCGACCACGCCCCCTTCCTCACTGTGGTGTGTCCCATTTTCGATCATCTCTTCTCGCCTGGAAATCGTCAGGGCATGTCCTGGCCATGTGTCCCTTTTTACCGCAGGTGTAACATTCGACGTTAGTAAAATCCATTTTCTTTCCTTTCCCTCTTCCACGTGATCTCGTTGCTCCGCTAGTCGTCATCACGTTGTCTCTTTTTACATTCATGTCACAGTTCGCATATTTTTCAGTACTCTCGTAACTTCGCAGTTTTGTTTTAAACTTGCCATACGTTACAATGTAATTTGTTTGTGTGATGTGCACGACAAATGGCTTGTATAAATCAGGTAGCCCTTTTACTACCATAGCTATCTGAAGCCCATCACTAATTTGCTCGTCTGCTCTTCTCAATGACGTGAATATAGTCTCTGCTCGAATTATATAGTCAGTGACTGTTTCATTGCTAGTCTTATGGAGTGAGGAAAGTTCACAATACAAACTCACGACGCGGGTTTGTCCTTCCCGGCATAGTGCTCGCGGAGAATTTCCAGTGCTCTTCTTCCATCATGTTTCGCGTCCCTCATTACCAATGACAGACTTTTGTTATCTAGGCATTGCACTAGCTCTGCATATGCCTCTCCATTCTTTACCTCATCTAACGCGAGAGCTCCTTCATCGTCCTCATCTATCTGCGGATCCTCCAAGATAACTTCTCTGCGGCCACGTAACTCCATGTGCGCGAGGAATCTAGTTTCCCAGAGTTCGTAATTTTTCTCCTCACCATCGAATAAAATTCTGAACCATCTTTGGCCTGAATGACTGGGCCCATAACCTGTAGCGTTAGACATTTCTGCAGCAGTCTTTCGCGTGATCTCAGTCACCAAGATAGTTAGATAACTTATTCACAGGAGAAATAATCAGACGGATCATCAACGTCTCTTTCGGTCTAGGAACTCTAACACACTGTGACCGTTCTTTTTATTACTGCGCATGCTCACAATAACACTTTAGTGCACGCAGGCACGCACGTTGTAATGACATCATTACGCAGGTAAATTAACATGACTTTGCCACATATATTATCAAATATGCTCAACAGATTACTTTGTCAGCTGGTCGACTAAAACAATTTTAGTGGTGGTGTCACGGGTGCGAAACAGGACTCAGATGCAGGTAATAAAGGTAACTAAGGGTTTAGTCAAAACACTGGGGAATAATCCAGAACACAGGGAGACAGGGTACTCCTTTCCCGAAAACATAAAACACAACAATTATCCAGGGATGGCGAGTGTGATCCGAGTCCGCCTGGTAGCAGAGGTAGCTGAATGGACCGGAACGGAGACCGTAATCCACTTGGTTGAACAAGCAAAGAAGACAACGCCACAACCAGTGAGGGAAACACAGCGACATAAATAAGGAGACCGGTAATGGGAAACAGGTGAGTAATGATAACGATAATTGGCTAAAACTGTGACCAGGCGGGAGGGGAGTAGGGAATTTGAAAAGTAAAGGAATAAACACAACATCTTTCAACAGCCCAAAAGGGCTCATGTGACACCCCTTTTCATCTCTCTCCACTGGCTGCCGGTTGAAGCCCGGATCAAATTCAAGTCACTGATGTTTGCATACAGGACTATCACTGGATCTGCGCCGGCATACTTTCACACCCTACTACACTTCTACACCCCATCAAGAACCCTGCGTTCAGCAAACGAGCGGCGCCTTGTAATGCCTTCTCATAAGGGCACTAAATCCCTTTCCCGCTCATTCTCCTTCACAACTCCTTCCTGGTGGAACATTCTTCCCAATGCGGTCCGGTCAACCACATTTCTCACAACCTTCAAAAAACTACTTTAAACACACTTCTTTGGCAAATCATTGACTCTAAGTCTTATACTTAGAGTGAGTAACCATAGTAACCTACTCTGTGAACCTAACCTGGTCGGGAGCAGGTTTTATTTCACAAACCCGAGGTTTCTTATAATCTCCGTCCCTTTTTGAAGTGCGAGTGGTGTTGATTTTGCCTGTGCCACTTGTTTTTGTATTTGTTTTCCTTAATCGCTCACAAGTTCGTAACACAGACATTAAAATGGCATTTCCGTTTATTCAGGAACCCGTAGATGAGGAAGCTGCATTAATTCGGAGAGAGATAAAATTACGTCGGGAGAGAATAGGTGAAGAATAGGTGAAGGAGAATAGGCGAAGCCCCGTTTGGATGTTTTATCATATCCGGAGGATTTTTGATTTGAGCGATACCGTTTCTCTTTACAGTCCATCCACAATCTGCTTCATCCTCACATCACAAACCTCTCACTCGTGAACGCGCTCTTACATCTGAGCAGATTCTTTGTATGGCTTTACATTTCTTTGCTAATGGTAGCTTTCTATATAACACCGGAGATGCAGAACACGTTAGCAAGGCAACTGTATGCAGAGCAGTAAGAAAAGTGTGCAACGCTCTCAAGCACTTTTTATACATTTTTGTTAAGTTTCCTGTGAGAGCTATCAAAGAGGAGTTTCATAGGATTGCAGGTGAATGGTGTACGTCTTTCTGAATTAGGTTGATCCAATAAATGTGGTCTTGCTGCCACCTCTGGAAGTAAGCTAATAATTCAAATACCCTTTAGGATTTCCCAATGCGATTGGGTGCATAGCTATCTTACAAACAGGATTTAGAAAAAAACTATTTTCTTGGGGTAGCATGTGCAAGTATGGCCAGTTTTCTGTCTTCTATAGCCATAGTGGTCGGTTCTCATATCCTCATAACTTTCAAGGCCAGTTTATTAAATATATCAAACATTTCCCAGTCAGGCATCCTACTAGCAAGAGCATTTAAACTCACCGGACTGAATGATGTTTTTATATTTAATTTTCAGCTGCTGCCATGTTCTTTTTATTGCAGAAGGATTGCACCTACATGACAAAAATCATAGGTATATAAATATATATATACATATAGAGAGACAGCAGAGGCGGTCTTAACATAGAGGCATAGGTAGGCAGCTGCTTGGGGCCCCCAACCTAAAAATAAAAAATAAACAAAACCCTTATCATCATGAACACTTCAAAAGCATGGTAAATTGTATTAATATTCTTAAGAAATACGTTGAAACTTTGAAGTAGTAGTTAAAAGATCCCGTTCATGTTTATCTGTCACTACACACATACACCCAGTGGCGGTTCTACATTGAATTGCACCCCGGGTGAGACCACCTTTGAGCGCCCCCCTGAAAAATTTGACAAACCATCATATTTTATTATAACAACTTAAGTGAAAGAAAATTATATTTCTCAATTGCACAAATCCTTTTTTTTGTGCACCTGATGGCTTTGAATTTTTCCTGTCCATCTCTGTTTAATTGGCACTCGACAATCAACAGATATCCCATCCCCCCCAACACTGTCACTTACGAAACGAGCCACGGCCAGAAAGACTAAACCAATTCACCTTGGTGAGGTGACAAATAAGCGTTTTGTATTACTTATTTTTAATTAACCATTACAATTCAGAAAAACAAAAATGTGCAGGAACTATAGGCCTGTATTCATTACATTATGAATAAAATGTGCGTTATTTGGAAGAAAGCCGAGGTTGTGTGTGACTGACTTTAGCCCACTATTTGAATTCGCGTCATGGGAGGGTCTTCGGTTGCTCGCAATGTTATAATCACGGCCCTCCTAGAGCAAGCTCCTGATTGGTTAACGCGGCTCAAATTTTCGGCAAAATTCAGATTTTTCAACTGAGAACGCTCTATTCGAGCTACTCTATTTGCCTCATTCGCAAGTAGATCATCGCGTCTTTCATTAACTTAACATGTAAATCACTCGCGCTTAACACTTCATTCGCGTTCGGTGTGAACACACTATTACCTAGAGGTGAACCCTTTCCCCTTCTCACACACACGGCACCTTCTCAGCATACAGGGGCGCCAATTTTCCAATTGCCCACACAATGAATGAATGATAGATAATAGAAAACCGCTTCGCGGCAGCCCAGAGTTTTTTTTTTTTACTGCTTTTTTTACTGCTCGCCCCTCATGTGACATGAAAAAATGCCGCCCCGTGCGACTGCCCGGTTCGCCCGTGCCTAAACCGTTCCTGCATACACCCCCTTCTTTCACAATGAAATGGACAAGTCCGTAACCGTGCGCGGCGCAAAAGATAAACACAGAGTGACAGGAGGTCTGGGACGAGGCTGAATCCAGTTTCTTATTCGCAGTTTCTTATTGACGCTTTCCGTTCCATCTTGAAAACGCGAAGCATCCGCTTTTCCAGTTTCGTATTCACGCTTAGCTTAGGGATCATCTCGCGTTTCTCTTCTTTTACGTTTTTTAAAATAAAATCTTTTTATGTGTGTGTGTGTGTGTGTGCATGGGCGGAGCGGGGGGGTGGCTAATTGGGCTTAAGCCCCGAATGTTTTGACAAAAGCCCGAATCTTTTAGGTTTTTAAAAATAACTTAAACTTAGTCTTAGGCCTTAGGCAGACAAGTGTTACAGGTTTGTGAATCCGTGACTGTATTGCTGGCTAGCTAGAGAGTTAACGTTAGGTGTTATTAAGAGAAATTAGTTGCTAATTAAATGAATAAGCTTTTTGGACAGTGCATCATTATTTTACTGTAACATATTACACAATATCATCTATATTTAATGCAGCAATTCTGAACAAAAAGTATACATATTTAATAATAAGACACATGTCTTTGGAACTTTTATTGCACACATGAGACTTAAGTTATTATCAGCGAGTTATGGTGGCGTTTTGGGATAAAAGGGCTGTTATAATTTTTACACGCCCCCCAAGCTTCCACTCTTTTTTGGCACAAATAGAAAAAAAGCCCCAAAGCTTCATAATGCTTCATTCACCCATCACTATTCGCTAGCTAATGTTTTCTGATTTTACTGTGTTTGAGGGACTATTTTGTCAAACAGATGAGTCAGCTAGGGAAGAGGAAGGACAGGCAGCACAGCAAGGGACAGCAGGTGGATTAACTGCATTTAGTGATCTAGGGACTCCGGAAAGTGGCCCAAAGCAGGTTCTTCTCCCACAGTACCCCCTCAGCCAGTTTGGAGTTCAACAAAGAGCATTTAACAAGGCATGGTTTGAGCAATTTAAATGGCTGGAGTACTCTGTAACCAGAAACTGCACATTTTGAAACTGCTAGTGCAGCAGAAATCTCAGAGAGGCACCAGTACCTTCACCGTATTGTGGCAGCAACCACATTTTTAGGAATACAAGCCATCCCATTCCGGGGGCATGATGAGCAGGAATCTAGCCAGAATCAAGGCAACTTTATTGAATGTATGAAGCTCCTTAAACAATTTGACCCATTTCAACAAAAATATACTCCCCCTTCTCATACCACGTACCTCTCTCATTTTTCCCAAAATGAAATGATAATCAGCATTTCACAAGAAATCACAGAAAGCATCATCAAGGAAATGAAGATTGCAAAGATGTACTCAGTGATGGCAGACGAGGCCAGAGACAGATACACAGAGCAGCTTGCAGTCTGTGTGCGTTTTGTTACGTAAAAGGGCGTAGTGCGAGAGTGTTTTCTTGGGCTTCGGAAGTTACAGGGCTTTGATGCAAAGTCCATTGCAGATGAGATAGAGGCAATGTTACAGTCGCACAACTTGGGTGACCTACTGTGTGTTGCACAAGCCTATGATGGGGCATCTGTCATGAGTGGAGCAGTGGGCGGTGTCCAAGCCTGCTTCAGAGAGCGACACCCTGAAGCAGTGTATGTGCACTGCTATGCACACGAACTCAACCTTGTTCTGTGCTACACGTGCAAAGCTATACCTAAAGCTACCGCATTCTTTGAACTGCTGGAGAATGTGTACACATTTTTCAGCAACTCACTTGTGAACCACAACCAGTTCATAGAAATCCAGAAACAACTTGGATTAAGGCCATCTGAACTTGTGCAGCTTTCCACAACAAGATGGGCGTGCCAGGTGAGGTCTGTCAATGCTGTCTTGAACAACCTTTCTGCCATTTTAGCGTGTCTCCGCAACATGAACACATCCATGGCCCTAGGGATCCGGTCAAAGCTCTGCAAGACAAAGACAATCTACATGCTTGTGAAGTTTTCCAAACTCCTCGGCATAACTGAAGGTCTACACCGGTACCTGCAGGGGGAAAGTTTGGACTTGGGCAAAGCAGTTCAGAACAAGACGGCAGTCCTTCAAACTTTGAAAGAGCTCCGCACAGACTCTCAGGAGGGGCATGGCCTTATGTGAGGCAAATGACATCCAGCTCCCTGTTGGTCCCAGGCAAAAACAAAAAAGATATGATGGTTTTGTGGTGGAGGCAGCCTGTGGGTCAACCTCCAATCTGACCACCTCAGATGAATTGAGACAACAGCTTTTTTATCCATGCCTGGACAGGATGGTAGAGGAACTCACCCATCGGTTTTCAGGTCTGGGAGAAGCACTTAAGTCAGGTATTCATGCTTGCAACCCAACCACAGAGACCTTTCTCACTGTATTTTATTTGATACAGTGGCTAAATTAACCAAAAATAAATCGTCAGCGACTTCTGATTCTGTATACCAGCATAGCAGTGATGATTTTACGAACTATTTCACAAATAAAATCCAAGATATTAGAGAAAAAAAATTATAACATGCAACCAGAAGTGAATCACGCTGAACAAACGACTAACTACAGCGCCTCTAAGGAGAAATTACGTTTATTTTCTACTATAGATCACGATGAACTCTCTAAAATCACTAGATCATCTAAATCAACTTCATGCATGTTAGACCCTATACCTACAAATCTACTGAAAGAGATGCTCCCAGAAATTAAAGATCCTCTACTTAGCATTATTAACTCATCTCTGACATTAGGACATATGCCTAAAGCATATAAGGTGGCTGTTATAAGGCCCCTTGTCAAAAAACCCCATCTGGACCCTGGGGAACTAGTTAACTACAGACCTATTTCGAATCTACCTTTCTTATCTAAAGTTCTGGAAAAAGTAGTCTCAATTCAAATTTGCTCCTTCCTCCAAAGGAATGAGATTAATGAAGATTTCCAGTCTGGATTTAGAGCACATCACAGTACAGAGACTGCTCTGATTAGAGTTTCAAATGATCTGCTTATGGCGTCCGACCGAGGTTGTATCTCCTTATTGGTGCTGCTAGATCTTAGTGCTGCATTCGACACCATTGACCACAGCATGCTCCTATTATCGCATTAACTTTAAAATCTTGCTTATTACCTATAAAGCCTTGCATGGTTTAGCTCCTCACTACTTGAGAGAACTTCTAACGTATTATAGTCCATCACGTGCACTACGCTCTCAGGTGTCAGGTCAGTTGGTAATACCTAGAATTTCAAAATCAAGTGCAGGCGGCAGATCATTTTCCTATCTAGCGCCTAAACTTTGGAACAGTCTTCCCTGCACTGTCCGGGAGGCAGACACACTCTGTCAGTTTAAATCTAGACTAAAGACGCATCTTTTTACTCTTGCATACACTAGACTATCATAATATATATATTTCAAAGATCTAGGCTGCACTAGTTAGATCAACCGGAACCAGGGACACTTCCAATAACAACTGATGCATTTGTTGCATCAAAGAGTGCAGAACAGTACTCTACTCTCAGCCAGTCTTGTCTCATTGTTCCAAGGTTACCAGAGCGGGCAGGACGCAGTCCAAGGTTACCGGAGCGGGCAGGGCGCAATCCATTCCCAGACCTGACAAATGCTGGACGAAGGACGTGGCGACTCTACAAAACTTCAGTCGCTATTAGATTATTAATGATAATTTTAGATCTAACTTTGTTTTTTATTTTGCCTTGTTGTGCAAGCACTGTCGAGCTTGTGCAGAGGCTGCAGTTTTTGCCAGAGGGGAACTGGAATCCCCTGGTTAGGCCTGGTCTCCCTCTGAGGTTTTTTTTCTCCTCCAATGGAGTTTTGGGTTCCTCGCCACCGTTTGCATACTGTTTTGCACTGTTTGCCTGGCCGGGGGGGCTGCTAGAATTTGATAGTCTTATTTAATTAACACTGCATATAGGAATTTATTGTGTGTCTGATATTTGACCTGTGCTTTGACTTCCATAACCTTTTATGTTTTACTTATAGTCAATGTTTTCTTGTACAGCTGCTTTGTAACAATGAAAATTGTAAAAAGTGCTATATAAATAAAGCTGACTTGACTTGACTTGAAGAAGCCCTCAAAAGCCTTGCTTCCCATTATAAGATTCAGTTGAAGCCAGAAGAACTCCTAGTGGCTAAAAGTTTCATCAAAAGAAGGATGGAGAAAGAGACAGTCCCTGACACCTCCACTGTGTTCCGACTGCTTGATGAAGACATGTTTCCCACCCTGAAGGCTCTCTTCCAAGTTGCCCTGACGATTCCAGTAAGCAGCTGCAGCTGTGAACGCTCCTTCAGTGCCTTGCGCCGTCTTCATACATGGTTAAGGACAGAGACAGGCTCAACGACTTGGCCATCATGTCAATTGAAAAGGACAATTTGAATTACATCAACCCTGACAGCGTTATTGACAGATTCGCTCAATTAAAGCCACGTCGATACAGCCTTATGTTGTCGCAACAGAAATAGAAGACGACAACAATAGGAGAGCAAAGATGTAGAGGGTTTGCGAGAGAAAGAATGGAGGCACGGAAGTTGTAAAGGAATGCAAAGAAGAAATAGAAGAAAGTGTGTAGGAGGAAAAGAATGGAGAGTGAAAAAGGAGCAAAAGAATGGAGATACTTAATATGCTAGTTACTAAATAGGTTAGATATACAGAATTTCTGTATGGTTAATAGCTTTTTACATGTATATATTTATTAAATTCGGAGAAAGGAGATACGTCTGAAAATGAGCAAGGGGGAAAGATAATTGAGTGAAGAGACAAGGACACGAATACACATGTGGAGCAGGAGAGGCTGGAGGACAAGAGGAGGAGAGATGATGAGGGAAGTGAGAAAGAAGTGAAAAGCAGAAGTTAAGAGAAGTTAGTCAAACAAATAAAGTTCCGTAAAACACAGTAATATATGGTCATGTTGCTTATCATACTTTGCTATTTCCCAAATAAATATCATATAATTTTTGGTGTTTTGGATTCACTATAGCTGGAGAACAATTAAATACAAAATAGGTTGTAGGCTCTAGTGGGTGAATTTTTGTTTTCTTCTATCATCATTTAGTGTATAGATTTTTAGGCATTCTATTATCTCAAACAGCCTCCAAAATAGTGCATTTAGCTGACGTATGGGGGGGAAAATCTCCCCGGGGGAGTATGCCCCTGGACCCCCCTAGGTTTGGGCTAAGCCCCGAATGTTTTCAATTGTCTGCCTCCGCCCCGTGTGTGTTTGTGTGTGTGTGTGTGTGTATGCGAGAGTGCACAGAGGATGGGCTGCTTGCTTGCTGTCTAAGTCATGACATGCTGAATGCCCCTTGAGATGAACGTGAACTTCACATGGGACCTTCATCACCCACTCCCCTTACCATTCTCTATATTATTTTGATAGAACAGTTTTTTAGGCAGGATATCTCCACAAAGAATATTAATCATATCCAAAAGTCCCTTCAAGTTTGAAAGTGCAATATTCTAGTGAAGAGCATGCAATACGGTTTCTGCATAATTAAGTAAATGATGTGAATATTTGTAAAAAGCATAGTATACACCGTTTTGTTATACTTTGCATATCAATAATTAACTGTCCCTCTTACCTCTTATGTAAATTAATTATTTTCATCATTGATGTATTTTATTTTAATTTTATATATTTATTTTTTCCATTTCCTGTGTTTGTCTATACTGTATTTTTTCATTCTGAGCTCCTGAAACCACAACACGTTGCATGTCTGTGTGTGCACAATTGTCTTTGATGGTGCGTTAAAAGTTCCACAGCTAGGTTATACCTTGTCTTGATGTCTTCTGTCATGCAAGAAAACAGACAGTTTTACTGTAGCATTATGGGGTTATTGGGACAATTTGGGGTGCCATATCTCGACTTTCTTTGAGGGTGCGTTAGAAGTTATACATTGGAGTTATACCCAGTATTTGCGACTAACATCTAGCCAAAAAGCAGATCTTTTTACTGTAGCATTTTAAAGTTTTAGACCCGTGAACTTGGGAATATCTCACAGTACTCTTCAATGGGCCATTGCACTTATGGGACATTTTGAGGTGCTACACTCAAAAACCTTTAAGGGTGCGTTGAAATGTCCACATAGGGGTTATACCCAGTATCCTTGACTACCACCTATATAAAAAGTGATTGTGGACTGGTTTTTTTTAACCTTTTATCACAGTCTTGGACATGTGAAAGATTAGTTACATTGGCTTTTATGCATTCTCTCCCTATCACGTATCATGTACATAGGTTTGTTTGTAGAATGTTTGAAATGTTCAATCTCATATGTAATGTCAATTCACTGAGAATATCCTGTATTTTGTATGTTATATTGATATTGATCTTAAAAAAAATAGTTTTCCTGGTATTTTGGCAAAGACGTGTTATCTGAAACCTTATTCTCTATTGGGTTCCATCGTGACTATTAGTTTGTGTAGTGGTACACTTATTGTGTTCTCTGCTTTCCAACTTCATTTTGAAGAAAACATTTTTCGTTTTCTTTTAAAGATCGGATGGTGGGGCCCCATACACACCTTCGCCTTGGGCCCCCAATTTGCTAAATCCACCACTGAACCTCCATATTGAAACGGGTCCCTGAACCTGGCGTTCGCTGGGCATGGTGTCAATAACAGATGTAATCTCAGTAACAAGGGCGTTTTCAGTTCTGACACATGATGTTCGTGTGAATACGATTCACTCTTATATAACAAAAGCTCAGGTTAAAATTGTGATTTTAATTCATGCCACGCTTAAACAAGCCCTATCTTAAAAGACCAAAAACAATCTTCAATACTGTAGTTAAAGATTTATTTTCTCTCATCCACTTTGTGACACCCTTAATAATAACTTTGAACACTTGAACAAAGACTTTTAAACAGATGACTTTCTTTTTTTTAACTACGGTTTTGTCTTGTGCACAACATTGCGTAAAGCAAATAAATGCAATAATTTGCTTATATTTAATATGTTAACATTATAATATTTTTGTTCTCACTTCTTTTAGTTGCACTTGAATAGAAGAGGCTGAAGGCTCATTCAAGGTTGCGACTATATCTTTAACGGTTTTCACAATGGCTGGCAACTCTGGTAATACAAACATGATAAACATAGTGTTAGTGTTGATCTAGCTTCATCAGCTATAAAAAAATACACTTAATTTTACATACCTTTTAATACACTGGAAATGTCATCCTCAAGCTCAGGGTATTTTTGTCGTCACTGTGATGAGATATCATCCTCACTTTCCAAGTCAAGCTACAAAATAAGTTTTTAGCATTTCGCAGACAGGAATGATCCTAAACCAGAACTTAGTTAAATTAGGATATTTGAGTTGTGTTGAAAAACATTATTCACAAAAACAATGAGACAAAACAATTGCACTGATATATTTTAAGGTATTTCAGTGCAAGCTGTTTTGGAACAAAACCTTTCAGTTAGCAAGTTTCAAGCTACACCAACAAATATGAAAATACAATCAAAGTACATGAGGATTGATCACAGAGAATTTAACAATGCTCAGCAGTGGTGCATTCGTTTTGCTGATATATGAAATCACTCCCTACTAAATGTACATACATCAAACAAAAAGTGTGTATAATCAACATAAGCATAAAATGTGTTTAAGGTGATCTTTATCATTTGACAGCTGCAGCTTTGACTATTATATGTGAAACTCTACTGTAATGCAATATAAAAATACATTTTAATTTTGTCAAACGTGAATATGTATTCTTAATCCTTAGTCTTGTGCGCTTTTCCCAAAGTTCAGCCATAAACATTCATGAGGCACATAACGTATCATAAAATAACGTAAAAACTGCTGCTTCTTATCACTTTTACATTAGTTCATCTAAAGCAGAGGGGGCAAACTTTTTAGACCAGAGGGCCACATCAAGTTTTGCAAACCAAGTGAAGGGTAAAACCTTGCTAAAACCTTGATAATAGAACATTTATTTAAACTGGAGGTATGCATGGAAAATATATTACCTGACAGAAAAATGTCATATTAACACATTAAACAACAATTCTTATTTAATATCTATTATTGAGTCATATTTACAACAGATATAATCTCACTGCACTTCTATTACTATGTACATATCAGTCATCATAAACTATGTCTGATTAAAAACTCAGGGAAATCTTAGTAATTGCCTTTCCAAGCCATGGTTGTGATAGTGTTAATGTGAGCAATGAGCCTGGTCCAATCTCCTTGCAAGGGTGTCAAAGTCTGGAGTGATCTTTGATGTAGAGATCCTCAGGATAGCTGAATGGCTGTTTGTTAGGTTTGATCTGCATTGTTATAGTTCATGATTGAGTAAGTTTGTTCACACACATATGCCCAAAGAATGCTTGTTTTATTTGGATCCACATGTTTCTTAAATTTTGGATTTTTTTTCATCCATTGAAGCACAAAACGGGTTAACTGGTGTTGTCTGAAACTTCTCCTTCAAAGTACTGTCACACTGGATGTCAATGAGTTCCAGTTGTGCATTCTCACTGTCAAAAGATAGGGGGCATGAGACAAGTTCAAGCTCAGTCTCAATTTTTGCAAATGTAACGGGGAATTTAGCCCGTCATGTGGGGAAAATGAACTATGACTGCTCTGGGAGTTTGGACAACGAAAGGATCTTGGTCCTCGTTCCCAAAACGTTTTAGCCTCGTTACACACTAATGTGTGTATGTGGTTTCTTACTTTATTGTGTGAGAAATCTAAAGATTGACAAGGGTAGGCTTCAGGTATGATAATGTCACACAGTGGCTTCCTGAAGAGAAATTGCATATGTTAGAACACAGTGTGTTATGCTCCTCCCTCCCCAGATATAATAAAGTAAGCAAGACTTCCCCACCCCCCAGCAGCTCTCAATGAAAAGATACACTGTAAATAAGTGCAAAAAAAAAAAATGAATCAAACTGAGATGTCACTTGAATGGCAGGGCAAAAACAATCTTCACTCTGGAATCAGCGGAAAAAGTTATGTCTCTTCATTAAGTGCGTACTGTGTACTACTTCAGCAATGCTCACGTGCTCTGACTCGTGCGGGAAACTCAATTACACGTGAACAGTCCCATTGAGCTATTAACTCGACGATACGTGTCGATCAAAACACGAAAAGTGCCAAAAGACATGTAATAAGTCTCTGGAGGGCAAAAATAAAAACGGGGTTTGCGCTTTAAATGTACTCACAGCTTTCGTGATCTTCACAATATGTCACCGCGTCACTCTCACGGCCAACACATACTGGAACAAAACTGTCTTCCGCAAAATCAAACGTGAGTCACTGTTCACACTTTCACTTAGTGCTGTCTGCAGTCGTTCTTTACTTAAAGCCTCGATAATCTTTAATTGAAACAACTTTATCGAGCAAGCTTCACAATCGCGAAACGGCACTCTCTTCTGTGTCAGTCACACTCACATAACACACGCACTTCTTCGTCTCTCTCCGTTGCATTCACAGAAAAATAGACCACTCGCCAAAATAAGAGTACCCTAAAAAAACATATTCAAAATACTATACCCGTTACACAAAATCTGTCAAGCGACATGAAAATTCTGCATGCAAGTCGCTCAAAGTGCTGCTGTACCTCCAAATGTGAGACTGTGTTATTGGTGAGCTTAGTCCGCCCACTGTTGAAAAATATACAAAATCTCGGATGGATATATCTAACAATACAAGTTTGGCTTTTAACGCTTTCACGATGCTGTACAGATGCTGTCCTAATCATGATCCGGCTAATTGGGTTCTTCTTCTTCTTCTTCTTTTTTATATGGCGGTTGGCAAACAGCTTTTTGGTGCATTACCGCCACCATCTGGACTGGAGTGTGGATCAAATGGTCATCCTACACTTTCCTAAATTCTTTTAAATAACCCAGTTACCTTCAAAAAAGAAAACAAAAAGGAAAAACAAATTTCACCTGATTCTCTTTGCAGTATATCATTCAAATTTAATGTCATCTGGATTTCCCCAAGTTGTGAGATAAATCTTTGTCTGGCTTGATGGTACTCAGGACAAAACATAATTACATGCTCTATGGTCTCTTGACTATTACAATATTCACACATTCCATCAACATGCTTTTTCATGGTAACTAATGTTCTGTTTAATCCTGTATGTCCTAGCCTCATTCTGGACACCACATCTTCTTCTTGCTTGCTTCTGCATGTATTCCTGCTCCTCCCCACCTTTCCTTGAATACTATGCAGGTGTCTTCCAGACTGTTCGTTATCCCATACAAATTGCCATTTTTCATTTATTTTAGCTTTGATTATACTTTTGACTTCAGCTTTGCTGTATTTAATATTCAACTCTATATCAGACTTCCCTGCTGCTTTCTTTGCACATTTATCTGCTAATTCATTACCTCCTACACCTATATGAGCTGGTACCCATATAAATGTAATACTAATACCAGACTTAAGCAGATTGTTGGCTAATTGCATTACTTCATATACTATGTCCTGTCTAGACTCAGAGTGACAACGTTTAAGGCTTATTAAAGCTGAGCTAGAGTCTGACGCAATCACAGCTTGCTTAGGTCTATTGCTCTCTACCCACAATAAGGCCATCCATATTCCTATAATTTCTGCTGTATATACAGCTAAATCATCATTGATTCTCTTTCCAGATTCAATGTTTAATTGAGGGATAACATAAGCAACTCCCATTTTCTTATCAGTCTGCTTAGATCCATCAGTATATAAAATGACTGCTTCTTTATATTTGCTTGCAATGTAACTCTGGACCCTGTAATGATCCACTTCAACATCCTTCTTTTCCTCTAATAAGCCCAAGTCTACTGGAACCTCTGACATCAACCAAGGAGGAACAACAGGATATGCCACTGTAGGGCTTACTGATTCCCATATTTATTACCTTTTGTTTTATTGTCCAACCAAAACTTTTAATAAGGTAACTCTCTCTCTCTTGACACTGCCATAAGACTGATTGACTCATGTGTTTTTCACTATGACCCCTTAGATTTGTCCAATACACAAGAGACAGCTGGTCTCTTCTAAGATAGAGAGGCATCTCTCCCATCTCTACCTGGACTGCTGCCACTGGCGTGGTCTTAATTGCCCCACAGCATAGCTTCAAACCTTGGTTCTGAATTACATCTAATTTCTTAAGTGATGTTTTAGCAGCAGACCCATACACTACACACACATAGTCAAATACAGATCTCATCAGCCCTGTATAAAATGGCTTTTAAAGTAGGTCTACTTGCTCCCCATTCAACTCCACGCAGACACCTCATCACATTCAACACTTTCTTGCATTTCTCAATATTTTTTTGTATATGCATTGTCCAAGTTAATCGATTGTCAAACCACATTCCTAAATATTTGAAGAATTCCACTCTTTCTAAATCTGCCCCAGATAATTTGATTTTAACATCTTCATTTATTTTCTTCCTAGAGAAGAATAAAGTCTTTGTTTTATCTATTGAGATCCTAAACCCCCATTGAAGGGCCCATTCTTGGACTCTGTTCACTGCCTGTTGCATCTTACCCACCACAAAATCTATATTTCTTCCTTTTTTCCACATTGCTCCATCATCTGCAAACAATGCCACCCCAACATCTCGGTTACGTATGTAACCTCCGTTCCCTGATGGAGGGAACGAGACGTTGTGTCGACAGAATGGGGTTTGACTTGAGAACCTACCTTCTCTGACTGACTTGAACAGGCCAATGAAAATTGGCGATTGAAATTTGCATGCCGGACTCCGCCCCCGGATATCCGGGTATAAAAGGGAGCCGGCGTGCCGCATTCATTCACCTTTTGTGCTGAGGAGCCTGAGGATCTTGCCCCGACTGCTGCAGCGGGCGGCCAGTGTGGCATGAAGGACACAACGTCTCGTTACCTCCATCAGGGAACGGAGGTTACATACGTAACCGAGACGTTCCCTTTCTGTCGGTCTCTCGACGTTGTGTCGACAGAATGGGGTTCCTCGTAAAACGCCACAGCGCTGTGCCGCGTCACAATTCCTCGCGAAGCGACGCTGACTGGCCTGGGCGTGTCAGACGTGAGCGCTTAGCATGAATTGCAACCTTCCAGCGGAAGGGAAGGAGTCCAGAGCTTTCTAAAAAGATGGGAGCCCCTTCCACCGGCCGTCACGGACGGCAGCCTAGTTCTCTTAACAGCGAGAAGCCGCCCGGCACCGTAAGGCCACTGGGAAGCGTCATTCCCCCCTGAGGGAACGCGCTACGGAGACCACTTCCTACCGCAGGGAGGAGCTTTAGTGGAGATTCACACACGGTCTCACCGGATAGGGGAGAGCACGTGGGAGACATGCAGACACGAGATGGTGTCGCGAGCAGGTGAAGTACACCTGGGAGAGGTCATGGGCCGTCGATTGAGAGCCATTCATGAGAAGACAACAGACGGAACCGCCCTGTGGGGGGGTTACTACGTGTGGAGCACTAGGCCTTGTTTGAGTCACTGCTAGAGCTCAGAAACAGGCCAAGGGAGGCAGGGCCGCTCGGCCGGGCCGCTCGGCCGGGCCCGCCGCCGAGGAGTGCTTAGTGATGGATGGAATGCCTACTCTTCACCCAGGTGGGGGGAAGAGGGGAGGCTAGATAGCGCCACGTCTCACCTAGGGAGGGGCGTTATCGCAGGCGTACGCCCACCAGCTGCCGGACTTACCTGGCGGTGTCTCGTAAGACTCCGGCTGAAACCGGTTCCACGCGGAGGCTGTAGAACCTCGCGAAGGTGCTGGGCGTAGCCCAACCCGCAGCTCTACATACGTCTGCCAGAGGGGCGCTCTGAGCCAGTGCCCACGAGGAGGCCACAGCCCTGGTGGAGTGTGCCCTCACTGCAAGCGGGCACGGGAGATCCTGTGATCGGTAAGCCATTGATGGCGCACTGGACACAACACGGAAGGGGTTGGGTCTTCCTCCCCAGAAGGGAGCGCCTGCAGGTTCACCACCTGGTCCCGAAAGGAGTGGTGGGAACTTTGGGCACGTAGCCAGGCCGGGGTCTCAGGATAACGTGAGATTGACCAGGCCCGAACTCTAGGCAATCCGTGGCCACGAAAAATGCATGTAGGTCCCCTACCCTCTTGGCGAGCGCCACTAGGAGAGCCGTCTTCATCGAGAGATGAGAAAGAGCGGCATCTCCGAGGGGCTCGACGGGGGGCCTCTGGAGGGCCAGGACCACATTGAGGTCCCAAGAGGGAACGGAGCGCGGACGGGCTGAATTCAGCCTCCTCGCGCCCCTCAGGAACCTAATGACCAGGTCGTGCTGTCCCAGAGACTTCCCACTAACTGGTCCGTGATGAGCGGCAATAGCGGCTACATACACCTTCAGCGTGGAAGGGGAGAGATTGCTCTCGAGTCTCGACTGCAGGAAGGACAGCACGCTCCCGATCGAGCATATCCGTGGGTCTTCTCCACGAGAAGAACACCAGGACGAGAAGAGGCACCACTTCAATGCGTATAACCGCCTCGTGGCCAGGGCCCTAGCCTGAGTAATGTTTTCCACCACCGCTGGGGGTAGACCACTCAGGATCTCCTCGTCCCGTCCAGGAGCCAGACATGGAGGTTCCAGAGGTCTGGTCTCGGATGCCACAACGTGCCCTTCCCCTGAGAAAGAACGTCCTTCGTCACGGGAATCGGCCAGGGGGGAGTTGTCGTCAGGAGCATTAGCTCCGAGAACCAAGTCTGGTTGGGCCAGTAAGGCGCAACTAGTAGCACTTGATGCTCCTCTTCCCTGACTTTGCACAAGACGTGTGCAATGAGGCTCACTGGGGGGAAGGCGTACTTCCGCTTGTCCCGCGGCCATCTGTGCGCCCGGGCATCTGTGCCGAGGGGGCCCTCGGTCAGGGAGTACCAAAGCGGGCAATGGGTGGTGTCCAGGGAGGCGAACAGGTCCACCTGTGCCTGCCCGAACTGCACCCAAATGAGCTGGACTGCGCGGGGGTGGAGCCGCCTCTCTCCGCGGGTCGTCGACTGACGAGAGAGCGCATCGGCTGTCTGGTTCAGGTCGCCCGGGATGTGCGTGGCTAACAGAGACTTCGTCACCTGCTGGCTCCACAGGAGGAAGCGTCGGGCGAGTTGCGATAGCTGCCGTGAACGAATACCACCCTGTCGGTTGATATATGCCACGGCAGTCGTGCTGTCCGACCGGACCAGCACGTGCTTGTCCTGCACGAGGGGAAGGAACCTCCTCAGTGCAAGCAGCACCGCCAACTACTCTAGGCGATTGATATGCCAGCGCAGGCGGGGGCCCGTCCAGAGACCCAACACTGCGTGCCCGTTGCACACAGCACCCCAACCCTGTAGGGAGGCGTCTGTCGTCACCACGACGCGCCTCGAAACCTGCCCAAGAGGGACCCCTGTCCGCAGAAAGGTCATTGAAGACCATGGGGTTAGGGTGCGCCGGCAGAAGGGCGTGATCGCGACGCGCCTGTTGCCGGTGTGCCACGCACTCCAAGGAACTCTGCTCTGTAGCCAGTGCTGTAGCGGTCTCATGTGCATCAACCCGAGGGGGACGACCCCCGCCGAGGACGCCATGTGTCCCAGGAGCCTCTGAAAAAGTTTCAGCGGGACCGCTGGCTGCTGCCTGAAGTTCCTCAGGCAGGTCAGCACTGACTGGGCACGCTCGGAAGAAAGACGTGCAGTCATGGAGACAGAGTCGAGTTCCATACCGAGGAAGAGGATGCTCTGCACCGGGGAGAGCTTGCTCTTCTCTCGGTTGACCTGTAACCCCAAATGGTCTAGGTGCCGGAGCACCAGGTCCCTGTGTGTACACAACAGATCTTGCGAGTGTGCCAAGATGAGCCAGTCGTCGAGATAGTTGAGTATGCGCACCCCCTGCTCCCTGAGGGGAGTGAGGGCAGCCTCCACGACCTTCGTAAAGACTCGAGGAGACAGGGACAGACCAAATGGGAGGACGCGGTACTGATGAACGGCCGGTGACGAGGGAGGATGGACACATGGAAGTACGCGTCCTTCAGGTCGATCGCCATGAACCAATCCTGACGCCTGACGGACGTCCGGATGCGCTTCTGCGTTAGCATCCTGAACGGCAGCTTGTGTAGGTGCTTGTTCAGGGTACGCAGGTCCAAGATGGGGCGCAGCCCGCCACTTTTCTTGGGGACAATGAAATACGGGCTGTAAAACCCGGAGTACATCTCGGCCAGAGGGACGAGCTTGATCGCCCCCTTCGCCAGAAGGGTAGCGACCTCGGCCCGAAGCACGGGAGCATCTACCCCTCCCACTGAGGTGAAAGGATGCCCCAAAACTTGGGTGGCGCTTGGCGAACTGAATCGCATAGCCGAGACGGATCGTTCGCTCTAGCCACCGTGCTGGTCTGGGAAGAGCCAACCAGGCTCCCAGGTACCGAGACAGGGGGACCAGAGGTTCGATCTGATTCATTGCCCCCGTGGGGGGTGGTTCGATGGCTGGCAGTACGGCTCCCTCGACGCGGGGGGGACCCCGGGGAGGAGAGCGGCTCTGCCGAGGTGCCTGTCGGGCGATATCGCGGCATACCGCACCGTCTGACTGAGGGTGCTGGTGGCCACTGAGAGTATACCCAACCTTCTGTCTCGCCGGAACACAACGTGGGGTTGCCGAACATCGTCCTGCGGAGGGTGAGAGCGGCTGTGACAAAGACCCAGGGAGAGAGAAAGCTCTTTCTGTGAGAATGTGGGCACCAGGCCCTGAAAGGGGCCCGGCTGGTGTTGTTGGGACGGGGCAGGCACCGTCCCAGTCCGACCCTCTAGCGATGTAGTTGCTTGGGTCGGGCCCTGACACCTGAGGCAGACATCGTGTCCGTCCCCTTTCTCGATGAGTGCGCCGCACCCACGAGCACAGCGGGACATGCCGCGCTGAAGAAACACTAAGCCCTGAAAAGGGCTCGCTCTTTAGAGAGACGCTTTGGAAGTTGCCGAGACGCCCAGGGGAAGTCACAGGAAAAGGGACAGTCCGCTGCACCACGTCGTAAGACCAGCAACACGTAGATAGTATCTGCGAAGTCGTCAGCATCAGGATGCGAAGGCTCCGAAGAACAAAAGGTGAATGAATGCGGCACGCCGGCTCCGTTTTATACCCGGATATCCGGGGGCGGAGTCCGGCATGCAAATTTCATTCGCCAATTTTCATTGGCCTGTTCAAGTCAGTCAGAGAAGGTAGGTTCTCAAGTCAAACCCCATTCTGTCGACACAACGTCGAGAGACCGACAGAAAGGGAACTGAATTTTGTATGTCTTTAAAAATATCATCAATCATTATTGAAAATAATAGTGGACTAACAATACTTCCTTGTGGGACACCATTTTCCACACTATATTGCTCACTTAATTCTCCATTTATTTTAATTTGAATTGTTCTATTAGACAAAAACCCTTTAATCCATTGGAACATCCGTCCCTTTATTCCCAATATTTTAACCTTTATCAGTATACCTTCTTTCCACAGCATATCATATGCCTTCTCAATGTCAAAAAACACTGCCACTACATTTTCTTTGTTCACTTGAGCCTTCCTTATTGTATCTTCAAGGCATACAATGGGATCCATGGTGCCTCTACCTTTCCTGAATCCACTTTGATAATGACTCATTAATCCTTTCGTTTCAACCCAATATGTAATCCTGTCATTAATCATCCTTTCCATAGTTTTTCCCATCTGGGATGTTAATGCAATAGGTCTATAGTTAATTGCTATTTTAGGATCTTTCCCAGGTTTCCTAATAGGAATAATTATAGACTCCTTCCATGTTCTAGGAATACAGCCATCTTTCCATACTTTATTATATAGACTTAACAAAACTTCCTTCCCCTTATCACTTAAGTTCTCCAACATGGAATAGCAGATTTTATCCATCCCTGGAGATGACTTACCTAATTTACTTAATGCCTTATTGAGTTCAGATTTCGTAAATAACACATCCAATACCCCTTCTTCGCTATCCTCAATGTCAAACACATTGCGATATTTTTCAATTGTAACTTCTCTACCTCTTTTTTCTTCTTGATTTAAATTCCCTGAGCTGTGCACCTTGGCTAATGTTTTAGCCATAACCTCTGCTTTTTCCTTATTATTGGTGATCGTTCTTTGCCCCTCAACCAACACTGGGTATCCATATTCCCTTCCATTCCCTTTCATTTTTTTAATCATATTCCAAACTCTCTCCACTGGAGTATTTCGACCAATAGAGTCACAGAACTTTTTCCAATGATGTTTTTTAGCTTGTCTTATTGTTTTCCTAACTATTGCCTGAGATCTTTTATATTGAACTAAATTCTGAAAGTTATGTGTTCTTTTTAACTCTTTAAACGCTCTATTTCTACCTTTAATTGCTTCCTTACATTCTGTAGACCACCATGGCACTATTTTAGTTAACGTCTTAGGCTTAGTTTTTGGGATTGATACTCCTGCTGCAACAATTATTCCACTGCCAATTTTATTACACAATTTCTCAATATCCTGATTTTTATCAATAGATAGTAACAATTCATCACTTACTTCTCTATACTTACCCCAATCTGCTTTTCCTAAAATCCATCTCTCTTCTTTTATGTCATGTTCATTTCTTAATTCCACTCCTATCTGAATTCTAATAGGATAATGATCACTTCCTACTGTGCTTTCCCTAACTACCTCCCAGTCACATCTATCTGCAATGGTTTTTGTGACAATAGTCAGATCTATTGCTGACTCTGTACCCCTTGCCACATCTATTCTAGTCCCAGATCCATCATTCAAACATACTAACTCTTTCTCTTCCATAAATTCTTCGACTACATTTCCATTCCCATCATCCCTCTCTCCCCATAATGTACTATGTGCATTAAAATCCCCACACCAGATAATTCTCCCTGTCAAATCCTTCCAAATATCCTCCAGTTGCCTTATCTCCACTTGTCTACATGGGTTATAAAAGTTTATAATTGTCACATTATCTTCATTTGTCCATACTTCTGTAGCAATGTATTCCAAGTAATTCCCCCTCTTTACCTCTCTATACTGAAGTCCCCTTTGTATAAAAATTACAACTCCTCCTCCTTTACCTATTTTCCTATCCCTTCTTATAGAGTCATACCCCTTTATTACAAAATCCAAACTAGGCACTAGCCAGGTTTCTTGTATACAAATAATATTAGGTTTCTCTTGTAAATTTTCAACATATTTTTTGAATTCTTGGCCGTTTGCAATTAAACTCCTAGCATTCCACTGAAGTATAATTAAAACCATTATACAGGCCCACTCCATGACTGTGATTGTTGTGTTTCATCATTAAGAATATCTCTTACTCTTTCCCAAGACATTCCCTTTGCATCCAGGTATTTTTCAGCTGACTTTACAATTATTTTAATTCTTTCAGTTCTACTAGTGGTCTGTGCTGAGCAATTGATTATCTCAGCCATGAAGAGCACAAAATCACCTTTACTCACAATCAACGTATCTTCTTTTAGTTGATCACACTTTACACATTCCTTTACATCTTTAGTCCCATCCTTTATTGTTTCTACCGGTACACCTACACCTCTTGGGACTTTCTTAGTTGCCTCTGCATAGGAAACCCCTTGGACTACTTTAATTCGCTGTACCTCCTGCATTCTTTTGTTAGCCTCACAACCTCCATATGCTGCACTATGTTCTCCTCCACAGTTGCAACATTTTAGTTTTGCCCCTTCTTCACACTTTCCATATTCATGTTCACCACTATATTTGCTACATCTTTGTTTGCCCTTGCATATCGCCGCTACATGCCCATATCTTTGACATTTATGTAAACCTTGACATCATATCTCATGTAACCAATCAAGACTTTTCCTGGGAGTTTAGTTTCGTCAAAAGTTAACAGTACTGATAGACTGTCACATATAACTCCATTCCTTCTTGTTTTAAGTCGCTTTGCTTCCCTTACTTTAACATTATGTATTCCTTCTTTCACTGAATCCACTGACTCACTTAGAGGAATCCCAGAGATCACACCCCTAACAAAGTTTTTGTCATATGCCATTGAACACTTCACTCGCTGTCCATTTAGTTTATTTGTCTTTATTGCTTTCTGTTGTTGTTCATCACTTTTACATATTACCAGTAAAGAACCATTCCTCAATTGTTTAGCGCTCCTTACCTCCCCAATGTCTTTATGCAGACTTTTGGTTAGTTGGATTGGACTCCACTCGTTAAAAGTAGTCCCCTCTTGTAACAATTTGATAAACACCTTGAACTCATCTTCACTCCTTTTCACCGTTTTTATTTCTTTATCAATGTCACTATAATCTGATTCGTCTCTATCTTTAGTTTTCCGTTTCCTATTGATTACTTTCCACTCATCCAAACTCCCGCATCCAACATCCATCTCCCCATCCTCACTTCCTGATCCGTCACTTCCTGACCTCTGACCATTCACAGTCCAGTTGTTGCCAACCGCCTGTAGCTCACGCTCAACAGACAAACGTCTACGCTCCTTTCCTCCAGTTGCCGCCATTCCCGTCCGGCTCTCGGCTTCAAGCCTTCTCCCCCTGCCCAATTGGGTTCTTCGAACACACCTGTTGTTTATGATAAGTATCGCTGGATTGAGTTATCTGAGATCATTGCGCGTTCTTGCGTTTGTTTAAAAGGGGATATGTATCGATACTAGAAACAATGATCAGCAACGCTGTGATTGGCTGT
This sequence comes from Barbatula barbatula, assembly GCF_947034865.1. Taxonomy (NCBI): domain Eukaryota; kingdom Metazoa; phylum Chordata; class Actinopteri; order Cypriniformes; family Nemacheilidae; genus Barbatula; species Barbatula barbatula. Next base: position 16,680,462 of record NC_136772.1, read on the forward strand.
TCAGCATGGCTAAAGAACACGCCCAGTTTTTCTCTCAAGCAGAACAAGAGCTTTTAATGGAAGGTTATGCCGAATTTGAACGTTTAATTCAAAATAATTAAATGCATAAGTGGTGTCCATGTCAGATGTTTCTATCACTTTCTACAGTATTTATTATAGCATTTTTTATTTATTTCATATTTTACATATTTATTTACATATGTCAGAGCCACCACGGACCCAGTAGAACATGGGAACAAGTAAAAGTGAAGTACAAGAATATTCTTCAAAATGGTAGCCTTGACTTCTTATACAGTTAAAAGCCACTGTTAAATGACGTGTCTATTTATGACAGCCACCAAGAAAAAGGCTGAAAGATTACAGGTGGTGGTCCTGCACCCCCACAATATACCCCAGCAGAAGAGCTGGCCCTTGGGTTGAATTCCAACCGAGGGCATCCCTGGGGGCAGCTCTTCCTCAAAGCCAGGGACCAGTAGCAGCAACACCTACATTACTGTTAGGCTAAATGAGCTTTTATTTCTCTTAGTATACTGGTTTGTTGCTGCATTAAATGAATTTGGTACAGTCATTTAAAATGTTTGTGAAAGTGAAAACTAATAAACTTTTAGTTCATATAAAATATGTTGCCATGAGTTATTGAGCACATTATTTTTTTACAGTGTAGTTAATTGTAATGACATTATTTCCCCCCCCCCAAGAGTGCAACACTTTGTAATACCCATTTATTTCCATTGCACATCCTATGAAGAAATCCTCTCAGATGACTGTCCTTTGTAGGAAGAACCTGTAAGTGCATAAATAACTTAACTATAATTTGTATATACTTGTGTACCTATTCTTTCTGTCTGCAACATCAGTTGCAGGAGTCCACACCTAGAGAAAGGTCTACAGAAAAGCTCACAGAACAGTCTGCACAAAGAACTGATACAGAGGTGGGCAGTGTTTTACTCTTGTCTTTTGTTGCATGAGGCATGTTTTGACGCTTTTTTTCACAAAATTACACAGGGTGACATTCGTTCCCTATATAAGCGGCATCTTTAACCAAAAATAGAGTATTTTGAGGTGAAAAGAGAAATTAGAGGAGAAATTGAACTCGACAACTTGAAAGAGAGAAAAATTGCACTGGAGATAGAGTTGCTTCAGAGTAAGTGCTAATACACTATTTCACACATAGTAGTATTGCTGACTTTCCATAACTATCTCTTATTGCAGGCAAAATATGACTTGCTGGCTTTTCTTTATAAATAATCTTTTAAATAAAACTCAAACTAAGAATATTTGTCTTGTCTTTTATTCAGTAAAAAAATGGTGTTCCACAATTCTGTCCCGTGCAGCTCTGCCACTAGGTTGGTTCAAGTGCACTGGCTGGAGGTCATCATCAGGGTACACCCCCACCACAGAGGTCCTCTCCTTTCTGATGGTGGCAATGTTATGCAATATGGCATATGGAACAATTATGTCACAGGACCTGTCAGGTGCAACCCTCAGACTTTTCAGACACTGAAATCTTCCCTTTAGTTGCCCAAAGGTCATTTCAATGCGTGCCCTTGTCCTGGCTAGAGCTGCATTGTAACGGGTTTGTGGTCCAGGGTTTGGCTCAGGCAAGGGGGTCATAAAATACTGCCTGCAGGCATAGCCCCTGTCTCCAAGCAGGATCCCGTCACAATCCCCTGTATAATGGAAAAATGCAGTTCTGTTAGGCTTAGCATAATACTGTGTATAACACTGTGAGCTTGAAATGTATGTTCCCTCACCACGTTCAAATAATGTGCATAAATGTGACTCTCTGAAAATTCTTGACTCTCTGAAAATTTTTGAGCCTTCGCTGAAAATTCTTGAGTCAAAATGGCCACTGATCCTGGCCATTTTGCTTCCACATTGGTGACATGGAGCATAGAGTCACACACAATCTAAGAGATTTTAGTCAGTCAACTGCATACTTTTTGATTTCATTACTTTTTTCCCATGGAATATTATAAATTGTAATTGTAATTTACCTGCACATTTACACTATGAACGCCCTTTCGCTTCACAAAATCCCCATCATTGGGGCCTGGGGGGCCTTGATGGGGACATGTGTGCAGTCTATGGCACAAACCACGTTAGGGAAGCCTGAAGGACACATACTGTTATTCATACTTATTGGCATGGTCATGATTGCATGTCATTAACAATTATAAATGTACCTGCAATAGCTAGAAAATCCTGCTGTACAACCTGTGGTCTTAAGTGGCTTAGAAATACAATAAAAACCCCTAAAAACTTCTTGAGCGCGCAAGGTAAAGTTTGCGAATGCACACAGTCTGTGCTGTTGTTAAAGCCCGGCTCCTCCGTGTTAAACACGTAATGTGTGGTTCCAACAAATGAATGATGTAAATAACACCCTTACGAGAAAAACGGTATCTCTCAACAATGACGCTATCGCGCTGCGCTAAATGATCCTGTCTATTAATTCGAAAAGCTCTGCGAATTATTCTTGCACCTTCCGCAACAGGTTGCTGTCGTAAAAATGGACAAGACATGACTGCGACAGACTTACCTATCTCCTCCGCTTATAAAGCCGCAATCTAATCCTGTTTGCATGAAGTAAGCCTGCTCCCGAGCAGGTTCAAGCTTACGGACCTGTTGCTATGACAGCAAGTCCAGGATGAGCGTCCAAGAACCGAACAATCCAAGATCATGCCAAATCGTCAACAATCAAATCCAGCTAACCGAGTTAGCGACGTACGAAGAACGGGCCCCAGGTGGTAAGAGGAATGAGGACGCCAGCAGGTAAAATTCTTGGATTATTTATTAATAAATGTCTCTTTTCAAATGTCTTTGGAAATCATAACTGGTCAGTAAGTATCAACAGAAGTCCTTCGGGTAATCAACAACAAGGATAACAGTTACTTCTTTCACGGAACGGTATCTTCAGGAGGTCGGGTTCAAAAACACAGCGTTATGTAATCAACATAACAAAACAACAGGATACAACAACACTCAACAAAGTCCTAGGGCAAAATGTCCAATTTAAATAGTGTGACATTCAAACAGTGAAAAGGTGTGCCGAATGTGTAATCAAAGATGGCGGGTGAAGTGCCTGATGGGTAATGTAGTCTTCAAAAGTCCGGGATTGAGAACGGAGATAAACGGAAAGGGGTGACGATCTCGGGGGCGTGGTCGGATGAGGTGGCGTGCTTACAGTAAATGGCTGAAATTTCCGTCAATGGAGGGGAATAATCTGTAGATTTGCACCTCCTTGCTAATTTGGAAAGCCAGATTGCTTTAAAGTAATATTTTGCTCACAATAAATGGTATGCACCAATGCACTTACCTTTGCTGATTTCTTTGGATTAGCTCTTAGAGTAGTGGCTCCCGTACGTGTTTTGAAGGGAACCTTAATAAAATGTTGAAATCAGTTTTTGCTTAATGAGTCGTAGTTATTTAACGATACTTAATAACTAATTTAAAACCCTTATTATTCTCTCAAAAGATTAGATTAGATTAGATTCAACTTTATTGTCATTACACATATACAAGTACAGTGTAACGAAATGTAGTTTAGGTCTAACCAGAAGTGGAGTTAGCAAGTGCAGGATATATACAGTTAGAATAAATACAGAATACAATAGTGAGAATATAATACAGTGGGCATGGACTATAAAAATATTTTGCAGTAGGTGTGTTCTATGAAAATATGACAGTAGGTATATACTATGAACAATATATACAGATGACTATATACTATGAACATTAATGTACAGGTGGATATGAACAGATAATAATTTAGAGTTACAGTGCAGTTGATTAGTTAATGCAGTTATTGAAGTTATAGTGCAATTGATGAGTAGATGCAGTTAATAGAGTTACCGTGCAGTTGGTTAGTTAATGCAGTTATTGAAGTTACAGTGCAGTAGATGACTAGATGCAGTTAATAGAATTACAGTGCAGTAGATAGGTTAATGCAGTTATGGAAGTGGTCCATTAGTGCAAATGAGCATTCAGTTAAATATTCCTGGTGTGCAAGTGAGCAGTATAGAGTGCAAATGATGCTGTGTGTGTGTGTAAACAGTCCGGTAGAGCAGATACATGAAGTACTGGTGTGTACAGTTCAGTCATGCATGCAGCCCTGTAGTGCAATGTAAACAATGTTGTAGCAGCATTGGAGTTAAGGGTATGAGAGGTACTGGAATCAGTGGGGGGCAGAGTTCAATAATGAAACAGCTCTGGAAAAAAAGCTGTTTCTTAGTCTGCTGGTTCTTGTCCGGAGGCACCGGAAGCGCCTACCAGAAGGCAGGCGAGTAAACAGTCTATGAGCGGGGTGAGAGGGCCGCTGTTACCTTTAGGGTCGTGGGCCGCTGTTTTCTGTTTTAAAGGGCCGCTGACACCTTTAGGGTCGTGGGCCGCTGTTTTCTGTTTTAAAGTTCAAATGAGTTTAGGAGCAGATGATACTGCAATTTATTTATTTTTCCATGTGGTGGTTCCATGAAAATGCTGTAAATTGTTTATTGTTGTTGCAGATTTCAAAATCTTTATATTGCAATATAACCAGAGGTGGGTAGAGTAGCCAACAATTTTACTCAAGTAAAAGTACTGTTACTTCAGAATAATATGACTCGAGTAAAAGTAGAAAGTAGTCATCCAAATAATAACTTGAGTAAGAGTAAAAAAGTACTTGGTAAAAAAAACTACTCAAGTAATGAGTAACTGTTGAGTAACGTCTGATTTATTTTTTAAAACAAGCATTCAATCAGACAGACAAAAATACAAAATAATCATCTTTAGGCAAATTATAGTTCATCCAATTAATAAAATAAATTAATTAATAAGCTTAAATTAATAGATTCAAGTACTTAAAAAATAAAATAAATAAAAGAATAAAAAATAAATAAGCACAAGTACCAAAAATTTCCAAACCTTTATACTTTCTTACCAGGCTCTGCAGGCAGAACTAGAACAAGGCAGCCATAAACTCTCTCTCTCTCTCTCTGTGTGTGTGTGTGTGTGTGTATATACACTCACCTAAAGGATTATTAGGAACACCATACTTATACTGTGTTTGACCCCCTTTCACCTTCAGAACTGCCTTAATTCTACATGGTATTGATTCAACAAGGTGCTGAAAGCATTCTTTAGAAATGTTGGCCGATATTGATAGGATAGCAACTTGCAGTTGATGGAGATTTGTGGGATGCACATCCAGGACACAAAACTCCCGTTCCACCACATCCCAAAGATGCTCTATTGGGTTGATATCTGGTGACTGTGGGCCTGTGGTAGTACAGTGAACTCATTGTCATGTTCAAGAAACCAATTTGAAATGATTCAAGCTTTGTGCATTATCCTGCTGGAAGTAGCCATCAGAGGATGGGTAGATGGTGGTCATAAAGGGATGGACATGGTCAGAAACAATGCTCAGGTAGGCCGTGGCAGTCTTCAACTGTCCAATTTTGGTGAGCTTGTGCAAATTGTAACCTCTTTTTCCTATTTGTAGTGGAGATGAGCGGTACCCGGTGGGGTCTTCCGCCTCAAGGTTGTGCGTGTTGTGGCTTCACAAATGCTTTGCATATTTCAGTCAAAGTTGCTCTTCTATCAGCTTGAATCATTTGGCCCATTCTCCTCTGACCTCTAGCATCAACAAGGCATTTTCACCCACATGACTGCCGCATACTGAATGTTTTTCCCTTTTTACACCATACTTTGTAAACCCTAGAAATGGTTGTGCGTGAAAATCCCAGTAATTGAGCAGATTTGGAAATACTCAGACCGGCCCGGATGGCACCAACAACCATGTCACGCTCAAAATGGCTTAAATCACCTTTCTTTCCCATTCTGACATTCAGTTTGGAGTTCAGGAGATTGTCTTGATCGGGCAACACCCCGAAATGCATTGAAGCAACTGCCATGGTTGATTAGATAATTGCATTAATGGGAAATTGAACAGGTGTTCCTTATAATCCTTTATGTGAGTGTATATATATATATATATATATATATATATATATATATATATATATATATACATATACAGAGATGGTAAGTAACGAAGTACAGTACTTAAGTAGATTTTTTTGGTATATGTACTTTACTTCACCACTTATTTTTCCGACAACTTTTTACTTTCACTTCTTACACTTTCAACCAAATATCTGTACTTTCTACTTCTTACATTTTCAAACCAGACTTGTTACTTTAATCTGTATTATTTTTTGTCATGCGCGCTGTTTTTAAACAAGAAGCCTGTTGGTTTATCGGTTTTTAGGTGAGTCATTCCTAATCACCCATGGCCATATATTCGGGAGATGTTTGAAATTGTCAGTGTTAAAAATTCATAAGCAAAGTCAATGTTTTCCGTAATTATAGTCTAATTTCTATGTTTGCTAAGTCTGTAATGTTATCATGAATTCATATTTTGCTAGCGTGCTAGTTAGATGTTGTTCATTGTTCACACTTCGCATCTTTTTTGACCAGAAAAAGAACACACATATACACTCACCGGCAAACACACACAATAACTTAATGTAGTATTGCTTGCCTGTTATCTGTTATTACGTTTTTCCCTCCAATTTTTTCAGTTTTGTTAAAGGGATGTTGCTAGTGCTGTTGGCACACACTTTAATATTCAGTCTTTAGCACAAATTGTTTAAGCCAGCGAATAGGATTATCTAGAAAGTTGCCAATTTGAGCAGTAATGATTTATAATATTTTCACGAGGCCTATTAATCTGTCATCTGGTAAACTAGGTGAGGTGTGAATTATAACGATACTTTCACTCTTGTTTGCATTTCAGTATAATTAACGTAACTCACTTTTGTCTGCCTGTGTTCTCTATAGCAGTTGTTCATGGATACAGGCTAAAGCAGGTAGTAGTAATGGCTACTTTTTACTTAAGTATATTTTAGAGCACATACTTTTTTACTTTTACTTGAGTAAAAAATTAAGTCAGTACTTCAACTTTTACCAGAGTATTTTTAAACATGAGTATCTGTACTTCTACTTAAGTGAGGGATGTGTGTACTTTTGCCATCTCTGTATATATATATATATATATATATATATATATATATATATATGTATATAATGTATATATAAGAAATGTTTAAAATATGTGTAACCTGAAAGATGAACATTCGCCTATCCACAGCAAAAAAAAATACAAATAAAGAAAAGAGAAAGAATTTACATGTTTCCTCAAGTTGGATGTTGAGTTTTTGAATGCTGAAATGTCCGTCTGTTTTGGTAGACACAGAAGACACCACATAATGTAGCTGCTGTTTCGCACTTTTACTAAGGTAAATATGCTTTCAATATGAGGCTAGGGGTGTTCCTCCTCGTCTGTTTCTGCATTGCCGACGGATGATTCTGACATTTTTGTTTTGCTACCTATGACCATACGACTGTAAAGCTAACCAAAACAGAAAAATCTACTCAAGTAAAAGTAAAAAGTATAGTGATTTAAAACTACCCCTAGAAGTATAATATTTTCAAAAACTTACTCAAGTAAATGTAACGGAGTAAATGTAACTCGTTACTACCCACCTCTGACTATAACCTATCCTATTGAATTCTGATGTGACAGGGTGATTTCTGTTTAAAATGAGCTGAGGACCAACATGCTCTGTGATGGCTCTATCAATTCTGTACATTTGTGTTGGGATTAGGTTTTGTAAAATAAATATTGGATGCTTTGAAAGTGGTTGTCAAGTCAAGTCAGCTTTATTTATATAGCGCTTTTTACAATTTTCATTGTTACAAAGCAGCTGTACAAGAAACATTGACTAAGTAAAACATAAAAGGTTATGGAAGTCAAAACACTTGCTTATTTTTTTTGTTGAAATGGAGGACACTTCCTTCACTCTCTATGTAGTGTGTCAATTTTGCCAGATTATACTAATGCCGATGCGTTTTGTTTTCATAACATCATGAGTGAGTGGCCTTGACAAGAGAACATAGTTGTGCATTTGTAGTTCTATGTGTCAAGAATTGGGAAAAAGGGAGAACCCAATTGCAAGGCAGCGGGGTGAAGGGGTTAACAGACTTTAATAAATACAAAACAAAACCCACGATGGGGAAAACACTAACCAAACTAAATATCCAAAACAGAAAACAACCACTTCCCACATGGGGGGCAAAAATAACTAAACACTGGGTAATCTTAACAATACATACAGCAGACCGGAACATGAACAAGGAACTTCTACATACAGGGCAGGAAACATGTACAACGAACAAGCACAAGACAATAGACAAGAGGGCATTAAATAGGGAGAATAACAAAGGAGATAACGATGGGCAGGTGTGGGTAATGAGACACAGGAGGAAAGCTATACTAGGAACGAGAGGGGTGGGGCCAAATGACCAGACTGGAGAGAACGCATATTATGTCCTGATTGACAATAATATGTTTCTCTCTACATAAAACACGTGGGTCTGTCATGATTCTGCCCCTAGACCAGAAAATCAAGACAAGATCAGGCAGAATCATGACACTATGAGCATTTGCACATCTGTACATCAAAATGCACTTGATGACAGTTTGTTATTGAAATATTGAGTATTTTGCCAGATTATTATTGCCTTGAATATTGTTGCCCGGGGTACAGTTAAGTGTTAATCTGGCCCTGTCTCTCGCGTGAATATGATGTCATCCGCTTGTAGATTCTTGCGGGGCCGTGAAGTGGAAGCATACTGGCTGATTTGTATTCAAAATTTGATCTGGGAAATTTAAGCAGATTTTTCCGCCATAACTAAAAGTGTTTGGTAATCGTTGCCCTGAAGTTAACAGGCGATTATGAATCCTACAAAAAGGAAGTAAAAAACATACTTAAGCAACGATGACACTGAACAACCAAGGTCAAGCAAGTATTAAGGCTATTTTTTTAAAATAATAATAATAATGATTATTCATAATTATTATTATTCTGTGTTAATGTTATTGTTGGTGTTATTTATTCCTGTAGATCAGTGGTAAGAGCATGGTTGTGGGTTAGATCCCAGGGGATTGCAGATACCTATGTAAAATGTATAGGATAATGCAATGTAAGCATCTGCCAAATGCCTAAAAATGTAATGTTATATGTTAAGTTTAACTCTTTAATATCTCATCTAATATCTCATCTAATATTTTAGGGTTCAAATAGAAGGACCTACAAACATTTCTTAGAAAAGAAGAACATATGTCCAGACAATTGCTTCACATAGTCAAAGGTAGTTTTTTAAATTGATAAATGTATTCAATTTTTGATGTAGGCCCACTTATAGTGTTCTCATTGTTATATACACACCGATATGTAATTAGTACAATGTTAATGTTACTGTAATTTAAAAAAGCATTAAATTGAATTTATATAAAACACAAATACATAAACTCATTTAAGTTGTAAATGTAAGTTTTCACGTCCTGTGGGCCGGTCGAAGAAGAAGAAGCCAAGGAGAGGGGTACTGCCCAGTCCTGCCGAGGCGTCCAGTCCGGTGCCCAGTCCTGCCGAGGCGCCCAGTCCGGCGCAGACTTTCCCTACTACGGCCGTCCCGTCTTGCCCTACCCGTTCTAGTTCCTCCCGCTCCAACAAAGGTATCCCTACCATGCCCAGACCTTCCTGCCCCACCCCTCCGCCTAGCTCTAGGAAGCAGGGTCCTATCCCCATCTTGTTATTGTATTCCCAAGTTTGTCCCACCCATTCCGCCTCCCCCCTTCCCATTGATGTTTATTTTACTGTCCAACCCAAACCCCTTATTCGTCATTCGTCAGTGCCCCTAGTGTGGTCTGTCCTAGGAGGGGCATGCTGTCGAAGAGCCCTCGCTGCCGAGGGGCATCGCGGTGCCGAGGAGTTCGCCCAAGGCAGTGGTGCTGTAGCAAGAGGAATCGGCTGGGACGGAGACCTTGCGGCGTGCGCCTGGGTCGAGGTGGGGTGGTTGCTGTTGGAGCCATCGCCGGCCACCAGGGCACGAAGACCTTGCTGCCATAATCCTGGGCCTAGGTGGGATGGCGGCCATAGAAGAGGGAGCGGAGGATTCGGCTGTTTGCCGGAGCCTGCTGCCGTCCATAAAGGAAAGAGGAGGAGCAGGGAACAGAAGGAAGCCAAAGAAGCCACCGCCAACCGCCAGGGGGCGGAGCAGGAGCGGACCTTCCCCCCGACGTCCAGCACCACCGCATAGCACCACGAGGAAGAGCCTCTCGGCTGGGCTGAGGACAGAGCGACAGCGTGTCGGGGAACCAGACCATTTTTTTCTTTTCCTCTCTCCCCTCTCTCGTCCCTGTCGCTCTGGGGGCTCCCGTCTCCGTTCTCATCTCGTCGGTGCATACCCCCAGGCGCTGCAGACACAGAGACTGGCTCCCCGGCCTGTAAGGGGTGATGGGGATATGTGGTGAGGAAGGCGGGACGAGAGCCGTGAGGTGGGTCCGGTGACGTGAGTGATAAGTGCAATCAGCTTCCCTTCTATGGATCTTGTTACAGTAATACATATAAAACTTAATTTTCATTTCAAAACAGATCCATATAATTTTTTGTTTAGTGCAGTAACATTTGTTGATTGATCACACAAACACAATGTCTTGGTTACGTATGTAACCTCGGTTCCCTGATGGAGGGAACGAGACGTTGTGTCGAGACTGACAGAATGGGGGTTTGACTTGAGAACCAATCATCGCAGACTCTTTGAAAAGGCCAATGAACTTGGCGAATGGGGCGAATGTCCATTCATTCACCTTTTTGCGTTGAGGAACTTGAGAGGCACTCTTGTTCGCTGCAGCGTGCCGGCGCAGTGCTCGTGGCGTGATGGACACAACGTCTCGTTACCTCCATCAGGGAACCGAGGTTACATACGAAACCAAGACGTTCCCTTTCTGTCTGTCTCTCGACGTTGTGTCGAGACTGACAGAATGGGGTTACCCTGGAAAACGTCACGGTGCTGCGCCGCGTCACGATTTCCAGGAGAACGACATTGACCGGCCTGGGCGAGTCACGAAAGAGCGTCCTTGCGAATCATAACCATCCAGTGGTGTAGTAAGACATCAATTCGTGTGACCACGATGAGAGGTTCTTACTACCGGCCGTACAGGCGGTGTCCTTGCTACTCTGGAGGCGAGTAGGCCGCCCGACACCGTAAGGAGCACTTGGAAGCGCTACCCACTCACCTGCGGGGGGGGACACTACAGAGACCACATCTGCCGAAGGGAGATCATATGTGTAATACCTACACAGTCTCACCAGTCAGGAGAACTCATGGGAGTAGTAGTGCGGGCCCATCCCAGGGGTGCACGCAAGCGGTGGAGACCACAGAGGGGAGGTCACAGGTTCGCCGACAGGGGAACCAAGAGTCAGAAAGCGTCAGACGGGACTACCCAAGGACGGGAGTCACTACGTGTGGAGCACTAGCCCAGGTACAAGGGTTCACCTTGTGAGGGAAACTCACATATACTGGGCGTGAATACGAGCTGCTCCACCAGGCTCATACTCCCCAAGTTCTTGGTGATGGAAGGAAATTTCTATACTTCGTCTAATGGAAGAAGTAGGGAGGCTGGAATAGCGCGCTTACTTGCCTGAAGAGGGGAGAGGGAGCTTCGCAGGCGTACGCCCTGCCACCGTCAGTCTCACTGAAGACCTGGTCCGACACAGGTTCGATGGCCGTGCGGAAAAAAAGGCTGGACGCAGCCCAACCCGCAGCTCTGCAGATGTCTGCCAGAGAGGCGCTCTGAGCCCGTACCTCGGCGGAGTGAGCGTCACTACAGTGGGCAGGGGCCTGAGATCGGCAAGCCAAGGGATGGCGTCCACGATCCAGTACGCCAGTCTCTTTTTGGAGACAGCCCCCCGCTGTCCCCTGACACAGACAAAGAGCTGCTCAGAGCTCTGTGTTTGGTCCGAGTAGAGGTGCAGGGCGCGTACTGGGCACGACAGGGAAAGGGTTGGGAATCAAGCGTGCAGACTCTGGGCATGTGGCCAGGTTGGGGTCTAGCCCACGTGGGGTACCCCAACTCTAGTCACCCGCTGGACACGGAGAGTGCGTGCTGATCCCTACCCTCCTCATGGAGCGCCAACAGGAGAAGAGTCTTCATCCTTCGAGAAAGGCCGGGTTCTCCAGGGACTCCAACGGGGCCTTACGCAGGCCCATGTTAAGGTCCCAGGAGGGTATGGATAACGACAGGGGGGATTAGCCCCCTGTGTACTCCTTGGGAATCTGCTGATCGGGTCGTGCTGCCCAGCACGACACAGATCAAGGCACTCTGTGCTGCAGGAAGTGCCTTGATCCGAAGAGCAAGTCGTGAACACACGTACATCCGGAGCAGTAGGCAGCTATCACTGCAGCCCCAGTTTTTTAAGTAGGGGTAAGGTGACTTGCACAAGGGCACCTCAGTTGTTACCTGCCGGCCCTGAGGATCGAACTGGCAACTTTCTGGTCACGAGTCCGACTCTCTAACCATTAGGCCACGACTGCCCATTTACAAGACCGTCATACCACGAACTGACGCAGAGTCGCCGGGGTGTGGTTACAGGAAGAATTTCAGGCCTGGTGGTTAGAGAGTTGGGCTTGTGATCAGAAGTTGCCGGTTCAAATCTCAGTGCAAGCAGGTCATGACTGAAGTGCCCTTGAGCAAGGCACCTTACCCCGATTGCTCTGCAGTAATGTGCCACTGTTAAAAAACTACTTGTAAGTTGCTTTGGATAAAAGCGTCTGCCAAATGAATAAATGTAATGGGAAAAATCTTATACATAATCTTTCAAAAGAAAATTTGTAATGGTAAATTTACAGAACCACATATTTGTCATACCTCTCCTAAATAATGTAGAGAGAGACTGATTTGGTGTGTATTAGGACAGATTTTTGTGTGAATTGGGTAACAATATCAAAGGAACTACCTTTTAAATTAAATGAAAAAAATTAAGAAAATGTGGTTTAAACTACATGTTGTCAGGATTACACGTGTACTCTTAAACTGTGTAGAGATGTTATAATCATCCTTTGTATTTATGTGTTTTAGACAATCAATGTAATAAATAATTGGTGTAATATGTTTGCATTTTCTTATTGCAATTACTAACTATTTTCTTATATGTAACTACTGAGATCCTTAAAAATCTTGTGCTTAATGATTTTATAATTATTTTGCAGTTGTGAAATATGACACATAACTGTTACTTTAACTACTGTACATATAATGTAGTACGCACTAATAAATTACACTCTTGTAGATGAACGGGAGTCAGTTTGATTAGAATCTCAACAATACATTTACATTTAGGCTTACATAGCATTATCCTATACAGAAATATTACTTATCAGACCAAAGACACGCAAACTGAATATTTCTGATTATAAACTGCAGGTTGAAGGATGTACTGTTATTTCAACTCATACTGTAAAAGATCTAGGCGTTATATTAGACAGCAACCTGTCATTTCAAAATCACATCTCAAATGTCACAAAAACCGCCTTTTTCCACCTAAGAAATGTTGCCAAATTTTGAAATATTCTGTGTGTTGCTGACGCGGAGAAGCTCATTCATGCATTTATGACCTCAAGACTTGACTACTGTAATGCGCTACTTAGTGGTTGTCCTGCATCATCAATAAACAAACTACAGTTAGTTTAGAACGCAGCTGCCAGAGTTCTAACCAGGTCCAGAAAATACCATCACATAAACCCAATCTTATCAACCCTTCACTGGCTACACATTAAGTATCGTATCGACATATAAAGCCTTAAAGGGTTTAGCCCCTACCTACCTAACAGAGCTTCTATCACACTACAACCCATCACGCTCTCTAAGATCTCAAAACTCAGGACTTTTGATAACATCTAGAATAACTAAATTTCTCATACGTAGCACCTGGAAACTCTAAACTCTGGAATAGCCTTCCTGATACTATTCGAGGATCAGACACACTCGCTCAATTTAAATCTAGATTAAAGACACATCTCTTCAGCCAAGCATTCACTTAAAGCAAATATGCAAAATAAACCACCAGGAGACTGCTGACATTAGATATTATTAACTAGGTGTTTATATAACAAGTTAATCTATTCATGTACTGTGTTTTACCTTTTTTTGTGTTTTTCTTATTTCCCCCTGTAAATAAGCTTTGGAACAGTGCAGATTGTGAAAAGCGCTATGTAAATAAAATTTAACTCAATTCAATTGAATTGATTTGGCTGATGCTCAATGGGCTCTCCCTCACTCTCTGAGCCTGCCTCTGCCTCATCTTCATTTAATTTCATATTAGCATACAGCATTAATCTATATAGCCTACTATGCTAATATACAACTCATTTAAAGCCTAAGATGTGCTAGTCAGAACTAAGACAAGTGATTACAATGGGAAATATATTTACAAGAATTAAACTGGAGCTTTGAATCCATCCTGTTTGCAGTGTTGAACTGCCTTTAACAGCCTCCCTTCGCTCATTCTCTCTCGGTCTTCTTTTTTGTGAAGGCATTGTTGTACATTTGGGGGTCTTCAAAGTGTGCTAATGTGGCAAGGAGAGCTCTTAGCAAGGGTGCCACTATGCTACCACAAGAGATTTATGAATAGAATTGCTAGACTACGCCATTGCTCGACACCTGCCGGGAAAACAGTAAGAAACACACAGGTTTGTTGTTGTAATGGAGTGAGCAAGAAACCAATAAACAGAATTTAAATAGAAAAAAATGTAATAATTTATTACAAGGCACACACAAAAACATTTACTCCAGGTCTCAAAATAATTAACAAAATAGAAAACAAAAGTATTAAATGACCAGATCAGTCTGGAAAGAGAACGCCAGCAGGGGGCGCTAGTTCGTCACACCCCACTCAGTACTCACCACTCGTAAACCACGGCAATTTCACGTAAATCTTAAGGAACCGTTACCCACGGCCAGCGTCTCCACACCAATACAAGATAACTTCAGATCACAAACTCCTATAGAAATCAACTAACAAAAGAAACCAAAGAAAGAAAAGAAAAAGAACCAAAACGATAATAGAACACGAAATATCTCTGCAATCATGAGATTCAGCAGTCTGTAAATTAACAGAACTTTCATGCCACAATACACATTTCCCTTGGCGAACCAAAGGGAGAAGACGAACTAAAACATGCAGAGATACAAAGGAAAGGATTACACGTCAATAATCAAACTAATAAAGAAAATAATAAGAATATGTTCCTTCCTTGAACCGCCACCTTAACGTGGTGGAGGGGTTTGAGTACCCGAGTGACCCTAGGAGCTATGTTGTCGGGGGCTATATGTCCCTGGTAGGGTCTCCCAAGGCAAACAGGTCCTAGGCGACGGGTCAGACTAAGAGTGGTTCAAAAACCCCATTTGATGTATACAAAAACAAGGACCGTGACGTCGCCCGGTATGGCGCAACCGGGGCACCACCCTGGAGCCAGGCCCGGGGTCGGTGCTCGTATGCGAGCACCTGGTGGCCGGGCCTTTCCCCACGGGATCCGGCCGGGCTCAGCCCGAAGGAGCGACGTGGGGCCGCCTTCCCGTGGGCTCACCACGTGCGGGAGGGACCATAGGGGGTCGGTGCATTGTGGATCGGGCGGCAGTCGGAGGAGAGTGCCTCGACAGCCCGATCCCTGGACACGAAAGCTAGCTCTAGGGACGTGGAATGTCACCTCGCTGGCGGGGAAGGAGCCTGAGATGGTGCGGGAGGTTGAGAGGTTCCGACTAGAGATAGTCGGGATCACCTCTACGCATGGCTTGGGCTCTGGAACCACACTCCTCGAGAGAGGATGGACACTTCATCACTCTGGAGTTGCCCATGGTGAGAGGCGGCGGGCTGGTGTGGGTCTGCTTATAGCCCCCCAGCTCTCCCGCCATGTGTTGGAGTTTACCCCGGTGAACGAGAGGGTCGTTTCCCTGCGCCTACGGGTCGGGGTTAGGTCTCTCACTGTTGTTTGTGCCTACGGGCCGAACGGCAGTGCAGAGTACCCGACCTTCTTGGAGTCTCTGGGAGGGGTGCTGGAAAGTGCTCCGACTGGGGACTCCGTCGTCCTACTGGGGGACTTCAACGCCCATGTCGGCAACGACAGTGACACCTGGAGGGGCGTGATTGGGAGGAACGGCCCCCCTGATCTGAACCCGAGCGGTGTTCAGTTATTGGACTTCTGTGCTAGTCACAGTTTGTCTATAACGAACACCATGTTCAAGCATAAGGGTGTCCATCAGTGCACGTGGCACCAGGACACCCTAGGCCGCAGGTCGATGATCGACTTTGTGGTCGTTTCATCTGACCTGCGACCATATGTTTTGGACACTCGGGTTAAGAGAGGGGCGGAGCTGTCAACTGATCACCACCTGGTGGTGAGTTGGATCCGATGGCAGGAGAGGAAGCTGGACAGACTCGGCAGACCCAAACGTACTGTAAGGGTCTGCTGGGAACGCCTGGCTGAGTCTCCTGTCAGAGAGATCTTTAACTCCCACCTCCGGCAGAGCTTCAACCAGATCCCGAGGGAGGCTGGAGACATTGAGTCCGAGTGGACCATGTTCTCCGCCTCCATTGTCGAAGCGGCCACTCGGAGCTGTGGCCGTAAGGTCTCCGGTGCCTGTCGAGGCGGGAATCCCCGAACCCGGTGGTGGACACCGGAAGTAAGGGAAACCGTCAAGCTGAAGAAGGAGTCTTATCGGGCCTGGTTGGCTTGTGGGACTCCTGAGGCAGCTGACAGGTACCGGCAGGCCAAGCGGACTGCTGCCCGGGTGGTTGTGGAGGCAAAAACTCGGGCCTGGGAGGAGTTTGGTGAGGCCATGGAGAAGGACTATCGACTGGCCTCGAAGAGATTCTGGCAAACCGTCCGGCGCCTCAGGAGAGGGAAACAGTGCCCTACCAACGCTGTTTACAGTGGAGGTGGGAGGCTGTTGACCTCAACTGGGGATGTCGTCGGTCGGTGGAAGGAGTACTTCGAGGATCTCCTCAATCCCACCGTCACGTCCTCCATTGAGGAAGCAGAGGCTGAGGGCTCAGAGGTGGACTCGTCCATCACCCAAGCCGAAGTCACTGAGGTAGTCAAGAAACTCCTCAGTGGCAGGGCACCGGGGGTGGATGAGATTCGCCCTGAGTACCTCAAGTCTCTGGATGTTGTGGGGCTGTCTTGGCTGACACGCCTCTGCAGCATCGCGTGGCGGTCGGGGACAGTGCCTCTGGGATGGCAGACCGGGGTGGTGGTCCCTCTTTTTAAGAAGGGGGACCGGAGGGTGTGTTCCAACTACAGGGGGATCACACTTCTCAGCCTTCCCGGGAAAGTCTATGCCAGGGTACTGGAGAGGAGAATACGGCCGATAGTAGAACCTCGGATTCAGGAGGAACAGTGTGGTTTTCGTCCAGGCCGTGGAACGCTGGACCAGCTCTACACCCTCTACAGGGTGCTGGAGGGTGCATGGGAGTTTGCTCAACCAATCCACATGTGTTTTGTGGATTTGGAGAAAGCATTCGACTGTGTCCCTCGCGGCATCCTGTGGAGGGTGCTTCGGGAGTATGGGGTCTGTGGTCCTTTGCTAAGGGCTGTCAGGTCCCTGTACGACCGAAGCAGGAGCTTGGTTCGCATTGCCGGCAGTAAGTCGGACCTGTTCCCAGTGCATGTCGGACTCCGGCAGGGCTGCCCTTTGTCACCGGTTCTGTTCGTAATTTTTATGGACAGAATTTCTAGGCGCAGCCAGGGGCCGGAGGGTGTCAGGTTTGGGGACCACACGATCTCGTCTCTGCTATTTGCGGATGATGTCGTCGTGTTGGCCCCTTCAAACCAGGACCTTCAGCATGCACTGGGACGGTTTACAGCAGAGTGTGAAGCGGCTGGAATGAAAATCAGTACCTCCAAATCCGAGGCCATGGTCCTCAGTCGGAAAAGGGTGGCTTGCCCACTTCAGGTTGGTGGAGAGTTCCTTCCTCAAGTGGAGGAGTTTAAGTATCTCGGGGTCTTGTTCACGAGTGAGGGGAGGAGGGAACGGGAGATTGACAGACGGATCGGTGCAGCTTCTGCAGTAATGCGGTCGATGTACCGGTCCGTCGTGGTGAAGAAAGAGCTGAGCCGCAAGGCGAAGCTCTCAATTTACCGGTCAATCTACGTTCCTACTCTCACCTATGGTCATGAGCTTTGGGTCATGACCGAAAGGACAAGATCCCGGATACAGGCGGCTGAAATGAGCTTCCTCCGCAGGGTGGCTGGGCGATCCCTTAGAGATAGGGTGAGAAGCTCGGTCACCCGCGAGGAGCTCGGAGTAGAGCCGCTGCTCCTCCACATCGAGAGGGGTCAGCTGAGGTGGCTTGGGCATCTGTTACGGATGCCTACTGGACGCCTTCCTTGGAAGGTGTTCCGGGCCCGTCCGACCGGGAGGAGACCCCGGGGAAGACCTAGGACACGCTGATGGGACTATGTCTCCCGGCTGGCCTGGGAACGCCTCGGTGTCCCCCCGGAAGAGCTGGAGGAAGTGTCTAGGGTGAGGGATGTCTGGGCATCTCTGCTTAGACTGCTGCCCCCGCGACCCGGTCCCGGATAAGCGGAAGAAAATGGATGGATGGATGGATGGAATAAGAATATGCAACATGTTACGCTTCTGAAATCAGCGAACTTGATCTCGGCTTCCGAATTCCAAGATCGAAAGAACGAACCGGGCAGTTACCGTAACAATCGCCTTTAAATAAAAGCACTCAAACCAAAACCAGTCCTGGGCAAAGCAGCAGTGCCATCACTTTAGCGGAATTCACTTCCCACGACACAGCATTCGAAGAATTGAAACCCTTGGTCCACGAACAAGTCACAGTCTCATCCTATATAATATCACTCATCCTGGGAGGTCCTAGGCGCATACGGACACAGACTGTAACTGTTGAAAGGACAGCAACGCACAGCAGCCGAACATCAAGCGGATACACCACTCATTCACAACCTTGTTTCCTTTTTTTTTTTATTGAAGTATCAAAACAGACAATAGAAATACAGTACATTTCAAAACATTTCAAAAGTTAGGGGGAGGTACAGTCAGTATTATAGGAATACTTCAAAGAGTGTACATGCTTGCAGAATTTTAGTAACTTTTTGTTTCTTCGAGGGCAATATTGTCTCAATATAAAGCTTCACTTCATTTTCAAATGCAACAAAACACGGCTTTTTCCCTGAAAATTTGCATTTATGAATGTGGAATTTAGCCATTAAAATAAGAAAATTAATAAAATAAGTGCAGGGTTGTTTATCTGTTTATCGGTTATTATGGCTAAATAGTGTTTAGCAGGGTATATTCTATGAAGAAGTTTAAAAGATACTTCTTTAACCTTATTTGTTAAAAGATAGCGATTGGGTAGAAGCCAGACTTTTTTCCAGTCAACATCACTCACAAACTGACTCAAGTAAGCAATAACATTTGGTCTCGAAATAATATCTTTCTGAAAAAGGGCTCTTATTGACCTGTTATAATTATAATGACTGGAGAAACATATTTTACCTACAAGGGACTGATTTGGTGAAAGGGGTGGAAGTTGCTGGTAATCTAATCTTTTTTGTTGTTTAAATAACATGCATATTTTAGAAGAAATGCTCCAAAAACAATTGCAAATTCCCTTGGTGGTATAGGAATATTATATTTGGACAAGAATTCCTTATAAGTAAAAAGAAGGCCATCTGAATTAAAAAGTTGGTCTACCAGAACAATATTATTTCGAAACCAATTTTCAAAGAAAATAGTTTTTTGTTTGAAAAGAATGTCCTTATTATTCCAGATAAAGTATTTGTGTGGTGAAAAGTTGTGTTTGTAAATTAAACTCCAAGCCAGAAAAGCTTGACGATGAAATGCAGAAAGTTTTACAGGTATTTTGTTTATATCAAAATTGGAAACAAGGAAGAAATGTATGCCACCCAGACTAGATAAAATATGGAGGGGAATAATATTCCAAACAGAGACTGGATACCTAACAAGTTGTCTAATCCACTTGATTTTAAATGTATTGTTTAATGTAGCAAAATTCAGGAAATTGAGACCACCATTTTCATATGAGTTCATTAATACTGATTTTCTTATATAATGTATCCTATTTTTCCGAACAAAACCAAAAAGCATCCTATCAATCTCAATTTTATCATCAACCTGAAGAGCCATAGCTGTATAAATTAACCGGGATATGCCTTCTGCTTTGGAGATCAGAACTCTCCCTCTTAATGACAAGTCTCTTAGAAGCCATTGATTAAACGTCCTCTGAGTTCTTTGGATAACAGGATTAAAGTTTAATGAACTTCTATTCTTTTGATTCTTATTTATTGTAATTCCTAGGTATTTGACTTCTGTTTTAACTGGAATGTTGCAAAAAGATGCCACTGAACATTCTTTGACCGCCATGAGTTCACATTTCTTTACATTCAGATAAACACCAGATGCTTTAGAGAACGCTTCTATTATTTGAATTGCAATGGGTATTTGGTTATCGTTTTGGAGAAAAAGAGTGGTGTCATCTGCTAATTGTGTTATAACAAGTTCTCTATCAATAATAGTCATACCTTTAATCGAACTGGCTTTAATATGATTAGCAAGGAGTTGACTTATTATCAGAAATAAATAAGGAGAGACCGGGCAACCCTGCCTAATTCCTCTAGACAAATTAAACCTACCAGAAGTGCCACCCAACAATTTAATTGAACTGTTGTTGTTCTTATAAAGGGTTTTAATTGCGTTAGTGAAGAAATTGCCAAAACCAAATTTTCTAAGTGACTCAAAAATAAATTGATGTTCTACGGAGTCAAAAGCCTTACAGAAATCAAGAAAAAGAATGAACCCATTATCTTTATTAAATTCAGGATAATCCAAAATATCTAAAACTAATCTTATGTTGTTTGTGATATGCCTATTCCTCATGAAGCCAGATTGTGTTTCATCAATAATTGAATCCAATACAGCTTTAAGTCTTTTAGCGAATATCAGGGCAAATATTTTATAATCATTATTCAGTAAACTAATTGGACGCCAATTATCAATAGAGAGCAAATCTTTTTTTGGTTTGGGGATTAAAGTGATTAACCCTTGAGTCAATGTGGGTGGAAGGCATTGATTATTAATACTTTCAATAAACATTTTGAGTAAAAAAGGGGCCAAATCTTCAATAAATTGCATATAAAATTCTGCGGTCAAACCATCCGTACCTGGCGATTTATTATTTTTCAAGTGATTAATTGCCCTTATCACTTCCTCAACAGAAATGGGCATATCACAAAGTTCATTTTAATTTTTGTCAATAGTTTTCACCTCTATAGAACTCAGAAAGGCATCAGATACCGCTGGAGAATAATTGGATGCATATATTTTCTTAAAAAATTCACAACAGTAATTAGAAATTAGTTTATGGTCCTTTGTTACAACCCCATTCACATTTAATTTACCAATGCTGTTATTAATATGGTGTCTCTCCAAATTAAAGAAGTATTGTGAATTTTGTTCACCTTCTTCGAGCCAACGTCTCCTTGAACGGACAAACGCACCTTCAGCTTTTTTTCTATATAGATCGTGTAGTTTA
Source organism: Barbatula barbatula (assembly GCF_947034865.1). Taxonomy (NCBI): domain Eukaryota; kingdom Metazoa; phylum Chordata; class Actinopteri; order Cypriniformes; family Nemacheilidae; genus Barbatula; species Barbatula barbatula. The sequence goes on from NC_136772.1 coordinate 16,701,920, forward strand.
ATTCGCAGATCTGACAATTGTAATTTTTCTTCATCCATCAAATTGTCTGGGCATTTATTTGCTAGTTTTGTTATTTCAAAAACTATGTCGGTTTCTTTAGCTCTTTTGTGTTTAGCTATCTGGCTACCAAATTTCCTTAAATATTTAGAGACTTCAAATTTCAGAAGTTCCCAATTTGAACAAAATGCATCCTCCTTATTTGCTTTAAACCAAAAGCTACTTATCAACCCAGTGATTACTTTTTTTACTTCATCATACAGTAGCAGAGAATTGTTAAGCTTCCAATATGATCCATTCATAAAACAACTTGCGGTAGAAAATTTTATATTAATGCTGATAGCTTTATGATCTGTGAGTGGAGTAGAAATAATGTCAACTTCTACGTCATCTTTGTTAAAACTCTCAGACAATAACCAGTAGTCAATTCTGGATTGACTAGATCCTGATTTATTACTCCATGTAAATATCTTATTATGTGAAAATTTGGCTCTCCAAATATCTGTAAGGTTGAATTTATCCATGAAGTTTTTAAGATTGTTGTTGTTTATGTTAGGTCGACCTGGTGGCCACTTATCCATAGTTCCATTTAGTATAATATTAAATTCCCCCCAACTAACAGAATGGCATTTGGATATTTATGTAACCAGTCAATAAATATATTTTCAATTTTTTCGAAAAAGTTGTTATTTTCCAAAGAGTTATTATACCCATATAAATTTCCTAATATTAGTATTTCATCAACATACATAATAACTTGGCAAATAAAATGTCCTGCAGGATCATATTCTGTTTGAAGAACATCTCCATTAAATCTATTCTTTAAAGTATAATTACTCCAGCGGAGTGTTCAGATCCATGAGAGAACCATACCGAGTTACCCCATTGTGAAGTCCAAAATTTTGCATCTTCTTTAATAGAGTGAGCTTTTTGTACAAAACAAAAATCTGCCCTAAACTGTTTGGCAAAGAGAAATAAAGCTTTCCTTTTAACTATATTTCTTAACCCCCTAGCATTAAACGAAATAGGTGACAAATGTGACAGATTAGTTTAAGAATAGAGAACTAAAATGTCTGGTCAAACTGGTATAAAAGTTTAAATCAAAGTGGTATCGAGATCAGCGCCCCCTGAATAACTGCAGTAATTATGTGAAGGAAAATACTACTAATTAGTTACTCACGCTGGCTAAACGTAAATTATCTCTAATTTCTTGCTTAATATTAACATATCGATAGAATAGAAAGAACAATATAACATAGGCTACTGTTAAACTTTAACAACTAGCCATATACCTTTCTGAACACAGGATATAGCCTGGACATAAGTGTTACTAGTATTGTACATTGCGAACGAAGTTTACAGCAGCATCTTGGCGTTCAGTGCAACAAATGAACTCAGATTTCTGAGAATCTTGAGACAGTAGGACTATCCTATAGAAAGAAAGATCCTTGCCTCACCCCGTGACTTCAGTTCCTTCAATAAAAGCACGGCCTCCGACAAAGTAAGCAGATTTGCCATCATCGCGCGCTTTTTTGATTAGAGGCCACAATTTCTGTCTGCAGTCTCTGTCCTCCTTCGTCAGATCATCCTTAAACTGCATGCCTTGATTCTGGAGAAACTCACTGGTTTTAGCCGCCTTCCATACAGCATCTCTGAATCTCCTGGCAGTGAACCGAATGATTGTTGCGCGAGATCTCGTCTCATTAGCACGTTTGGTTCCCATCCGGTGAGCGACATCTATAGAATCTGGTAGTTTCGCTGCTTCTTGTGGTAGCACTTCTTGGCACACGCGGATAACCTCCTCTCGCACATTCTCTGTAGTCGTCTCTGGCAGACCGTTGAGCCGCAGGTTCCAGCGCCTACCATACCGTTCCAAATCCGTCACCCGACTCATACATACCCTGGATGTTTGTTCACCCCTGTCCATTCGTTTCTCCATGTAAAGCATTTTGTTTTTTAGCTCTTTTATTTCTGCACAGGCGTTTTGTACAATCGTTTCCAGGGCATCACTCCGTGTATTGATAAGATTAGCGAGCGCTGTTACAATCTCATCGGCATTAGATACATTACCAGTGAGAACTTTGACGAGTGTTGGTTTTTTGCAAGTGGAGGTTTGCTTGGAGTCACAGGTAATGGCGGAAATTCTTCATTTTCTACCAGAAGCGTGTCTTCAATCATACTGCTTTCGTAGTCATGGCCATCTTTAGCCGCTACACGTGATTCTGGTTTCCCCGAGTCACTGGCCCTTTTTTGTGCAGATTTAGGCATGTTTAAGGTCAAAGATATCTTACAGAATATCTTACCATCTAAAGCAAATGAATTCTGATGACAACTATGTTTACTGTTTTCCTACTAAAAGTTAGGCACCGAGAGCTCGAAACTTTTGACTGTTCACGCCGCCATCTTCCTCCTCTCTCCAACCGTGTTTCCTGCAAGAGGGGCAGTCCCAGTAGATGACGCGTCCCAGGTACCACAACACAACAGTCTTTTAAACACTGACTAGTTCCCTGATTGGCTCACAGATCTACACGGCACTGGCCAATAAGCCACCAGGGCCCTACGTCAGACTGCTACACTAACAACAGGACATTATTTAAATCTGATCGTTGAGTACAATAATATAGTTAGACAAGCAGCTAACTTTAATTCAAAAAACGCGGATATGTTGTACAAGTTGTTAGCACTAGTAGAAGACCAAGAGCAAAACATTACCGACATAAAAAAAAAAATACCAAATGACAAATTTTGCAGATTCAACCACTGTCCTGTTAATCCGACAGCTTTCGTTAACTGTCGTGACATGTTCACTCTCAGTTTCAAGAGACAGAGAGCGCGCGCCGCAGACACTGTGAGTGATGCTGCGGAGCGAGCGGGAAAACCTGGAGCGGAATAGTGGAATCAGCGGAATACTTTGAACGGAGCGGGATGGGATAAGGGGCACCTCAGTCGATAAGGGCAGAGGGCAGTGGCTCTAGCCACCGGGCCACCCCCTTGTGCACGGCCCTGATTAAAAGCACTCGGAATAGTGACATCAAGGACCCGCTGATTCCAGCCTTTCTCTGTAGTCCTTGAAAAGCTAATTCTGTTAAAAACAATATCCCGCTTGGCACTCAACTTTGAACTTTCATAATTTTGCAGGTATTGTTTATGCTCTAACAGCAACATTACACACTAACTAAAGGTTGAAAAATGGGAACGCGGGGAATGGGACCTTTAAACCTGTGTGATTTTATTTTTATATCATGATAATACATGAGGAAAGTTTGTCAGCGATTTATCATTTTAATTTCCGTCTGCTCCTTGTACTATGATACAATGTCTTTAAATGTAACATAATATACTACAGTTTAGGTTCTTCTGGTCCTTTGTGATGTATCACAAACAAGATCAAGAAGAAAAAGAGTTGAATCTTCCTTTGTGTTTCACTGTAATAACAGCAGGTTTGAAACGCTGGTTTCAATAAATAATGACAGAATTTACAATTAGCTTTGTGTAATGAATTATAGCTTAAATAATTCATTTTAGTTTAGCGCTGGTAGAAGTGACCTCAACATAATATTAAGAGTTCATTAACTGTGCAGGCGAGGTGTCTGTGTGTCACAGGTATTAATTATAACTTGTGTTTTATTTTAAATTCACACAAAATCCCAATATTTCTGATGTATTTTTATGAGTTTTGCGTTCATCGCAGTTGTGACATCATTGACGTGTTGTGCGCGCTCTAGCTTCAGTCCGCGGGAGGTCTGAGCAGAGCGAGGTATGAATTTGTGTGCACTCCTGTTCAAAAGAGTGTAATAAGTGAAATAATGACCAATTAAGTGATCGTTTTTGTTAAAATGTAGATGAGTATGCACAAGTATGTGATCTTCCCGCTTAAAGCTGTTTTTCCTGCATAAGTGAAAGTTAAACCGAGTGAATGCAGTAGCAATTTGTGTTGTATGTTAGTGTAAAGTTGGCCTGTGAAGCGCTTTCTATGTTCGACTGTTTGATAGGAGAAGGCTGATTAAACTTGCACTACATTGAATGCAACAAATACTTACTGTATTTTCATCTCATGCAGGCATGTTTATGAATTGTTGTTATTTCTTTGTTATATGTGTTCAACCGTATTGGTTATATAAAATGCTGGAATGTGGGTGATTTAAAGACATATTATTTGAACTTGGTTAGTGTCAATGTATATTAAGATATGTATGTTAGACATGTTAAGATATTAAGATAAATGTATATTGTATTATTTCACTAACTATTGATAAACCTGATGTGATATTAATTATTACCATTTTTTTTATTACTGTAAATGAGATTTATCACTGTGCATTGTGAGTTTGCTTCAGTCCGCGGGAGGTCTGAGCAGAGCGAGGAGAAGGCTGATTAAACCTGCACTACAGTGAATGCAACAAATATTTACTGTATTTTCATCTCATGCAGATAAAAAACCCTGAACCAGCAATTGGACTCGAGTTTTTATTCATTACATCACACAACACAACGCAGAGTCGTAGTAGCAGAGACACGCGAGGCAGGACCGGTTACATGTGCATAAATATATATATATATTTTGAGCCTTGTTGTATTTACATTTATGAAACTGATTGCCTTTCTTTTCTCAACACTCATGTCTGTTAGGCTATGCAACATTCTCTCTCTCTCTCCAGGGGTCCGTTTAATTAAAACTGGATTCAAAACCAGGCAGAAAAAGTCCTATTAATCAAACTCAAAGAGGCCTCTGGTAAAAATCCGAAACTACCTTCTCTGTTCCACCTAACTATTTATTCATTCACTCATTTTCTTGCCTGTCTCTCTCTCTCTGTGCCCTCCATCTCTCACTGCCTCTGAGCAGTCAGAAGAGTTTTGATGGCCACACATTTTGCTTCCCTCTCATACTATATGTGTGCACACATACAATTGCACATCCAGGTGCTGTCAAACGCTGTGCCATCTGCCTGTTTTGGGATTTGACTTCCAGCTGCCTCTGACACTGTTGAAACTAAAGTGATTTAAATGTTTGTGCCCCACAGGACAATCATGATAGAGTTCAGAATGTTAACACAGCATTTAAAACACCAGCAGCATGTTTATGTGTCTTTGCCCTATGGACATTCAGCTCATCAACTAGTCAAGTTAAATGACTTGTTTTTTAAGCTTAAGCTGGAGCAGAAAAGATATTAAATATTCGGAGACTGCGACAGGGAAAGTGATGCTTAGTGTGGGGCAAGGTTTTAAAATGGGCTGGTGCCAACCCGAAGCTGATTCATGGCACATAGGCTGATGGCCTCGCTGCTCCATGTCAGTGCTCTTCTTGTGTTAAGAAGCAGCACTCCATCGTGGCCCAGTATTGTTTAAGTTTCAACAATTTACTTTATTATCAGTGTATTCATTAACATTTTTAATCACAGAATTTATTTAGTCTATATGCAACATAGTAACGAAATTATGCCTGTAAAAGCGGCAAAGAATGTGTATAACTTCTGTATTTACTAGATTTGCAGTAACTCATTTAACCAAGATGATATGTAGATCATGTTTGGGGTCTATGAGATGCATTTGTGATTTCCTTAATCTTAATGTTTGTTGTGTTTTGGGTAGTTCTTTCTATATTAGATTTAGAAGTTTTCTTAGAGGACATCCAATCAGCTTCCACACGCAAAACAAGTGCTGGAAGACAAAGACAATTTACTTTCCCTCCAAAGGTGCCATCTTCTTGATTGGGTCAGTCACATCTGTAGGGCGTGACATCCTCAAAACTTAAAAGAGACCACCGTATCTTCTCTTAGGGTTTTTGACCTTTTCCTAAATACCTGCCTTGATCAGAAAGCATTTTTGCATTCCCCCACTGGGTGAAAAGAAGGAACAATGGAATTCTGCTGCCTCGCACACCTCGAGAAACCATGCGGCCAGAACTTTTCAGCAGGACTGATTTCTAAAACCAATTGAACCTTTCCATCCCTCCAAGCACATACGGATACACATCTAGCACAGAGCTCACAAGTATTAATTTCTATTTATAGAATAGCTGCGTTAAGTTTGTACCTCTTTGTTAAAGATCTCTCTCCCTCCTTTTCTCTCTCAGCGCTCCCTAACGCATGTGCGTTTGTGTTTATGCGATCGTCATTATGTTTATCATGTAGACTAGTTTAATAAACAACCATATGTTAACTTGTGATGGGTTTTCTGTGCTCAATGCTCACATACAAAGTCACTTAAACCGTGCTAGATTTACACTACCTTTGCTCTAAAGTCTATTTGGTAAAGTTACGTTACTTATGGCCATGAGATAACCTAAAGTGTATTAATCACTGATGCATTCGCTGGACGAATGCTTACCAATATTGTTATATATGTGACCGTGCAAATGGGCCTATATGATGAAGAGTGTCAAACGCAACAGCCAGCTTCTTAAAAGATTCTTTATTTGTGACCACGCCACACAAAAGTAACGCAGCATTAAAGTCTGTGGAGTTTCCCTTTCCGTGAAATTGGATGAACAATATTTAAGGAAAACAATGAAAACCCAAAAGTAGTTCACATCACTTCTGGATGCCTCAAGTGTTGACAAATAAAATAACATCAAATTTCTCTTGGAAAATAAAGTAAAGAAATAACCCCAAATAAACAATGGTAGTGACTTGTATACTGTAAATAAAACAAAACACAAAAATGTTCAAATAAAAGGATAAGCCACTCAAATTTTTTATATCAAACACAGACAGTTACAGTTATGTTCATCTTTTTAGACAGACTTTAGGAACTTAAAACAACATCACTGCTCAAACACACTTTACACAGAGTATATGTTTTGTATGTTTATCAAATAAATTGCACTCACTCTGTAATGCTAGCGCAATCTCCGTAACCGGAAACAGCTGCTGACTTCCGCGCACAATCACGTATCACTCTCCCTTCTAATATATTTTATAAATAGAAGAAATATAAGAGAAACAATGATAGTTTACCTCAATTTTAACACCGCTCACATATTATAAACAGTTTTAGCATGCAAAAACTCTGTAAACACTCACGCCTAATCACCAACACTGTGGCCCGTATACTCCACTTGGCGACCTACCACACGCAGATGATCACAGTGATCGGGAAATCAGAAGACAGTTCAGCAAAACTTACTTTTACAGACCCAGTGGCGGATTTAGCAGATTGGGGGCCCACTATCCGATCTTTAAAAGTCAAGTCAAGTCAGCTTTATTTATAAAGCGCTTTTTACAATTTCCATTGTTACAAAGCAGCTGTACAAGAAAACATTGACTATAAGTAAAACATAAAAGGTTATGGAAGTCAAAACACAGGTCAAATATCAGACACACAATAAATTCCTATATGCAGTGTTAATTAAATAAGACTATCAAATTCTAGCAGCCCCCCCGGCCAGGCAAACAGTGCAAAACAGTGCAAAAAAAACCCCAGAGGGAAACCAGGCCTAACCAGGGGATTCCAGTTCCCCTCTGGCAGAAACTGCTGCCTTTGCACAAGCTCGACAGTGCTTGCACAACAAGGCAAAATAAAAAAGTTAGAATTAATATTATCATTAATAATCTAATAGCGACTGAAGTTTTGTAGAGTCGCCACGTCCTTCGTCCAGCATTTGTCAGGTCTGGGAATGGATTGCGCCCTGCCCGCTCCGGTAACCTTGGACTGCATCCTGCACGCTCTAGTAACCTTGGAACAATGAGACAAGACTGGCTGAGAGTAGAGTACTAGAACAGTACTCTACTCGCAGAACGCACTCTTTGATGCAACAAATGCATCAGTTGTTATTGGAAGTGTCCCTGGTTTCCGGTTGATCTAACTAGTGCAGCCTAGATCTTTGAAATATATATATTATGATAGTGTAGTGTATGCAAGATTAAAAAGATGCGTCTTTAGTCTAGATTTAAACTGACAGAGTATGTCTGCCTCCCGGACAGTGAAGGGAAGACTGTTCCAAAGTTTAGGAGCTAGTTTAGGAAAAGGATCTGCCACCTGCACTTGATTTTGAAATTCTAGGTATTACCAACTGACCTGACACCTGAGAGCGTAGTGCACGTGATGGAAAGTTCTCTCAAGTAGTGAGGAGCTAAACCATGCAAGGTTTTATAGGTAATAAGCAAGATTTAAAAGTTTATGCTATGCTTTAGAGGTAACCAGTGCAAGGTTGACAGAACCCGGCTAATATGCTCATACTTTTTTGTACGCGTAAGAACTCGAGCTGCCACATTTTGGACCAGTTGGAGTTTTTGTAATAGGCCTGCAGGGCAACCACCTAATAGTGCATTACAGTAACCTTGTCTTGATGTCATAAAGGCATGTATAAGCTTCTCTGCATCTGATGGTGACAGCATATGACGTAGTTTAGATATATTTTTAAGATGGAAAAACGCAATTTTACAGGTGTTCGCAACCTGGTTCTCAAATGACAGAGTACTATCGAATATAAAGCCAATATTCTTAGCTGAAGATGAGGGTTTTATGGAAGATCCGTCAATAGTTAAGCAGTATTCTTGGTTGTTACGTAGGGCGGTTTTCGGTCCGATAAGTAACACTTCAGTTTTGTCCGAGTTTAGTAATAAAAAATTGCTATTCATCCACTTTTTTATATCGACTATGCATTCCACTATTCGATGGAATTGCTGTGTTTCATGAGGCTTCGAGGAAATATAGAGTTGCGTATCATCAGCATAACAGTGAAAGCTTACTCCGTGTCGCTTTATTATATCTCCTAGCGGTAGCATGTATAATGCGAAGAGCATAGGCCCTAAGACTGAGCCCTGTGGTACACCGTACTGGACTTGCGATTTGCGTGATACCTCATTGTTTATTGCTACATATTGAAAACGGTCGCATAAATAATGTTATGAACTGTGTGAGAACCCAATTGCAGGCAGCGAAACGGGGATGAAGGGGTTAACAAATAGACTTTAATAAATACAGAAAACAAAAACCCACGAGGGGGTAAAAAGACAGTACACAATAACTAACACCATAAACCGATAAACTGAAAACTAAACACTCAACTAGAACTCAACTATAAAACACTAAGACTAAACAAACACTCACAAAGACTAGAATAAACTTAAGTACTATACACAACAAGGCTTCTAGGAAAGTCAACGAGGCTACTAGTACGGGGTAACAAATACAACGAACCAGCACAAGACAATGAACACGAGGATGTTTTAAAGGGACACAGACAAAGGATAATTAACAAGGGTCAGGTGCGGGTACTGAAACACTCAGGGAAAGGTTAACGAGGACACGAGATGGCGGGAAACACTGACGAGACACGAGAAAGCACATGGCATGTCAGAATCAAAACAAAGCCATGTCTTTCTCACACAAAACCTAAGGCTATGCCATGACTCCGCTGCAAGACCAAGAATAAACATGACATGATAGCGGAATCATGACATAAGCCCCCCCTTAAATGAACACCTCCAGGTGTTCATCAAGGGGTAGACTGACAAGACAGGGCAGACTGGGACAAGGACAAAACAAGGCAAAACATGGAAAACAAGATTAAGGGCAGACAGGCATAAATTACAAAGGGGCTGGTTCGTTCTGTTAAGGATCACCGAGGAAGAACCCAATTGCAGGCAGCGTTGGTGAAGGGATTAACACACAGACTTTAATAAACAACAAAAAACACCCTCGATGGGGGAAACACTAACAAAACTAAGATACAAAATTTAAACCAAATACTTCCCACAAGGGGGGCAAACCTAAACAACTAGAAATAACAAATAAAGACCTAGACCAAGAACATGACCTGGGAACATGGCAGGAGACAAGAACAGGAAACATGTACAGCATACAAGTAAAAGTACAAGTATATCCAGAGGTAACACGTACAACGAACCAGCACAAGACAATAGACAAGAGGGCATTAAATAGGGAGACTAACAAAGGAGATAACAATGGGCAGGTGTGGGTAATGAGACACAGGAGGAAAGCAATACTAGGAACGAGAGGGGCGGGGCCAATGACGAGACTGGAGAGAACACATATTATGTCCTGATTGACAATAATATGTTTCTCTCCACATAAAACACGTGGGTCTGTCATGATTCTGCCCCTAGACCAGAAAACCAAGACAAGATTAGGCAGAATCATGACAAATAAGATCTAAGCCATTTCAAAGCTATTTCCTTAATACCGACATCATTTTCGAGTCTATGTAGGAGCATGCTGTGGTCAATGGTGTCGAATACAGCACTAAGATCTAGCAGCACCAATAAGAAGATACAACCTCGGTCGGACGCCATAAGCAGATCATTTGAAACTCTGATCAGAGCAGTCTCTGTACTGTGATGTGCTCTAAATCCAGACTAGAAATCTTCATTAATCTCATTCCTTTGGAGGAAGGAGCATATTTGAGTTGAGACTACTTTTTCCAGAACTTTAGATAAGAAAGGTAGATTCGAAATAGGTCTGTAGTTAACTAGTTCTCCAGGGTCCAGATGGGGTTTTTTGACAAGGGGCCTTATAATATGTCAGAGATGAGTTAATAATGCTAAGTAGAGGATCTATAATATCTAGGAGCATCTCTTTCAGTAGATTTGTAGGTATAGGGTCTAACATGCATGAAGTTGATTTAGATGATCTAATGATTTTAGAGAGTTCATCGTGATCTATAGTAGAAAATAAAGATAATTTCTCCTTAGAGGCGCTGTAGTTAGTCGTTTGTTCAGCGGGATTCACTTCTGGTTGCATAGTTATAATTTTTTCTCTAATATCTTGGATTTTATTTGTGAAATAGTTCATAAAATCATCACTGCTATGCTGGTATACAGAATCAGAAGTCGCTGACGATTTATTTTTGGTTAATTTAGCCACTGTATCAAATAAAAACCTAGGGTTATGCTGGTTTTCTTCTATTAGTGATGAAAGGTAGGCAGATCTAGAAGTTTTTGGGGCTTTCCAGTATTTTTTAATACTATCCTTCCAGGCAGTACGAAATACCTCTAATTTAGTTTTCTTAAAGTTGCGCTCCATTTTTCGTGCCGCAGTAAGAGAACGAAAAATGTTTTCTTCAATATGAAGTTGGAAAGCAGAGAACACACTAAGTGTACTACTACACAAACTAATAGTCACAATGGAACCCAATAGAGAATAAGGTTTCAGATAACATGTCTTTGCCAAAATACCAGGAAAACTATTTTTTAAGATCAAATCAATATAAATATAACATATACAAAATACAGGATATTCTCAGTGAATTTACATTACATTTGAGTTTGAACATTTCAAACATTCTACAAACAAACCTATATACATGATACATGATAGGGAGAAAAACAATGTAATTGTTGCTGCACAAAAACTAACAATGCATCATAGCCAATGTTGTTACTAATCTTTCACATGTCCAAGACTGATAAAAGGTTAAAAAAAATCCAGTCCACAATCACTTTTTATTTTGAAAATAAGTCATTTTGTGTGAATTTTTTGTCAGTTTTTGAAAAATTCATTGGCATTAAAAGTTTTCCTTAAACATTTAGCAGTTTTGCTAAACTAATTCTTTGACTGGAACTGATGTTTTAAATAACTCAGTTTCATGGATTTGATCTTGATAGATCTGGTGGAGAATCTTATTTGGTGAACAAAGCTCATCAATATTTTAACATGCAGCATAAACTGCTACATACTGTACATACAGGATCGACTGAGCACGCTCTTGTGAGGCATGCTGTATGGTAACAGAGTTGGTTGGTTGGACGGGAGGAAGGGCCAGACCGAGGGGGAGGTGGCTCTACTTTAAAGCTCAACCCTTGAGAGCAAAACCGAGGAAACGGTCTGCTGGAGAATCGGGGCACGAAGTACACGTCCTTCAGGTCGATAACCACAAACTAATCCTGATGTCAGACGGACTCCAGGATGCGCTTCCGCGTCAACCTCGCAGGATGGGGCGCAGCCCCCTCCTTTCTCAGGGGCAATGAAGTAGGGGTTGTCACCCCTAAGACATCTCTGCCAGAGGGACAGGCTCGATTTCCCCCTTCTCCAGAAGAGGGGCTGCTGGGATGCAGATGCCAACCGGGACCTCAACGCACTAGTGGGGGCTGATGGCCTCCGTCTGCTATTTCGTCGAACACCAAGCAGCCCACGCTGTGCGATGGTTGCATCAAGAAAGCGGACTCTCTCAACGCCTCCCATCAGCGCAGAAGTGAGCCAGAGTTGTCTCTCTTGGACCACAAGAGTGGACATCGTCAGACCCAGTGTGCGCACCATCACTTTGGTCGCCCGGAGAGTGAGTTCTTTGGCGGTGCGCAGGCCCAGCATTACCACTGGGTCCTGCTTTCCCTCGTCTAACCACTCTAACACCTTGGCCTGGTGGATCTGCAGTATGGCCATGGCGTGAAGGGCAGAGGCAGCTGACCCACCGCAGTGTAAGCCCTAGACATCATGGCGAGGACGAACATGCTTTGGAAGGGAGCCTTGGATTGGTGCCTCCAGGTGGTGCATCTGTGGACACAAGTGCACTTGTGCCACGAGAGCATGCTCTACCTGGGATACCGACATAGCCCTTAGCTGCTCCAGAGTCGAGGGAAGTCAGGGTGACTGAGCCCGTCTGCCGCGAATGCGCTGAAGGGGGCGTTCCCGGTGTTTGTGAGCTCGTCGTGCACTGCGGGAAACTGGCGACATTTGCATGCTGTAGGAGAATTTGCTCTTTTAGAAATATGCTCTTAAACACATCCGAACCAGCTACTGAAACGCCAAGGGGAATCGCAAACGCCAGGACGAGTTTGGCTGCTCTGTGTCGTAGATCCCGTAGGAAGAATCGAAGATCGCTCAGCATAAGCCCAGCAGGTTCCGAAGAACAAAAGGTGAATCAATGGGCTCGCCATCTTCCCTTTTAAACCCGTATGTACAGAGCGGAGTCTGGCGTGTATGGAAGCAAATAAGAGACATAATGTTTTGAAATTTAATAGCCAATGAATACTTGAGTTTGAATTATTTTACTTTGGAAACCTTGTATCTGAATTTATTTGTTTCGAATTTACCTCTATGAAATTTAAATATGAAAATTCTTGATTTCCATTTTAAAAACTGGAATTTAATGCTCACAAATTCAGATACAAAACAAAATCAACTTACAGAATTTCAGATAAAATACATTCAGGTTGATCAAATTCGATTGCTCTTATTCAGATCTAAAATTTCAAGTTAATATTTTTCAAAGAAAACATATGTCTAATTCGACTGCTCAAATTCAGATCGAAAAATTCAAGTTAAATATTCACACGGTAACATCCGGGCTACCCAGGATAGGAAAAACAGTTGAGCCCAGAGCCCGTCTGCAATTGAACCGAACCAATGAACCGAACCATTGAACCGAACAATTGAACCGAACCATTGAACCGAACCAATGAACCGACGTCGGGCGAACCTGACTGTCTGTCATGATCCAAGAAGAGGCAAAGTCACGTATATTAAACCTGTAAAGAAGATGACTTCTTACGACAAGCCGTTTTGACATAAAAACCTTGGGTTTGACCATCCATAAAATATATTTTAGATAGTTTTAATTGTATTTCGACGAGTCATAATTGTAATTTCACTAGTCAAATTGATAATTAGAGATATCTGCATTTATAATTGCGCTAGTAAGAAATATTATTCGAGATATCTGTAAATATGTTTTGACCAGTCAAAACTCTATTTTAGGTATCTGTAATGACCTCATAGATATCTAAAATTATCGCGTCACAAATACGCAAAGTATTTAAAGATATCTCTAATTCAGTTTCGACTAGTCACAATTATATTTTAAGATATCTGAATCGTGCCTGCTCCTAGTCGAATCTGCTGTTGTGTGAGGTGAGACTTAATCTCCTCAGCTCCTCCCCCACGCCAAAACCAAAAGCGCAACGGCTAATGCTATCACCTTGGCTTCATCGGAACACAGCAAAGGAGACAACAGGCTAGTTTTTTAAAAACGAATGTCAATGGGTTTTGTTCGCTTTTACGCTTTCTCCAGCTTTCTCTTAAAGACCCTTCGATCTAACTAAAATAAGGGTTTCTTATCTATGCCAGAGCCCCTCCTTATACCTAGTTCTAACGGCTAACAACAGTAGACAGCGTTTGTAACTTGTCAAGGAGAGAAAAGAACTGAATGAAGTACTTAAGGGATTATTAAATCATATATGGAGGCAGTCATGTATGCATAACGCTGAGATTTTAATTGCAGTCATATTACAAAGCAGACCAAACAATGTGTAATGTTCAATAAAGACAAAGATCAGCAAACTGCTCGTTTTGTTGTAATTTATTTTTTATATATTTTTTGAAGAGACATGAGTGAAAAACATTGCAATTATATACCAAAACGTGAAAAAGTACAAATAAGCACGTGATAGACAAGAATGTTGCATATATGGCACTTCAATCATGACCTGCTGGCACTGAGATCCGAATCGGCAAATTTCTGATCACAAGTCCAACGCTCTTACCACTAGGCCACAGACACCTATACAGATGTCTCGTTCTCGCTTCTCAGGGAACCGAGGTTACGAAAGTAACCGGAGACGTTATCCTGCTGGCTATAACGTGTTGCCTAGCTGACTTACCTACATAGAGAGACGAGTCACACAACAAACCATAGCTAACAGTTATGTGTTCCAAAAAATAATCAGCAACAACATACTTTTGTTCTGTCGAGTCTGATTGTACATAAACAGCAAACTACCGGATCGCCTTTGTTTTCCCTAGAAGTCATCTTCTTTACAGGTTTGATATACGTGACTTTGTCTCTTCTTGGATCATGAGTCATGACAGACAGTCAGGTTGACGTGCTCTGATAGGCCGCCCGACGTCGGTGCGGTTCAATTGCAGACGGGCTCTGGGCTCAACTGTTTTTCCTATCCTGGGTAGCCCGGATGTTACCTTGTGAATATTTAACTTGAATTTTTCGATCTGAATTTGAGCAGTCGAATTAGACATATGTTTTCTTTGAAAAATATTAACTTGAAATTTTAGATCTGAATAAGAGCAATCGAATTTGATCAACCTGAATGTATTTTATCTGAAATTCTGTAAGTTGATTTTGTTTTGTATCTGAATTTGTGAGCATTAAATTCAAGTTTTTAAAATGAAAAATCAAGAATTTTCATATTTAAATTTCATAGAGGTAAATTCATAGAAACAAATAAATGCAGATGCAAGGTTTCCAAAGTAAAATAATTCAAACTCAAGTATTCATTGGCTGTTAAATTTCAAAACATTATGTCTCTTATTTGCTTCCATAGGCGTGCCGTCCCATTCACCAAGTTCATTGGCCTTTTCAAAGTAGAATCCAAGATGATAGTTTCTCAAGTCAAACCCTATTCTGTCTGTTAGGGTGTACCGTCGTTGAAGGTGTAAAATCAATGACGATGGAGAAGAATTCACAATCCAGGGTGTTTATTTTGGTACAAAAGTGATTCCCAAGCAAAAAGACAAAAATTAAAGCAAAATAAATATATTACCAGTCTATAAGCGGTTCACTTGTGTATTCTGGCTATGCCAATATTCAGGCCCAAAAATACAAGGAAATTCCCCCCTTTAAAATGGCTACCAGGAGCTCTTTTATAGGAGTAGGCTCCTCCCATTTCTGGAACATACCATGTAGCAGTAATTGATAATTTTAAAGAAGGATCACATTACCCAAATACTTTAATCAAATGTTATTAATATGCAACCTATGCATCACACTATTAATTACAACAGGATGTCTAAACATTGCAAAGAGAAATGTCTGAAAAATGTTAGTTTCCCTGAAAAAAAAAATATATATATGTTGTTATAATTGCTTCCAATGTTTCCTCATCTGTAAGTCGCTTTGGATAAAAGCGTCTGCTAAATGACTAAATGTAAATGTAAAATGTAAATTTACCCCTGTGATGTCACTGACAATGAAAGTGCCCTTCTTACTGGGCAATTAGAAGCTTTCAAAATGGCAGCCGTCGCTGAACATGGGTTTGCCAGCAAGAAGAAGATGTGGTGTCCAGAATGAGGCTAGGACATACAGGATTAAACAGAACATTAGTTACCATGAAAAAGCATGTTGATGGAATGTGTGAATATTGTAATAGTCAAGAGACCATAGAGCATGTAATTATGTTTTGTCCTGAGTACCATCAAGCCAGACAAAGATTTATTTCACAACTTGGGGAAATCCAGATGACATTAAATTTGAATGATATACTGCAAAGAGAATCAGGTGAAATTTGTTTTTCCTTTTTGTTTTCTTTTTTGAAGGTAACTGGGTTATTTAAAAGAATTTAGGAAAGTGTAGGGTGACCATTTGATCCACACTCCAGTCCAGATGGTGGCGGTAATGCACCAAAAAGCTGGTTGCCAACCGCCATATAAAAAGAAGAAGAAGAAGAACATGGGTTTGCCAGTAGAGAGGTAACCCACAATGTGAGTACAATAGTATTTTATATGTGTATATGTATGTTGGTTTGTTACAGGGAAAATAAACTTAACATTTGTAAAAGAGTTTGGTGTGGTTTCTGTAAATGTTAAATCATATAACACAACAAACATTAAGCCTTGAGAAAAGTCCTTTTAGCCATAAGTCACAGGCTATCTGTGACACTGTCAGTCTCGACACAACGTTGAGAGACCGTCAGAAAGGGAACCAGGTTTAAATACTCAAGCTGTGTCCCAATTCAGGGGCAGCGCGACAGAAAGCAGCTGAAAGCACTTGCTTCAAAGGCAGCCTCAAAATGCAACATTTCCGTGGGCTGGTATATTGTTAATCTTAAACTTTAGTTGAATAAAAGCATGTAATCTGCAGGAAACTCTTTGTGTCTGTGTTTTTTTATATTATACATGATGTTGTTCAATCATATTATTAATGCATTATTGTATATTGAATTTGTAAGGTTAGTTAATTGTATATACTTTTGGGCTGTTTTAATCTACATAAACGCGTCATATTCTCTAAAATAAAATAAAAAAATTGTAGGTTCTGTTTCTGTTTAAAAAAGTCAGAAATGTCTCTGCTGTATCCCGCTGCTGTCACCACGTGACAGGAGCAGCAGGTGACGTAACTTGTAAATCCTGCATAAGGCTGGACCATCTAATTTCGTTTCACTTCGTGGACTTCAGTGGCTGCGTGCTTTGAAGACCGAGACTTAGTTTTTTAATCTGTGACCTTAGAAGGTTGCAGCCCTTGAATTGGGACACAACAACAGACTGAAACAGGTTAACAAGACACAGGTGACAGTGATCCACAAAATGAGTCTAACAATGGATAGTGCTAGGTTGTGTATGTGGGGTGTAATTTCCTGTAGATGAACAGAGATGAGACCGGAGAGAGTGTATGGAAGGCCATAAGGGCCATAAATGCCTCTCTCCACACAAAACATGAGGTTCTGTCATGATCCTGCCACTAAACCAAGAGAAACATGACATGATACGGCAGAATCATTACAGAACCCCCTCCCTAAGAAGCGGCACAAACAAGACAAGTAGACTGTGAGACACTACCAAAAAAAGGTCAAAATGATAAATACAAAACGGAACACAACAGTCCAGGGGAAAGTCCAAACAAGGGAAAAACAGGGGAACACAAGTCCAAACTAGGACACAGACTGGATTGCCGGTAGAAACGGACTGGATTACCGACAGACACGGACTGGATTGCCAGCAGACACGGACTGGATAGTTGGCAGACACGGACTGGAATAGCTGGCTGAACAGGACGGGAATGCCCACTAGGGATGGGCGATATGACCTAAAAAATGTATCCCGATAATTTCAGGTATTTATTGCGATAACAATGACGATAATATATATACATTTATATATATTATTATTATTATTATAAATTATTTTCTTCTGTAAAATTGCAGATTATGTTATGTTTAAGATGTGTTCAGTGACCGTGCTGAAAAACATCACACACAAACAGGGCTGGACTCTGACAAAACAGGGCCCTGGCATTTTTACTCAGACCGGCCCACCATAATGGGTCGGACACAACCAGCCAGTACACCATCCTTGCGGTCCCTGTAGATATGCATATCTACTGTTCCATTCCCCAAAAACCTACAAAGCTGAGAACTAAGTGCCATGGACCAGTGTACCAGTGCAAGTGGACCAGTGTACTCACTCTCTCTTGACTGACTCCCTGGTGATAGACCTATACCTACTTGTGGTGTGATTCGCGCAAATTGAGCGTTAGTAAGGGAAGCCAAACAATCCAATAGTCCCTTTCTTAGTGCATAATGATCAGAATGGATTTGTAAGGAGCCGTCAGGGCTTTCATAACATTAGACCTTAATATAATTCACTGTAATAATAATGCCAAATACAATGCACTACTGTCTTTAGATGCAAGTTCAATGTTTTGCCAAGATATGGAATTAGGGGAAAGTTTTTAAAATGGATACAGTTGCTATACACTGGCCCTGTGGCATGTGTAAGGACTAATAACAATTTATCAAGCCAAATAACCCTAGAAAGATGAACCCGTCAGGGCTGCCCACTGTCCCCATTATTGTTTGTTCTGGCCAATGAGCCGCTAGCCATATCTATCCGTAATGAAGCAAATCTGTCAGGAATTACTATTGGAGACCAAGAACATAGAATATCGCTATACGCAGATTATGTGATACTTTTCTTGTCCAAATTATCAACTAGCATACCAGCATTATTACAATTAATTAATAGGTTTGGTAAGTTTTCGGGATATAATATTAATGACACAAAATCTTCTATCCTCTTCCTAAACAAGGAGGAAAGAAGTAACCTAATCAGCATTTTTAATGCAAAAGAAGGATTTATATATCTTGGATTTAAGATTACCCCCCAAATTAATACAATTGTTAAAAAAAATTATGATCCGTTAATGGGTAAAGTACGTGAATCAATTGAAAAATGGACAACAATGCCCATATCAATGATTGACCGAATTCATTTGATTAAGATGGTAATTCCGCCGAAATGTTTATACCTGTTTCAATCACTCCCACTGCCACTGCCAAATCTTTTTTTAAGGAAATTAACAAGACTCTTTGTAGGTTTATCTGGAACAATAGAAAATCTAGATTTAGGCTTAGACTACTGTATCTTCCATATGACAGGGGTGGTTTACAGATGCAGAGTTTACAGTGGTACTACTAGGCCGCTCAGCTTCGATGCGCTATGTTTTACTTCCTCGCACGCTCTCCTCCAGCCTGGGTTTCTATTGAACAAACAATTTCTAAACTCCCATTAAGATTATACTTATAGTCACCAGATCCAAAGACCTTAAAAACAAACAACAAATCCTTTCCTAAGGAATACCATTGATATATGGTTCAAAGCTCACAAACATATTGGCGATACACTTCCTATCTCTCAGTTCTCTCCTATTTGGAGCAATGCACAGTTCACTCCGGGCAGGGCAGACGGCGGCTTTAAGGTTTGGGCTGGTAGAGGTGTGCAAAAGATTAGAGATTTATATGACAAAGGCATTTTGTTAACATTTAATGACCTGAGTCTAAAATATTCAATTCCTCAAAAAAAGTACTTTAAGTACTTACAATTGAAACCTTTCATTTAATCAAAGAATTATGATGCCCTTCGGGAGCCGCCGTTGTCCTGTCTGGAGAATATTATGATTAAGCATGTTCATGGGAGACGCCAAATTTCTATATTATATGCTACACTTATCTTACATGATAAGGAATCCAGTAAAGATAGAATGAGGGATTGGAGTCTGGATATTAAAAGAGGATATCGGGGAAACTGAAATGTCAAAAGCATGCTTAAAAGCTCAAATACAAACGATTCATACAAGAATGAAGCTATTGCAACATAAATGGTTGATGAGGACATATATAACCCCTGAATTGCTTACCAAATGGTCCCCGGACGTTCCAGAGACGTGTGAAATGTTTAATTGAGAAGGAAACATTAAATTCACTGTGTATGGGAGTTCCCTAAATTGGTAAATTTTTGGAAGATGGTTGTCCAAGTAAGCTTACCAGGGAACATGGTTACAACCAAGTAACCCGAGACATACATCTCCAATTCTGTCAAATAATTATCATTGTGGTGAGGAAGGCGGGACTAGAGACGTGAGTGATAGTTGGAATCAGCTGTGCGCGCACCGGTCCCGCATATTTTATGGAGAAGATCGGGAGCTTAAAAGGAAGTCCGGCAGGACTGTTGACGAGAAAGGACCGGGCTCGGACATTTGTTAAGTTTTATGGCTGGCAGTCTACCTTGAGGTGGCTGACTAAAACATCTAAATCAGGGTACCCCCATCTGGATGGAAGAAAAAGAGAGTTTACACAGGCATATATTTTACAACCACACAAGTATTTATATTTGAAGTAAGGTGAAGCCTTACACACCCCTTTACATTTCCAGAACCAACTGTGAGTAAAACAACTTCTTGTCTCATGTGCAGAGTAGTTCCTGTCTTCCATGACCCCTCCCACACACTCCTAAATCTCTGTGACCTGTTTTGATACTAATATAGTGTAAGCCTAGACATCTAACTCCCCAACATTGTTAGTTTTCCCTAAACAACTGAATGAATGAGATGTGCATTGTGTTCTTGTATTTGCTCACTCATACCTGAGCTATGAAGAAGACACAGACATTTTCCTCCTTTAATGTTTCCCTCTTTTAATATTATTCTCAGTTGAGACACTTTTGAAGGAAGATCATTTCTAACTATATAAACAGAGAAAGAATGAAGCAAACCAGCTATCATACATCTATGAGGCAACATCTGTGTGGCTAAATTATGCAGTATTTGTGTTCCTTCAAAGCTTCTGTATCACTTATTTAGTTTGAATTTCAGTCCACTTTCTGGAGAATAATTTTGAACTGATCAGTGTTTGGTCTGTTTTTGAAGGAGTGTAATTAGCATTTGATGAATTTCATTTCAACAGGATATCATTATATGTCAAAGCCACTGCTCTTCACCCCAAACTCAATATGCTCATTTGGCGATTGTGATGTCATGGCGAATGAAATGAAAAGCAGATGTAGCCCAGATCAAGCTTGAGTGAGACAACGCAGAGATACTGACAGGCGTGCGATTGTGCACTTTGTCGAAGGCTTGCGTGACGAGTGAACACTGTGTTTTGTTGTGTTAGTCTGTATGCATTTTTACAGGGCAGGCAGTTTGAAATAGTGGATGTGTGAACTGGTATGCAATGAGAATGGAACGCCAGTATAAAAATCACACAATTGGGGTGTGCCAAGCTCTTCCGCAGCCCTGCTGGCATGCCAGGCGCCCTGAAAGAGAGGGGCAGAGAGAGGATAATGTGTGTGTGTGTCTGAATGTTTGTGTGTGTGGACTAATTAATAACTTGTGTCCCTGAAGAATACAGAAAACAAGAACAGTGGTCTCCTTCAAAACACACTCAGTTCTTTACAATCTGATTTATGCTATTTTTCAAAGTTGCTTAGGGACAGTTCACCCAAAAAAAATGATTTAGAAGAACAAAACTGACCCCAATTGACTTCCATTATATGGACACAAAACCAGTGAGACTGTTTGAAAAACATGTTTTGTGTTCACTAGATCAAAGATTTATATACAGGTTTTGAATTACATGAGAGTGAATAAATGATTACAGTTTTTATTTTTTGGTTGAACTATCACTTTACAGTGCATTCAGAGTATTTAGCATTCGTATGTCAGGTCGCTGGAAATCAAATTCACTATCCTCTCATTGCCATTGTGAGTTTTGGAACATGCAAAGTCTTGTCATATTCATGACCTGACATTTAGACATTTGGCAGACGCTTTCAAAGCGACTTGCATAGCATTATCCTATACATTTATACATAGGTATCTGCAATCCCCTGGGATCCCCAGCGTTGAAACCTGAAGTTGATTTATAATCGTGTTGCCAACAACCAGCCACAACCTGCAAGATGTTGAAAATGAATGCATAAGCTATGAACAGCCATGTTGGTCACGGCATGGAGCCTGTTCTGTATGTTCAGTGCTGAAGTATATTAAACCTCACACCGTTTAACATAAGTTATGGATTATGATGTATTTTCTCTCAGTTCTGTATAATATTTGTGTTAAAGTGAAATTCTGTCATCATTTATGACCAATCCCAATTCTGTTTTATATCCCTTACCCTTGAAACAGAGCAACAAGGGGAAGGGCTAAAACATTCCCCTAAGAAATGGAACACCGCTACTACACTTTCACTCATAATTATACGTCACTACTAGCAGTATAAGTGATGTTTATAGCAAACTTCCAATAGTCTTCCGTCAGCCATAGTCATATCGGTTTCGTGGATTACAGCCTAAAAAGTGACCCTGAACCTAAATGAGGTCATGGGTTGCCATGAAGGGAACAGCTCATGAGGATACATCAGACAGAACCGGCCTGTTGATGGATAACTGCGTGTTGGGCACAAGGTCTGCTTAGAGCAGTTCTTCTCAAACTTTTTTGGTCATTACCTACTTTTTAATTTGGAATTTTCAAGCCCCATCTGCCCCCATCGCCCCAACACAATGCTAATGAAATGCGCAACAAGCTTGATATGTTCCAATTTATTGAACTAACAAGTAGAATCAGAGTAACAAGTTGTATCTAAAATACAAACTATATACATAAAATAACAGAGAGTTCAAAAATACAGAAAATAAAAGTGCAGCTGTGTCAGAATTTTTACTCATTACAAAAATAGAAAAGATATAAAAGTGCCACTTTGCAATCTGTAAAAAAAAAGAAACGAAGAGAAATCCATTCGGCGGGTTATCTCTGCATTAGTGGCTGCAATGGGCCTGTTTTGCATTGCACAATTTCTCAAAGCGGGGTTGCAGGCCTGATACTGCCCCTCTTAAGTCATGCTCAATGTTCAGCTGAGATCTGTACTTTGTTTTCAGTGAAGCAACAGCTGAAAAGCCCATCTCACAGAGATATGATGTGGCAAAGGGAAGAATAATGCACACAGCTCTCTGCCCGATGAGTGGATACTCCCTCTCCACGCCAAATCAGAATTCACTAAGATTCTGAGCTTTAAAACTGAGCCTCAGGGTGGAGTCAGATGTCATCTAAATAAACTGGTCCTCCTCAGCAGACCCCAAATCAGCAGGTGCTCCAGACAGAATAGAAATAAATAGGCTTACTTTATTTGTCATTGCATAATAAATACAAAGAAATCTGTTTGACAACAATCTATTCCAGTTAGTAAGTATCATAGCATAAATAAAATGCATGTATAATATATGAGCATAATATTCAATAAAATGTCAAAATACCAACCTGCTGCATTGAATGGATCCATAACACAGGCTTACTGAGCACTGTTGTTCGGGAAGTATTTTTGAAACAATTCTTTGAGGGAAGAGATGTGCTGCTTGATACAAGGGTTAACTGTGGTGGCTCCAGAATCAGTGTTTTGATCTTCGCAACTTCACTCAGGTTCTCAAAGACATCTATGTTTTGCTGATCAAGGCGCCTGCCCCATACATCAAGCTTTCGGCTTAATGCATTAATCTTGTCTGCCAGCTGAGGTAGGTGCTTGTCTTTGCCTTGAAGCTAAAGATTTAATTAATTCAGCTTGCCAAACATATCGCTGAGGTAGGCCAGTTTAAACACTTCTGACATTATTAGGAACACCATGCTAATACTGTGTTTGACCCCCTTTCGCCTTCAGAACTGCCTTAATTCTCTGTGGCATTGATTCAACAAGGTGCTGAAAGTATTTTTTAGAAATGTTGGCCCATATCGATAGGATAGCAACTTGCAGTTGATGGAGATTTGTGGGATGCATCAAGGGCACGAAGCTCCCGTTCCACCACATCCCAAAGATGCTCTATTGGGTTGAGATCTGGTGACTGTGGGGGCCATTTTAGTACAGTGAACTCATTGTCAATTTGAAATGATTCGAGCTTTGTGACATGGTGCATTATCCTGCTGGAAGTAGCCATCAGAGGATGGGTACATGGTGGTCATAAAGGGATGGACATGGTCAGAAACAATGTTCAGGTAGGCCGTGGCATTTAAACGATGCCCAATTGGGACTAAGGGGCCTAAAGTGTGCCAAGAAAACATCCCCCACACCATTACACCACCACCACCAGCCTGCACATTGTTGTACATGACCCTGGATTGTTACTCGTTGCTGAAACCCTTCTGCCTGCCCTGACTTGGATTTTTTATTGGACTCTGATTCTTGCTACCTGCCTCGACCCTTTGCTTGCCTATCTCATTTGTCTCTGCCTTGCCTGTATTGCCATGTTCGCTGGTGTTTACCCTGCCTGTTTTGACCATTCTTAATAAAAGCTGCAAATGGATTCCGCTGACTATCGATCCAGCGGCCGTCATGCATCTTACCACTGAATTGTCTACTCAAGCTTCACGGTTATCTCTACATCACCAGCAGCTGAACCATCTCACTTCACTAACTGAGGAGCTTGTTGAATCCATGAGGAGTCTTCAAGCATCAGCCATCAGCGCTCCCATCGAACAAGCACAAAGTGCACCTCCACACACCGTCAATGTTTCAGCCAACCCGCGTCTCGCCTTCCTGGAGAAATGTAACGGGAACCCAACCAAATGCAAAGTTTTTCTACTACAGTGCACCCTTTACATTGATCAACAACCCTCATATTATTCCAACGATTCAGGGCGCATTGCTATTGTCTGTTCTTTATTCAACGGAAAAGCACTAGAATGGGCCATGGCAATTTGGAGACCAGAGGGTCCATCATTTTCCTCATTCGGGGCATTCCTTCAGCAGTTCCGTAATGTCTTTGAACACTCCTCTGCAAGAGGGAATCCGGGAGAACAGTTGTTAAATCTCTCTCAAGGACGAAACACAGCCGCTGAGTACACTCTTACCTTTCGCACTCTCGCTACTCAGACCAATTGGGTAGAGGATGCACTCAAAACCCTCTTCAGAAAAGGATTAATAGTCGAGTTGCAGTCTGAGTTAGCCTGCCGAGATGAGGGCAGGAACCTGAATGAATACATTGATCTCGCTATCCAGGTTGATAATCTAATACGTTCCTGATGCCAGGTCAGAACACCACTGCACTGCACTACAGTCACGAAACAACCACCACTCACGAGCCCATGCAGCTGGGATTCACTCACCTCTCCCCAGAAGAACGAGAACGTCACCAGCAGAACTGCATGTGCCTACACTGCGGTCAACCAGGCCACATGAGACCATCTTGTCCTGTTCGTCCTGCTGGTGAACCCCAATCGGTGAGTTCTAACACTAGAGAGAACATATTAAGATCTAGTTTCCTACTCCCCATTCGTTTGTCCATCAAGGACCGAGTCATTAACACCACTGCCATACTCGATTCAGGAGCTGCTGGTAATTTAATTTCACATGAATTTGCTTCATTTCAGAAACTGAAATTAAATCCCTGTGATTCTTCCTTGGCAGTGGAGACGCTAGATGGTCGTCCCATCGGAGGAGGAAAAATTAATTGCTTGACCGAAGAAATTAAGATGTGTGTCGGTACCCTGCATTAAGAGAGAATTAAATTTTATGTCATTCAAGCTCCGATTCATTCCATCATACTCGGTTTGCCTTGGTTACGCACCCATAACCCACACGTATCTTGGAGTGAGGGCCAAATCACTCAATGGGATGTCACCTTTCACAAGCACTGCCTGTCTAAGATCACTCAAGTTGTGACGTTTTTCGGGACATGTTGGACAGATGGGTGATTGTTTACATCGACGATATCCTGGTTTACTCAGACTCCCTAGAGGAACATATTCAACAGTCAGAATAGTTTTGAAACGTCTTCTACAATACCAACTCTATGCTAAAGCTGAAAATTTTGAATTTCATTAAACAAGCACGTCATTTCTGGGGTATGTAAGTCACCCTCTTAAGTCAAGAGGGTGTGGCCATGGACGAGAGAAAGGTCAAGGCAGTGTTGGACTGGCCATTACCCCAAACCGTCAAGGAACTACAATGCTTCCTGGGGTTTGCAAACTTCTAGAGACATTTCATCAGAAATTTCAGTACCATAGCCGCTTCTCTAACCACCATGATCAAACGCCACACCTCCCTGCCAAATCCTCCAGACAGCTACTAGCAGGACTCTTAACACCGCTGCCCCATACCTCAACGCCCCTGGTCTCATATAGCCATCGATTTCATCACAGACTTACCAAATTCACAAGGTCATACCACCATGTTCACCATAGTAGATCGTGTCTCCAAGGCTTGCCGACTAATTCATCTTTCCAAACTTCCTACTGCACTGGAGACTGCTAAACTTATTTGCAACCAAGGGTTCCGCTTCTACGGCCTACCCGAGGACATCGTCTCTGACTGAGGTCCCCAGTTCACCTCCAGGGTATGGAAATCCTTCTTCAAACACCTCAATGTCAACATCAGCTTCACTTCCGGTTACAATCCCCAATCCAACGGACAAACTGAACGTTTTAATCAAGATGTCATTCACTTCCTGCGTTCCTATTGTCAACAACACCAAGCTGAATGGAGCAGATATCTGTTCTGGGCCGAATATGCTCAGAATTCCCTCATCAAACCCGCTACTGGCATCACTCCTTTCAAATGCATCCTGGGCTTCCAACCTCCACTCTTCCCATGGTCTGGTGAACCCATAGACTTGCCTTCTATCACTGAATGGTTACAAAGGAGTGAAGAGGTTTGGGAGCAAGCACACATTCATCTACTTCACGCTGTCAGACGGCAAGAACTCCCGTCACCGTCGCTCCGCTCCAGAGTATCAACCCGGCCCTGACTTGGATTATCAACCCTTTCTGCCTGCCCTGACTTGGATTATTTATTGGACTCTGATTCTTGCTACCTGCCTCGACCCTTTGCTTGCCTAACCTGATTTGTCTCTGCATTGCCTGTATTGCCCTGTTCGCTGGTGTTTACCCTGCCTGTTTTGACCATTCTTAATAAAAGCTGCAAATGGATTCCACTAACTCTGCCTCGTCACAACAGTCTTGCTGTGTCACACACCCCTCTTTCTTCCCAAAAGGCTTCTAAAGATCACAGGGTGCTGAGATAGTGATCAATCACTATTGCCTGAGATGTTTGTTTATTGTGTGTTCAGTACAGTGGGGGGTTAAAGGTGGCCCTGATTTGTCAATTTGAATGTATCATTGTTAGTTTAGTCACATGGTCAAGTTAAGGATAAAAAGGAAATGTAATGTGCTTTTTCTTTTCTGCTCGCTGCTCGCTCCTTTCAGGGTGCTTGGCTCTTCTTCCTTTTCTAAACATTGTAATGGTAATATGAAATACATTTGGACACTGTTTGTTGTACAATTTACAATTGTATGCATTTACTTTGTAACTATTTTACATGTAACATAAATTTAAGTCTGTTATTAAACACTTTCATTTACAAATCAGCAGATTAGTGTTTAATGTTAATATTTAAACACTCCATATTGCAATACAATATAGTCATGTTACATCATAAGAAATGATCCCTGTGTCTTTGTAATTTTTAGGTTTCTTCTTGTCATCACCTAGAATTATAAAATGCAGAACTGCACACTGTATGATTAATGTGTTATGCTCACACTCAACAATGTAAATTACGGATACTGATATAGAGAAGGAGAGAGAGAGATGAGAAAGACTGAACAAGCCAGAGTTCTCTGAACTCGAAACCAAATGCAAAACACTGCTTTACAACCATTATGCTTATCTTTCAACAGTGGTTTAAGGTTAATTTGTATAGCCGTACTGAGCTGGAATTTAATCTAACTTTTGGTTTGCCGGTTGAAATTAAAATGGCGGACATCTAGCGACTAACAATCCAAGTGAAATAAGCGCTCTTGGCTGTGGTTCTCCTGTTAATGGTCTCTGAGGTTCCGCAAACAGAAAATAAATGCAAAACTGCAAGTAGGCCAAACTGGAGAGCACATAAAATCCTGCTTCGATGATGAATATGTCTTCTGTCATTAAGGAAATGTAAACAGCAGAAAACGTCTCGGTTACGTATGTAACCTCTGTTCCCTGATGGAGGGAACGAGACGTTGTGTCGAACCGACAGATGGGGTTCGCCCCTGAGAACCTATCATCTGACTATTTTGAAAAGGCCAATGAAATTGGCGAATGAAATTTGCATGCCGGGCTCCGCCCCCGGATATCTGGGTATAAAAGGGGAGCCGGCGTGCTCATTCATTCACCTTTTGTGCTGAGGAGCCTGAGAGCATCTCACGATCGCTGCAGCGGACGGCTAGTGTTGTGGCATGAGGGACACAACGTCTCGTTCCCTCCATCAGGGAACAGAGGTTACATACGTAACCGAGACGTTCCCTTTCTGTCAGTCTCTCGACGTTGTGTCGAATCGACAGATGGGGTTCCTATTGAAAACAGATGTCTGCCAGAGAGGCGCACTGAGCCGATGCCCACGAGGAGGCCACACCCCGAGCGGAGTGTACCGTCACTCAAATGGGCACGGGCTAGGATCGGCACGCCGTAGTGACGGCGTGTGCAATCCAGCGCCACAACTCTCCTCGGAGACAGCACTCCCGTTGCTGACCTCCATAACAGACAAGAGCTGCTCAGGGCCTTGAAGCCCTCCGTGTGGTTCGAGTAGAGGCGCAATGCGCTTACTGGACACCCCACGTACAGGTTGGGTCTTTCTCCCGGTGTGGGAGCGCCTGCAAGTTCACCACCTAGTTCCCAAAGGGGGGCGGCGGAACTTTGGGCACGTAAGTCGGCCGGGGTCTCAGGATCACGTGAGAGTCACCGGGCCTGAATTTTGGCAATCGGTGGGCTGGGAATGCTTGCAGGTGCCTCACCCTCTGGATGGACTCGAGACCCAGCAGGAGAGCCAACCCCCCTCGCAGAACGAGGAAGGGGGGTCTCCGCAGGGCCCGAAAAAGAGGCCCTCGAGAAGAGCACCAGGACGAGAAGGCTCGCCACTTTAAAGGCATCCAGCCATGTGGGCATGGCCCTTGCTTGAGTGATACTCTCCACCACTGTGGGGGGTAGATCATCCAGGAACTCCTCGTCCCATCCAGGAGCCAGACCCAAAGGTCCGGATCGAATGCCACAATGTGCCCATACCCTGCGAGTAGGCCCTTCGCCAGGGGGAGTTGTCGTCAGGAGTATTAGCTCCGAGGACCAAGTGTAGTTGGGCCCGTAAGGCGCAACTAGCAGCACTTGATACTCCCTTCCTAGACCTTGCACAGGACCTGCGCAATGAGGCTCACTGGGGGGAAGCGTACTTCCGCTTGTCCCGCGGCCAGCTGCGCGTTAGGGCCTCCGTGTCGAGGGGGGGCCTCGTCCAGGGAGTGCCCAGCGGTACTGGGTGGTGTTCAGGGAGGCAACAGGTCCCCCTGTGCCCGCCCAAACCACACCCAAGCCGGCCCGCAGGGGTGGAGTCGTCACTTCCCACGAGGTGTCAACTGACGAGAGAGCACTTGGCTGTCTGGTTCAGGACACCCGGTGGGCGTGTGACATGCAGGGGCTTATCCACCTGCTGTCTCCACCAAGGGTGGAGTCGTCACTTCCCACGAGGTGTCAACTGACAAGAGAGCGCTTGGCTGTCTGGTTCAGGACACCCGGTGGGCGTGTGACATGCAGGGGCTTTGCCACCTGCTGTCTCCACGGGAGGAGGCGTTTGGGCGAGTTGCGATGACAGCAGCGAGCGAATGCCACCCTGAGGTTTAGTACGCTACGCCGGTCGTGCTGTCCGGGCCAGTATGCTGGCTCTGCACGAGAGGCCGGAGCCTCATCAGTGCAAGCTGGACAGCTAGCAACTTGAGGGCAGTGATATGCCAACGCAGGTGGGGGCCCGTCCAGCGACCCGACACTGCGCGCCCGTTGCACACCGCAACCGCACCCCATAGGGAGGCGTCTGTCGTTACCACGACCGGCCTCAAGACCTGCCCGGGGTAAGGATGCGACGGCAGCAGGCGTAATAACGATATGCCTTCTGCCAATGAGCCACGCTCTCCAGGGAACTCATCTCTGTAGTCAGTGCTGTCGCGGTCCCATGTGCGTCAACCCTGGGGGAACAGGCCACCCCCGAGGACACCATGCCCAGGAGCCTCTGAAACTGATTTCAGGGGACCGCTGGCTGCTGCCTGAAAGTTCAAGCAGCTCAGCACTGACTGTGCGTGCTCGAGAGCGAGCACGCCGTCATGGAGACAGTGTTGAGTTCTCTACCAGGAAAAGGGGAGCTCTGCGCCAGGGAGAGCTGCTCTTTTTCCTGGCTGACCCGTTACTGACATGCCAGCCCCTCGACAGTGCCGAGGGAAACTGGACATGAGAGTATGCGGTCAGTTGTCATGAACCACTCCTGGCGTCTGACAGACACCAGGACGCGCTTCTGCGCCTCCTGAACGGCACCCTTGCAAGGTGCTGCTCAAAGTATGCAGCGACCCCTGGTTTTGGGGATGATGAAGTGCGGCTGTAGAAGCCACTGGAAATCTGGGCCGAGGGGACGGTTCGATCGCCTTTGCCAGAGGGGTGGCAGCCCCGGCCTGGAGCACGGGAACATCCCTGCCTCTGCTGAGGTAAGAGGATGCCGAAGTCCGGCGGAGGTCTGGCGAACTGGATCGAATGCTGAGACGGACCACACTCCCAGCCACCGTGATGGTTTGAAATGCTAACCAAGCACCCAGGGACCTCACAGGGGGGGCTACGATCTGCTTCATCAACCCGCGGGGGTTGGTTCAATGACTAGCAGTGCTGGTCCCACCCGGGGGGAACAGCTCCACTAAATCACCTGCCAGGCGATGGCGTAGCTCGACGCACCGTCGAAGCGAGAGTGCTGAGGGCTGCTTTATACTCGCCATTGCGTGCCACCAGGACGCAACGTCGAGTTGCCGAACACCATCTTTCAGAGGCTGCAAGTGGGACCCAGAGAGAGACCTCTCCTTGTGAGAAGGCGGGCACTAGGCCCCCGGAGGGGCCCAGAAGGTGTTGGGACACGGCAGGTTCCGCCCCAGTCCGACCACCCAGCGACCAAGGCTGGGTCGGGCCCGATTGTTCAATCTCTCTAGGTGGTCCTTCTTTCGACGTCTTCCTCCGGGGGGCCACCTGCGGGGCACCAGAACCGGAGTCGACGCTGGAGAAGGCCGGGACTGTTGGGGGCAGACCACGTGCGAGACCTCGACAGCCGAAAAGCGGCCGGGCCACAGCAGGCCGGTCTGTTTCTACACTGTCAAAAGACTGCTGGAGCAGTCCTTGACAGCGCCACCAATCAGCCAACCTTGCGAGAGGGGAGTCGGGAAAGTGGCCTTTCTCGACATCGCCCACCTGCGCAAGATTGAGTCCGAGGCGTCTTTCCGGGCCACTGATGTGGACATCGTCCGACCCAGCCTGCGCTGCCACCGTGGTCCCCAGAGGGCCAGTCGGCGGCGGCACTACTTGGGTCGGTCTTACCCCGTGGGGCTCTCTTTAGCGCCCTGGCCTGCAGGATGGCCATGGCGTAAGAGTGGTGGCAGCTTGGCCAACGGCACTGCCAGCCTCAACACCAGAGATGTCGAGACCTTACATGCCCTGGACGGTGAGTCTAGGTCAAGCTCCCCAGGTGGCCGCCGTCTGCGGATACCCGCGACTGCATGCTCCACCCAGGGTGCATTGACATAGTCCATAGCTGCCTCCCCGCCCCGAGGGAAGAGAGGGCGATAGAGTCAGCTAGAGTCAAGCGCGCCGAAGGGGGCGCTCCAGGTCTTACTGAACTCCTTATGCAGCTCGGTAAAACTTGGCACTTGAGCCGGGCACGGCTTGGAGTCGCGCCCGGACCCAATGTGCGAAGTACCCAGCCGCGAGCGCCAGAGCTGCGGTGCACCGCAATCCGACACTCACGGCAGTCCGAGCGAGCATGGCTGACATCTTGACGTCTGCTCTCACCTGTGCTCGACCTTCCGAGGGATGGAGCTTCAGGGAATTGCCAGAGTCTGATGCCAGCAGGTCGCGCTCCGATGTTGCAAGAGACACCTCATCTCCACGGCTCGTGTCCGAGCGCGTGGCTGAGGAATAAGACGGCTTAGGACCATCCTTGGGGAACTGCTAAACAAGCTAATTAACGCTCACGATAATCCCCACATCACCCTCGCTGCTCGCCGCTGCTGACGGCAGGGCCGTAGCCGCTGCGGTCACAGAACGGGAAGCAAACGAGGTGGTGGCTGGATCTTGACAGAACATACCCACCGTGATGCAACGTCTGAATAGCCATCCGCCCGCAGTGCGGGCAGGACGAATCCACGTGGCTGCCATAGTGGTCGGACCCCCGAACACCTGCGGCAACCACCGTGTCCGTCCCCGTCCTCGATGAGTGTACTGCACCCAAGAGATTAGCGGGCAATGCCACGCTGAGGAAATTGCTCTTTTAGAAAAACACCTCTGGAACTGCCAGGACGCCCAGGGGAATCTCCGCTGCACCGCGTCGTAGAATTCGGCACTTCGAAGAATGTCATCAGATGCGAAGGCTCCGAAGAACAAAAGGTGAATGAATGAGCACGCCGGCTCCCCTTTTATACCCGGATATCCGGGGGCGGAGCCCGGCATGCAAATTTCATTCGCCAATTTCATTGGCCTTTTCAAAGTAGTCAGAAGATGATAGGTTCTCAGGGGCGAACCCCATCTGTCGGTTCGACACAACGTCGAGAGACCAACAGAAAGGGAACTCAGAACTTCAAAGCAACTGAGCCAAACGTGCCATAATGTGGACTTATCGCTGAGCCGTAAATTCACCAGAAGTATGGTTTACTGTGATGCTGTGAAGGCTCTATTTCCATCAGCGCACAGCAAGGGGCTCAATCACAGCTGATGTATTTCACTGCAAAGGAAACAGTCATTGGATGTTAATGTTTTATTTACCACTTCATATGTTTCTGTAACGTAATTAAACTATGTCAGGAGATATTATATAATACTACATGGAAAAGCATTTTTCTTTTTAGAAATGTGACATATTTTCCGGCAACAGTATAAATAGAATCTACCCTTGTCTATTTGACCCTAAACAATGTACATTTTCAAATGATGCTGGATTTGATTTGATGTGTTAAGCCTGGGGCCCCAAACATTGTACATTTTTCATAGGATGTTTCACAATGATTTTTACTGTCTGTTTTACAGTGCCCATGCAGATACAGTAGATATACAGCTGGGGCATAGAGGGGACGGTTATATTGTCCTGTGAATTAGAGAAACAAAAGTTAAGTTTGTGAGGAAGCCAACACAAACTACACAATCAGTCAGCAGTGGGTGGTGTCCCTGCATATCCGTGATGATCGCGATCAGACAGCCGACGAGCTCTCGACAGGTCACTCCGCGGAAGTTGGCGACTCCATCCCCCGCAGTCCAGCTCATTGGGAGCAGTGCAGGCAGGCACAGGTGGTTCTGTTCACTACCCTGCACAACTCCCTTGCCCACTTGGGTGCTACCTGACCGAGGGCTGCCTTTGCGCACAGCTGGCCAAGGGACAAGCGGAAGGTGCTGTGCAGACCCAGGGAAGAGGAGCATCTAAGTTTGCTAGTTGCGCCAATTGGCCTAACCAGACTTGGTTCTCGGAGCACACGCTCTGACGGCAACTCCCCACTGGCCCATTCCCCTGATAAGGGCACGGTCTGGCACCCGAGACCAGACCTCTGGAACCTCCATGTCTGGCCCCTGGACGGGACGAGGAGATCAAAAGTGACCGGTCTCCCGCGGTCGTGAACACAGTCACTCGGGTAAGAGCACCAACCACAAGGCGACTGTTGCTATACAGAGTGCCCCGGTTTGTGTCGTGCTGGGGAAAATTCCTAAGGAGCGCGCGGACGGCTAATCCTCCACCCGTCTGCTATCCGTACCCTCCTGGGTCAATCTATGACTAGGTTGGGAACCTGCAGCTGCTCCCCGGTCCTTGACTTGCCTTCTCCCCTCTTCAGGCAAGTCAGCGCGCTATTCCAGCCTCCGTATGTCCACTGGACTTATTTTAGGCATTCCATCCATCACTAAGCACTTCAGGGTTACGAGCCCGGCAGAGCAGCTTGTATTCAAGCACAGTATATGTGAGTTTCCCTCACATAGTTGATGTGCCACCTGGTAGATCTTCTGGGAAGTGAAAAACTTTTTTATTCTAACAAACTCATACCAGTCCTGCGGCAATATGCATGATTGCCTTCCGGATCCTGCATGAAAAAAAGGCATTTTTAAGGCCATGAAGGATGCTTTGCCATTTTGAATCTGTTTTGAGTCCTGAAGATTTATGGTCTGTAACTTAGATGAACCTTTTTAACAGCATAGCTGTCAAGCTTGACATACTTAAATACAGTACATACGTGCCGAATTACTAAATTAATAGCAGGCGTGCATGTGCTTATCTTCATAATTTGTTCTAGCTACATACACCTCCAGTATTCGGCCAGAGCAATCAAAATCAGAGTAATGTGCTCGATGAAATGACTGCAGCGCTTAGTCCATTAATATATAAACGTGTGGATGCAAGTCTCTGCCAATCTATAGGGGAAAAGTCTGCCTTTTATCTGCTTCCAAGCATGTGCTTTTAATGTACTTGAAGGAAGAGAGTACATGTGTTTTCATGCCAAAAGCAGCCTCTTTATTTGAGCAGTAAGATTGGGTAACAAAATAATTACTTTTACCTTTGGTGCACGCACTGTGAGATATAAGGCCTTAGTAAAAAATCTGCCGCAAGTTGATTGATTTGGTTGTTGATCGTGAGAATGGTCTTCTTTATATTATCACCTACCCGAAGCAAGCTAAACGTTTAAGCAAACTTTGTGTTTCTGATGATTATCCTACCTATTTTGCAAAAAGGGCATTTTTGGATTGCCTGCCGTGCTCCCTTAAATTGTGACTAAAACAAGCTTTTTAAGTTCAGATGTCTTTCTTCTATGTGATTTTAACTATGGGCCAATATTCAGTTGTTTACAGCCTAGCTGTGTACGGTCTCCTCTGTGTGACACGTTGCCTGTCATGTGTGAAGGGAAGACCGCTGGCTGCTGGATTCAGTTCAATCCCTGTTGGCACATTACGGTTCTCACACAGTGCAAACACCACCTGCCAATTTTGTAAAGCCCTTGCGAAAGATGGTTTGGACCGGCAGTTTACAAGTTTGGATGGAATTATCAGGCATTGCGGGTCACTGAGGGGAGAGAGAACAGTGAATGAGGGTTGTGCTTTTCTTACAACCTCAACTTGAATCAGTTTTAATGTCTCATTGACCACAGATGTAAACTCCAAATGTGAAAATAATGAGGTGAACAAAAAAGAAAATACTTTTTGTCTCTCTGAGGGAACTGGGTTGGTTTTACTTTTGCTCTTTGTCCAAACGGACCTTACATTGTTTCAACATAACATATGTGAAGCATCTTGAGCAATTGTGAATAGCACAAAAGTGTCTAGACTTTGGGCTGTCAAGCAATTACTCACAATTAATCACATCCAGAATAAAAGTGTGTGTTAAAATAATATACTGTATGTGTATTGTGATTATTGGTAAATATAAATAAATACATCTTAATATTTCCTAAATACATACACGTGTATGTATATATATATTTATAAATCCAAAATGAATATTACAGTACATAGATACACATATTATATAAAATAATTTTATTCTGGATTACATCCTTAACATAATACATTTTTTTATTCTGGATGCATTTAACGGATCGTTAACAGCCCTACTAGATTACATTTCAATAAACTCTATATGGGTCTTAAAATGATTAGAATATTTTTTTGTATCATTCTGACTGAAATATGACCCGGACATGTTCTTGACAGGTTCTTGAGTTTCACCCACCGTCAACAGCATCGTATTACTCTGTGATATCACATTTCATAACAAGAACTAAAAAAGGTGACGTGCTTGGCTCATGACAGGGATTTATGACAGATTGCCAATAAGAGACAACTGAAGCCTGATTGAACCCCTGTCTGCCTTACAGTATATATTTTACTCTTTACAGAAGTTAACCTCAAAAAATTGAAATCTGAAAACATATGGCAACAATACAAAAAATCATCATATACCCAAAGCAGGTATAAGGAAGATGAAATGTAGTGACTTCTAATAATTGTACAGAGCATCATTCACAGTCTCGGGTTCCATATGAGCTCAGCGAGAGAGAGACATAGTATATATGACAAGTCACATGTTTTAGAGAAATAGGGTTTGTGGCGGAAGGGGCGAGTTCATAGTCTCCCTCCTTTCAGAGCCTCTCTGTGGATTCTCTTCTTTCATCTGTGCACCTGTTTTTCATTTCCTGCTCAGGCATTTGAGGGCTGTGCGGCCTGCTGCACTGTGTCATCTAAGGCCTTTGCAAGCTGGGCTCATCCGCCCTTCCTCCTCGCCGGCCGGTACGGCTTCTTTTTCCCTGTTCCTGGGTTTCGCCAAATTTTACCGCCGATTTATCCAGGGGTTTGGCAAAGTGGCCAAGTAACAGCTTTGACCTCCACCAAGGCTTCATTCAAATGGAACTCCCAAGTTCAGGTAGCCTTTGATACTCTCAAGTCCTGTTTTTTCTCTGCACCTGTGCTTTGTCTTCCAGATCCTGACCAGCAGTTTATTGTCAAGCTCCTGGACAATACCTCTCTTGGGTCGAGTACACCCTCCCTGTCTCCTCATAAGTTATATCCCCTTTTGTGTGTTTGATGGGTTATTAACGTTCTCTGTTTCCCTCGCAGGAACTTGATGCTGTGGTTCCGGCCTCGCAGAGGACCAAGGCAACGGCCAACCGCCGAAGGTCTACTCCGCCTGTCTATGTGTCGAATCAAGTCAACTTTATTTATATAGCACTTTTTACAATTGTCATTGTTACAAAGCAGCTGTACAAGAAAACCTTTTGACTATTAGCAAAACATATTAGTTTATGCAGTCAAAACTAAAAAGATAGACACAGAGACACTGATTCAGACACACACAAAACACTCCAACACAACACGTACCAACACACACAGACACACATACACACTCACAGACACACTCACACACACACTCACACACAGGGGCCATCTCCTAGAACCACACACCCAAGATAAGGAGAGAGAAACACAGGTCAAATAGTAAACAGACTATAAATTACTATATGCAGTGTTAATTAAATTAAACTTTAAAACTCTAGCACCCCCCCGCCCACACAAACAGTTCAAAACCCCAAGCTGACGTGATCCCAAAAGAACTCAGTGCAAGGCACAAAAAGGAAAAGTGGTGAGTCAGATAGATTTCTAAAAAGTCTGTAGAGCAGGGACTACTCTGAAATAGTAGATTTCTAAAAAGTCTGTAGAGCAGGGACTACTCTGAAATAGTAAATTTAAAAAAAAATCTGTAGAGCAGGGACTACTCTGAATTAATAGATTTCTAAACAGTCTGTAGAGCAGGGATTACTCTGAAATAGAAAGAACATTTCTAAACAGTCTGTAGAGGGGGACTACTCTGAATCGTGAAAAATGGGACAAGGAAGATCCCATATGAATATGGATAAACCAACATACAGAGAAATGAGGAAAAGGTGGGGAACGGGAAGTTTACAAGGTGTACCCTATCTGAAAGAAAAAGCAAACTTTCCTGAAAACGGTACATTTAGTACCACAAAATTAGAGAAAATAAGAGAACACATGGGGAAAAAGGACATATTTAAAATGTCCAAAAAAGAAAGAGAAAAATATGATGAAGCGTGTAAATGTTTAGAATTATGGGAAAAGGAAGCAAATAGACGTGACCATGTTTTTAAAGAAAAGGCTTTGGAAGAACTGCCACCGCCGTGTCATACACCCCCACCGCCGCATGCTCCATTGTACCCTGTTTTGCCTGAATATAATGATATAACCCCTCTGTCTTCTTTACCCCCATCTATGACTTGTTACAAACACCAACCGGAGGATGATTGTGTCCCTCCTCACCGACATCTGAACCCGATCGAGGCAGCACCAGTGCCGCACATGCCACAGCCCGTGGTGACCCCAAAACAGGATAAAGACCATCCAGCCCCGCCGGTCGCCAGAGTTCCCGTGACGAGAGGAGCGGTAAAAAGACAGACACAGACGGATACTTCACCCGCATGGCAGAATACGTCTAACGACCTTTATCGCAAAGAATCTTTCGATGAAGATGGACAGCAGTTCCCTATGGTCGAGGTGGCAGGTCCAGAGGGACCCGAACTAGTTTTTAGACCCTGGACCAAAGCCGAAATGAAAGAGGCAGCTGAACATCTCAGTTCAGCAGAGAAAGGGGGAGTATTGATGGCTGAAGAACTTTTGACATTTTGCAAGGAATTCTCACCCTCAACGAGAAAATTAGAGAGACTGCTGAAAGTCAAACTAAAACCATCTGACTTAAGAAAGCTACAGGGTAAATGGCCTGTGGAGGATAAGAGAAGGGAACATGTCGATTGGTCGCACGCAAGCAATGCTGAGTACAGGAGGATTCTGGAAGAATTCTTAGAAGGACTAAAATCTACTTTTCCCAAAGCTCTGAATCTGGATAAGATCGCTGCTTGTGTGCAAAAGACTGATGAAAGAGTGGAGGATTTCTTGGCCAGACTGGAGGAAGTATTTAAAGAACATTCTGGACTTCAACCTGATTCAGACGGACCGGACATTGGTCCGTTCGAAGGACATCTCAGATCCACTTTTCTGCAAAACCTAAGGGGAGAGCTGAGACGAGAAGTGGAAAAATCATGCATCGAGCCAGATCGTGCGAGAATGGGCGAGATCGTCCGTCACGCTGTGCACGCCGAAAAACAAACAGACAAGAAACAGTTTCAGAAGAAAAACACCCAAGATAAAGAACTCCACATCGCTCTAATGAATATCGGAGTAGAGCATGGAGGAAGAGGAAACGGGAGGAGAGGAGGTCAGTGGCGTGGACATGGAAGAGGGAGAGGAGGGTTTAAACCCTCTGGCATGTACGGAGAGAAGTGTTTCAATTGTGGAAGAACGGGGCACTGGCACAAAGATTGTCCTGAGCCTCGGAGATCGCGGAGGTCAAGAGAAAAGGTAGATGGAAGTGAGGAGGTGAGGCATCATTCCGAGGGTGGTGAGTATGATTTCCCTTAGCATATGCAATGAAGAAATGCTTTTTCCTACTGTATGCAACGAAGATCTGCTTAGCTCACATTCCATGATGAATGAAACCGCTTTCTGAACTTTGCTAAAATGCACAATGCTTGCGTGCAACAAACCGCTTGAATTTTTGATAGATTCAGGGGCAACAAATAGCCTACTGTGATTCACAAGAAGTGTTTAAATTTGCCAGAGTCTAAACTAGCTGTGTTTTCCCTAAATGCTTGTGGCTCTAATGTATAATAATTTATGTCAAAAGGGTGCAATGTGAGTTGGGGAGTGACAAATTTCAACACAGGTTTCTCATGTCTGACTGCTGCCCGATTCATTTGCTGGGCAGAGTCATAATGTGTATGATGACAGATTGAGCATGATACCAACACGACCCGAGTGCAGCGCTCGTACAGCTGTACGATGTAGTTTTGAATTACGTAAGTACGATGTAGAATGTATTGCCTCACAGAGCCTCATGACGTTGATTGCAATGGTGTGGGGAGCTGTGGGTGTTTTGCTGACAAATATGCGCACGCCATAGAATGGGTTAAAAGGGACGACGTGCAATATTCAAATTTGTTGCACGCCCATCGTGAGAATCATGCCTGTCTGTCAGCAACAAGGGGACTTGAAGTGTTTTCACACATAAAAAGATTAATGAAGAAATTTTGGGAAAGGTGCCCTTTCAACTGTTGATAACAGGAAAATATTATGTTTGGTTGATTAGGAACTGTGAACCTGTTGTGATAACGCCCAAGGGTAATTTTCGTCCATGCAAACAGCAATACTTCCTCAAAACAGAAGCCTCAAACCAGAAGCCCTCAATGGCATAAGGCCAATATTTAATGAGTTTAAAAAGATTAAAAAATAAAGGCATAGTTGTGCCATGCCCAAATTTACCGGTGCGCAGGTCTTTGTTTCCAGTTTAAAAGATAAGAGAAAAAGAACACAAAGTAAATGTCTCCAAAGTCCAGCTGGCAAAACAAGTTGTTCGTTTTTTTGGGTCACGAAATTACTGACCGTGGCAGACAGCTGTCCGCAAAGCGTGTCTGCAATTACAGACATCGCAAGTCCAAAAGCAAAGAAGCAATTGATATCATTTTTAGGGACCATTTCTCTGCTCAGACAGCAGAGCTCATTGCACTCACACACGCATGCAAATTATCAAATAATAAAAATGTAGACATTCACACAGATAGTAGATATGCATTTGGTGTAACTCATGATTTTGGCACACTGTGGAAACACAGAAACTTTTTAAAAGCTGATGGTAAAAACATTCTTAATCACACACAGGTTGCTGATATGCTATCTGCCATTCTTCTCCCATCAGCCATTGTTGTGTGTGACGGTGACACACACACTTTTTATCAGAAACAATTTCTACAGGAAGCCGACAAGCTGCAAAGCAAGCAACATCGGAGCCACAGACAGATTTTCTCCAGAAATCACTAACAAAACTCTTTCTCTTGCAGAGATGCAAACATTTTGCAGAACCGGATAAGCATGCACTCTGCAAGGAGTGCTCATGTAAATACCCAGACAATTTTTGGGGGGGCCCAAATGGCCTCACCTGTTTGCCAAAACATTTTTTCTCTACCACGCGTCAAAAGGGGGGAATGTTACAAGGCAATGTGTTTTTGTGTTTTTGCTCTCAAAATGTTTGTGCAGGTCAAAAGAGCAGTAGCAAATGGAGCTGACAAATCATTACACAGCTTCCAGGAAGTCGTAGGAAAGACATGCCTCCCACTGCAAAAAGGTGTCCAAGGAGTGGCAACTCCAACCGTAGGCCATCAAAATGGCATCCACAATGGCGCTTCGCAATGGTCGTGCAAGCGACAGGAGGAGCGACACTGCTGGTGCTCGCAAAAAGGGAATCAACTGTTCGAGTCGGGGACGCATCGAACCCCGAGAAATTAGAGATTATAGAATTTTGTTTCTGTGCAACACTATATTCCAAGTTTAATAAAATGGTATGGGGAGGGACAGTGTTACCCTAATTCTGCTAGGTACTGGGGAACAAATATGTATTTGTGTACCTCAGTTGATGTTGTAGATAAAAAATTTTTTAAATGTGGGCCATTATGTCCCCTGGGACGGCCAAATAAAAAGGAAAGAGACTAGCTCTAACTCAGAAAATTTTAATTATGAGGGAACGGGAGCAACTTCCCAAATAAGAGTGGAAATATGGAAAGTGACGAAGGTTTATGAAGGTGATGAAGGTTTAAGCAGGTCAGTATTGGTGTATGTGGTCGAGGTCAGAAGGAAAGACACAGGTCAGAAGGTTCACATTTCAGCCAAGGAATTTTCAGGCCGCAGAGCAGGCAGAAAAAGAGGCACGAGAAGGAGAGCTAGAAGGTAGATACGATAATGGCAACATATCAATGCAAAGGCAATAAGGCATGTGCATTGGCACTGATGCAGAAGAAAGAGGTAGGAGTGAATGACAGTTGTTGGTGGTGTATGCAACTCGAGCAGGCTTGGAAAGTCAGTCCTCTTAGAGGACCAGAAAAGGCTGAAGGGTCACCCTGCAAAGTCCAACCCTGGTGACAGTTGCAAACAGCACCAACAAGGCCGAAGAAAAGACAGAGTGCAGAGAACCAGGTGGTAAGTAAAGTACAGAATTGAACCGTTTGGAAGTAGAGAATTAGGATCGCAGGGTAGGTTAGTTTTAGATGTGCTCACCGCAGAGAAAAGCAGTGTGTGTGTAAAAAGCTCAGGGTCAGTTGTTGTTTCTACATTCAGGAAGCTGGATTTTTGGTATGTTGAAACGAGTACACAACTTAAACAACACAGGTGGGCTTCAGAGTTTGTTAAGTGCTTTAATTTGGCTCACCCGAGGTCATTGGCTCAAGTTTTTGGCAGGTTGGAACACAGTCCAGTTTGCTGCATCCCTGACATTAACTGAAACA
The DNA here is from genome assembly GCF_947034865.1 of Barbatula barbatula. Classification (NCBI taxonomy): domain Eukaryota; kingdom Metazoa; phylum Chordata; class Actinopteri; order Cypriniformes; family Nemacheilidae; genus Barbatula; species Barbatula barbatula. Next base: position 16,743,768 of record NC_136772.1, read on the forward strand.
CTTAACACACAGCACACAAGCTGCAGATAAGCACTGTTATAGAGGCTGTATTAGGAACACATGCTGCTGGAATACAGAGACTTGAAATACTGTAGAATACCATGTAGATACCAGCAGTGTACAAAGCTACATAAAAAAATCTTTCTGTATAGACATGTGCCCTTTCCTTGTGTCAATATCAAATATCTTAATTTATTAATGTCCACAGAATTGTATGAATGATCTGTGTATTTTCAGTTGGCCTACTTTTCTGTCAGAACTTTAAAAACAACTGTTAGTAAACAGTTAAAAACAACATTAACAATGATTTAAAAATTACCCATTAATGTGTGCATCGTTGCTGCCGCACACACCATGAACAAACCATTTGTAATGCTTGAATTTGATTCAAAATGACATACTTTGGAAGTTGAGCCTTTCTTCATAAATGACAGGTCATTATGACTTAAAACCTTAGTTATAGTGCGCGGCTGTTCGATTTTTAAGTTAATGCATTTCTTAATAGGTAACCAGTGCAATGTTGATAGAACCGGGCGAATATGGTTTAGTTTGTGTAAGAATTCGAGCTGCTTCGTATTTCTCCCTTCAAAGGGCCCTTGGGTTAGGGGACACCAAATAAAATAAAGTTACGTTGTTTTTATTGCTCCTTTTGCCAAGTGAAATTTAAATGGACAGATTAAGAGATACAATTGCGTACATCAAAAGCATTACTCTTCGAAGGGAGTAGGGTATAGGGATGATCACTTCATAATAGAACGCAGGTAATGATTTCTGTGCGCACTCGGTTAATGTGTGGATAACGTTGCATATAGATCTGTTTTTCTGTGATTATCAATGTAAGTGTACACACTAACAAAAAAGGGAAATTGTTACTTGAACTTGATATTTATACCTGGGCACAGCAGATTTATACTGGGGCACGACGGAATGCTGCTCCATAACACCAGGAGAGCCGCACACAAGCGGGGAGCAGAGTGAGGTCGTTAGGCTATGTGCTGGGGACACAATGTGTGAACAGGGGTTCTTAAATGGATAGTTCACCCAAAATTCTTATTCTTTCACTCTTTTTTCTGCACAAAAACATAGATATTTTTAATTAAGATTAAGAAATATTGGCCTCCATTGTATGGACACAAAACCACTTTCTTAAAATATCTATATTTAGTTTACACTCCCACTTTTTAAAGATTTATAGTATAGTACAAATGTTTGACAACGGGTGAGGAACATTCCTAAAATTCCTGTCCAGAGGTTGTCTGGTCAAATCAATATTAAATGAACTTATTTCCCCCATATATCCACAGGGGTCAAACAATGCTCACAGCAATCTCATGCTGAGAGAAACATTTGACTAATTGGTCTGAAAAGAGATAGAAAAAGTGACCATTACACATACGTTACTGTGCGCAGCCTGATGGGGCCACTTAAAGAACCTGGACAGACATGTTGCAATGTTCTTTGTATATACATGAACTTGTTGGACACTCCATAAACCAAACCTTTTTCTCTTTTCCTCTCACACTCTCCTCTTTCCCTCTCCAACATTTCGTGTTACTGTTTATGACCACACATACTTAAATGCAGGGCCAAGTTCCACAGGGCAACATTGCGCGTTTTATATAGAAAACACTAAAACCGAAAACAAGCTTAAATCACGAACAAGAGGTTCGGGGAGGAGTTGCAGAGGGTGTGCGTGTGAGAGTTTGGTCTCCTGCGGGTGTCCTGCAGAGAAAACTTATACCTGCCAATCCTTCGCTGTTTTTTTACTGCTCGTGGTTTCTCTTGCCCAAACCCAAGATGTTTTACAATTTCTATTTCTCGTTACTCACTGTTGACCTTTTTTTCACCCTTCAAGCCAGCTTTTATGTGACATTATGGTTTGTCAGAGGACGGCTGTCTACGAAGCAGATGATTGTGAGTTTTCTTGAAGAAATCATTTAGAAGTTAGGACAGAGTGTAAGATTGTAAGAAAAATCCTTACCACATAATGAGCTAATATAGTTATTTCTTGACCAGATCATAAAGACATAGTCGCGATGGCACATTTAAAAAAAGCACAGATGAAAGTGTCATGATCCTGCCTCTCCTTGTCTTGGTTTTCGAGTCTTGTGGCAGGATCATGTCAGTCCCATGTGTTTTGTGTGGAGAAGGAGCATTGTTTTGGTTTAAGAAGCCATGCTCTCTCTCCAGTGTCGCGTCCTTTAGTCCCGCCCCCTTGTTTCCCCGGTTAGCGGTCCTTTAGTGTTTGTCTTGTCTCCAGCCCTGATCCATCTTTCCCTTAGTGTTTCAGTCCCCTCACCTGCCTCGTGCAATCCTCCTGTTAGCTTTCCCTTACTGTTTCATCCTTGTCACCTGTGGCCACTCTCCCTGTGTCATCAGCCCCTGTTAGTGTTTCCTTTTATCAAGCCCCAGTTTTCCCTCTGTCCCTTGTCGATTTATTGTCATTATATGTTATCGTCATCCCTGTTGAAGTCACCTTGTTGGATTGTACCTGTTCGTGGATTATCTTGTTCCTGTTCTAAGTTTGTGGACTTCTAGTTTATTTATTATTCTTATTACCCTGTTGTTTTGTTCCCCTTGTGGGAAGTTTTAGTTTACATTCTTGTCTTGTTTTAGTTTGTTTTCCCCATCGAGGGTCTTTGTTTAAATAAAGTTTTGTTATTTAACTCTGCTGCCTGCGCTTGGGTTCTGTCCACACAACCGTGACAGAAAGTGGAAATTGGTTGTCAATGGGGTGCAAAATCTGTATTCTTCCAAATATCTTTCTCTGTGTTCATTAGAATAAAGAAATGTATACAGATTTGGAAGATGAGTAAATGATGACAGAATTTTCATTTTTGGGTCAAGTTTCCTTAACTCGGATTAAAATATGAATTTTTGTAATGAAAATGTGTCCTTTTAAAAAAGAACTGGCAATAATTAGGATCATGGGCATGAGAAGCACAAAAATGTGACTGCTAAAACAACATCACTTTATTGGCAGCTTCAGTGGTGCTGTGAGTAAGACGTGTGACAATTCAAGTCAACTTTATTTATATATATGTTATATTGATTATAAGCAAAAAAATAGTTATACAAGGTAAAACAAAAGAGGTGAATAAACACAGAATACAGACACACACTCGGGTTCATAAACAACAACATGCATAAAACACAACTCGACATGCACAGAGCACAATAAACACATGCACTGACACACGCGTGCGCACACACATTATTTCAGAGAAGCACACATTTAAGATAAAAGAGAGAAACACGGGTAAAATATTATAACTATAAATTCCTATATATAATTATAAATAAATTAAACAGAATGTTACATTTTAAAGTTATATTAATTAGTATTAAAACCAAAGCGGATGTCAACAGCCGGTCAGGCAAATGGTGGCGAGGAACCCAAAACTCCAATGGAGAAAAAAATCCTTGGGAGAACCCAGGCCCAACCAGGGGAACCAGTTCCCCTCTCTATCATGATTCTGCCACGTCTTGTCAGGGATTTTCTAGTCTGGTGGCAGAATTCAATTCAATTTTATTTATATAGCGCTTTTCACAATTTGCATTTTTCCAAAGCAGCTTTACAGGGGAAAAACGAAAAACTCAAGAAAGGGTTCAACACACTACATGGTGTTTTATATAATAAATCCAATTATTCTAGTAAATAATATCTAATGTTTCTAATCTCCTGGTGTATGATAAAAAAAAGATTGTAGTAGTTCTGTAAACGCCAGTGCTAATGCAAGTCAGATGTGCCCTAGTGGTTAGACCGTTGGGCTTGTGATCAGAAGGTTGCAGGTTCAAATCTCAGTGCCAGCAGGTCATGGCTGAAGTGCCCTTGAGCAAGGCACCTTACCCCTGATTGCTCTGCAGTAATGTATCACTGTAAGAAAACTACTTGTAAGTCGCTTTGGATAAAAGCGTCTGCCAAATGAATAAATGTGAACTCTTTCAGAAAATCAGTATAGGGACCAGGGGGTCTATACACTGTAGCCAATGTAAAAGAAAGCAATGTTTTTTTACTTTTGTTAGGAATAATTATGTTCAACGCGAGCACTTCAAATGATTTAAATTTATGCTCTGTTCTCTGAGTTACAGTAAATATTGTAGCGACGCCGCCACCCCAACGAAACCGGATGTGGCTCATGCATATAACAGTAACTTGGTGGGGTACACTCATTTAGGCCGAAATAATCATTTGGGTTGAGCCAGGTCTCGGTAAGACAGAGTATATCAAAACTGTTGTCCTTGATCATTTAATTTACAATTACTGCCTTTGAATTTAGTGATCTAATATTAAGTAGGCCGAACTTTATAAATTGGTTTTGGTTGTTTATTACATTGTCTTCAGGTTTAATCACGATCAGATTTTTTCTCTGACTTTTGCCAAAATTTTTACTTTGTAGTATTATTCGGGGGACACATATAGTCTCTTTATATTTGGAAGCAGTGACATTTATAGCAGTTGAGGCGCACATACTATGGTTAAAGTTTTGACTTACCTCAGGGAGACATAGTCAACCGGTGTGTAGCGCCTTCGAGATGTTGTCGGACAGGAGAGCCGCTCCGATGCAGCTGGGTGCAGGCGGTTGGGGCGGAAGAGCCTAGGTCGCTCCCAGAACAGATAAAAATTATTTACAAAGAGCAGCTTCTGTTCAATACACCATGACATCAACCATTGATTAAGCGAAAAAAGTCTACTGAATTTATCATTCCCTCGTCGGTAGTTAGGCAGCGGTCCGGATACGATAATCCTCGCTGTGGGCGATGCGCTGCGTACCGTCTCGATCAGACTCCTGAAGTCCCTCTTCAGGATCTCCGACTGCTGCATTCTGACGTCGTTCACTCCCGCTTGCAGCACGACAGCTTCGACGTTAGCGTTGTCCTTCAGGATCGCAGGTACCTGTGCAGACACATCAAGCGCCAGGAAAACGGTGAGTGCGCACCTTACCTTTAGTAGATGTAGCGCGTATGTTCCGGACGATTGAGTCTCCGATGCACACATCGTTGCATTCGGTCTCGCAGAGGGCGGCAAAGCGGTTCCTGGTCTGGATCTCGAAGACCGGTGGCGGTAGCTGAGTCATCTCACCGGTCCTGGCTTGCGCCTTTCGCCGTTGGTGTGCCGGTGCAGGAGTGAAGTTCATTTGGGCTGGTCGTGTTCTCGTAGCCTGGGCTCTGTGCAGAGAAACACGCGGAGTAGAAGTGGAAGAAGTATTATAATCGCAATGAAAACTTACCGCGGATTTGCGAGCTTCAGCACGTGGTGTCCCCAGTGCCGTTATACGTTCTCGCAGCCGTGTTTGCTTCTCAAGTAAATCCTGGATCTGCTTCTCCACAGCCTCCAATTCCGACTGAAGCGCAAGCTTTTCCTCATCTGCACTCAAAGGTACAAACACGTCTGAAGCATTAGCATTAGCCATTAGTGATGTAATAATGAGAACAGCGAGTTAAGCAGTATGCAGGCTGGTAATGCTAATAGCCTAAGGGCTAACACAGAATGATCCGATACAAATAATTTATCAGTACGTTTAACATCGATATTTGTTTATGCTATAATTAAGGATAGGTTTCACTCTCGCTTAATAACAATTTAAGACACAATTCTTCAAGATGTAACAAGAATTATTAGATTTGAAAGAGCTCCCGCCCAAACCACACGCTCTCAGTAAACTCTCAGCAAACTCGAAGCAAACAGGAAATGACATCAACAGCCAACAGCCAATCAAAATAGACAGAGCCACGTGTTTTGTGTGGGGAGAAACATATTATTTTCTGTCATGACGTAATATGCGTTCTCTTCACTCTAGTCTTTGCCCCCCTCTCTTTTCTTCTTGTTAGCTCTCCTTCAGTGTTTCATTACCTACACCTGCCCCTTGTTTATTAACGTTTGTTAGTCTCCATATATTATGCCCTCGTGTTTTCTGTTTCTGCTGATTTGTTTTGTGTTGTAAAGTATTTTTGGTCGTGTCCAGAAGCCACCTGGTGGATAACGTCCCATTGTGAATAGCCTTGCCATGTTTGGATATCATGCCATTATTTTGGTCTTGCCGATGTCTTTCATTAGTAAGTCTAGTTTTTCTGTTTTCTTGTTTTTTGCCCCAACGTGGCAAGTGTTTAATTTCAGTCTTTATATTAATTATTTTACCCCTATCAGCTTTTGGTTTGTCATATTGAAGTTTGAGTTTTCGTGAACCGCTGCCTGCGTTTGGGTTCTATCTCCATGTAAAACCCTGTCACTCATCTTTAAAAGATCAACAGTGCTTTCACTACTAGGCTAGATAAATAAATAAACATAGTTAAAAGGTTAATAGGTTTAATATTATCATGATAAAGTTGCTTGACTGTCAATGTTATATATTCGTGAATTTAGGGACCGTCTCTAAAGTTACATACACGTTTCTAACTTCGGTAGCATTCAAAGGGAATAACTTGGACCACAAAACCAGCTCTACAGTGTTCATGTGGGTGTCAGACAGTATAATGCACACCTTTTTGAATTTTTATATTTATTACAATACTGTAAAATCATATGTAAATATTGCAATGTGCTTTGCTGTATGTATTAAATATATACTGTATGATTATTTAAAGCTTAATAGCATTTAGAAATAATGACTAACAGGACCTCAGAAAAAAACCTCAGAAGGAAACCAAGCCTTACCAGGGGATTCCAGTTTCCCTCTGGCAAAAGCTGCAGCCTCTGCACAAGCTCGACAGTCCTTGCACAACAAGGCAAAATAAAATAAACACATTTAAGATTATCATTAATAATCTAATAGCGGCTGAAATTTTGTAGAGTCTTTTGTGCAGCTCTATCATCACAGCTTTTGACAGATGTTGGCATGGACTGCATCCTGCCCGCTCTGGTAACCTTGGTCCTGCCCGCTCTGGTAACCTTGGAACAATGAGACAAGACTGGCTGAGAGTAGAGTACTGTTCTGCACTCTTTGATGCATTAGTTGTTATTGGAAGTGTTCCTGGTTCCGGTTGCTCTCACTAGTGCAGCCTAAACCTTCGGAATATATATATCATGATAGTGTATCGTATGCAAGATTAAAAAGATGCATCTTTAGTCTAGATTTAAACTGACAGAGTGTGTCTGCCTCCCAGACAGTGCGGGGAAGACTGTTTAGGCATTCTTGGTTGTTAAGTATGGCGGTTTTCGGTCCAATAAGTAACACTTCTGTTTTGTCAGAGTTCAGTAATAAGACATTTTTACTCATCCACTTTTTTATATCGATTATGCATTCCACTATTCGATGGAATTGCTGTGTTTCATGAGGCTTCGAGGAAATATAAGTTTTGTTGCATAACAGTGAAAGCTAACTCAGTGTCGCTTTATTATATCTCCTAGAGGTTGTATAATGCGAAGAGCATAGGCCCTAAGACTGAGCCCTGTGGTACACCATACTGGACTTGCGATTTGCATGACACCTCATTGTTTATTGCTACATATTGAAAACGGTCGGATAAATAAGATCTAAGCCATTTCAAAGCTATTCCCTTAATGCCGACATTATTTTCGAGTCTATGTAGGAGCATGCTGTGGTCAATGTTGAATGCATCACTAAGATCTAGCAGGACCAATAAGGAGATACAACCTCAGTCATACGACAAAAGCAGATCATTCATAACTCTGATCAAAGAAGTCATTGTACTGTGATGTGCTCTAAATCCAGACTGGAAATCTTCATTGATGTCATTCCATTGGAGGAAGGAACATAATTGAGTTGAGACTACGTTTTCCCGAACTTTAGATATTAAACGGTAGATTTGAAATTGGTCTGTAGTTAACTAGTTTTCCAGGGTCAAGATGTTTTTGCTTTATAACAGCCACCTTTTGTGCTTTAGTCCTAGTGTCAGAGATGAGTTAATAATGCTAAGAAGAGGATCTATAATTTCTGGGAGCATCTTTTTCAGTAGATTTGTAGGTATAGGGTACTTGATTTAGATAGTTCATCGTGATCTATGGTAGAAATGGTTAGATCGTTGGGCTTGTGATCAGAAGGTTGCCTGTTCTAATCTCAGTGCCAGCAGGTCATGACTGAAGTGCCCTTGAGCATGCCCTTACCACTGATTGCTCTGCAGTAATGTGCCACTGTAAAAAAAACTACTTGTAAGTCGCTTTGGATAAAAGCGTCTGCCAAATGAATAAATGTAAATGTAGTTAGTTGTTTGTTCAGCGGGTTTCACTACTGGTTGCATAGTTATAGATCTATCTCTAATATCTTGGATTTTAAGAAGTTGCTGACAATTTATTTTTGGTTAATTTAGCCACTGTGTTAAATAAAAACCTAGGGTTGTGTTGGTTTTCTTCTATTAGTGATGAAAGGTAGGGGGATCTAGACTTTGAAGACGCTAATCAACAAGAAACTCCAGCACGACTGGAGCACGATGTTTCTCATTGGCAAGTGACAACTCTTGTCATCAAAACTTCCAGTGTGACAACATGCATGTTGTGCTTTTGCTCATCATTGAAATACTGTTTATACCCGGGGTCCCCAAACGTACTTACCCGACTTAAATTTCGCTAAGTTACTAACTTAGCCTAGAACAGCTGAGGCGCGAACCAGCAGAAAATTTTAAAGAGACGACAAAATGGCCAAGCAGTTGGGAAAGAGAAATGCATATTAATTAACCTAAGTAAATGTTTTGAATTTGAGTAGCACTCAATATGAAAAAATTAATTACGATAGTAATAACAATGCTCCTTAAATAGGCTATAGCTCTTGAAAAGTAATCATTTGTCTGTACAGTGCATAACAAAATAAACTATTCTACCATTAGGAGGCATAATAAATACATTTCAAATCATATTTAAATCTCCACAATAATTCAAGCAGTACCTCCGGCCCATGTAATTTTCTGTTAAAAAACCGACCAGGCCCCCATTAAAGACAGGGAGAATTATGTGGCCCTTGCAGAAAAAATTTTGGGGACCCCTGGTTTATACATTAGTAATAATATTATTTCGTCTTTACTGTGCGTTGTTATGTTACATATAGCATTTTAGAAAGTCAAGGTTATAAAAAAGATTTTTGTTTCACCCCATATAACCAGTGGCGCCAGGGGGGGGGGGTCTTGATACGAATCACAGCGACGCCCCATGAACATTGCTGCCGCTATGCCTTGCGTCATTGCGTTCAAGGTGCTGTCACAAGCCCGCAAGAGCTACTACGCACTTTATATCTTCAAGCTAAAAATAGATTGCTTCGTCATACCTAAAGAAAAATTGAGAGCAGACTGAAATAGGGGTGAAAATATACCCAATGTAGTGGAGGGCGAGCCCTGTTTGATCCTAGAATTAGAAACAGAGGACACCGAGGAATTGGAGGATGAGGAGGTGGGACCGGAGCAACTCGCAGCCCCCGAGGCGGAGGAAACAGGTTAGCAGATGGAAAGAAATGGCGCCTAATCGAGTGCTACAGCGGGCACGGATGGTGGGAATCCTGACGGCGGAGTGGATTTAACGGGGGATTTAATCCATGGCCCAGCTGAGAAACCAAGACAGCCTCAACTAAAATCATACCTGCGTCGTTCTTTTGGGTGTGGCTATGACAATTAAAGTTCGAGCATATTGTTTGCAAACTTCAATTGATTAATTAATTAAAAACAAAGTAGTTGATATACTGTGTTTTTTTATTTGTTTACTAGCATTAATATGCAGTTAATAGCCGTGTCCACTGTATTTTTTGTTGGTTTTCATGAGACCCCCCTTGAAATGACCAGGACCTCCCATTGTCCCCCAAAATAATAATTGTCTGGAGCCGCCAGACAATATCTATATAGGTGCAAAAAAGACATTTACACTTCTAGAAACAGTATTGTACTTGGACTAGTTGCCACGGCATACAGTGTATGGTGTTCATATTTTAGCAGAGTTCATATCTAGATAAACAAACTTTAATCCCACAGAAATAACGGTACATGCTAACAAATTGTTTCTTTTTAATTAACAATTTTTATTTCATCAGGGACAAGAAGAAACACATGGTAATTTCCAACATTTTAACTCATCAATCAGTTTCTTTGTCAGTTATTTCCTAAGTCTCTGAAAACTGAAACAAATAACTGTGGTTATATATATATATATATATATATATATATATATATATATAACCAATCGCAATTGGTTTGTAAAACCACTGAGTTGCGTTTACACCAATTTAACCAGTGGATGTCACCAGCATGCGGTGTCCTGGCTGTACTGCGCATGTGCATGTTAAGTCAATAATTTCTCATAATTATGACTATCAATTTGGCGTAAAAAACTGCTGTCCGTATTTATTAAAAACACACAGTGAAAATTGCCGCATGCAAGTGTCGATCTTCCTGCCATTAGGAAGCGGTGTGGCTCAACCGCACAACGTCATCAAATGCCACTCCTTCTCACGCCTCTGGGGTCTCATTTATAACCGTTGCGTACGCACAACAAATGCACTGAAACAGGCGTACGCAACTTCAGACGCATAAGTTGTGATTTATAAAAACAAACTTGACGGGAATATTTCCGTACCTGCGTTACTGACCCATGAGTAACAACATTTTGGAGACTGAGCAGTTTTGGCGACAACCGATGGTGAGCTGAGGGATTGATGGTAGATTTATGAAATTAAACATATTGAACTTGAAGATTTGCGCATATAGACCTATCCATATAACCATAAACATACAAATCACTTTCAATCCTCATTATGCATTCTAATCATACAACCATGTTTGTCCACAATACCAATTTATATAAATAAATGGTAATAAATTATCAAATAGAAGATCATCAATTTAATTTATTTTACTTTCATTTGCTAATAATCTGAGGGTGGGCGTATGGGTTTACCACTCATTGTCTGATTGGTATGACAGGTGTAAAGGATTGAATGTGAACGCTATAAACATAAATACTACGGCAACACCCCTGCATCTATGACATGATGGATGCGCTGGCATTGCTATGCCAATGGCAGACTTAGGAGGGAAAGAGTGTTTAGAGAACGCAAAGATTTCCTAGCCCACGATGATGACTGGCTAATAAGCCGATTTAGATTCCCTAGAGCCATTTGCTTTTGGATCTGTGTGCTTGTTACGTTCTAGCTCCCGAAGGGAGGGGGACCTGACAATCCACCGCTCGGGCCCACCAATGCCAGTAAAGGAGGTATGGAGTCGCGGTGCGAGAAAAGGACACAAACACCAAATACCATATAAAAAACAAGCTTTTATTTAGCCACGGAAATAGTGTAAATGATAAACAATAATAATTTACTGGGAAAAGGGGAGGGCTGTTTGAAATAAACAAAAGAAACCCCACCTCTAACCTATACTAACCCCAAAATAAAATATAATAATCCCTATCTGGCACACGATCAAGGCGCCCTAACCAAACGTAAAGCTGGTGGTCCGCCCAGGTATAGCTGGTGTTTCTAGACAGAGAAGTATTCCTACGGGTGATGTATACCCTGGGGTAGCTCTAAATCTACTACCCAACTCCCTAAGAACAACAAGGAAAATAAAAATTATTATTAAGAATAACAAGGAAAATAAAAATTATTATTAGCACAAATTATTAGGATCCATAATCAAACAAATGCTCCCTCCTGCTGCTACAAATTCCAAAAATGGAATTTAAGCGTACACTACTCACACCCAACAACAGTAAAACTATCACCACATGTTTGTTTCAAAGAGTCAGAAAAGTTGTCTAAACATCATAAAAAATCTTTATAGACTTTCCTGTCCATGATCTGCAGGAAGAGTCTGTCCTCAATAGATGGGGCTGTTTTCTCGTCGTCCTTTGTTGCCTGAAATAGATCCCATTCTACTGGTTTTTGCGGTGTATCTTTTACGATGAAATTGTTAGGACACGGGTGGAAGTACGTAGGCCGACCGTTCTCCATAACATTGGTATGGTAGGCTTGGACGAAGGTAGGTTTGTGGACTTTTCCAAGGCACATGTCGCCGACAATTACCCATCCTAAATCTAACTTTTGCGCGAAGGGGGCGTTTGCAGACCCATTCACTTGCCTATGGGCTTTGTGGACTCTGATCATGTCTCTGAGTATCAGGAGGAGAATAGGAACCTGACGTTCGGGTTCTGGAATATACCTTGAAAGGTGTTTTAAGTGTCTGTGTTTGCTAAGTGCTTCTGGAGTGGGAATCTCGTGGCGATTGTCTGGGATCTCATTACATTCTAGAAGTGTAGGTAAGGGTAAGACTAAGCTTCCATCAAAGGATTCAACTTGAAAGCCTCGTGCTAGCCTGCCTTCCGTCTCGACTGTGCCCGCACATGTTTTGAGAGTATAGGGTACGTTACCCTCTTTAAGGCCAAACGCATTGAAGAATTCGGATCTTGCAAGCGTTCTGTTGCTTTGGTCGTCTAGTATCACGTGTGTTTTAATGCTTTATAGGGGTAACCTTCAGGAAATACTCTCGCTAGACATACCTTGGAGCACGAACGTGCAAGACGATTGTCTCCACATACCTCAGTACAAGCGGAGGAAACCTTGCACTGAAGGTACATGTTCAGCCACGTTGTGATCCTCTGATGTTGGGAATTTTGATTCTTTCATCCATGGTGCGAGGCCTGGGTGGGGAGCTGCTACGTGGGTAATGCTGCCACACTCGTAACACTTAACAGCCTGATCACAGTCCTTTGCCATGTGTAATATGGAGCTGCAACATTTAAAGCATATGCCTCGTTGTCTGAGCAATGACTTTCTCTCTTTCACAGGTTTAATCCTAAATCCTCTACATCTGGACAAGGGGTGGGGCTTGTTGTGTAGAAAGCATTGCTTTGCTGGATTTGCCTTTTTTTTGGGTTCCCTTGCAGTCAATGGATTGTCGGAGAAGACCTGGATCTTGTGTGTGGTGACGGCTCTTGGAAAGATAGGTTTATTTAACGGACTGATTGATTTACTTGGATTTTTCGAATCGCTTTCCTTCTTGGCAAACGCTATCTCCGCTTTTGCTGACTCAGCCTCCGTTCTCGCTATTGCGGCAGCTGTGGTCACCGCTGATGAGCCTTGTGAGCGTCGTGACGCGCATGATGCACTAGGCGCGTGCCTCTGCGACCCGGCCTTGGAGCTCGGCTTGGACATCTTTGATGAGCGATCGCTTTGCTCATCGCCGTGGAGTGTGAAGACTAGAAGTTGATCGCTAAGGCTTTTCGTTTTACTGTTCTGCCCTTTGTGTCAAACGCCTTGCTCAACTCGACAGTCAGATAACGCCTCCCAATGACAACGGACTCAAGAGAATAATTTTGAATGCTGTACTGACATGGGATAATGTAAAACTGTAAAAAACAAATAGAGAATTCAAAGAATACAATAATAACATGCTCGCGCTAGAGAAATAAGGCTATTCGCATGGTACGTAGTCAGTATCCGCTATAATAGCCTTAGCTAGAACATTTTACCAAATACATAAAATAAACATCCTTTTACGTACCGAAAGTGCCTTGGAGAAATGAAAGTGATGACCGCTTGGCATCCTAGATTGCAGCTGATGCTAGGTTAAGTAAATGACGTCATCAAATAGGGAACTTAGACAAATAACATGCAGTACCCAACTTTGAACAGAAAGGGTCACTAAATTACCATTTATTTACATTTACTCATTTGGCAGACGCTTTTATCCAAAGCGACTTACAAGTAGTTTTATACAGTGGCACATTACTGCAGAGCAATCTGGGGTAAGGTGTCTTGCTCAAGGGCACTTCAGTCATGACCTGCTGGCACTGAGATTAGAACCGGCAACCTTCTAACCACAAGCCCAACGCTCTAACCATTAGGCCACAGCTGACCCCTTGCAGAAACCAATTCCTTTTTAGAATTATCTATTGCATGTAACTTAATGAGTGAGGTAGTCTTTTTTTAGTTCATCTTTTAATTTCAATACTGATGTCAAACATTGAGTAAAACACTAGTATTTGTACATGCATACCAGTTCTATTCGCAAATACTGTGATTTACTACGTGAGCTGTTTCATATGTTGGGGACTAAACCTTTTTCCTTTCATCTGTGTAGAGTATGCTGATCAAGGTGAAACTAGGGGATAGGCCTACCCAAAGATTTAATAAAGTAACTGAGCTGAGCCCGGAGGCGTTTTTGTCTGCTGGTAAGTAATGTTGCATGTGCCCTGATGTTCAAAGTTATGAGTAAGTAACTGACTGACCATTACCTTTCTCACCAATTTGCATTTCTTTTTCAGTCTTTTTAAAGTTTGGAGTCCCAAGTGTACTGGAGAATGTGAAGGTTCTTGAATCAGGGACTGAGGTGGATGATGTTTTTGAGGATGTAGTCAAAGATCACTCAGTAGGAGTCCTTGCAATATAGTGCAGGTATCTATTTATTTAATAGAACATTTCTCAATGCTTATTTATAAGCATCATGACGATTCCTCCACCCATATCCACCCAGACTTGGAATCTTGTATCTCCTGAGCAGTCAGATCAGTCTCTGTCTTCATCTTCGAACTCTGACTCACAGGATACACTCATCATTGAAGAAAGCTCTTCCAGTAAACTAATGAAGCTAGATGAAGGAGTTAAAAAGGTGAGCAAGAGACTGTTAAGACTGATCAATCAATTAAAAAATATATATATTTCAATTTTAAAAGTGTAAATAATGTCAGAAATTATCTTGAAAAAATGTTTGAAGTAACATTTTTGTTTTCAGAACAGTTGGTGGAATCCATTCTTGTCCAAAAACCTGGTGGTGACTGAATAATAAATTCGACGAGCATCATTTGGAGGTTCGGAATGAAGCTGAGAAATCTCCTGACGTTTTGTGCTTTTTTATTTGTTCTAAGAGGAGTCTGTTTTAAGTAAATATGTATTTATTTCATAAAGCATTCTATTTACCTTAAATGCTTTGTTGTTCATCAGAACAAGGATCGTCTGGTGGTGGACCAACTGTAAGACGGGAGTCAGAGTTTACCCGGGAGACTGTCTTGAGTGAGGAGGAATGCAATGAAGCTATTGCATTCATGATCCATTCAGCTGATGAGGAAGCAGTCAAAAAGAAAATGAAATTTATATTTGACTATCGCCCAAGATGGTTCTTGACCCTGTGCAGTCAAGTGATATACTTAGTGTTTCAACGTTTCAAAGACATCAAAGGCTTGGTAAAATATTTTTTAATTATTTAATTGGTTTTACTGTTGATTTCATGGGTTTATATCTTATAGTGAATTGTCTAGTTCTCTTTATTTTCTGCCTCATCTTAGATTGAGCAAGACTTTGTTTCAGGCAAGCTACTGGAGAAGTGGACGACTGTCTTTAAGAAATTAGTCATTTAGCAGTGCAAAGCAGCTGTACAAGAAAACATTGACTATAAGCATGTCAAAACACAGATCAAATATCAGACCGACTATAAATTCCTATATGCAGTGTTAATTAAATAAAACTATAAAATTCTAGCAGCCTCCCCCGGCCAGGCAAAACAGTATGCAAACGGTGGCGAGGATGTAGAAGTTATGTACCAGTGATATAGAAGATCTCCTGCTAGCAGCTGAATCTCCAACAGATGACTCGGATGAGAGAGATGATTTTGGTAAAACATTTCTTAATAATTTAATATTTTCAGTATGAATTTTCGTGAGCAAGCCCTCTGCCTCTCGTATTTAACTGTCACTTGCATTTAAAATCAGAGAAGCATCTGTAATACAGCAACACACTGTCGAGAAAGGACAAACAGCATATAGTGGCTCTTTAATGTAAATGTACAGTATTGTGATATTGTCATGATTCTCGAGTGGTGAGACACGGAGAGAGGACCCAGGTGCAGACAGCGGGTAAGGGGTTAACATATATTTAATAAATAATAAAACAAAGACCCACGTGGGGGTAACATAACAAAACATGGGAATATAATGACAAGACAGAACTGGACTAAAACTAACTACACATAAACAAGACTTGAATAAACTGTTGACATAAACTACAAATAACTAAACTCACAACACAGGAACTCACCACACAAACCACAATGAACCAGCACAAGACAGAAGACACAAGGGCATTAAATAAGGGAGCAAATCAAGAGGGAAACAGGTGTAGGCATTAATCAATAACGAGGTAACAAGAGGATGGGAACAATGACGAGACCGGAGAGAGTATGGAAGGCCATAAGAACAATAATTGTCTCTCTCCACATTTAACATGAGGTTCTGTCATGATCCTGCCACTAAACCAAGAGAAACATGACATGATGCAGCAGAATCATGACATAAGCCTCTCCTAAAGGAGCAGCAACCTGATGCTCCTCAAGGCACAGACAAGACAGACTGTGACAATGGCAACATAATACAACATGACAATACAATAAATCAAAACGGGCAAGCACAAGAGTCCAAGGGAAGGGGCACACAAGAGTCCAAAGGGAAGTCCAAACAAGGGCTGACACGGACACGATAGCCGGCATGACTGGTACCAGACACAAACAGGATAGCCGGCAAACACGAACAGGACAGCAGGCAGACACGAAACAGGGTAGCCGGCAGACACGGAACAGGCATGCACCGGGCTGGAATGGCCGCATGCACCGGGCTGGAATGGCCGCATGCACCGGGCTGGAATGGCCGCATGCACCGGGCGGGAATGCCCGGCTCCACCAGACGGGAATGCCCGGCTGCACCGACCTGGAATGCCTGGCTGGGGATCGGTTGCAGGCAACAGGATTCCGGCAGCTTCGACCCTGGAGGGAAGACCGGCGGTCTCAACCCTGGAAGGCAGTCCGGCGGTCTCGGCCCCGAGGGGAAATCCGGCAGTCTCAACCCTGGTAGGGAGTCCGGCGGCCCCGACTCAGGAGGGAGTCAAGCGTTCTCGACCCTGGAAGGGAGTCCGGCAACCTCTAACCCTGGAGGGGAATCCGACAGCCTCAACTGCTGCCACAACGATCCCTCTGTCTGCTGGGTCCAATTATGGCTGGTTCATTCTGTCATGATTCTCGAGTGGTGAGACACGGAGAGAGGACCCAGGTGCAGACAGCGGGTAAGGGGTTAACATATATTTAATAAATAATAAAACAAAGACCCACGTGGGGGTAACATAACAAAACATGGGAATATAATGACAAGACAGAACAGGACTAAAACTAACTACACATAAACAAGACTTGAATAAACTGTTGACATAAACTACAAATAACTAAACTCACACAACACAGGAACTCACCACACAAACCAGAAGACACAAGGGCATTAAATAAGGGAGCAAATCAAGAGGGAAACATCACCTAAAGTGTGCAGAGGCAGGTTCTGTGTTTGGGACTTTTTCAGGCTTTAGGAAACATCTTCAAGTAAAAGACACTGAGCAAAGTGTTCAGAGCTTTGAAATAACTACCAGTGCAGATGAACAAAGTAATACTAAAACATCTGATCAGTTATGTGTTGCTGGATTAAGTCCGTCTGTTTTAAATGGTTTTGTTTGTCTATGGGGGAAATGGTTTTTGTGATTCAGTCAGGCAGCTTTGCTCTGTCTGTTCTTTCAAGATACTGCAACTAAAAATTAATTTGAAAATAAATAAATTAAATTCTGAAGCCAAACCAAAAATAATCTTTACAGAAAAATGGGGAACTGTTGAACCAAGTGAAATAGTTCTTTGCACAGCAGGAAAAATAAAACCACAGGGAACATTTGGGAAGCGCTTCATATTGAGTGTTCAAATTAGTTTTTTTTATTCGCTTTGGTACTATTTTCACAAGTAAGGTGTACATTTTCAAAACTCTTAGTACAAAAATCCAAACTTCTCACACTTGTAACGCAGCTAGTCATTCTTTCAAAACCTGATGGAATGCTTTCAGTCAGTCACACATTTTTTCAGTCCACATAATCATGGTTTCAAACATGAGATTATTGTAATATGTAATGGGAACATTTGGTTTAATCACCGAAACACAACAGTATGATCTTCTTTCAGTTTAGTACTTTTAACAATCAGTTCATCCAACAGCAAACAATGCAAGATACAGGTTTCAAATCATCCTTAGAAGTGCTGAAATGAATATGCTACAGTACTATAAAAAACAGATTACACAGTTTCATATTAGGCAATACACTGACATTACCTTGCATTTACATAATCTATAATTTCCAAAATATCCATCCTATGTGTAATCAAGTGAAGGATTAATGAACACATCCTCTACAATCTTTTGTACAAATTAGTTTTTATTTTTCAGATAGAATTGTAACATAGGTATACTTTCTATTATGTAACTAAATGAGAACAAAACATAACATTTAGTGCACACATTACATTAATTTGGATCAAGCCTGTCTTGAGCATTTGGCCATAGATTCTCATCCACATCACAATGAATGTTATCATTGTTCAAGCACCTTGGAAAAAACCTTTTTGCATGACGAATCCATGCTTGACATTGGTCTACATTGATGTCATCACATGCATCATCCATGGCCTGAAGGAGGGTGGCACGCTCAAGGGGTTGGCGAACATAGACCTTCCACCTCCAGGCTGAAAAAAATTCCTCAATAGGGTTGAGGAAAGGAGAGTATGGAGGCAGGTAGAGAGTCATGAATCGAGGATGTGCCTGAAACCATGCTTGAACTGCCTCTGCGTGGTGAAAGCTGACATTGTCCCACACAATTACATAGGTGACCCCTTCACCTTGACAGGCCGGCTCAATTTCATTGAGAAACTCAATAAGATGTGCAGCATTATAGGAGCCAAGTAATGGCCTACGTCCTACGACACCATCTTCAGAGATAGCTGCGCACATGGAGATGTTTCCTCCACGTTGTCCAGGCACTTGGACAGTGGCCCGTTGGCCGATGATGTTCCGTCCACGGCGACGAGTTTTGGCAAGGTTAAAGCCCGCTTCATCAACAAAAATGTACTTGTGATGGTTCACATCAGCGTCAAGCACCATAACCCTCTAAAAAATATATTTTGGTTAGTTCTTTTTACAGTGCTGTTCCAATATACATGACGTAAGTGATGCATCAAATAGTAGCAGTAATACAATATATAGTGCTGTACCTGAACATACTCAGCCCTTAGTCTTTTCACCTGGTCATTGTTTCTCTCAAAAGGCACCAGGTAAATGTGTTTCATTGATACCTGGTGCCTCTTTAAAAGGCGGGCTACTGTTGGTAGGCTGATGGATGCCACATTGGCAAAGGTGTCATTGTTCTCCTCAATTGCCTGCTTTATTTCTGACAGCCGTATATCATTCCTGGCCCTCACCATTTCCACCACTGCCAACTCTTGCTGGTCGGTCAGCACACGGCCACGGCCACCACTATGGGGTTTTCTGTCAATTCTAAGCATAGAACAGAGTATACTGTCAATAGATCATACTGTATAAATACTGTAACATGTCTAATGAATTTACATGCAATACAATTGATTGTGAATGTAATATGATACATCCTCCACACTTACCGGTTTTCTTGGCGAAAGGTTCGGATGATAGAATTGACGGTTGATCTTTTTAGATTTGGATCAACTAATCTGCCAGCTTCTGCCATAGTAAGGCCTCGGTTCACCACATGATCAACGATGATGGCCCGGACTTCATTAGAGACAACAGTTCTGCCTCCCCCTCTCTCATGACCAACCCTTTGATGGGCCCCATGCCCACCTCTTTGACCTCTCTGTTGGAGCCCATGCCCGCCTCTCTGACCTCTCTGTTGGTGCCCATGCCCGCCTCTCTGACCTCTCTGTTGGTGCCCATGCCCGCCTCTCTGACCTCTCTATTGGTGCCCATGCCCACCTCTCTGACGGTGCCCATGCCCACCTCTCTGACGGAGCCCTTGTCCACGAGCTCTTCCTATTCCTTGTTGTCTATCCTGCTCCATGTTGAAAGAAATTGCCACTGTTTACACCCCCACTTTTATAGCTAATGACCAATTGTGGTTACCCCTATCTGAAATCAATGAGCAATAACGAGTATTCATCATGTGTGTTTAATTTATATATTTGTACAAAAAAAGTTCTCAAAATCGATATACTGTTTATTGCTGAAATGAAAATATATAGGTTTACCAAACGGTTCAGTGATTAACCATTTAGATCAGTTGGATTAAGTGTTGGTCAAATGTATTTACCCAAATTAGATGAGAAGCATATCAAAAGTATCATGGGCATTGCATTGTGAAAGACAATTACTTCAAATGAAAGGTAGTTCTTTGATGACACTCTGATTAGGTGTGGTGAAAAAGTGATTGTGTCATTTTGTGCATTGTACTTTGTCAATTGAACATGTGATTACATGTTTGAAAAAACAGACTTTTTGATGATCTGCTTTGAGTTTTGTACTAACAGTTGTGAGGTTTTACCACATACTTGTGAAAATAGTACCAAAGCGAATAAAAAAAACTGTAGTTAGTGGAGTTGTCAGCCACGTTGAAGGTAATTGCTTTATAACTTTATTTTAACGTTCTTAACGTTCGTCCGTAGGATAGTATTACTGCTCGACTTACTTAAACAAGTGTCATTATAAAAAAGGTTTAATGGTTTAAAAAAAATCTTGTCAACTTATTCTAGTCGACATAGTTTGCACCTTGATCTCATTAATCCAATTATAACACTATTTCGCCACTTTCTGTAATAGCATGGACAACAGAAAACAAAACCACGTGCTAATAACGTGAGTAATGTTCTACCTATGTTTTCAGATTAAAATGTATTGTCCTTTCTGTGGCTTCAAATGGTCAAATTAACCCAGATTTTGCAGTTCATGTGGGCGAGACGTATCTTTTGTAACTTTTTTTATTTAATTTTTTTATTGTTATTAAACATTTATATATACAGTACAAAAGTGAAAAGCCATAGGCCATACAGAAAAGCCAGAGGTTCAGGGACTGATACATAATACATCACAATGGAATTCAAAGACAGAAAGAAAAATTAAAAATAAATGTGATCAGAAAGTAAGATGAACAAATGAGGTATTAATAATAAATAAAAAAATACAAATAAATAAAAAAAACTAAGTGATAATAATAAATAATAATAAAGGGAGCGAAGTAAAATAAATTATACAAAACTCAAAAACATTAGCATAAATTCAAAGTTTTAGTAGCCTTTTTGTTACAAGAGGTAGTTAAGGATCTAATATACATTTTACCATCTTCTTGAAAGTAAGAAAAATTGGGGTAATTTCCATAACTTTACATTTGTGGATAAAATATTTTGCAAGCAAAATTATTAAGTTGCAAAGAAAAATCTTGTATGATAACAGTGCCAAAAAAGATGTAAGATAGTCTCTAGTTGTGAATCACAGAAAGTACAATTTGTGTCTATACTTAATTTAAATGTTTAATCTATGAAAGTTTTGACAGGATAATGTAGATGAATAAGCTTAAAATAAATATCTTTTACCTTATTTACTAACAAGTATTTTTTAGGGAGAGTCCAAACCTTCTTCCATGAAATATTTTCCACTAATGTGTTCCATTTTGTAACTGTTATGGTCACCAGCTGGAGTGCCCTTGAGAACCACCAGAGGGCACTCCACATCAAACTTATCATTCACTCACAAACTGCATTTCCCATACTCACTTACCGGACTCATCATCACTGATTACATTCATCTGTGTCTCATCATCCTGTTAGTCTCACTCTCTATATATACCATGTTCAATTATTCACACACTGCGAAGTCTTGTTTAGTTTATACTGCATGTCTGAGCGTGTCCCTGGTTTCTTGTCGGTTGGTTTTTGGATTTCTTGCCTCTGGTCCCTGATTACGCTTTTGCCTCTGGTCCCTGATTACGCTTTTGCCTCTGGTCCCTGATTACGCTTTTGCCTCTGGTCCCTGATTACGCTTTTGCCTCTGGTCCCTGATTACGCTTTTGCCTCTGGTCCCTGATTACGCTTTTGCCTCTGGTCCCTGATTACGCTTTTGCCTCTGGTCCCTGATTACGCTTTTGCCTCTGGTCCCTGATTACGCTTTTGCCTCTGGTCCCTGATTACGCTTTTGCCTCTGGTCCCTGATTACGCTTTTGCCTCTGGTCCCTGATTACGCTTTTGCCTCTGGTCCCTGATTACGCTTTTGCCTCTGGTCCCTGATTACGCTTTTGCCTCTGGTCCCTGATTACGCTTTTGCCTCTGGTCCCTGATTACGCTTTTGCCTCTGGTCCCTGATTACGCTTTTGCCTCTGGTCCCTGATTACGCTTTTGCCTCTGGTCCCTGATTACGCTTTTGCCTCTGGTCCCTGATAACGCTTTTGCCTCTGGTCCCTGATTACGCTTTTGCCTCTGGTCCCTGATTACGCTTTTGCCTCTGGTCCCTGATTACGCTTTTGCCTCTGGTCCCTGCCTGTTTTGTTTGTTTGTTTGTTTTTTTTCTTTGGTTTGTTTGTTTCTTTGGTTTGTTTGTTTGTTTCTTTGGTTTGTTTGTTTGTTTCTTTGGTTTGTTTGTTTGTTTCTTTGGTTTGTTTGTTCGTTTGGACTGCCTGTCTATGTATGACCTTTGCCTGTTATCTGGATTACGCCGTTGGATTGCCCTCTAATAAAGCTGCAATTGGATCTCACATTCAAGTCTCGGAGCAGTTCATAACAGTAACAACATGAGTGGAAACACAATCATTGAGAAAAAGATGAATATCTCAATTTTTTTAAGGAAGCTTTAAAACATATCCTGCCTACATGCGTGTCAGCCGGGTCTGGGGGAGGCATCTCCGAACTTGTCAAAAAACGATTATGTCCCTTAAATAACCTAATGGCACCATTAGGGATAGCACCAAATATAGTTGCAAACTGTTTTGGGGTAACAGGGATATTATAGTGAGAGCGAAATTCCTGATAAGTAAATAAAAATCAACTCGATTGATCCCATTTTTAAACCAGTTTTCAAAAAATAAGGACTTCTGTTTATAACAAATATTCTTATTATTCCAAATTAAGTAATTGGTTGGTGAAAAATTGTGTTTGAAAATCATAGACCAGGCTAACAGTGCTTGTTTGTGGAAATAACAGAAAGCAATAGGGATCTTTTCAATGCTGAAATTACACATCAACAGAAAATTCAAACCTCCCAGCTGAGAAAAGACACATTCCGGTATAATATTCCAAATACTGAATGGATTTCTCAAGTAATTCCTCAACCAGATGATTTTAAAAGTATTATTTAACGTTGCAAAATCAACAAAATTAAGACCACCATTACTAAAGCTTTTGGACAAAGCTGATTTTTTAAATAATGTGTCTTGTTTTTCCATACAAAATAACATAATAGTTGATCAATCTTTTTGTATATTACTCTATCAAGGTCTAATGAGATGGCTGCGTATGTCAGATGTGAGATGCCTTCTGCCTTGGAGAGAAGAATCCTTCCTTTCAAAGATAAATCTTTCTGAAGCCATTGGTTAAATCTTTGTTTTAGCTTTCTCTATGATTGGCAAAAAGTTTAAATCACACCTAAATTTAAAGTCTTTGGAGATTATTATTCCAAGGTAAATTATTGGCTCTTTGACTTGGATATTACAAATGCCCGAAACAGAGAATTGTTTTATTGGCATTAATTCACACTTGAGCTCATTGAGATGCAGCCCAGATGCATTGGATAATGTTTTGATAGTATTAAGAGCCAAGGAAATCTGATCTGAATTTTTTTAGGAAAAGTGTAGTATCATCAGCCAGTTGACTGATGATGATCTCCTTTCCCATGATATTAACTCCTTCTAAGGCACTATTCTTAATGTGATTGGCTAATAATTGAGTAGTCAATATAAACAAGTATGGTGAAATGGGGCAACCCTGACGTATTCCCCGCTGCAATTCGAATCTCAGAGAAGTACCGTGTTTGAGCTTAATAGAAGAATTCCCATTGACATGTAAAGTTTTAACTGCTCCAATGAACAGGTTCCCAAAGCCAAATTTTTCTAAAGTTTTGATTATAAAACCATGTTCAATAGAATCAAAGCCTTTGTAAAATTCCAGAAAAAGCATATAACTAGCATCCCTCACTAATTCTGAATACTCTAACAGGTCAAGAATTAGCCGAATATTGTTTGAAATGTGTCTGTTTTTTAGAAAGCCTGATTGCGTTTCATCTATTATGTCATCTAAGACAAATAATAACAAAATCGACTGATATAAAGATTCTTATACAAATCTGAACAATGTTTGGCAATTGCTTTTGGGTCTTCAGAGAGAGAGTTACCAATTTTGAGCTAATAAAAGTTGTTTTTAGTCTGAGACTTTTCCAATCTTAAAAAGGAAGCAGAGTTTTGTTCTCCTTCTTCAAGCCAGCGTCTTCTGGACTTTATAAATTAAAAGCTGAAGGTGCTTTTGTAAAGTTCATCCAATTTGTGCTGATACTCACAGAGAGTATCATTTTCTTCAGATAAGCGATCCGGACATCTAGATGATAGGTGTGCAATGGTGGAAATTATGTCCTCTTCTTGAGCTCTTTGGAGTTTAGCAGTATTACTACAATAGTTTCTGAATTTTTTTTGCAATTCTAATTTAAGCAACTCCCAATGTTTACCGTAAACCTGTTCTACTTTGGCTTTAATCCAAAAGGAATGAATACATTTCTTTACCTCTAATATAACTGTCTCATGTTTCAATACAGAGCTATTAAGTTTTATCACCTGTCGCCACTCTCCCCATTTAATTTCTCCTCGTTAGTGTCTCCCTTTATATAGCCCCAGTTTCCCTCTGTTCAGTGTCGGTGCATTGTTTGTGTTTACTGTGCGCAACACTGATGTACTGTGCGCGCAACACTGATGTACTGTGCGCGCAACACTGATGTACTGTGCGCGCAACACTGATGTACTGTGCGCGCAACACTGATATACTGTGCGCACGGTTGTATCACCTGTTTCTCATGTTGTTGGATTACCCTGGTTCCTGTTTAAAGTTTGCAATTTTACAATTTTCATTGTTACAAAGCAGCTGTACAAGAAAACATTGACTATAAGTAAAACATAAAAGGTTATGGAAGTCAAAACACAGGTCAAATATCAGACACACAATAAATTCCTATATGCAGTGTTAATCAAATAAGACTATCAAATTCTAGCAGCCCCCCCGGCCAGGCAAACAGTGCAAAACAGTATGCAAACGGTGGCGAGGAACCCAAAACTCCATTGGAGGAGAAAAAAAAAAAACCTCAGAGGGAAACCAGGCCTAATCATGGGATTCCAGTTCCCCTCTGGCAAAAACTGCTGCCTCTGCACAAGCTCGACAGTGCTTGCACAACAAGGCAAAATAAAAAAAGTTAGATTTAAAATTATCATTAATAATCTAATAGCGAATGAATTTTTTTAGAGAATGTGGTATTTCTCTTTTCTTAGTATGTGGTGCTAAGAGAGTGGCGACGTACAGTATTATTTAAATATATATCCTCATTGGAGACTGAGCCCCCCTAACATTGAAAACCTAAAATCGCCCCCACGATGCACAGTGTCGATCACTTCCGAAAGACGATCAGTATGTTCTGATACTAAATTCTGACAAATGCCAACCACTTCTCTCCTTACATTTTTCTCATCAATATTTTCTGACAGACTGTGTAATTTAAAATCACACACAGAATTAAGCTTTTCTCTCAATCCGGCAATATGAGAAGTGTTGACCGCAACCATCAATTCCAGCTTATCAGACCGTGTGTTGATGAGCTCCGAAAGTTTAGTAATAATGTAGTCAGCAGACTTTCTTTGAGGGAGGCTTCACGGGAGTATCAAGGAGTGTACTTCTGACATCACAGAAAATTTTATTTTCTCACCAGGAGACAACTGTCGACAAGGACGTTGTAGGTAGAGGCAGAGTTGGCTAACGGTGCCTCCGTGTCAACAGCTATTCCTTTCTTCAACGTCGCAGAATTCTTCCTTTTTTATCAGTTGACATTTTTCTCAAACATGGACCAACCGTTACGCCCGAATCAGGCGTAGAATAAAATCAGAAAGTCTGTTTAACTACTTCAAATAAACTTTGTTGATGGGCTCTATGTCTCAACGCTTGTCCTCACGGCGCCATCTTGCGTGCAATTCCATGTGAATCCCGAACACGAAGCACTGTCTATCTTTTGTAACTGAGAAAGCCCCTAGAACTGCAAGTATATCATTCATGGGTCACGCCAGTCTTATCTCAAAAGTAATTTTCTCTTGCAGAGATTCCTATCTAATGTTTGATGTTCTTGTATGTAAACCAGTATTTATGACAATACCTAAACCCTATAAAATTATAGTAACTTCCTTTTTATCTCTTTCTTATTGTGTGTGTGGTTTTTATTCAGTGACTGATACAGGTGCCATTCCAGCTAGTTCATCTGTTCTCAACTTCATGAAAACAGTGCTGGTATGTTAAAATTCATGTTCAAGATTATAAATTATTTTCTTATAATAAATTAATAATATAAAAAGTATCATCATTGTTTTTGTGATTAATAATATTTTCTGATAAATGATATCGATTTCTGTTGGCATCAAGAACAAGACCAAGAATGGTTTCAGGCCCATAAGAGGGAAAAACCTAACTCTACAGGCTAAACCTGAGTGGTCATTGGAGCAACTTTTGCCAGCTGCCATAAAAAAACTGATCAAGACTTCAATCGAAACATGGAAGATAGAGAATATGTCTTGCTTTATCCTGATGGCTCTCAGATAAAAAATATACCTGGGTCTGAAACACCTTTTACCATTGGCCAATAAAAAGAGGCCATTGGAAAAGCTTCTCAAAGGATCACAATGTACATCTGCATGCTTGAGGACATTTGTCCAAGAGTAAGTATTTAAATAGTATGTTTTATGTATTTAATGCACATGTACAGCTTTTGTGATTAGTGCTTTGCAGAATTCCAATATTGCCTATATTTACTGAACATTTCAAATGGACACTCACCCCAAAATCTTTTGTGAGGTCATGAAGATTAATCATTTTCAGAAGATGAGGACAAAGTTGTTGTTCGTGTTCCATCTGACACGTCACCCCTTTCTGACACAGGGATTTAAGTGTTCAAGATATATTTGCTTACAGTACAGCATAAATGCATGAAAATCCCCTGGGGAGTCAAAAGGAATAGACGCATACAGGAATAGAAACAGTGTTAAGGCTAGAAATTAGTTTAGGGTTTTATGTTTACACTTGGTTCTGTTGGCAGCTTTGGTCAAGTCCTGAATGCAGTACATCAGAGTTTAGACACTGGTAAGTTAATTTTCTGCAAACACGTTATTTTGGTCCCTGTGCCTGTTATATCAATACCAATATTTCTCAGTGCATTCACTTTTGAAATTGACCATTAAGACCATTAAAAAACAATTTCTACTAACTTAAATGTATCTAAAAATTATTTAAAATAATTTGTATGTTTTAGGTCAACCACAACATCAGAATTATTTAAGGCATCAACATCACAGTCATCCAATGTTCAAGTATGTAACATTCTGTGATATATTCCACTGTAAATATCGTTCACAATAAAACAGGTTAAATGTCTGGGATGGTAGTTTTAGGCATTCCTCATTGGACCCCACCTGCTGCATGATGGTGAAATTCACTGACGACATTGGGCTGATGGAGGAGGCTCTGGATACTGGGGGGCCTACTCGTGAGTTTTTAACCCTCTTAATGGATGTCATTAAAACAAGGAGATTTTTTGAAGGCAAAGACGATGCAAAATATTTTTCGTTTAACAGTTAAGGTAATACTTTTCATAACATATTTTTTTCTTTTATAAAATAAAAAACTTTATAACACCAATTTATACTAACATCACAATATGTTGTATTTTTTTCGCTGCAGAAGACAATGAATATTTCCACATTGGAAGAATGATCGCGGTGTGAATTGTCCATGGAGGTCCAGGGCTGTGTTGTCTTTCCTCAAACTTTTTCCTCAACCTTATTGGTAAAGAAAAGAAAATAGAGGCCCCAATTGAGGACATACCCGATGATGGGGTCAAGAAGGCCCTACTTGAGGTAATTTTTGCTAGGCTGGAATAAACTATTTCAATAAATCACTTTGTGCCATCAGCTGACACACAACAATATGAATACTTTATTAGCTGTATAAAAGTATATTTTAATACTCTAAGTGCATTGCTTAATATAGGATGTTTACAATTCCTACATTTTCAATATTGTCCAGATTGTTGTTTTATTTTAAAACTTGATATTATTAATATATGATATTAAAATGGTAGTTTTAATATTTCAAAGATATATCACTAGCAGACTTTTTGGTCAGTATTTGATCCAAGGCCACTGACTACATTTATGCTGATGTAATGTGTTATTAGATTAATTGGCAATGACCAAAATTTCTTGATTTAGAGTGTACAGATGCTGGAGGGTAAATATCAATAATTAACTTGCATAATATACATAAATAGGTACAGTAAAGAAATTGCACAGAAGTGTATTCTCACGTTTTATATTACTCTTCTGTCCTGGTATGTTTGTGCGTGTCTATAATTCAAATTTTTATATTTATGTGTCATTGTGACCAGTACAAAAAAACACGGTTTAAAAATATACGATCCAGCTTGAATAAATGTGGTATGTTAACTCCTCCAGCTTTTTCCCCCAATAGATAAGATGCTACATCACTGAATGAACTCCGGGAACTTACAGAAAAGCACTCCAGCATGCTTCAGACAGCAGGCTGCTATAGATTCATGATGAATCTGGAGGATAAGAAAAGAATAGTTGATGAATATATTCAGTGGTATTTCATCTACCGAAACCCGTTTTCAGGTATATTCTCTACTGTATTTTTAACTGATAGTTTTTATTCTCAATATGTGGACACCTAACTTCATGTAAACCTAATATAATTTCTAATATAAAGATAAGTTGTTTTTCTTAGAATAAGTGTTTTAAAAGAAATGCTTCTCTAATTAATTTAAGTAACAAGTGTCATGTCATTTCTTACTTACTATCTTTCAGTAGTCGTTATTCACCTTTTGACTGAAAATGATAAAATAACAGCCACTGTCACCTGATATATTTTGTAGATTCCGGGATGGACTAGCAACATTGGATTTTTTTCAACGCTTTGGAACAGCATCCTTCACTTCTCATTCATGTGCTACACTGAGACCAAGCTCACAGCCGATTCTGTGGAAAAAATCTTCCATATGCAGTTGAGTCAACCTGGAAGCAATGACCGCTATGAAGAGGCCAGGGTACTGAGCTACTGGTGAGATTATCTGCTTAATGTGGAAGGTATTATCTATGATTAAGAAAAAAGGTACAGAATTATCTCTGCTTCAAGAAGTGAGATATAACAAGACATTTATGTCAGCATAAAAACCCCTCAATTAGAATGTTACCAGAAATAATCAAATGTTGTACCATCTGGAGTTTAGCAGAAATATCAATTCTGTGTTATGTGCTCAAACTCTTTGTTTATTGGGTGATGATTACATTTATTTGAAGGAAGCAACCAGAAAGAAACACCATTGCCACAATTAATTAATGAAAAAACTTTAAATCTAATATTTTCGTGCTGCAGAAAAATAATCTGAAATTGAAGGATGTCCTTATGTTTGGAACAGGGCTAAAGGAAGTTCCTGCTGGAGAAATACAGCTTTCCTGTGGCAAATGTGTGTGCTAACACAATTAAAATCCCAATCTTACAGAGTTACGAGGCGTTTCAAGAAGCCATGGATTGCCGCATCCAAAAGCTTTCACTGTTATGTTGATGATACGCAACTTTATATTTCCTCGAAGCCTCATGAAACACAGCAATTCCATCGAATAGTGGAATGCATAGTCGATATAAAAAAGTGGATGAGTAGCGATTTTTTATTACTGAACTCGGACAAAACTGAAGTGTTACTTATCGGACCGAAAACCGGCCTACGTAACAACCAAGAATACTGCTTAACTATTGATGGATGTTCCATAAAACCCTCATCTTTAGCTAAGAATCTTGGCTTTATATTCGATAGTACTCTGTCATTTGAGAACCAGGTCGCCAACAACTGTAAAATTGCGTTTTTCCATCTTAAAAATATATCTAAACTACGTCATATGCTGTCACCATCAGATGCAGAGAAGCTTATACATGCCTTTATGACATCAAGACTAGATTACTGTAATGCACTATTAGGTGGTTGCCCTGCAGGCCTATTACAAAAACTCCAACTGGTCCAAAATGCGGCAGCTCGAGTTCTTACGCGTACAAAAAAGTGTGAGCATATTAGCCCGGTTCTGTCAACCTTGCACTGGTTACCTGTAAAGCATCGCATAAACTTTTAAATCTTGCTTATTACCTATAAAGCCTTGCATGGTTTAGCTCCTCACTACTTGAGAGAACTTCTAACGTATAATAGTCCATCACGTGCACTACGCTCTCAGGTGTCAGGTCAGTTGGTAATACCTAGAATTTCAAAATCAAGTGCAGGCGGCAGATCATTTTCCTATCTAGCGCCTAAACTTTGGAACAGTCTTCCCTGCACTGTCCGGGAGGCAGACACACTCTGTCAGTTTAAATCTAGACTAAAGACGCATCTTTTTACTTTTGCATACACTAGACTATCGTAATATATATATTTCACAGATCTAGGCAGCACTAGTTAGATCAACCGGAACCAGGGACACTTCCAATAACAACTGATGCATTTGTTGCATCAAAGAGTGCAGAACAGTACTCTACTCACAGCCAGTCTTGTCTCATTGTTCCAAGGTTACCAGAGCGGG
This sequence comes from Barbatula barbatula, assembly GCF_947034865.1. NCBI lineage: Eukaryota > Metazoa > Chordata > Actinopteri > Cypriniformes > Nemacheilidae > Barbatula > Barbatula barbatula. The sequence goes on from NC_136772.1 coordinate 16,774,376, forward strand.
CAGGACGCAGTCCAAGGTTACCGGAGCGGGCAGGGCGCAATCCATTCCCAGACCTGACAAATGCTGGACGAAGGACGTGGCGACTCTACAAAACTTCAGTCGCTATTAGATTATTAATGATAATTTTAAATCTAACTTTGTTTTTTATTTTGCCTTGTTGTGCAAGCACTGTCGAGCTTGTGCAGAGGCAGCAGTTTTTGCCAGAGGGGAACTGGAATCCCCTGGTTAGGCTTGGTCTCCCTTTGAGGTTTTTTTTCTCCTCCAATGGAGTTTTGGGTTCCTCGCCACCGTTTGCATACTGTTTTGCACTGTTTGCCTGGCCGGGGGGGCTGCTAGAATTTGATAGTCTTATTTAATTAACACTGCATATAGGAATTTATAGTGTGTCTGATATTTGACCTGTGTTTTGACTTCCATAACCTTTTATGTTTTACTTATAGTCAATGTTTTCTTGTACAGCTGCTTTGTAAAAATGAAAATTGTAAAAAGAGCTATATAAATAAAGCTGACTTGACTTGACTTGACAAGGAAGGGGAAACACATGCATGATAACCAATTCTAGTTTTGCAGAAACTGATTATTTCAAAGTCCTCACATACTTTTTTAGATTATGTTATTCTCAACAGCATCTGTCCAGTTGACTGGTGGAACCAACCCACCCAGTCTCTGTGAATTCTCAAAATCAAGATGGAGATTATCATCACCACACAGGCTGCGCCACAATGGCAAAATGTCCTCAAACGCTCTTAGGACTTCCTCAAACACTGGGAATCCACACTCCCTTGCATTAAACCTAAGGCCAATAGGAAATCAAAACAATTTAGTTAACTTATAATTTTTCGTTTTAAACCTCGAAAGGTAGAGGTATATAATCAGCCAAAGTTTGACTAAGAGGCCTTCAATGTTGACAACATCTGATTAATAAATATTGTCATTGTTGTGACCATGCCTCTGAAAAAAGTGTGTGATTTACGTTTTTCTACATAAAATCATCTGTGAAAATATTTATATTTGGAATACTGACTAAGGTCATGTCAAATATATCAAATGGAAATTAATGGTGGAAATAAAATGGAGATGCTCATAATGAGATTGAGACTTGAGCCTGTATTTCACAGGCATGGTCACAAGTAAGCTTCTACTACTGTACAAGGCACTTTGAGCTAGTGAACATGGTCATCATTTAATGGATGAAACAAACCGACGAGGCAGGTGATACATAGCTTTTGGTTTACCAGAAGGACAAAGCGACTGCCGAACAGGTTGGATGGTGTGGTTATTCCAAAGTTTTCAATAGTCATCAAAGTCTTTCGGCAAGATGCCCAAGAAAACATATCGTAGAATGCACTTATGTTCATGGCTACCATTGAAAAGGTGTCTGTCAAGTCGCTGAAGAGCTCAATCCAAAACTGAGACCTAATGAGGAAATCACAATAAACACATTGTTTTACTTACAACAAATGCTGAATACATGCACAGATTCAGGCCAGAGCCTCATAGCATCCAAAAACAATACTTACATTTACATTTATTCATTTGGCAGACGCTTTTATCCAAAGCGACTTACAAGTAGTTTTTTATACAGTGGCACATTACTGCAGAGCAATCAGGGGTAAGGTGCCTTGCTCAAGGGCCCTTCAGTCATGACCTGCTGGCACTGAGATTAGAACCGGCAACCTTCTGATAACAAGCCCAACGCTCTAACCATTAGGCCACAATTTAGAAGCATTACACTAGACTAAAATGTGTTACAAATGTGCACAAACCCTCACACCAACACAGAACGATAAACAAAGTAGCATGATATGTTTTCTTGGAATTGGTTTTGTTGAAACTAGTAACTTTGTATTAGCAACTATTGTACTATTGCTTTTTGTATGACATATCGCTTATTGCTCCCCGAACTCTTTGTAAGTCGCTTTGGATAAAAGTGTCTGCTAAATGACTAAATGTAAATGTAAAATACTTGTACCTTTGCTTTCTGAAAACGGACCACCAACTTCCGAGACATTGATTTGCAGTTGAGGTGCCATGCATGTGACTCTGAGCTCCTGCAAAGTCATCTGTATGCTCTGCTTTATGCACAGTGAATGGCTGCCATAGTGCCATTTTCTGTTCCAGAGTCTGTGCAAAGACATGCTGGAAGCCCAAAGTCAGAGACACACTGCACATAATATTGAGCAATTATTCCTGGGTCATTATTAGAGCTGCCACTGCAGAGCCACATCACTTTTCTTGAAAATCCATTGATATATCCACTGATTGCAATACCAAAGGGTTTGAGCTTATCATATCCATCAACATGCCACACTTGGTTTGATCCTGCTGTAAAATATCCTCTTCGGACAAACCTGTGTCGCTGGCGAAGATGAACACCAGATGGATTCAGTCTGCGAAGGGTATGCATCACATGTTTCTGTTTGTATTTGTTTCAATATGTGTATATATCATAGAAATATATAAGGTAAAATGACTCTGCAGTGACCAATCCCTAAAAGCTAACACAAGAGTCAATAAGATTAAAGAGTTTAACAGCTTGTACTGTAGGGGAATTTTAGATAGGGTGCTTTAAACCAGAACCCATAGAGGCCAGTCAAATAATTTTATTCAAGAGTGTTTCTGCGTGGTTTCCATTGTGAAACATACAGTAGTAGTAATACCATAGATTTGTGAATCTCTTAAATGCATAATTTTTTATGTATGATTCTGGACAGCAAAATATACACTGCCGTTTAAAAGTTCTAAAACGCTTGACTGAAATGTTTCTCATGATCTTAAAATCTTTTAATCTGGATGTACGTTTAAATGTTTGAAATTACATTTGTAGACAAAAATATAATAATAATTATAATAGTGGCAACATTCATATTTATTTTATTAGACGACAAAAATTATGAACCAAATAAAAAAGCAGCCAAGAAATGCCCATAGATTACATTTCTACCAAAAATCTTCCTATAAGGTGAAATTTCAAGAAACTGCCCGATAATGCCAAGACAAGAGTACAATTTTGGTGGATACTTTGTATATGCTACATATACTGTATATGCTTTAATCCTGCATATAGTTTAATTTATTCTGGATGCTTTTAAACATAATTCCTAGATAAAGTTAGGAGTACTATTATTCAAAATGTGGCCTGTCAATTTGTTGTATTTTAGATTTTATTTTGATGAGGCTTCTAAAATGGGACTTTGGATCAGTTCAAAACAAATGAATCAGGTAGCTTATCAGCCTATTTAAAGTTATTTATTTTTAAACCGAATTATGTGCGGTGTCTTGCCTGCACTGCGCATGTTAAATCATAATTTCATCGTCATATTTTAGATTTTTTTAATCTCATAATTAGGATTTTCAATCTGATAGTTATGACTTTCAATACTTTTTAGAGCCTGATTTGTTTTTATCACATGGAGGAAATGGGCTTCCATATACACATATGTTTAGGTTCATTTTGCACAGAAAAGTCCCCATGTAAACGCCCAAATGTCACATTATTTCTGGCAGATTACCTGTATCCCAATATTGATTGTAAAACTCGCAGTCTGGGTCAAAGCTTTTTTTTAAAGTGAAATATTAAAATAAGATACATTGTGTGTGCAAAATAGAAAGATAGACATGTATAGCCATGCTTTCTCTTACACTTTATTGTATTGTTTGTGAAGTTATTTATAATTTCTGACATCAAATCATAAAATTCATAATTTGTTTGCCGAAAGACATGCTGTTTTGTCGGTGTAGTCTAAACTAAAACAAATGCAGGTACCTGCTGAAAGCTATTCGCACAGGGCTAATAATGATAACATTGTTTACATTCTATAAGATATTGTAAGATGATAGAGAGCTTACTGATTAAATCTGATCACCAATAATAATTCTATTGTAATAATTTTAAACTTACCATTCATTGCTTTGAAACAATTTAATGTAAATTCTAAATTCTGCCTAAATTCTACATGTAACACGCGTTCCGTATTTCTAATTTTGGCCTTCGTCGCTGTCCATAGACCCTGCAACAAACTTCACAAAGTTGAGGAAAATCATTGCGATTCTGCTGCTGTCAAAATGTTTACGGATATCACGATCAGACAGCGCCTTCTGTAAGTGACCGCAGAATCACACACATTTAACGAATAATAATATCCCTCAACGTTTTGTAAGCACCGTAAATGAATCGACTTACTCATTCGATCTATTTACTTTCTGTTTACTCTGTTGGGTGGTTTAAGGAGTGACATGCTTTTTGTATAGACGCTCCCCTGCTTAGTTTTTTAATGCAGACTCGTGAAGGCGGCGGATGTTATCGGTGGTTAATTTTGTTTAAATTATTTGATTTATTGCAGATGCTTGTAGCGGCTGTCACACTGTCATGTGGGACATGGATTAACAGTTAAATCATGCTAATGGAGGAACAGAGCAGGTGCGCAGTCCTAGATAAAATACATGATCGAATATAAACATAACATGATGTCTCATTCTTTTGTAAACGTGTTTAATTTAAAGCAGTAGTTCACTAAATTGAATCATCATTATTTACCCAAAACATACATTCGATTTTATGCAGTGCTGCGCAGACCAGTTAGCGTATGACATCAAGTTCCGCGAGAGCTGTTTCATAGCAGTGCTAAGAATCCCCCTCGCGGTAATTTGATGGCATACAGTAATAGGTCTGCGCAGCGCCGCAATTATTCTTACAAAGATGTTGCATGGTCATTGACGCTGAATGGCTTTAAATCACAGCAAATATCTATTCACCAACATATTTATAACATAATTCTTTGCTAAATAAATCCAGCATAGTGTGTTTTTTCTTCAGCTCTAGAGAAGAGGAGGGCTCTAGAGAGAAGGGTGTGCTCTATAGATGGCAGGGGTATTCCAGCAGTGTTACTTCTGAGAGACTAGGTTTATCCAGACCTGTGCTTCATGCTGCGCTGGGGGCATTTCATGGACTTCTACTGACAGAAGGCAGGTATTGAAGTCTGGTCTGTGGTTGTAAGTTTATGTCAACAATTACAGATAAACATTGCTAAATATAGAGTCGTGAAAGTCTGTCATTTCTGCATCACCACATCTTCAATTATGTTCTGTCCATCCACTTAAAAGGATAGTTAAAATAAAATAAAATCTGTCATCATTTATTCACTCAGGTCTTTCAAAACTTGTATGACTCTTTCTTCTGTGAAACACAAAAGAAGATATTTGGAGAAATTTTTCAGTGGTTTCAAAATTTGCTTTCTCTTATGACCTCTATAATATTTGGCTAATTGTGAAGCATCTTTTTCTCTCAGATGGATGTGTTTACAGTTTTGGTGAACAGCCGTGGAAACGAGTGAGTTGTCAGCCTGTCAGCCCTGTTTTAGAGAGCTCCCTTGGTGGTCAGCATGTGATATCTGTATCTGCTGGCAGCTATCACTGTTCTGCCATAACTGAAAATGGCCTCGTTCACATGTGGGGGGAAAACTCCTACGGTCAGTGTGGCATCTCTGGAACGGACCACCTACCCTATCCCACTCCTGTTAGCATGGTGGATGATGAGTCCCATCCTCCTCAACTGGTCCAAATCCAGAATGTGGCCTGCGGGGCACAGCACACCCTTGCCCTGTCTGGAAAGCACGAGGTCTGGGCCTGGGGTAGCGGCTGCCAGCTGGGACTGGTCACAAACGTGTTCCCTGTATGGAAACCCCAGAAGGTGGAGCATCTAGTGGGAAGACATGTAGTTCAGATAGCTTGCGGGGGCTTTCATAGTCTTGCTTTGGTTCAGTTTCTTCCATCTCCGGAGGCCTGTCATCAATTCCAGGATAGATGTGGGCAGTGCAAACAGACCTTGTACACTATGACCGACAAAGATGATCATGTTATTATTTCGGATGATCATTTCTGTCCGCTCGGGGTGGAACTGGCTGACTCTAAACAAGGTTCAGGACCGAGTTTTCCAGCTCAGATGCTGCAAACCAAGCACTCAACGTCTGACTGCCAAGAATCCCTGTTGCCAGAAAACGTTTATGTAAGCTCTGAGAATCCTGTTGGTGTAACTGAGATCAGGCGAGTTCCTCTGCGGCGAGCAAAAAGCAAAAACACTGCATACCCAGATGAACAAGCTCTTAAAGACTACCTCAAAAGAATATCAGACCAGACTCTCGCAGAGAAGGCTGAAGCTGCTTCGGTGGGAGGATCACGTGGTCCGAGCCGTCAGACGTCACTCACACGCCCTTTCAGATCTGACCTTGGTGATGAGAGTATAATGCTACCAACTGATGATGTTACACCTGCGGCAAAACAAGTTAAACTCTCTCATTTATTACCAGTGGGGGATTCTAGTTATAAAGATTTTTCACAGGACTCCAGTGTTGATGGAGGGGTTTGCATCAGTGACCTCGTGATCAGCAATGGATGTTTGTTTGAGTCCTGCAAGGAGGGTGGAGAGGCAGCTGGATTGGATTTGTGTCCAACTGATACTCTCCAAAGCAAGAAGAGTATCAGTCTGAATGACATCTTTGTAGAGGATAGCGGTGCACATGATCGCAGAAGCTCTTTACCCAGCATCCTCTATCCAGGTATTATAACCTCAAAACTCGATTTTTTTAAATATATATTTTTAGGGGTTTTACACCTTATATTTCAACATGACAGTATAGAGTTGACAGGTGGGGAGCTAGTTTGGCAAAGGACATTTGAGAAGGGAATCAAAACTCGGTCGACATAAGCCTGTCTGCGCGCTTAACCACAGAGCTACTGGTGCCAACATAGCTTGCAAATTTTTATCGGATGTTCAAATTCAGTTTTATTTCTCAATCTTTTTATTTCAGAAATGTTATTTAAGTTTATTTAACATCATTCCAGAGTAGTGTGATTATGTAATCCATTTTAAAAAACACGTTGATAATTGATAATTAGTTTTTTTTACAATTATCAAATTGTGAATCAGTATTGTGTATCGTATCAAATTTGTAAGAGTGTAGAGTTACCCCAAGTATAAACTCCAGCACATCACAAGCATAAAAATATTGGCCAAATGACTGTTACTAGATCGTTGACTGATCTGTCATTAATTGAATTTTAGGGGCACCTTCTGACAGTCATCAGATCATCTATGCAAGAACTGTAGCGGACACCAGGGCAACTTCAGAGCATAAAAATGTCCTCCCGTCCCTCTACACAGAAGTTTGGAGTTGGGGACGTGGCCAGGAAGGACAACTAGGTCATGGAGACCATTTGCCCAGGTACAATAGAGTCTGTATAGTCACAAGGCCTTTATTTATGTTTAACTGTTGGGGTCCTTGAGCGCAATGCACAGCTGGAAGCATTTGTGTTGTTTTCCTCCCACAGGTTACAGCCTCTGTGCATAAAAAGCTTAAGTAAAAAGGAAGTTGTGAAGATAACTGCTGGAGAGAATCACTCTCTGGCTCTGACTGCACAGTGTCAGGTATGGATGTCTGCTTTTGAATCACAGCTGTGACCAAAGATTTCATCAATAAAGAGTTTTAGCCTTTAGAACCGTACAACAGCATTTGATCCAGAGTCAACAGTATTTCTAAATCAGAAGATAAAACGTGTCTGCCAATTTTTTTTATGTTTTGTTTGTTTCTCCCGCTGTCACACAGGTTTATTCATGGGGAAGTGACAAGTTTGGACAACTAGGTCGAATGAACACTCCAAACACAGTTCCTAATCTTACCAAAGTAAACCTTTGCCTAATAGGTTAAACTGTCATCTTTGTCATAAACTGTCCTGTTAGGAAATAAATTCTCAGATCAGTGAGTTTATCTGTGTGAATGATGGTAGGTTTCTGATGGAATCCGTGTATGGGACATGGCAGCGGGGCACACCCACACTTTGCTGCTGGCTGATGGAGACTGTTACCAGCCCATACTGTACTACACTGGAGAGCAGGTGATGTGGAACGCTGAGAGCTCTCATCCTTTCTCTGACACATATACCCAGACGCCCACCCTTCTTCCTTTCTGTAGGGAGGTTTGTGTAGAATAATTTTTATTTTTGAAATGAGAGAAATATTTAATAAATTGGAAATTTGACCTACATATTATGAGTTAAAGTTACATTGCTATGCGATTAAATATCTTTGGTTTAACCCACTCTTATTCTTATCTGTGTTCTTTGTTAAGATTGGCTATATAAGCCAAGTGTTCAGTGGAGGACTGAATTGTTTGGCTTTGGCTGATCAGAACGCTATGGGTTTCATAGCCACAGTTCATGAACTGGCTTCAGCAGAGAGGAAGTTCTACTGCACTCTTTGTAAAGTAAAAAGTCAAATATTGGCTCCTCTTCTAGGTTGGGGTATGTAACAAACACATTGATTTAATAGTGATCTCAGCTGTTATATCACATCACTTGTGAGATGTATATATGTCTCCATTTTGACATTTTATTACTGTGTTGGAAAGTTAAGTATGTTTTATAGTGGAGTATGATTTTTCTGTCCTGTTATCCTGTAGCGAACTTGGCCTCGTGTCTCGGTCAGTCCTCCATGTTGCTGTTTCAGGAGGTGGCTGGTAGCTTCAGCAAGCTTTGCCATCTGACAGGACAGAACTCGACGTCGCTGACCAACTTCCTGCAGCGTGGAAAAGTGATCAAAACACTGGCGTTAATCAAGAACACATATGTTTTCATAGACACCTATAAAGAGCAAGTATACTGTTTACATATTAAGTGAAAACAGCAAGATTCATGATTGGAGATTCAGCATTTAATGGATCTTTAGCATTTTTAGATTTTCATTTTTATTTTACATTATTTTTTATAGCTCTGATAAAGTTGTGTTTTATCAGGTACAGTGATCCAGTAGGTAACTTTCTGGTGATGGGAGGATTCCAGTTATTGCTGAAACCGTCACAGTGGGTTGTTTTGTATGAATCATACAGTACTCATCTACATCTATACATAATTAGTTTATATAAGATTTGTGATGTCTTATTTGTGATTGTTGTTTCAGAGAATGCTTTGGAAAGAAACTGGAATTGATACACACAGTGACAGAGACCATGGAGAAAAACCTCTCACCCTGTGAGCTGTTAGTCACTTTGTTTTATTCGCCCCTGCAGCACCTGCACGGCTATAACAGAATACTTCTCAAACTGGCCAACTGCTTTGATGTGGTAAAAATGATCAGTTGTTCTGTATGCTCTTTAATGGAAAGAAAGTTGTAAGAAACTGTGTAACAAAATGTTAATATTTAGAGAACTGAGGAATACCAGTGGATTCAAGATGGCTGCTCCAAATATGAAGCTTTAGCTCGTCTACTAAGCAAGCAGAGAAAAGACGCAGAGAGCACTTTTAATTTCTGGACAAACTTTAGAGGAAAGAATACGGTATGTTGACAGATATGACCTCATGTTTTAATCACATACAATATGTGGAAAATGTTTCCACATATAGCAATTCTAATCAAAAAAAAAAAGTACAATTCGAAATCTTACAGTTGTCCGTTACACCCACATTTGTTGTTAAACAGTTCTTGAAAAATGTGTGTGCTTCCACTGTATACTGTGGTGAAGTTGATCCACTTGCTATTTCCCTTAATGTACTTGAATTGCTTATCATGCTGCAAGACCAATGGTGAAAGATACGACCACAGAAGTTTCACATCTCTTTCTCTTTTGTCTGTGTGAATTGTTTTCTCAGGAATCCCTGTGCAAGCCTTCTCGTCGCCTGATTTGCGAGAGCAGCAATAAATGTCTGACGCTACAGAACGCTGGAAGATTTTCTGCCAGCTGGTTTATCCTCTTCAATGATGTACTGGTTCATGTACAGGTTGATACAGTTTCCAACCACAAAATGTTGCCACTGTATAATTTTATTTGGGGCATTTTGTGTTTATTCATGTCATTTTTATTGTTTTTATTCAGGGTACTATTCCATCAAAGAAGTTTGTAAGTATTGTGTGTTTAAGTTTTAAAAACAAATTGCAGTCCAAGACATGGCTTAAGAGATGCAAACTGCATTTTGCATTAATAAAGGTTCATGTGTTAATGATAGAAGATGATCAGATTAACTGCGTTCATGCTTAGCCATGCAAAACTATATTGGGCCTTATTCTGCCTTAATACAAGTTATTGTTTGATATTGTGTGACCACCCGTCCCGGTTTATATTTATTAAAGTTATTTAACTATTCAACAGCGCTATGTCAAAAGCAGCAATCCGGTACATAACGGTGTCCAACAAGCTCATACAAACCCAACTATTTTTAAAGTCTTGACTTTTATCGTAGATCGGCTGGCGATTCCTCCCATATCATTAAAACATTGTGAACTGTCCAAATTTAAAGTTAACCTTAAAATGTATTTATGTAACATTTTATCTATGCCTTAATTATGATATAGTTGGAATTTACTAAATAACGCTAAATAACGAGTTTTTCTATCAAATAATATCTTTTGTATGTTTTTGAATGTTAAGGATGACCGGCTAAGTTCTCATGGTACATTGGTACATCCTGTTATTCCTGTCAAAATGTAGATAAGGGAGTGATTTGTTTAGTTAACTTACTAAACTTATTTTGCAGTTCTCATCTCACTTTGTTTATCCACTGGCTACACTTTGGGTGGAGCCCATCTCTGAAGAAAGGGAAGGCATGTAAGTTACTCATCCAAAAATCTGCTAAGCATTAATTTTTTATTTGAGCATTTCAATAGAACCAAAGCTTATTTTAAAATAAAGAAGCTGTAGTTCAGGATTACTGGTGTGCTTACTGAGGTATATGGTGATCTGTCATTTCTAGTCTTGGCCTTAAGATGACCACTCCTGAAGATAGCTTTGTTGTTCTGGCATCATCTCCTGTGGAAAAGGTATTACACTCGTGATCTGATGCTGAATCTGATTGGGTTGTTGGTCAAGGTCAGTTCATATGTTTTGGCTCTTCCGTTTGTTAGGGAATGTGGCTCCGAGCCATTAACAAGGCCACTGATGATGTGCTTACCGCGGGACTGAACGGAAAGATTTGTGTTTCCAGAGGAAGCCAGACAGGTCAACCTCCTGTGTCGCGCACTGCCTCCTACAGTTTCATCAAAGAGGGACGACTCAAAGATGCCTCATATGATGGCCGCTGGCTGTCAGGCAAACCCCATGGAAAGTGAGTGTTTACTACTTAATTGATTGTACTGTATCATTAAGGGATAGTTCCCCCCCCAAAAAGAATTCTGTCATCCTTAAGTGGGCGATCACACAGAACGCGTTTTGCTTTTTCGGTTGGCTTTTTTTGGCTATGACTGTATATATATATATATATATATATATATATATATATATGCCCTCCACAATTATTGGCACCCCTGTTTAAGATGTGATCATGGACTTCTACAAATTCTCCTTTTTTTTTAAACAACATAGAACCCAAATGCAAAAAAAGATAGAATTCCAACCTTTCAAAAATTCCAACCTTTCATGCTCTAACCATTTGGCCACAGCTGTCCCCAGCAATATAGCAAAACATGTGTTTTTATGGAAAAATTTCAGGGGTGCCAACAATTTTGGCTATGACTGTATATATATATATATATATATATGTATATATATATATATATGTGCCCTCCACAATTATTGGCACGCCTGTTTAAGATGTGATCATGGACTTCTACAAATTCTCCTTTTTTTTTAAACATCATAGAACCCAAATTCAAAAAAAGATAAAATTCCAACCTTTCATTTGAGTACATTACTTTGGTGGTAAAAAAAAGTCACACATTTAGAAAAAATAAAAACTTGAAATCATGTGTCCCGCCATAATTTTGGCACCCCTGATGTTAATATTTTGTACAACCCCCTTTTGCCAACAATACAGCACTTAATCTCCTCCCTATAACATTTCACAAGATTGGAGAACACAGAGAGAGGGATCTTTGACCATTCTTCTTTGCACAATCTTTCTAGATCATCCAGTGTCCTGGGTCCTCTCTTATGCACTCTCCTCTTTAGCTCGCCCCACAGGTTTTCGATTGGGTTGAGGTCTGGGGACTGAGATGGCCATGGGAGGACCTTGAGTTTGTGACTGCTGAACCATTTTAGTGTAGATTTTGCCACATGTTTTGGATCATTATCCTGCTGAAAGACCCAATGACGACCCATCTTCAGCTTTCTGGCAGAGGCCATCAGGTTTTTATTTAAAATGTCCTGGTAATTCAAAGCGTTCATAGTGCCATGCACCCTAACAAGGTTCCCAGGGCATTTGGAAGAGAAACAGGCCCACAGCATCACAGCTCCTCCACCATACTTCACGGTGGGCATGAGGTGCTTTTCGGCATACTCATCTTTTGTTTTACGCCAGACCCACTTAGAGTGTTTGTTGCCAAAAAGCTCAATCTTAGTCTCATCTGACCAAAGCACACGATCCCAGTTGAAGTCCCGGTGCCGCTTAGCAAACTCCAGACGTTTACGTTTGTGAGTGTTTGTGAGAAAAGGCTTATTCCTTGCATGCCTCCCAAACAGCTTGTTGGCATGTAGAGAGCATCTGATGGTTGTTTTGGAGACTTTGTGACCCCAAGATGCCACTCTTTGATGCAATTCTGTGACAGTGAGCTTAGGACTTTTTTTTTTACTTCTTTTACCATCCTCCTCACTGTGCGTTGTGGCAAGATAAACTTGGGACCTCTTCCAGCCTTGTTTGTCACTGTTCCAGTTGTTTTAAACTTCTTAATGATTCCTCTGACTGTATATACGGGCAAGTTAAGGCGAGTGGCTATTTTCTTGTAGCCATTGCCTGACTTATGAAGGTCGACACACATCTGCCTTACTTGAATGGTGTGTTCTCTTGTCTTTGCCATGTTGACAAATGGGTAAGAGAATTAGGCCTCTGTGTCACGTCATATTTATACCCCAGGGAAACAGGAAGTCATGAATTACTAATTAAAAGTTCCGAGATACACTGACCAACTTTAGCAACTACAGAAAAATCAATTTAAAAAAAACAATAAGATTTTTCAGCGGAATTGTTAGGGGTGCCAATAATTGTGGGACACATGATTTAAAGTTAAATTTTTTTCTAAATGTGTGATTTTTTTTTTACCACCAAAGTAATGTAGAGAGCTTTGGAACAATGCAAATTGTGAAAAGCGCTATATAAATAAAATTGCATTGAATGTACTCAAATGAAAGGTTGGATTTTTATATTTTTTTGCATTTGGGTTCTATGTTGTTTAAAAAAAAGGAGAATTTTTAGAAGTCCACGACCACATCTTAAACGGGGTGCCAATAATTGTGGAGGGCACTGTATATATACAGTATAGTGTCTCTTTACTCTCTGTTGGTCACATTAATCTCCTCCTGCTTCCTGTTCTCCAATAGAGGAATTGTAAAGTGGCCAGATGGGACAGTTTACTTTGGCACATTTAAGAACGGACTGGAGGACGGGTCAGTGCACATTTATTGTATGATGGACATGCTTAGGCAGTTTCCTTTATCATACTTTTGTTTTGTTCTCTGTCTGTAGATTTGGAGATTATATGATGCCCAACAGCACTTTCAACAAGTTTGAGCGTTACCAGGGTCACTGGAAAGAGGGGAAAATTAATGGCTTTGGCACCTACTGGTATTAATCATTTGAATGTGTTTTACATTAGACCATTAGCCGTTAAAAAGGGACCATGGTTTAAGCCGTCTGTCTCTGCAGGTATGCTTCAGGTGAGGTGTACGAGGGCTCGTTCAGAGAGAACTTGCGTCACGGTCACGGCATGTTACGCAGTGGAAAGATGGCCTCTCCTTCCTCCAGTAGTGTGTTTGTGGGTCAGTGGGTTCAAGGGAGGAGAACTGGCTACGGGGTGTGTGATGACTTCAGCAGGTATGCACATTTTAACAAAATGACTACAGATAATATACTGCAAAATAAAGCTTGAACAGGTCTTTGTCACCTTGAAGGTTTTTATTGTACATTAATGATTATAAGCCCCATTCGTATTAGTATTACCTGGGGACCTCTAGTAATTTGTAATAATTGTAGCAGTGGTCTGTGATGTTGATCCCGTGCCAGGTTTGTAATTTGTAAAGTTAAAATTTCCCTCGCAAATGACCTACCATATTTTGACAAACGCTGAGATCCTGTGATGATATTAGTCCTGTGCGAATCGACATCTCTGTGATTTGGCAGGCTCATACTATATATAGACAGATAACTTTAACGTTACACAAATGGATACGTTAGGGCCATATCATATTTTGTTTTAATCAAATTCGTTTTTTCCTTCGTAATTTGTAAGTTCTGTATATTCAATGCTTTACTATACAGTAGTCAATACATTTGTCCATAAACATTCTGTATACTATAGTATTTACTACAGTAAACTGCAGTAAAATGATTGTGTACTATAGTATATTTGAACCCTACTATAGTAAATATTAAAGTATACTATAGTGCAGTCATCCTTAATTGGCTGACTGCGGGCCGGTCAATTGATATTTTGCGGCTATATCCTCTGATATCTTTATCGTGCGCCAAATACGCTTCATTTCACTAAGATTTCAATCTTTAAAATGTAATTATTCAGTCAATATTGATATTATTGATCTAAGATATTGTTGTTACATTCTCACAGAATATTTTTGTCTAATTGGGAAATTATTTAAAGATAGAAGTAGTTCTGGTATGAAAGGCTATTTTAGTAAGTAAACTTGTTTTCTGTTTATGATAAGAGCATTTTAATTATTACATCATATTTTTTGTTTGTGTGTGTTGTCAGTTGTGTTTTTATTTATTAATTATCAGAGTTCCATTAAAGGGATACTTCACCCAAAAATGTTAACTCTGTCATCATTTCACCTTCAAGTTGTTCCAAATGTATGTACATTTCTTTGTGCTGATGAACACAGAGACATATATTTGGAATAATGTACATTGTTGGTGCGATGGTTTATTTAGCATATTTTGCATTAAGTGTAAAATAAGAAAAACTCAAAAACACAAAAAAGGTACACCGCACAGTACATGGTGTTTATAGGTCTAGCTAAATTATTCTAGTAAATAATATCTAATAAATGCAGTCTCCAGGTGTTTTATTTAGCATATTTTGCCTTAAATGAATGCTTGGCTGAAAAGCTGTCTTTAATCTAGATTTAAATTGTCTGAGTGTGCCTGACCCTCGAATAGTGTCGGGAAGGCTATTCCTGTCATGATTCTGCCACATCATGTCATGTTTCTCTTCGTCTAGTGGCAGGATCATGACAGAACCCCATGTTTAATGTGGAGAGAGGCAATTGTTGATTTGGTTACCATACGCTCTCGCAGGTCTCGTTTCTGTTCCCATCCTCTCTCATTTCCTCGTTATTGAGTCATGCCCTACACCTGTTCCCCTCTTGATTTGGTCTCTTATTTAATGCCCTTGTGTCTTCTGTCTTTTGCTGGTACATTTTGGTTGTTGGGTGAGTTCCTGTGTGGTGTTAGTTTAGTTAGTCTAGTCTAGTGGAGTTTATGTTTTATGTTTAAAGTTAATTTAGTCTTGAGTCTTGTTTAAAACAATTCCAGAGTTTAGGTGCTACGTATGAGACAACTTGACCCCCTTGGTGGATTTAGTTATTCTAGGTGTTATCAAAAGTCTTTAATTTTGAGATCTTAGAGAGTGTGATGGGTTGTAGTGTGATAGAAGCTCTGTTATGTAGGTAGGGGCTAAACTTTTTAATGCTTTATAAGTGATTAAAAGAACTTTAAAGTCAATACGATACTTAATGGGTAGCCAGTGAAGGGTTTATAATATTGTGGTTATGTGATCGTATTTTCTGGACCTGGTTAGAACTCTGGCAGCTGCATTCTGAACTAAATGTAGTTTGTTTATTGATGATGCAGGACAACCACTACGTAGTGCATCACAGTAGTCAAGTCTTGAGGTCACAAATGCAGGAATAAGCTTTTCTACGTCAGCAACACATAGAATATTTCATAATTTGGCAACATTTCTGAGGTGGAAGAAGTGCCCCAGAACTTTTTACTGTCCTACATTCTTAAAAAAAGAAATGTTTACTAATATGGGGGTCAATGGGTTGAGATCTGTTTGGTTATGAGCATTATTTCAAATGTCTTCCTCTGTTTATCAGAACAAATAAATGTATACATATTTGGAACAACTCGAAGGTGAGTAAATGATGACCGAATTAAATTTCTTGGGTGAAGTATCACTTTAAGAGGGCATTCCCCTAGCCTACAATACATACATATTTACATTTACATTTTTTCATTTGGCAGACGCTTTTATCCAAAGCGACTTACAAGTAGTTTTTTATACAGTGGCACATTACTGCAGAGCAATCAGGGGTAAGGTGCCTTGCTCAAGGGCCCTTCAGTCATGACCTGCTGGCACTGAGATTAGAACAGGCAACCTTCTGATCACAAGCCCATCGCTCTAACCATTATGCCACAGCTGACCCCCGTCATACTCACTATGATAAAAGTTCATATCTTAAGGTAAAATGGGATGCTGTGTTATAGGCCTATATTGTCTGCCTGAAGAGAGATATGCTGCCATTTATGGTTGTAGAGAAGGACTGTTGGGGCGATAAGCTGATTTTTGATGACAAATAAACAGGCAGAGTTATAAGGTCTTTGTCAGGACTCTGTCCTTCCTGTCTCTAGGTTTCTAGCTCCCTGGGCAGAGTCATGACATAGCCAATGACATAGAGACACGTGGCTTTTGTTGTCACTTGGCGCCACATTGCCACGTCTTTCAGGTTTCTGTTGTGTTATGTGTGGAGACACATGTTTTTTTTGTTGTCACTTGGCGCCTCCTGTTATGTCTCTCAGCCTTGGCCTCCTGTCTCCCTTAATCATGTCATTAGTGTTTGATTCCGCTCACCTGTTCCGTGTTTTCTCCTGTTCACTTTCGTCTTAACTTCTAACGTTGCTATTTACTGGATGTATGGTCTCACGGGTATTATCCCCTATATACCGGTCCTCGTGTTTTCGGATTACCCCTGCTCTTATTTCAAGTTTTCTTTTTTCCCCCTTGAGGGAACCGTTTGTTTGCCAAGATTTTGTTCACGTTTTCCCCCTTGTGGGTTTGTTTATTTGATAAATGTTTTGTCATTAACCCTTCATCTGGATGGATGGATGGATGGATGGATGGATGACTAAATATTCCCTTTGTCACATGTGGTCCTAGTCTAATAGGGGCTAGTCAGTATCCTGCAGAGAATAGTATTTGAAAAATACACAATGTGAGCACCTCACCACCAAAGTGGGCCTTAGAACTTTGTAACATACAGTGCCTTGCAAAAGTATTCACTTAATTTTACTCACATTTTGTTATGATGTTGCCTAATCTTAAACTACTTTAAGTTAAAACAAATTACATTAATCTACTCTCCATGCAAAATAATGACAAAACCAAAAAACACATTTGTGATAACTTGCAAAATTGGAATAAGTACATTGCATAAGTACCTTTTCTGAGACACTAGAAATGTTGCCCAGAAGCATCAGTTTTGCTTGTTGATGTTTCTACACTTCAAATGGAGTTAACCTGTGGCAAATTTAAATTGAATAAGTGTGATTTGGAGTGGCACATACCTCTCAATTAAAGGTGCAACAGCTGAAAATACCAGTAGAGCTTTGAGAAAGGATCGAATCAAGACACAGATCTGGGGAAGACTCCTGAATAATATAAGCTGTATTGAAGCATGTAGCCTCCCTTAATCCTTAAAGGGTAACTCCAACAAAAAATGAAAATTCTGCCAGTAATTACTCACCCTGAAGTATCTTTGTGGTGTTTTTACAACACCAGACAAGAAATACAAACAATGAAATGAAGATCAATTAAAACTAACACAAAATCAATACATTCACATTTATAAGTACATTCGATACTTAATCAATCAAAAATGCAGGGAAAAATCACTAAAAACAAGTAAATGAAAAGAAAAAAATACAAAAAAGAAAAATTTATAAAAAAGAAAAAATCTTTGAGTGTATGATTGATAATGAAAGGTGAGAGGTTGGTAATGAAAGTGGAATGGACTGGAAAAGGTATAGAAATTTAGGCAGAACGGACATCTTTATAATATTTATGCGGTAATCTCTCGAGCGAGTCAATTACCTTTTTAACTAATAGTTCATAATTTGTAGAAACAATATCATCTATATTGGGAGTTATCTTAATACCTTAATATTTAAATCCTTCAGGGGCATTGGCGAAATGCGTGAAGAATATGGGGTTTCTTCTTTCATCTCCATTTTAAAAAAGCAGATCGCTTTTGTTATTATTAATTTTGTATCCTGAAAATGCTTTAAACTCTGTTAGTGTGTTGTTAAGTGCCGGAATAGAAGTCTTTAGGTTTGTAAGAAAAACCACAATGTCATCTGCAAACAACGATAGACAATGTTCTTGTTCTCCTACTGTCTCGATTTGCCATTGCAAGAGGTTCAACTGCAAACCAAAATAATAAAGGGGATAAAGGACACCCTTGGTGTGTGCCTCTACTTAAATCAAATGGCTCTGAAATTTGGTTGTTTGTTATAAGTTCTGCCTGGGGTTCCTTATAAAGTAACCTGATCCATTTAAGGTAATAAAGGTCCAAATTAAGGTCTAAAATTTTAAGCATTTCAAAAAGGTATTCCCATTCAATCCTGTCAAAGGTCTTCTCAGCGTCCAATGACAGGATGGCATGGTCCTTGGCATTCTGTTTTTATATAGTATATTCAAAACCCTACGTGTATTATGAAAGGCTTCTCTTCCAAGCACAAACCCATTTTGGTCGTTCATAATGAGTATCTCCCCTCTTATATAGACTTTAAAGGCCTCCCATTTTACTGAAGCATTCGTCTGGTCTGTATTCACATGAAAATAAAGATCTATTTTAGTATCCAAACATTTCACAAAATCTGGATCTTGTAGCCATGTTGCTTGAAATCGAAATCTGAAAGTGGCAGGCGAGAGTTCGTTTATTCTAATTGTCAATGTAATTGGGGCATGGTCCGACAATATAATACTTTCATAATAACATTTACCAACTTTGGAGATGAGATGGTCAGAGATTAGAAAATAATATATTCTGGAGTAGGTTTTGTGAACACTTGAGAAACATGAAAATTATTTTTTGTTAGGGTTCTGGTACCTCAATTTCCGTCAAATTCAAATCCATCATATATTTTCCAATTTCCTTTTTAGACTGTCAATGGGTATATCCTGTCCCTAAAGAGCGGTCAGATGCTGGATTCAATACACAGTTGAAATCTCCTCCTGTCATGATCGTGGTAGTGGAAGAACCCAATTGCAAGGCAGCGGAGATGAAGGGGTTAACAAGACTTTAATCAAACAACAAAAACACCCTCGATGGGGAAAACACTAACTACACAAGATACAAAAACCAAAAACAAATTCTGCAGAGGACCACTCTCGGGTATCGCTACCAGCGGAGATGAGTAAAATGGGTTCGATGAGGTCGCGGACTCCGAACGCGCTGCGGCAGTTAACCACACGGCGTCGAAATCCAACGGCCTCATCGCCCTCATCTCCGAGCGAGAGAGTGGCTCTCTGAGACCGGTGTTGAAAAGCACCGCCAGCTCCCTCTCCCCGAACACACCTTGTTCCGCGATGTCCAGGAACCTCCCCACATACTCATCCACAGTCTCACTCCCCTGGTGAAGACTGCAGAGGCAACGGGCCAAGCTGGACCGGTCAGTGTCCATGCTGCTGCTGGGTTCTGTAGTGGCTGGTTGATTCTGTCACGATCGTGGTAGTGGAAGAACCCAATTGCAAGGCAGCGGAGATGAAGGGGTTAACAAGACTTTAATCAAACAACAAAAAAAATGGGGTCATTTTCATTAGGTGCATATATGTCAATTAGATTGACTGGAGTTTTTGAGATTGTACCGCTTAGAATTATATACCGCCCTAAAGGATCTATACATTGAGTTCTCAGCTGAAATGGGATCTTTCTCTGAATAAGAATCATGACTCCTCTAGTCCGAGAGGTGAAAGAGGTGTAGTAAACTTGTCCTGGCCATCTTTTAGTGACTCTGCTGATAACCTCTTTTATCAAATGTGTTTCTTGTAAGAACACAATATCTGATTTCATTCGTTTCAGTCTCCCCAATACTTGTTTAAGTTTTACCAGATTGTTCAACCCCCTTACATTCCAACTGCTGATTTTTATTTCTGAATCATTCATTGTCATTTACTTTAAATTGTCCTGTTGATATTGCTGCAACCTGGAGTACCCTACAACACATATAAATGATAATAATAATAAAACAAATAAAAACACCAATAGAAACAAAACCATAATGGAAAACATTAACCAACAACCCACTATGCATTTTCTGAACCGAGAAGCATGCGTAACCCCCCCCCATTAAACAAACTTCAGTTATAGACAACCTGTTGATCCATAACATGGAGCAAACTTTACAGGCCTCCATTCATTATATTACCACTGGGCTCACTGCCAGTTATTAGACTGGACAAGAATACTAGCTATTTAAACTTCTGCTCATTTGTTAAACACAATGGACCTTGTTCTTTCTGTTTGAATAATTGTATACCCCTTGTTAACAAAAGGGAAAAGAGAAAGAAATAAAAAAAACTTTTTGGAACGCATATCAAACGACGATGGGTTTTAAGGCTTTATAGTGTTGCCATTTTAACATTCTATTGCACTTCGTTGGGCATTACCTTTGCTTCAGATAGCATTCCCGGTAGGACCTCAATTGGTCATCTCTATTCTGCATCACACTGTCCCTCTTGTAGTTTGTGTTGAGCGAATAAAGTCCTCTGTTGTGGTTTGGGTTTGTTTGGCCGGTCCGGTGCGCTCGCTCTATAACTGGGGCGCTGCTGAAGGTGTCTTTCAGAAGTTTTGGGAGCCAGTTTTGAAGAAAAGTGCAAACGTCTGGACCCTCTGTATTTTCGGGTAGACCAACCAGCCTCAGGTTTGAACGTCTTCCTCGATCTTCCAGATCTTGCACTTTATTACGCAGAGAGTGTTACTCCTTCAAGTGTTTTCACTTTGTGCTGGAGAGCTATGACGTCTTCCTCGGCTTGTGAAACACGCTCCTCGGCCTCACCTATTCTCTTTGAATGAGCCACTAATTCGGATTTTATAGCTTCCAGCATATCGCTAGAGTGTTTTGAAACGTCTGCCCTCAACGAGTGAATTGCACCTAAAATGTCCTCGTTTGTAGCCGCATTAGCAGCGTTCTGTATCTCGATTTGGTTGCTAGCACTCGCTAGGTAGTTCTTTCCATTAATTTGTATTGGCGGCTTCGATTTCTGACCCGGTTTAACAGCTTTGGGTGCCATTTTGTCCTGTATTTCTTAATATTAGTTTTCAAACGATTTCAGATAGGTTTAGGTCTTTTGAAAGGATTTTTTCTCAGAAATTAGGCAGCGTGCCCTCCTTGTGTGTCTTAATGGCTGCGCGTCATAACCGGAAGTCCCAATCTGGGCTTTATGGCCGGCACTCTCCGGCACCGCAAAGCCACTCGGCGGCAAGGACTCTCCGACAGCATGTCTCTCCTTCCTCCCGGGTTTCGACACCACTGTAACACTGATCCATAAAAGGAAGGAGACGGGAACTGGTAAACATTTAAAAATCTTTAATAACTATACACGTAAAAAAAACGTCAGGTTTTGGACCTTAATTCAGGCTTTTCTAAGTGATTTTTATAGCAGCCTTTTTGTGTCCTAGTCAGTTGGTTCCCGTCTTGACTTGACTTTGTGAAGATACAGTGTGTTTATTAAAGCAAATTCTTCCCCTCGTGGGTTTATTGTAACTCTTCAGTCGTTGTCCCCTGTTTTGTCCCCTCGTCAAACTGTTGTTTATTAAAGTTTTAGATTTTTACACCCTGCTGTCTGTGAATGGGTTCTGTGTCAGTTTCACGACAAATCAGAATGAGAGCAATATAAACAAATTAAACAATGACAGCGTGTACTTATCTTTTGGTTGTGTTTTTTTACAGAATTAATTAGATTTGTATGTGCATACACAAGAAACTATCAATTTATTTGTATGGAAGATGTTTGTTACTGCTCTTATATATCTGTCCAGGGGAGAGAAATACATGGGAATGTGGCTTGATGACCAGCGTCATGGAGACGGGCTTGTTATCACTCAGTTTGAATTGTATTATGAGGGAAGCTTTTGTAATAACAAGATGATGGTATGTTCAACACATTCCAAATAGAGTAATACACATATCTTGATTTAATTTATTGCCTTTTATTTATTGTAATTTAGCTTTTTAAAATGTTCCTGTCTTATACAGGGCAATGGGACTCTACTTTGCTATGATGACACAGTCTTTAAGGGCGAGTTTTCAGGCGACTGGACTCTCTGTGGAAAGGTGTAATTTTGTTAGTTTCTCTTTACCAAAATTCTGTGCAAACAGTTTGTGGTTTATATTTATTTTCTGTGGTTATATGGACACGCAGGGTGTTCTGTCTTTGCCAAACGGTGACTCTTTGGATGGGATATTTGATGGCCGCTGGGGAACCGGATTGAGAGTGGCTGGAATTTTTACTAAGCCCTTTGAAACGTTCAGGACAGAAACCAACTCACTGTAAGTGTGTCTGTGTCAACTCCTTATATGAGAGCTCTATTCCGGGTCGTAAAATGTTTAACAATTTTACGATCTATCTGTCTAGTGTGGATGGTTGTCACTCAGTTCCTGCGGAGGAAAAGTGGAATGCTTTGTTTGAGGAATGCTGGTCTCGTCTGGGTTGTGAAACTCCAGGTCAGGGAGTATATGAAAAAGCTTGGGAGAACATCGCCATCTCCCTCACGGCCAGACGGAGAAAACAGAAAGATCAGTATGTGTACACGTATGTAAATGTGAGTTATGCATGAAGACGTCTTCAGTGACCTGTGTGTGATTTTAGTCCAGAGGAACTGAGCCAATTTCACGATAAGATGCTGGAGAGTCTTGAGGTGATTCCTAAACATGTGGGACCGGTTACTGCAGACTCCTACAACAACATCCGCCGCTATCTCATGAAGGTTAGCCTCTTTTTAGGCATGAACACCACAATGTTTCTCATAATTGAAGAAAGCTTACAGTGGCTCCAGAAAGTACTTGGATAGATAATGGTTATGTAAATCAGTGTTTCTTTATTTCATTAATTTCTTCTAAAACAAACACAGATATACATGTTCTTGTGTCTTAAAGTATGTGTTCTAATACTTTTGTGTATCATCAGGCATGTGACACCCCTCTGCATCCTTTGGGCTGGTTGATGGAGACCCTTGTCACCGTGTACAGGATGACCTATGTTGGTGTAGGCTCCAGTAGACGTCTCTTACAGCAAGCAGTGGACGAGCTTCATTCATATCTGACACGCATTTTCCAGTTAGTGAGGTAAGACATCCAGGCCTTTCAGGCTGTAAGAGTTCTCATAAACACCAGTCAATCATTAAAGATTATAGGAAGCTAAATTCCTGTGGTTGAACCTTCTTTCATTTCTACTACTGTGTTATTAAAGCATAACATTATTACATGTGTCATCTTTACACGTCATTACACAAGTCTCAGGAATAACTATCAGCTATTTGTCAAGTTTATCAATTGTTTTAGGATTGGCTTACAAGTGTAAATGTTTGCCTCAGGTTTCTGTTTCCTGGTCTCCCAGAGGACAGTGGTTATATTCTGGATTCCTTGAGCTCTTCAGATGAGTTCACAGACAGTCTTAACAGCAGTACACACTCAGAAACTCCCCAGCAGGGGTAAGACAGCATCACTATGACTGAACTGTTCAAGATTGTTTGCTATGATGTTGCATAAAAATGTTAAATAATGCATACATTGTGCTAAGGACGTTTCGGAGGCAACAACATAAACACATTTTATGTGGCCCAAACTTAACTTCTGGTTAGTCTTGCGTAGCCAGACCTTCATACTGTAGGTCTGGTAACTTTAGGGACTTTCTTAGGCCAAATGACAGGTAAAGCAACCAATCACAATTTTGTGCATCATGTTTAGAGGCGTGGAAATGTCCCTACAGTAACAGACGGGAGTATTTATGACATGATCTTTGCATATTTTTTTAAGAATGAAGCGTTTATTGGGATGTGATTAATTTTTATTGCAACTGATCATCGATCAGACGGCTTAGTGTTGTTTGCAGGTGGTCTGTTAAAGAACGTCTCGGTTACGTATGTAACCTCCGTTCCCTGATGGAGGGAACAAGACGTTGTGTCGGGCCGACAGATGGGATTTGACTTGAGAACTGGCCTAGGCGTGTCAGACGGATGCGCTAGCGCGAAATTTTAACCATCCAGTGGGTTTGGCAGGGCGTCCCAAAGCTTTGGCAGAGATGAGAGGCACCTGCCCTCGGCCACCACAGACGGAGGCCTTGTATCTCTGATGGCGAGAAGCCGTCCAGTACTGTAGGGCCACTGGGGAAGCGCTGTTCCCTGAAGAGGGTTATGCGCTACGGAGACCACTTCCCACCGCAGGGAGGAATATAGTGGAGACACCAACATGGTCTCGCCCACAGGGGAGAACTCATGGGAGGTAAGCGCGGACTAAGGTACCGATAGGTGGATGTCCACCTGGAGGAGGTCATGGGTCAGTCACCACGAGGGGGACCATCTCATGAGGAAAACATCAGACGGAACCGCCCTGTTGAGGGGTTACTACATCTGGGGCACTAGGTCCGGTTAGAGCTATGTGATAACTCAGCTGATACCCGGCCATAGGAGGCAGGGCTGCTCCGCACAGTCCGCCGCCATGGAGTGCTTAGTGATGGATGGAATGCCTGTTCTTCGCCCGAGGGGAAAGAAGTGAGGCTGAATTAGCGCACTGATCCGCCCGGAAGGGGGAAGGCGCTTTCGCAGTCGTACACCCTACCAGCCGCCGGTCTCACGTGCTGGCACTATGCAAGACTCGGGCTGACACCGGTTCTACACGGAGGTTATAGAACCTCGCGAAGGCGTAGCCCAACCCGCAGCTCTACAAATATCTGCCAGAGAGGCGCCCTGAGCCAGTGCCCAGTGGGCACGGGCAGTCCTGTGATCGGTATGCCATCGTAACGGCGTCCACCATCCAGTGCGCCAACCTCTGTTTGGAGACAGCCCTCCTTAAGCTGACCTCCGAAACAGATAAAGAGCTGCTCAGAGCTCTGAAGCTCTGCGTGCAGTTTAGGTAGAGGTGCAACGCGCAACACAACATCGACGTAGCCCCTAGCTGCCCCCCATCGAGGGAAGAGAAAGTGACAGAGTCAGTCTGACGGAAAACGTGCCGAAAAGGGGGCGTTCCCAGTCTTACCGAGCTCCTCATGCACCTCGGGGACAAAAAGGCACCGGTGCCCCGATGACCAATCGTCCAGCCGCGAGCGCCGGGTGGGCGGTGCTGTGTATCGCCTCCGAATGCTCGCTGCGGCCCGAGAGCGCACGGCCAACATTTCGACGTCTGTTTCATCCCTCCTGGGAAAGGGGGCTCCAAGGAATCATCCGGGTCGTAAGCCAGTACGTCACCCTCCGATGCTGCAAGGGACATCTCATTTTCGTCACGCATCGTGTCCGAGTACGTGGGGAAGGAGCAAGACGGCGAGGTGCCGTCTTTTAGGGAGTGGCCAGACAAGCGAGATTGGGCATGAACGGATGACTGATTAACGCTCACGGTAGAATTCCTGTAAAATTGACCAAATAAGATGATCTCATGGGAGTACTAGCTTCAGAGTGTCAGGTGCATTTCTCACCTTGGTGGTAGAAAAATACGTTTTAGCTGTGGTAGCAGAGCAGAACACTAGCAGAGAAAGAGGACAGTAGTTACTGGTAGTCCCTTAGGTCAGCAGGATTCTTGGTCTTGCGCCATTTCCTATTCAGCATCCCTGAGTGTACTCCGTTGTCCACAGAGGATATTAGACAGCCAAGGGCAGGAGGTTGTGGCACAAGCTGGTCTGGAGGACAGAGGACAAAGGTTATCTAGACAGGATGTAAGTGTTGAGCATAAGGTGTCGGTGGCAGTGTCAGCATCTAGAGATGCAAAGTTGGAGGGAAGAGAGGATGTCACTTTAGCAGAGAGCGTGCTAGGGGAGAGAGAGCGAATGTTCCGTCTAATATAAACAGGTGGTGGTGTTGGTGTAGTGCATCTAGAGAGGAGTTGTTGAAAGTGATGAAGAAGTGGTCAGAAATGTGAAGAGGTGACTTAAATGTTGTCTGTGGTGCAGTTACGGGTGTAGATGAGGTCAAGCTGGTTTCCTGATCTGTGAGTACCGGCTGTGGCGAGGCGCATGTGGTCATTAAAAAACATGATGTGACACACGTTCACTGCAAAATCTTTGGTTATAGCAACACTTAGCGATCAAGAGCAGGAATTAAAATTTACACGCCGCCGTGGCGGCCCCCAAAGTGGTGTAAAACGCATTCTGGTTTAGTACCAACTTTATGTCCAAATTCACTGCTTTTCAGGAAATGGAAAAAACACTGTTAAAAAGGGGAGGTCTGATGGAATTTCATTTTGAATTTAGTTAGTGAGTATAGCTGCAACGCTCAAAAGTTCCCAGAAAAATAATTAACTTCTTAAAGGGATACTTTTACCAAAAAATATGAATTCTGTTATCATTTACTCACCTTCGAGTTGTTCCAAATGTGAATTTGTTCTGATGAACGCAGAGAAATATAGTTGGAATAATGCTTATAACCAAACAGATCTCAACACCCATTGACTACCATAGTAGGAAAAAAACAATGGTAGTCAAAAGTGTTTGCTCTCCTACATCTTTCAAATTTCTTTTTTCTAGTTCAACAGTAATTTTTCCAACTATGGGAGTCAACGGGTGTTGAGATCTGTTTGGTTTTAAGCATTATTCCAAATATCTTTCTCTGTGTTCATCAGAACAAAGAAATGTATACACATTTGGAACAACTCGAAGGTGATTAAATTGGGTGAAGTATCACTACAATGAACGGCTCGTTGGGACTACAAACAGACCTTTCCTGGGTTAGTGACATCATGAATCCCAAAATGTATGTGGACCCTACCCCCTGGAATATTGGATAGGGTAATGGGCAGGACATGTTAATACACACTCTGAGCGGTAGACCAATCACCAAAAACTGGCTCAGCTTGACCAATCAGAGTGTCTCAGAAGGAAAGACTTCATAGAAGCAAAAACTCAACAGCCTGTCTTCTGAGTATCGAGAAGACAGTGTAAAACACAGGTGAAATATGTAATATATTAAGCATTTTTTGAAAACCGAAACATGAAGACCTATGTTTAGCACATAATGAACATAATAAAAACTTAGGACCCCTTTCAATAATTAAATAGTTGACAAGCACTTTTTAATAATTTCTAACCAGTGATAAACATAAAGGCCATCTTATAATAATTGTTTTTAGCAAAACAAATACAAAAAATACAGAGATATTTTAAAGCTTCTTCTGTATTAATCCAAAACCACTTCGTTATTAGTTTTTTTCTCTCTCTATAGCTGTCACTACATTGCGAGTCTGAAAGTCAATTAAACAGAAGTGTTTGCACATCTTGTGTGCACATCTTGATGTGACCTGGTGGTTAGAGCGTTGGGCTTGTGATCAGAAGGTTGCTGGTTCAAATCTCAGTGCCAGCAGGTCATGACTGAAGGGCCCTTGAGCAAGGCACCTTACCCCTGATTGCTATGCAGTAATGTGTCACTGTAAAAAAAAAAAACTACTTGTAAGTCGCTTTGGATAAAAGCGTCTGCCAAATGAATAAATGTAAATGTAAATGTTTGTGCTGTAGTTTAATAGTGTGCAGCTCAAATCTGCTGCTGCCTGTGCTTCTGCCGAGGCTTTACCCTCCTCTCTTCACCCTCTACACCCTGGAGAAAGAGAGAGAGGAGGAGGTCTACTGGAGCTGTGTGTTACGACTCAACAAACCGCCTGATCTCGCTGTCCTAGCCTTCCTCGGAGTACAGCAGTAAGTCACAAAAGTAACATGCACAACCATATTGTGTTATGATCAGTTACTTAAACTGCAGTCACATTAGACTTTTAGAATGACAAATTGTTTTGCAGAGCTCTGTGTGTATTGGCAGCAACCATAACAACCAGAAAAAAACATTGTTGGTCTTGAACTTGAACTTTGGAATTCATAGAGATGTGAAACATTTTCGCAGAAGCTTGACTAATGGGTTCAAAAGTTAATGGAACAAAAAGTCTAATGTGATTGTCCCATTAAGTAATTACAAATGATTTTATATTCCAATTTAATATTTTATAGCATTCTATATGTTTTTAAATATTTTATAGGATATTTGTAGAATGGAGATTTTGGCACAATTTACAGATAAATATGTTTGTTTTTCAGACGGTTTTGGCCAGTTTCTCTTTCTGTATTGGGAGGGACAAAAGAGGTGACACGTTCTCCAATTAAAATATATTATTATAAATATAAATATATAAAACCAAGAAAATAAAAATGTAGGTTTGCATTTTATTGGGCTTTCGGTTTTTATTTTGGCAAGAAAATGTTCATAAGGGGCCTAATAATCTGTAATAGCACTATTGGTAAGATGTAAAACATGTTCATTTTAGCCATGTTAATGTTTATTTACAGGTTTTGCCGAGTACTAAAGATGCTTGCTTTGCAACAGCTGTTGAAACCCTGCAACAGATCAGGTAAAGACAGTTCTGTCCAAAAGTGTAAAACAGATTGTTACCACACTCATATTTGAACATATTTTTCAACGTTTGTCTTTGATTCAACAGCACAGCGTTCACTCCCTCGGAAAAGTTACAAGTGCTCCGGCTTACCTTTGAGGAGCTCACACAAGATGTGCAGGCTCTGCTCGGCCAGGAGTTTCTCTGGTGCATGGATGACCTCTTTCCAATCTTCCTCTATGTAGTGCTCCGCGCTCGGTACTTTCAACGTTACGTCATATCAACTTTGTATCAAATTCACAAATTTTCTATAGTTTTGCAGTTTCTCTTGGCACCTAAATAACCTTTTGTGGCTGTCTAGGATCAGAAATTTGGGCTCTGAAGTGAGTCTGATAGAAGACCTGACAGACTGCAGTCTACAGCTGGGACAACTCGGATTCATGCTGACCACTCTCAAAGTAAGAAACTGTCATGTGAGCTATAATAGCACACCATCAGTTTCACCCATGCTGAAGATGAGAATGAAAAATCTAATAAACTTGTTTTGTTACAAAAAACATGACTAACTAGTGATTTTCAGGAACAAAATAAAAGCATGTGCTATGTACTCTTATAAAACTAGTTTTGTAGTGAGGTAGGCGGGACGAGAGCCGGGATTCGAGGAGCAAAGTGATAACCTTGGGTTAGCTGTACACACACTGGTCTCGTATCACGGAGGAGATCGGGAGCATAAGAGGACGAGCAACGGGACTGTCAGGGAGAGAGGACCAGGCCTGGCCTGTAACAGATTCTCCATAATTAGCCGCCCCAGTGTATGGAGATTTGTTCTCAGGTCCAGGACATATTTAATTTTGTTCTTGCTGTTGGAGGATCCATCCTCCCAAGTCTCTCTGAGGATGTCCAAAACCCCTCGGGGCTGGCGTCCAAATAGAAGCTTTAAGGGGGAACACCCTGTGGAGGCTAAGGGTTCCAACCATTTATTCCAGTTTGTCACGTCTTCGTGAACAAATTTACGAATCATGGTTTTAACGTGCGATTAAACCGTTCTACCAGGCCGTCTGTTTGTGGGTGGAAGACACTGGTACGAACCGATTTAATGCCCAATAAATAGAGTTCACGTATCGTACGTGACATGAATGCCGTGCCTTGGTCCGTGAGGATATCCGGGGGATCCCCACGTGGGAGATTATACGAAATAGTGCCTCCGCAACATTCTTTTATGGGAGGATTATTGTAAACCGATGTCCTCTCGCTGATCGCTCTAATGGCCCAATGAGGTCCATCCCAATTCTGTCGAAGGGGACCTGCATTAACGGTAATGGGCGCAACGGCGCTTTTGGGGAGACCGTGGGTTTACTTAATTACATTCAAGACACGAGGCGCACGAGCTGCGGACGTTCTCGTGAATGCCCGGCCGAAAACGGGTCAGTAGGCGATTTAGTGTCGTTGTTTGTCCTAAATGTACCGCCATATTGCCCGTGAAACTAACAATTGGGTTGTATCTACCTTTGTCTGAGCATCTTGGGTTACTCGATACAACCGGTCTTTTATGATCGCAAAATAAGGGTAGGTACGTGGTCGTGCGGGTTGGAGAGGCTGACCGTCAACATAACTGACATGTTCGGAGGAACATTTTAGGGACTCATCCCGGGACTGTTCCAGGGGAAAGTCATTGCGTTCCGAGATGATTTGCCTCTCTACTCTGCTCTGTTCCCCTGAACCAGAAGCCGGGGGTCCTTGTTCTGCCTCGCCAGCCCGCACGAGCGCGCCACCTCCCTATGCCTCCATTTCCCAGGCGACACTCGCACATAAATACCCAAATAAATCAATTAAAGGAGGCCAATTGGTTCTCAGAATTAGCGGGTATCGGAGGTGCGGATTTACTGTCACCTCTACCCTCTGCTTTTGTGCACTGAATTGTACGACGTCAGGTATTAATGGATACCTTACCACATCCCTGTGTACACACCACTAACTCTGTGTCGCTTTATTATATCTCCTAGAGGTAGCATGTATAATGCGAAGAGCATAGGCCCTAAGACTGAGCCCTGTGGTACACCGTACTGGACTTGTGATTTGCGTGACACCTATTTATTGCTACATATTGAAAACGGTTGGATAAATAAGATCTAAGCCATTTCAAAGCTATTCCCTTAATACCGACATGATTTTCGAGTCTAAGTAGTAGCGTGCTGTGGTCAATGGTGTTGAATGCAGCACTAAGATCTAGCAGCACCAATAAGGAGATACAATCTCGGTCAGACGCCATAAGAATATAATTTGTAACTTTTATCAAAGCAGTCTCTGTACTGTAATGTGCTCTAAATCCAGACTGGAAATCTTCATTGATGTCATTCCTTTGGAGGAAGGAACATAATTGAGTTGAGACTAGGCATGGGCCGATAACCGGTTTCACGGTTTACCGCGGTTTACTATTCCCGCGGTTTCAAAACCACTAAAAATGTCGGCTATACCGTCTCTGCGGTATGCACAGTTTTTTCTCGTCCTCGTAGATGAAAAGTAAGTTGCAGGAATCCCTCAGGTTGTGTGCAAACGTAACGAGTCACATGACATCTCCCTCTCCGGTTGGTACACGCAGTCAGAGGGAGTGAGCACTGTTAAAATAAATATTATTCTGCTTTCTACCCCAAGCAAATTTAACGGAGGCCAGCTAGTGAAGAGCTGTGCAGTGTGTAAAACCTCACTCCCCGACCGACAGAGACGCGACTGCAGTCTTTAGCCTCCTCGTTAGAGCGCCCGTCTCCCATTCGGCATTGTAATGCCGTCATAGAAGACGAGTGGGACCGGTTACACAAACATCGCTAATCAACTAGTCGAACATGAACTATTTTCCTCCCTCACGTTACTTCACAGAGCGCGGACGAGTCTAATAAATCAATTTAGCTGATATCCCGTTCACGTTTTTACTTTTAAGGCTCCTGTAATTTGTGTAACGTTACATCTGTTAACAATAACGAAATTTAAAAACGCAAACTGCTGGTAATGTACAGAAAGAGCCCGTTTGTGTGTATGCAACACACTAGCAATCTTTCTCTGCTACTGTCTGTTTATAGCTATATGTGTGTGTGCGCATCAACACTGAAATAACAATAATGGATTTCAGGGCATTATTGTGATGACACATTTAATTTAGAAGAACTCACATATTCATTTAAATTATTTAACTTGACATGTTTACTGTTCCAAAATGTTGTGTAGGTTTCTTCAAAATAAAATGTATTATGTTCAGTGGAAAAGTTGTTTTTATTTAAAAAATAACACATTTAAGAGATGTTATAGTAATACCGTGAAACCTTCAAACCGTGATAGATTTGTGCAAGGTTATCATACCGTCAAAATCTCATACCGGCCCATCCCTAGTTGAGACTACTTTTTCCAGAACTTTAGATAGTAAAGGTAGATTCGAAATAGGTCTGTAGTTAACAAGTTCTCCAGGGTCGAGATGGTTTTTTTTGACAAGGGGCCTTATAACAGCCACCTTATATGCGTTAGGCACATGTCCTAGTGTCATAGATGAGTTAATAATGCTAAGAAGAGGATCTATCATTTCTGGGAGCATCTCTTTCAGTAGATTTGTAACTATAGGGTCTAGCATGCATGTAGCCGATTTAGATGATCTAATGATTTTAGATAGTTCATCATGATCTATGGTAGAAAATATGAACAATTTCTCCTTAGGGGCGCTGTAGTTAGTCGTTTGTTCAGCGGGTTTCACTTCTGGTAGCATAGTTATAATTTTTTTCTCTAATATCTTGGATTTTATTTGTGAAATAGTTCATAAATTCATCACTGCTATGGTATAAAGAATCAGAAGTCGCTGACGATTTATTTTTGGTTAATTTAGCCACTGTGTTAAATAAAAACCAAGGTTTTCTTCTATTAGTGATGAAAGGTAGGCAGATCTAGATGTTTTTAGGGCTTTCCTGTACAGTCCCTGACAAAAGTCTTGTCGCTTGTGTACAAATTGACCTGAAGTGCCGCTGAAATATATTTCTAATCAATATTCTTTTACAAGAAATGGCTCATTTTAATCCCAACAGTTTGTAATAATGCTTCAGTGCAAAACGAAACTATCAAAAAGTATTTTAATATTCACAGCTTGGTAAAGGCCACTGAATACATTTTTGCAAAGACATACAGCAGGGATAATCAGCATTTTTATCAGTAAGGAGATTTCTAAGTGGGCTATTGACACAAAATTTCCACCAGATGTAGCCATCAAGCCAAATATTGAATTCATACAAAGAAATCAGAACATTTAAGTATACAAGTTGAGTCATAATAAATAAAGTGAAATGACACAGGGAATAAGTATTGAACACACTTTATTTTATACTTCTTAGAAAAGCCTTTGTTGGTGATTACAGCTTCTAGACGCCTCTTGTATGGAGAGACCAGTCGTCTGCATTGCTCAGGAGTGATTCTGGCCCATTCTTCCACACAAATGTTCTTTAAATCTTGAAGGTTCCTTGGGCCACTTTTATGAATTTTGATCTTCAGTTCTCTCCATAGATTTTCTATGGGATTTAGGTCAGGTGATTGACTGGGCCATTCAAGTAGCTTGATTTTCTTTCTTTGAAACCACTTCATTTGTGTCATTGGCCTTGTGTTTGGGATCATTGTCTTGCTGAAATGTCCACCCTCTTTTCATTTTAAGCTTTCTGGTAGATGGGAGCAGATTTTTATCCATAATGTCGCGGCACATTTCTCCATTCATCCTGCCTTCAATAATATGAAGTCTGCAAATTCCCCTTGCTGAAAAGCAGCCCCAAACCATGATGCTTCCACCCCCAAACTTAACTGTTGGTATGGTGTTCTTGGGGTGGTGGGCAGTGCCATTTCTCCTCCAAACATGGTGTGTAGAATGACTGCCAAAAAGTTCAATTTTTTTTTTCATCTGACCATACTATAGTCTCCCAATAATCCACAGGCTTCTCCAAATTGTCATGATTCTGCCTTCTCTTGTCTTGATTTTCTAGTCTAGTGGCAGCATCATGACAGACCCACATGTTTTATGTGGAGAGAAGCATGTTATTGTCAATCTGGACTTAATATGCATTCTCTTCAGTCTCGTCATTTGGCCCCGCCCCTCTCGTTTCTAGTATAGCTTTCCTCCTGTGTCTCATTACCCACATCTGCCCATCGTTATCTCCTTTGTTAGTCTCCCTATTTAATGCCCTCTTGTCTATGGTCTTGCGCTCGTTAGTTGTACTTGTTCCCTGTCAAGATGCTGTGTCTTTGTTTCTTATTCGCCGTGTGACTTTGTTTCTTATTCTCCGTGTGACTTTGTTTCTTATTCTCCGTGTGACTTTGTTTCTTATTCTCCGTGTGACTTTGTTTCTTATTCTCCGTGTGACTTTGTTTCTTATTCTCCGTGTGACTTTGTTTCTTATTCTCCGTGTGACTTTGTTTCTTATTCTCCGTGTGACTTTGTTTCTTATTCTCCGTGTGACTTTGTTTCTTATTCTCCGTGTGACTTTGTTTCTTATTCTCCGTGTGACTTTGTTTTGAGCCTATAACCATTCCCATCAAAATTGCAGCAAATATTGTAGGAGACCTACTGGGGCCCGCATGGATCCGATATTCACCCAGAAAACAGTGAAGTTTGGTGGCGGAAAAATCTTGGTCTGGGGTTACATCAAGTATGGGGGTGTGCGACAGATCTGCAGGGTGGAAGGTAACATCAATAGTCTAAAATACCAAGAAATCTTAGCTACCTCTTAAAAGAGGCAAAATTCTGTAGCAGGATGGTGCTCCATCGCATACTTCCATCTCCACATCAAAGTTCCTCAAGGCAAAGAAGATCAAGATACTCCAGGATTGGCCAGCCCAGTCACCAGACATGAACATCATTGAGCATATGTGTGGTAGGATGAAAGAGGAAGCATTGAAGACGAAACCAAAGAATTTTGATGAACTCTGCTAGGCATGCAAGACTTTCTTTGCTATTCCTGATGACTTCATCAATAAATTGTATGAATCCTTGCCAAACCGCATGGATGCAGTCCTTCAAGCTCATGGAGGTCATACAATATATTAAATTTGGATCTCAAAGCACCACTACTTAATTTGCTGACATATTTTTCTATTTGCAATAAATTTGTTCAATTTCTGTATAGGTGACAAAACTTTTGTCTTGCCAAAATTTGACCTTTCTGTCTTGATTAAATTACAAATCTATTTCAGTGAAACTAATTTATTTCAGTGCATTAAACAACATTCGGGAGGGTTTTAGCTTTTCATATGAGCTATTTCTAACACCAATTGATTATTTAAAAGTCAGGTTAATAGCAGGTGTTTCTACAAAATAGATAAGCGACAAGACTTTTGTCAGTGACTGTATTTTCAAATACTACCCTTACATGCTGTATGAAATACCTCTAATTTAGTTTTCTTAAAGTTGCGCTCCATTTTCCAAGCCGCTTTCTTTGGAGCCTGAGTTTGTTCATTATACCATGGTGTCGGGCTGTCATTTGTAATCTTCTTTAAGCGCAGAGAAGAGTTCTTTTTCGAGAAGGTGGCGTTAAAATTGTCAATGGTAAAGTCAAGATCTTCGACGTTATTACTCATGCTAGAGATTTGAGACAATTCAGGCAAATTATCAAGAAACGCACCTTTTGTAGTCGAAGTTCTTCTACCATATTTGTAATTAGGAGCTTGATTTGCAGCTATAGGCCAGTGAAGCAAGCATGATACCAAGTCAAGTCAGCTTTATTTATATAGCGCTTTTTACAATTTTCATTGTTACAAAGCAGCTGTACATCGCTTTGAGTATAAGTACATTGACTATAAGTAAAACATAAAAGGTTAAGGAAGTCAAAACACAGGTCAAATATCAGACACACAATAAATTCCTATATGCAGTGTTAATTAAATAAGACTATAACATACCAGATAATGATCCGAAATGTCTTCGCTCTGCTGAAGGATTTTTACGTCGTCCACATTTATACCGTAAGACAGTATCAAATCTCGTCCCACCTACCTCACTACATAGTTTTAGCTGTTTTATTTGGATGGCTGAAATATAAGAATAATATTTTTCTGTCTGTTTGTAGGCCTGCTACAACCAGATTCAACTTGAGAAAACTACATAGAAGTATTTGGTCTATGCAGTTATCCCAGCCTACACCACAGTAAAGACACGGATTACAGGTCAAGCATGGAGGTGCTCATTTACTTCTGTTTTCCAGACATTCCCCCCCCCCCCCCCCCGAAAACACAATGCTACAGATATTGATTTCATTATTTCATACTTTTGGTACTATTACACAGAGATGTTATCATAAGTAGTATCTTTAAGAACAATACAAATTTAAAAAGACCTTATAAACTGCAAGACATTTAGGGCCCAGTTGCATAAACATAGCCGCTAACTTAAGACTGTGTCTTGCAACTATTCTCACAGACTAGCAATTAGTTATGACTTATCAGTCTTACTTTTCATATTCAATTAAAGTTCCAAGAGGTCCGGTTTTTATCTGATCCGGACAGTATGTTTTTTTGAAAATAAATAATTATTTAATCAATTCATCTCAGTTATATATACATACATACATACATACATACATACATACATACATACATACATACATACATACATACATACATACATACATACATACATACATACATACATACATACATACATACATACATACATACATACATACATACATACATACATACATACATATATATATATGCACAGTGGGTAAAATATATATTAAACACGTCACCATTTTTCTCAGTAAACATATTTCTCAAGGTGCTGTTGCCAAGAATTTTTCACCAGATGTCGTTAACATCCCAAACAAAGAAATCAAAACAAATTAGTTCACAAATGAAGTTTTACGTAATAAAATAGAATGACACAGGGTAGTTGTGACACAAGTATTGAACATGCTTACTGAAATGTATTTAATACTTCGTACAAATGCCTTTGTTGGTAATGATATTCCAGTATGGAGCAATTAGTTGCATGCATTTGGCCCATTCTTCCACACAGACAGTCTTCTAATCTTGAAGGTTCCGTGGACCTCTTCTATGAACTCTGATCTTTAGTTCTTTTCATAGATTCTTTATTGGATTCAAGTCAGGTGAGTGGCTGCGCCATTCTAGAAGCTTTATTATCTTTCTCTGAAACCGATTGAGAGTTTCCGTGGTGTGTTTGGGATCATTGTCTTGCTGAAATGTACACCCTTGTTTCATCTACATCATTCTGGTAGATGGCAGCAGAGTTTTATCAAGAATGTCTCTGTACATTTGTCCATTCATCCTTCCTTCCTTCAATTATATAAAGTTTGCCAGTCCCGTATGCTCAAAAACAGCCCCACACCATGTTCCCACCTCCAAACATCACTGTTGGTATGGTGTTCTTGGGGTGATGTGTAGTGCCATTTGACCTCCAAACATGGTGTGTATTTATCGTGGATAAATGGTTCACGTCTTGGTCGTATCTGATACTGTGTGTGTTGATTATGCCAACTGCTGAATTAATTTTCTCCCCGCAACTGAGTCAGTCATCTGGTATCCAAAGAGGTACATTTTGGTCTCATCTGACCAGACTATATTCTTCCAGTATTTCACAGGCTTGTCTAAATTTAACTTGTTTTTTCTGCAGCAATGGAGACGTGGTGAGCGTGCATGCAGGTGCGTGCGTTACTTATTGGTTTCTTGATTAGAGGCTTAATGATGGCCATCTTAAAGGGTCCTGGGACATGGGCCAGATTAATTGACGAGTTGATAATGTTATAAATGGGCTCAATTGCAACAGGTAGTAACTATTTTAATAACTTAGTTAGTATGGGGTCTAATAAGCAAGTTGTAGGTTTAGATGTTGCAATAAGTTTAATTAAATCTTCCTGTTTTATAGGTGAAAAACATTGTAGCCTTTCTTTTGGAGCGATGGTTGGTGCTAATTCATAGGACAGACTTGGAGGTTGAGTTTTTACTATTTTGTCGCAAATGTTTTCGATTTTCTCTGTAAAAAATTTCATGAATTCATTGCTACCGAGGTGCGGCAGAATAGCCAGGTCGCTTGATGTCTGTTTATTTGTTAATTTAGCAACTGTAAATAAAAACCTTGGATTGTTTTTGTTGGTTTCTATGAGGTTACGAAGGTGCTCAGCCTTTGCTGCTTTTAGTGCCTTTTTATAACAATTTGCACTCTCTTTCCACGCCATTTTAAAGACCTCTTATTGCGATTTTATCCATTTGCGCTCTAGTTTGTGTGTTTCTCTTTTAAGGGCGCGAGTGGTGCTATTGTACCATGGTGCAATTTTTTTCTCATTAATCTTTTTTGACTTCATAGGTGCGACAGCTTCTAATGTATTAGAGAAAATAGTGCCCAATTTGCTGGTCATGTCATTGAGCGATTCTTTATTTATTGGTATGGTTATTAAAGGAGTCAGATCTGGCAAGCTCTTTGTGAAACTATCTTTAGTAGTGGAGGTAATTGTTCTACCCTGTCGATAACGAGTTAAAGGGCTGATTCCTGCCGTGCACAGGTACCTGTATAAGATAGTGAGATATAATCAGGTCTAGTGTATGATTAAATCGATGAGTGAGTCCTTTAATGTTAAAACAAACCACTCCACTGAGACTGCACTCGATGAGTGGGTCATTTTATATTAAAACAAACCACTCCGCTGAGACTGCACTGCTATCGGTCACAGAAGCACTGCGGCTAGCCAAGGCGGAATCCAAATCCTCGGTCCTGATTCTGCTAGACCTATCTGCAGCGTTTGACACCGTCAATCACCAGATACTGCTTGCAACCCTGTCATCTTTAGGAATCTCAGGCTCCCCTCTCCGCTGGTTCCAATCCTACCTCTCTGGCAGATCCATCAAGGTGTCATAGAGGGGCTCGCTGTCCACTGCTCACCACATGATCACTGGGGTCCCTCAGGGATCGGTGCTTGGACCGCTGCTTTTTTCCATCTACGTGACATCCTTTGGACCCATCATATGGGCACATGGCTTCTCGTATCACTGCTCTCCTTGCTGGTCTTCCTGCAAAGGCTTCCAAACCTCTTCAGCTGGTTCAAAACACAGCAGCACGCCTCGTCTTCCAACAGCCCAAAAGGGCTCATGTGACACCCCTTTTCATCTCTCTACACTGGCTACTGGTTGAAGTCCGTATCAGATTCAAGTCTGATGCTTGCCTACAGGACTATCGCTAAATCTTCACCGGCATACTTTCACACCATCATACACCTACACCCTATCAAGAACCCTGCGTTCAGCAAACAAGTGGCGCCTTGTATTGCCTTCTCATAAGGGCATTAAATCACTTTCCCGCTCATTCTCCTTCACAACTCCTTCCTGGTGGAACATTCTTCCTAACGCAATCCGGTCAACCACATCTCTCACAACCTTCCAAAAACTACTTAAAACCCATCTCTTCTGTGAATTCTTGACAGACAAATGAAAAAAAAATTCTATCAACAGGTAGTGGTCTAGCTTTTGTTGAAACTAGTAACTTTGTATTAGCACCTATCGTACTATTGCTCTTTTATGAAATGTATTGATTATTTGGATTGTTACCAACATCTGGTGAAATTTTTATTTCAAAAGCACCTTGAGAAATACACTCATCTAAAGGATTATTAGGAACACCATACTAATACTGTGTTTGACCCCCTTTCGCCTCCAGAACTGCCTTAATTCCACGTGGCATTGATTCAACAAGGTGCTGAAAGCATTCTTTAGAAATATTGGCCCATATTGATAGGATAGCATCTTGCAGTTGATGGAGATTTGTGGGATGCACATCCAGGGCATGAAGCTCCCGTTCCACCACATCCCGAAGATGCTCTATTGGGTTGAGATCTGGTGACTGTGGGGGCCATTTTTAGATTAGATTAGATTCAACTTTATTGTCATTACACATATACAAGTACACTGTAATGCAATGTAGTTTAGGTCTAACCAGAAGTGCAATTAGCAAGTGCAGGATATACAGTCAGAATAAATACAGAGATATTAGTACTGTGAACTCATTGTCATGTTCAAGAAAACAATTTGAAATGATTCAAGCTTTGTGACATGGTGCATTATCCTGCTGGAAGTAGCCATCAGAGGATGGGTACATGGTGGTCATAAAGGGATGGACATGGTCAGAAACAATGCTCAGGTAGGCCATGGCATTTAAACGATGCCCAATTGGCACTAAGGGGCCTAAAGTGTGCCAAGAAAACATGCCTGACACCATTACACCACCACCACCAGCCTGCACAGTGGTAACAATGCATGATGGATCCATGTTCTCATTCTGTTTACGCCAAATTCTGACTCTACCATCTGAATGTCTCAACAGAAATCTAGAATCATCAGACCACGCAAAATGTTCCAGTCTTCAACTGTCCAATTTTGCTGAGCTCGTGCAAATTGTAGCCTCTTTTTCCTATCTGTAGTGGAGATGAGTGGTACCCGGTGGGGTCTTCTGCTGTTGTAGCCCATCCGCCTCAAGGTTGTGCTTGTTTTGGCTTCACAAATGCTTTGCTGCATACCTCGGTTGTAACGAGTGGATATTTCAGTTGCTCTTCTATCAGCTTGAATCAGTCGGCCTATTCTCCTCTGACCTCTAGCATCAACAATGCATTTTCGCCCACAGGACTGCCGCATACTGGATGTTTTTCCCTTTTCACACCATTCTTTGTAAACCCTAGAAATGGTTGTGCGTGAAAATCCCAGTAACTGAGCAGATTGTGAAATACTCAGACCGGCCCGTCTGGCACCAACAACCATGCCACGCTCAAAATTGCTTAAATCACCTTTCTTTCCCATTCTGACATTCAGTTTGGAGTTCAGGAGATTGTCTTGACCAGGACCACACCCCTAAGTGCATTGAAGCAACTGCCATGTGATGGTTGATTAGATAATTGCATTAATGAGAAATTGAACAGGTGTCCCTAATAATCCTTTAGGCGAGTATATATTGAGAAAATGTTGATGTGTTTAAAACTTATTTTACCCACTGTATATTATAAAATTTGACCCTGCTTGTCAAAACCCAGCAAAAGTATTTTAACTGTTTTCTACATAATCATCCTACAGAATATTCTGTGAAAATATAACAATAATATTTTCAATATTGACTTAATAATGCCAACTAAAAGATTGAATTCTTAATGGAATTAATGCTTGAAATTAATCTTTGATGCATGTTATCTAATAATTAATTAGATAATGAGTCTTTTACCTGGGTTTTCACAGTGTCACAAATACCGTATTTACTGCTGATCAATAATGCTAGCACTAAATGTAAATTATTATGGTTCATAAAATATCACAAATCCGGTCGAAATGTTGGAGACATATAGCAAACAAACAGACTGACACTTACAAATTCTTTAATATTGCTGCATTTTGTTTATTGTTAATGTGTCCAATTACCTGCTCTGTATGTCTGCACTACTGTTGTTAAAATAAGCACATGTGTGCTGCTCTTCAGTCTTTAGAGAAGCAGCGCATGCGCAGCGGAAAGAGTTAAAAAGAAATGCGTTTGGCGCTAGATAGAGATATATAGTGTCAAAAGATAAATTACTAAATGTTCCTGAGAGCGTGTGTGACGCGATTCTCCGTTTTGTAGATGCGTGGCTCAATTTAAACAACCGAAATAGTCAAATATTTTGAATGGTTTATTATCTTGTGTTCCGGATAGAACGAAGCAAAGGTCTGAATTCGGCCTGCTGTCCGCCATTTGAGGATGACTGAATTCGACCGATCTACCTTTTTATGTAACTGACTGGAAAACTAGTCTAAGCAGTTTATGCAACCAGACCAAGGTCCTTTTAGAACCAGAATGATTATAGAAGTCAGCAAATTTTACAAACTACTTGTATTTTCAAATTTTTTAACAATAGTGTTCTGATATATAATGTGCTTGTGCTACTAGCATGAAAATCCTCCAATACCCACATTAGAAATACAACATTTCCTGTTTTCTAAACATGACATGCAAATAATCAAGCACCCAGTTGTTATAGTTTTTTCAGTATTATAGTGTCACAGACTAGTAAATTTGTCACATACGTATTTAGTAGTTGAACTACAGTCAAGATCCCCTTTTGTCAAAGTAATTAAATAACAAGTAAATCACAAACACTATTTAATAGAACCATCAATTATGGTATAAATTAAATAAATCATTATAATTTACAGTAATCTCCAATCTCAGAGTTAAATTATTCAAATTTGTATTGATCGAAAGAAAATATGCTATTGATTTATACCTAGCAATAAGAATCTAATGATTATCTTAATAGTCATGTTTTTTTTTGCACATAACACAAGGCTGTAGGGCCAAAATGTTTATGTTTTTAATATATATTTTACAGGTATTATAATCTGTAACCAAAAAATCATGTGAATGAAAACTCAGTTCTGCTGTATCTCTAACATATATTCTGATATGAGCAGTTAAGTAAGGTGTGTACATATACACATACAAGATAAATCTAATAAGATATTTCTAACTGAAGTTTTGTATGTTGTTAATTTATTATATGTACATCAGAGGAATGGTTTGCATGTCAACACAGGGCAACATGCAGACATGCTCATGAAACACTGACATTTTATTTTGTTTTTAATTTGAACAAATAATACCTTTATTACTCAAGCCTGCAAAATTGAATTATACATATTTTTGTTGTGCATTTAATTTTTGAATTGATGTTGACTGAAAACTGGCCTTCAACACTGTGCAGTAAGGGAATAAAATTCAGTTCTTTTCATGAATGTCTTTAGAATTCTTTAAAATCAAGGTCAGGCAGGTGAGAGGTTGTGTAAGTGTTGTACTCGTGTTATAAAGTATTTCTATTGAACTGTTTAACATGCACTGAAAGAGTTTTGGCTATTCTGTTTTAGAACTGAGGTGTTTGGCATAGTAGTTCACCAATATGTTTTTTATTGACCGATGCTGATATCTAGAGAGAATGGAGGCAAATATATGTTGATATATTCATAATACAACATAATTTTGACAATTAAGACATACACTTAATTATAATAAACAAAGACAAATTGGAAAAATTAGATATCAG
Source organism: Barbatula barbatula (assembly GCF_947034865.1). Taxonomy (NCBI): domain Eukaryota; kingdom Metazoa; phylum Chordata; class Actinopteri; order Cypriniformes; family Nemacheilidae; genus Barbatula; species Barbatula barbatula. Next base: position 16,816,957 of record NC_136772.1, read on the forward strand.
CCTTTCAATATCTACATCATTCAGAAAGCTGGTTAAAAAGGCATGAGTTATAACAATAAAGATAGCACCTTTGTTGCGAAATGTAAACTGCTGGTTTATTTTTATTTTAGAAAGGTTGATGGTTTATAAATTACTTTCACTAGTCTGTTAGACTGCTGTAATTTGAATAAATGTTGCATCACTGGGAATAGCTCTTGTTATGTTGTTATTTCTTTCCCTTTCTCCTCTATTTATGGATTCGATTAGAGATGACATGTGTTTTTCTGCTGCGAAAAAGCAGCTACACTGCCTCTATAATTAATGGAGGGGTTAACCTCTGTGAGACTTGTTTTGTTCAGCTGTATGACCCTAGCAATCCAGGTCATGGGTTTGACATTTGTTTCAAAATTATAAATGGAAGAAATCATTTGCTTAACCTCTCATGATGTTGCGTGGTATCCTGGCTTTACTGTAAGTACTGTTCTATAAAAATTACTTTATTAAACATGACATGTATGCTGATTTGCTTGACACCTTGTCATTTTTATCTTTATCTTCTGACATTGTCAATGTGTTTGTCTTTGTCTGTTGTGTTACAGTGATGTCAAAGGAAAATCTGAACCACAATCTGATTTAAATCCTTGGATTTATTGGATGTTGATGATTGTCATGCCTCTTACAGTCTCTTTTAAAGGGACAGTTCACCCAAAAATCTGCCATCATTTACTCACCCTCATGTTATGAAAATCTGTATACATTTCTTTGTTCTGATGGACACAAAGGAACCAACACGTTTTTGGTCACCATTAACTACCATAGCAGGAATGTATAAAGCAGTTTTTCCTACTATGTAAGTCAATGGTGAACAAGAACTGTTTGGTTACAAGCATTCTTACAAATATATTTCTCTGTGTTCATCAGAACAAAGAAATGTATACAGATCTACGAGGGTGAGTAAATTATGACAGATTTATTTATTTTTGGGTGAACTGTTCTTTTTACTGTAAAGTCTTTTACTGTACTTGTAAAGACTACATTGTGTGACTCTATGTATCCCGAATGCTTTAAAAGCAGGAAGAGGTAAGAAGCTTTGAGTGGCAGGCGGTCCTATGGAAATTCTCACTGAGCGAGTCTGGCCCCTCGCAGGAATAAGTAGGATAGAAAGGGATTACAATCTGTGCTTCCAGGGACAATTTTATAGTAAAATCATGTCAGATGCAGAACATCACTTATGTGACAGGATGCTCCTCAGCCACCTTCACTGAACGTGGGGTGAATAAAGTTTCTGTGTCGTGTGACGTTGCGGAAAACCCGGACCTTCCTCCCTAAATAGTGTGAGAAGCACGCCGTGCGAAGGAAAGCAGGCTAACGCACCACAGCTGTTCTCATTGTCTTCGAGCAGTGTGAGATGAAACGTGCCTGGCGCTGGAATGCAAATTATCTCACCGATGCTGTATCCTGTCTCTCCGTCAAGCCAACTGTTACCAAACGTGCTGGTGCCAACAAAAGTATGTTACTAAACGGTCCTGAATCTACATGCAAATATTGCCGAAAGCGCTGTGCTTGAAAATGTATTAATTTCCAAAAAAGCCTTTAACCATGACTCGGAGACCGAGTGCAACAAATATTGCCTGGTGCTGGGAAAACAAAGCTGCTTCCCTCAGAACGTCCGTGGTATGCAGACGAAGCAACATAAAGGATTATCCTAACCTTCAAAGCAGGTTAATCACTCATACCCGGGGTTTTCCTCCCTGCCATAAGCAGGTACCACATCCCTATTCTCTTTCATGTATCTTTTGTTTGGTTGGACCTTATATTTATGTTCTTGTCGATTGTGTTGGAAATGAGCTCTTTCATGAAGTAATTCGTTTTGATCAAGTGTTTGAATACAAGGGCATTTTCACTTTGGCATAAGGCAACATGACCTCTTTTAAGTATTTGAATGTACTCAAACTGATCCATGATCCCGGAATCCGATAAATAGGCCCAACTCCATAGTAAGAGAAACTTACAAGTAACATCAAAGTTTATTTGATCACCCTGGAGCTGATCATTGGTTGAGTCTTTGCCATTTTGGCTATTCTTCGAAACGTCTTTCTGGTTTTGCATACCATTTTAAAGCATTTGATATAATTTTAGCTGAGCAGCCTATCATTTTCTGCACTTCTTTATAGGTTTTTCCCTCTCTAATTGAACGACCCATTTTTACTCCGATGTTCTGAGAGAAATTCACAGTACAACATTTGCTGCCTTCGTCCTTAAATAAGACACTATTTTTTTCACAGAATGGTTTACCTCTCTACTTTAACTCCAGACTTCTATTATTTTGAACACACCCTTTTCAATTAATGATTCAATTACACCAAATTAGCAGCATGCATGTCATGACTGTTGGGTCTGTTGGTTTTCTATTACGCTACTACACCTACTAGTAAAATATTTGCCATAAAGAAATATAACCAAAAACAGTGACTGATCTGGTAAGTGATGTTTGACTGCTATTATTTGGAACATAACTGTACATGATTTTGTTTCTAATATTTGTTACTAATATTATTCTAATGTTTGTTACTAACATTTTTTAAATATCAATAATAATATATTTACATATATTTTTAATATATTACAAATAATTTGTTGTTCTTTATTTTAATTGGCCAAATTTAAAATGTGGCGCACATATAAGTATAAACAATTTTACTTGGGAAAAACATTTGAATATGAGATTGATTATTTTTTTGAGAAATATCGGAATCTTTTGAGAAAAAAGACTTTGACATCCAGTGTTACATAGTATTTCACACATTCAAGTTAGAACTGAAGTATTATTTACATTTTATTTTTAAAAGACAATAGCTACAATAGTTGGTTCCTCAAAACTACATGCTTTATGAACTTGAGTGTGTGATCTTACGGTCAACTGTTTTTTAGATTTATGACTATAGTAGAAATGTAGTCCTTGAATTCAGTACAGTGGTTTGTTTTCTTCGCCGATGGAGGCAGAGCCAATGACACAACCTGATCATAACGACAATAGTGAGATGTATCGCTCTGAACATCTGCATTAAGGCTATGACAGTATCTTTTGTGTGTTCCACAAAACAAAAATTCATAGTGGAGCAAGAGTAAATAATGTAATGTTTGCAAGATTTGTGTCTTGTCTCTCATAGTTTTGGCCAGTGTTGAAAGACTGTCTATCTCCTCTCCTGAGGCACAAGGGCTTGATGTTTAACTGAGAAACCATCTGTTTTACAGGAAAGAGTCAAACAGAAACAAAAACTTTTCTCAGGAATAGCTTGTGGAGAGACTGTACGGGTTGGTTATGGATCGTTGATCTGCTTGCACATGAGAAGGTCATGAGAATTGTTTGCCTTGTGAAGGACAAACCGCCTAGTGAGGATAATATCATTGTAATTGTTGTACAATGTTACCAACAGCTTTGTTATAATCCTGCTTAAATGTCCCTCTGTTTACTATAGTGCAATATAATGTATGCATATGGCTATGTTTGATATTAAATGGTTGGCAAATGTTCTTCTGTCCTCTAGATTTTTAAACTTTGATGTTTTAGTCTTATTTGAGTGCATACAAACAAACCCTACCACTTAAGTTTTACTGCACTGTTTGCTTTAGTATGTTCTGTGCTTCTACACTCCAAACCTTAATTCACTGAAAAAGCCCTTGAGGGGGTCAAATGGTGTCTTTGATGTGTTATTAGTTGTTCACGCATGTATTAGACACGTTAAATAGCAAAAATTAAAGTGTGGGAACAAAAGATCCATTCTATCTAATGGTGAATGCTCTCTCAGACCAGCCTGCAACGCCTCGTGTAAACACACCCCCACAAATCTACGTCAGTTCCGGGTATGACTTGACTAAGACCACCCAAATCTATACGTAAGGCGTACTGGTGAATCTCATTGTATGTCGTGGAGATGCTGTGTTTCATTGCCAAAAGAAAGCCTCTTTGTTTGCCCTTCCAGAAGATGAGCCAACAAAAAATGAATGGTTACATTTTATTTACAATACTGTTCCAGCACAGTACAATCCGAATATTCAAGTCTGTGCAGCGCATTTCACAGATGATTGCTTCACGAACCTGGTAGAGATCAAGGCCAGCTGTGCACAAAAGATTTTGTTAAAAACCCTAACAACTTTGCAAGGATAGTGTACCGCTTTAGATTCGCAGCCTGTAAGAATATTTTCATTGTAAAAGTCTTTGTTATAGACTAACCCGAATTGAGTTTGTCGTATGTTTGTAGCGCATGTTGTTTCTTTGTGTGATCTGCAAATGCAGACATGTGCGCAATGTGAAAAAAGACAACATAAGTCCTAATAATCAGTAATTATGTTCCAACTAGAGGCAACAAATGTCGTGTTTATAATGGGGTTTATTCTCTTTGTTGAGTCGTGATAACACATGGCGTAACACTGGTTGATCAAGAAGGGCCAAAACATGTGCGTTATTCTGTTACCATTCTCTGCTGTAATGCGAGCTTGTTTCTCTCTCACAAAAACTCTGTATGATGTATATGTTTTTTTTTGTTTATTGTCTTTATAACGTCGTATATTAAAGGTTAAACAGTTAGCTATAGTCTTTAACTATTTAACATAATGTTTTTTTATAAAATCTTACCAATCCTTTACATCCTGCTCAAGTCACACTGGCAAAGATGATGTATATCACACGGAGGCTGCATTTATTGTTGCGGGAGATTTTAATCACTCAAACTTAAAGACAGTGCTCCCTAAATTTCACCAGCATATTTCCTGCCACACAAGAGGAAACAAAACTTTGGACCATGTATACACAAACATGGCTGAAGCTTACGCCGCGACCCCCCTCCCCCACCTGGGTCAATCTGATCACCTTTCTTTGTTCCTCACCCCAAAGTACATTAATCTCATTAATCGTGTGAAGCCATCAGTGAAGACCATCAAGGTGTGGCCTGCGGGGGCAGACTTTTCACTCTAGGAAAGGTTTCTACACACAGACTGGAGTATATTTGCTTCTCAGGCCACCAGTGGCTCTCACACGGACATCGACTTTTACACCTCCTCTGTATTGGACTACATCAATTCCACCATTGATAGTGTCACAACCCAGAAGCAGATCACCACGTACCCCAATCAGAAGCCATGGATGAACAAGGAAGTGCGCCTCCTGTTGAAAGCACGCAACACTGCCTTCCGATCGGATGATGCACAGGCCTATAGTACTTCTAGGGCAAATCTGAAGAGGGGCATCAAAAAGGCCAAGCACTGCTACAAGCTGAAGCTAGAGGAGCATTTTTCCAATTCTGACCCTCGACGCATGTGGCAGGGCATCCAGGCCATCAGTGACTACAAACCCAAACACTCCACCCCCATAGCCACAGATGCCGTCTTCCTGAACGAGTTTAATGACTTTTATGCTCTCTTTGAGAGAGACAAAATGGAAACAGCTACCAAGCTCACACCCTCTGCTGACCACCCAATCATCACACTTAACTCCACTGATGTTCACACTGCACTAAGGCTGCTGGCCCAGACGGCATCCCTGGTCGTGTACTCAAGGCATGTGCGGAGCAGCTCGCTGGGGTCTTCACGGACATCTTCAACCTGTCCCTCGCCCAAGCAGTGGTTCCAGCATGTCTTAAATCCACCTCCATTGTGCCTATTCCAAAACGTTCGAACCTGACGTGCCTTAAGGACTACCGCCCTGTAGCTCTCACACCCATTGTTATGAAGTGCTTTGAGCGGCTGGTCCTGGCACACCTAAAGGTCTCTCTACCACCCACACTGGACCCATACCAATTTGCCTATCGCAACAATAGGAGCACAGATGATGCAGTGTCCATGGCGCTGCACTCCGTGCTCACACATCTGGACAATAAGGACACTTATGCACGCATGTTGTTTGTAGACTTCAGCTCTGCTTTCAATATCGTCATCCCTTCCAAGCTAATCGTCAAACTTGGAAACCTAGGCATTAACAACCCTACCTGCAACTGGATTATGGACTTCCTGACGAACAGGCCTCAGCTTTTTAGGTTAGGCCACATCTGATCCACCACCACCACCCTCAATACTGGTGTACCACAGGGCTGCGTACTGAGCCCCTTTTTCTACTCCCTTTTCACACTCGACTGCAGGCCTGTGAACGGATCTAACTCCTTCATCAAGTTTGCAGACGATACAACAGTGATTGATCTCATCAGCAACAACGATGAGACTGCATACAGGGAGAGGTCCGGCACCTGGCCACATGGTGCTCAGACAACAACCTGCTTCTCAACACCTCCAAGACAAAGGAGATCATCGTGGACTTCAGGAAGGCGAAAGGAGGCACACACGACCCCATCCACATTAATGGGATGGCTGTTGAACGTGTTTCCAGTTTTAAGACTCATATTTTCAGAGGACCTGTCCTGGACCACCAACACCTCATGCCTGGTCAAGAAGGCTCACCAGCTTCTTTCTGAGGACACTGAAGAAGAACCAACTGTCTTCAACTATCCTGGTGAACTTCTATCGCTACACGATAGAGAGCATCCTGACCAACTGTGTCACAGTCTGGTACGGGATCTGTTCTGTTGCTGAGCGCAAGGCACTGCAGCGGGTGGTGAAAACAGCCCAGCGCATCACAGGGACTACACTTTCTCCCATTGAGGACATCCAGAAGAAACGCTGTCTGCGTCGAGCTCGCAGCATTCTCAAGGACTCCTCTCACCCCGCTCATAGACTGTTTACTCTCCTGCCTTCCAGTAGGCGCTTCCGGTGCCTCCGGACAAGAACCAGCAGACTAAGAAACAGCTTTTTTCCCAGTGCTGTTTCATTATTGAACTCGGCCCCCCACTGATTCCACTACCTCTCTTACCTTGAACTCCAAGCTGCTATAACATCGTTTACATTGCACTACAGGGCTGCATGCATGACTGAACTGTACACACCAGTACTTCATGTTATCTGCTCTACTGGACTGTTTACACACGCACAGCATCATTTGCACTCTATACTGCTCACTTGCACATCTGAAATATTTAACTGAATGCTCATTTGCACTAATGGACCACTTTCATAACTGCACCAACTTATCTACTGCACTGTAACTCTATTAACTGCATCTACTCATCTATTGCAATGTAACCTCAATAACTGCATTAACTAATCTACTGCACTGTAACTCTATTAACTGCATCTACTCGTCTATTGCACTGTAACCTCAATAACTGCATTAACTAATTTAATCTACTGCACTGTAACCTAATTAACTGCATTAACTCATCTTCTGGACTGCAACCTATTATTAACTCGTATACTGCACCGTAACTTTAATAACCGCATTAACTCATCCCCTGCATTGTTACTTCAACAACTGCATTAACTCACCTATTGCATTGCAATTTTAACAGCTAATGTCAATAATCTATGCACACTTAAATCACTTGCACTATTGTTTAGTCTAAATTATTATCTGCTCATATCCACCTGTACATTAATGTTCATAGTGTTAATGTTCATAGTATATAGTCATCTGTATATATTGTTCATAGTACATACCTACTGTCATATTTTCATAGAACATACCTACTGTAAAATATTTTCTCAATATTGTATTCTGTATTTATTCTAACTGTATATCCTGCACTTGCTAATTGCACTTCTGGTTAGACATAAACTACATTTCGTTACACTTTACTTGTATATGTGTAATGACAATAAAGTTGAATCTAATCATCTAATCTAATCATTCATCTTTAAAACACTTTCAAATACCTGGTATAACACTGTCACGAGTAGAGAAACGACACGCACAACTCTTGCTGGTTTTTACCGCCCGGAGGGGAATTTATTAACATGTGTGGCCAACGGCCGGTGATAAAACAATAGAGCGCTAGGTGTAGTTCCGGTGCTTCCGGGTTCGCGGTGCGGGGTGGTGAGCCGTGCTCCACTTCTAGCCCCGTCTCCTCGAAGTCCCGTGCGTCCGTGTACACCTTGTGTCTGTGCAAAACCTCGTGTCCGTGCAATCCCTCGTGTTCGTGCAATCCCTCGTGTCCGTGCAATCCCTCGTGGGGTAGTGCTGCTGGCTTCGGGGGTACGTGGCCGCTGTTGGTCGTTAGTAGTCCGAACCTGGTCAAAGTCACAGGAGAAAGAATCATTAGACACAGTATTGCCATGGAGTTGTAGCTCCCCGTGCTGTCTGTGAAACCGGCTTTTATGCCGGTTTAGATCATTCCCTGACGACCGACAGCTGTGCCTCGTTACCTCCCGTGGTTTCCATGGCGACGCTGATTGCGCTAGGGGTGACTCGTCACATCCCCCCCCCCTAAGCGTCGACTTGTAATGGCAGGACGTCCTGCTGCCTGATGGCTGTGATTGTAGGGGAGGGGTTTTTTCCTTACCTGACCGGGACGTCCAACCTGACCACATCCTTGACAGACCGTCGGCGTTTCCGTGGGAGGCTCCGGCTCGGTGTGTCACTGTAAAGTGGAAGTCCTGGAGTGCCAAGAACCAGCGAGTTATCCGTGCATTTGTGTTCTTGGCCTTTGCCATCCACTGGAGAGGTGCATTGTCGGTCACTAGGGTGAAACTCCTCCCCAGTAGATAATACTGGAGCTCCAGGACTGCCCACTTTATGGCCAGGGCCTCCTTTTCAACCGTGGCGTATCGAGTCTCAGCGGGGGTAAGCTTCTTGCTGATATAGACCACCGGGTGTTCCTCACCCCCGCGAGTCTGCGACAACACCGCGCCCAGGCCGGTGTCCGAGGCATCGGTCTGCAGGGTAAAGGGGCAGCTGTAGTCTGGGGCGTGGAGTATCGGTGAGGACGATAATGCCTGTCGTAGAATCTGGAAGGCCTGTTCGGCCTCAGGGTTCCATCTGACTGTCTCCGGCTGCCCCTTTTTGGTCAGGTCGGTCAGGGGACTGGCTACAGAAGAGAAGTTAGGGATGAAACACCGGTAGTAACCCGCCAATCCCAGAAAAGCTCGTACCTGGTTTTTGTTCTGAGGTTGTGGTGCTTTTCGGATGGCCTCTACCTTTTTTTCCTGGGGTTGGATTAACCCTCTTCCCACACGGAAACCCAGGTACTGAGCTTCGTCGAGCCCCAAGTGACACTTCCGTGGATTTGCGACCAACCCTGCTCTTCTCAGGTCGATAAGCACTCTCCGCAGTCTGTCCAGGTGTTCCCCCCAGCTCTCCGAGTGGATGACCAGATCATCTATGTACGCCGCTGCATACGCTTGATGGGGCCTTAGGAGGATGTCCATCATCCTTTGGAAGGTTGCTGGAGCCCCGTGGAGCCCAAACGGGAGGACTTTATACTGCCAGTGTCCTGAGGGGGTACTGAAGGCTGTCTTTTCCTTTGCGTCTGGGGCCAGTGGTACCTGCCAGTACCCTTTCGTCAAGTCCAGGGTGGTGATGTATCGCGCCTTCCCCAGGCGGTCGAGTAGCTCATCCACTCTGGGCATGGGGTATGCGTCAAAGCTGGAGGCTTCGTTTAGCCGACGAAAGTCATTGCAGAAGCGGAGAGTGCCATCGGGCTTTGGGACCATCACAATGGGGCTCGACCACGGGCTTCGGGACGGCTCTATCCCCCCTAACTCCTTCATTCGGGTGATCTCCTCTTCTATAGCCAGTCTGCGAGCTTCCGGGACCCGGTAGGGACGCTGCCTGACGATGAGACCGGGAGGGGTCTGAATCTCATGCTGGATGATCCTAGTCTGCCCGGGCCTCTCGGAGAAGATGTCGTGAAACTGACTGACCAGGGTACGGAGATCTTGCTTCTGGATGGCCGACAAGAGCTCTCCCATGGAAATCTCTGGCGGCTCCGTTGCTGCGAAAGCGGCCATCTGGGCTGGCGCTGCTATCCACTTCTTTAGCAGGTTCACATGGTATAGCTTCTCCTCTTGTCGGCGTCCCGGTTGACGGACGCGGTAGTTGACCGGCCCCACCTTTTCCACGATGGTATACGGTCCGCTCCAAGATGCCAGGAACTTTGAGGTGGCCGTCGGGAGTAGGAGCAGCACCCGGTCGCCTGGCTGAAACTCCCGAGGTTGGGCGGGCCGGTCATACAGCCTCCGTTGGGCGCGCTGGGCCTCTGCGAGGTGTTCCCGCACGAGAGGCATTACTCGATCGATACGGGTTTTCATCTGCCGTACGTGTTCAATGGCGCTGCGGTGTGGGGCTGGTTGTTGCTCCCAAGCTTCCTTGGCCACGTCGAGTAAGCCTCTAGGCTGCCGGCCAAAGAGAAGTTCAAACGGGGTAAATCCCGTGGAGGCTTGGGGCACCTCACGGATCCCGAACAGCACGTACGGCAGCATGAGGTCCCAGTCGCGCCCGTCCTCTGCCACCACCCTTCGTAACATCCGCTTCAGGGTTTGATTGAATCTTTCCACCAGTCCATCCGTCTGCGGGTGGTACACAGATGTGCGAAGTTGCTTTACCTTTAATAGGTGGCAGAGGTCGACCATCAACCGGGACATGAACGGAGTCCCCTGGTCCGTCAGTATCTCCGAGGGGATACCCACCCGGCTGAAAAACAGGAACAACTCCTTCGCGATGGCCTTGGAGGTAGCCTTTCTCAGGGGTATGGCTTCCGGGTACCGGGTGGCGTAATCGACTATGACCAAAATGTGCTCATGTCCCCAGGCCGACTTGGGCAGCGGTCCCACCAGGTCCATCCCCACGCGCTCGAAGGGTACCTCAATGATGGGTAGGGGAATGAGAGGGCTGGGGGGAGGTCGCTTTGGAGACTTCTTCTGACATGTTGGGCAGGCTTGGCAGTGTCTCTTTACCTCTGCCTCCAGACCGGGCCAGTGGAAGCGATCTTTGATGCGTTGAGCCGTATTGGCGGCTCCCAGATGACCCGCCATGGGGTGAGCGTGAGCCAGCTCCAGAATGGTTGCTGTCTTCCCTTTAGGTACCACCAGTAGCTGTTTTTGCTCCCCCCGCCTCTGGGCGACACAGTACAACAGACCATTTTTGATGATGAAGTACGGGAGGGTGTGTGGGCCAGGGAGTCGGACTTCTTCCTCGACTACTCGTACCTGGTCCCAACAATTTCGGAGTCTTTCGTCTTCTCTTTGCTCCCTTCCGAACGATCCTCCTCCGGTTATCTGTTGGAACAGGTCAGAGAAAAGATTAGGGTCCTGGTACTCACCCTCCCGTTCACTCTCCGTAGCCATTAATGCCGGGCGGCGTTCCCTTGTCCTTGGCCGGGGTTGTCGTCGACAGTGGCCTCCCCGATCGGTGGGCCTGATAGATGTGGCCATCAGCTGCTCAAAACCCGGGTAGTCCCGGCCCAGTAATACCGGGACTGGCAGGTCCTCCACAATCCCCACCTCTAGTACCCAGGATCCTTGTCGTGTGGCCACGGTGACTCAGTAGGCAGGGACCTCCCGAGTATCCCTGTGCACACAAGTGATGGGCATCATGGACGACCTCCTTGCCTGGGCCGGCATCATCGCGGGTTGCGCCAGTGTGACCGAGCTCCCCGAATCGAGGGTAGCTGTGACCGGCCAGCCGTCAATGTGCACCGTCCTCTGCGGTGCTCCGGGTGGGGTCCGCCAGTGCCCAGTGTAGCCGATCATCCAGGTCTTGGTACTTGGTGTGGACGGCTCTGTTGGCATCGGCTCGTCAGTGGGGTTGGGAGTTGCTGGTCTGTTGCCTGGTCGTGAGGTACCCTCCACAGGTCGCCATGGTGGGTTCACCCTCAGGGGCGGCAGCCCCACTCTCTCTCCCGCATCACGGCGGCAGATGCTTCCGCCAATTCCACCGATTCCACCAAGCTCCGGAAACTTGTGGGTCCGCGCATACCGACAGGGTGGGCGAAGACGGCGGGGTAGGGCTCGCAGGAGGCGGTCGACCACCACCTTCCCTGCCACTTGTAAGGCTGTGGGTTCCCCGGCGAGCAGCCACAGATGGGCGATCCGCGATAACTGGGCGGCCTGTGCCCTAACCGGGGCTTGGTCATCATATGTCCACTGAAAAAATTTCTGGGCTGCGGTAATCGGTGACAATCCTACCCGGGCAAGGATTTCAGCCTTGAGAACCTCATAGCTGTCATTGGACGGGGGAGTGAGGGCGTAATAGGCGAGCTGGGCTTCTCCAGACAGAAACGGCGCCAGAATTCGGGCCCACTCAGGCTTGACCCAGTTTTCCCGAGTAGCGATCACCTCGAAGGTATGCAGGTAAGCCTCTACATCATCCTGTTCCCCCAGCTTTGTCAGGAGGTGGTGTGCATTCGACCGGGGATCTGGCGTAGGAGCCCGCACGGCCAGCACTTCGCTCATCCTCTCGAACGCACGGTCCGTACGGTCCTGTCGTTGTGACAGAGTTTCTGCGAACTGCTGCTGGCGGATGTTGATCTCCGTGAGCCGGCGGACGATCTCATCCATGTCCTCCTGAGCACACGAGAGAGAGAGAGAGAGAAAGAGAGCGATGGCAGAAAAAGAGGTTTGTACGTGTTGTTTCTCGTTGTTATGCCCGCATTCTCCACCAGTTGTCACGAGTAGAGAAACGACACGCACAACTCTTGCTGGTTTTTACCGCCCGGAGGGGAATTTATTAACATGTGTGGCCAACGGCCGGTGATAAAACAATAGAGCGCTAGGTGTAGTTCCGGTGCTTCCGGGTTCGCGGTGCGGGGTGGTGAGCCGTGCTCCACTTCTAGCCCCGTCTCCTCGAAGTCCCGTGCGTCCGTGTACACCTTGTGTCCGTGCAAAACCTCGTGTCCGTGCAATCCCTCGTGTTCGTGCAATCCCTCGTGTCCGTGCAATCCCTCGTGTTCGTGCAATCCCTCGTGGGGTAGTGCTGCTGGCTTCGGGGGTACGTGGCCGCTGTTGGTCGTTAGTAGTCCGAACCTGGTCAAAGTCACAGGAGAAAGAATCATTAGACACAGTATTGCCATGGAGTTGTAGCTCCCCATGCTGTCTGTGAAACCGGCTTTTATGCCGGTTTAGATCATTCCCTGACGACCGACAGCTGTGCCTCGTTACCTCCCGTGGTTTCCATGGCGACGCTGATTGCGCTAGGGGTGACTCGTCACAAACACCTTAATCATAGAGACACATTTTAAACCAAAACCAAAAGCCTCAAGAGTCTTCCAAAGGTAGTTATGTTCGACTCTATTGAAGGCTTTTTCTTCGTCAATAGAAATGAGGCCCAGATCAACACCTAACAAATCTGAAACCTCAAAAACATCTTGTACTATTGTTGGACTTTTCATTAAGTTCTGCATGTTCAAAAATTTGAGGAATCGAAGAGACAATTTTTCACAAAAATAAGTGAAGTTTATTATCAGATTTAAAAGTTTCACAGCGCGCTGGGTTGCCTTCTCAACAACAAGCAGACCAACCCAGAAAGTTTCACAGGAAAACATTTTAATTCAGAATATGACGTCGATCTCTCTTCTGGTTTCTTTGTTCCCTCCTAGCCAATCTGTGACCTCCTCCTTAAATTCTGGGCGGTTCTTCTTTCTTTCGGCAGCCAATCAGTGCCGCCACCTCGAACTGACTCCACCTTCCACATCTGTAAAACAACATTTTCCACAAAATATGTTGTGTGTGTGTGCTCCCTTTCGTGTGCACATCCCTTCCCCCAGAGAAGATGCTTCTTGTTACACACACACAAACATATACGCAGAAGACACACACACATAAGCAGAACATTCTTTTCCCTTCATTTCTGGGCCGTTTTTCTTTGGGAGCCGATCTGCGCTACCATCCCCCATCTCCAGGTAGCCTCTTCTCTTAGCAACCCCCACTTACTGACCACATTCTGATCTCTGAAAACAACATTCTTACAACTGGGGCACCTTTCTGAAACCAGCCTTTGTCTGCAATTTTCCTTGACTTAAACAAAACATCTTTTCAATATTTATACGCGTGTCCCCTTTAAGAAGTTTTCAATGTTGAAGTTTGGTTTAGGTGCACTTGGAAAAAACGTGGGTTTCTGCCATTATTTGTTTTTCCTGGGTTGGGTGAATAAGTGTCAAGACCCGCCTATGTGTAAGATAATAAATGTTTATTGGTCAGAGACCAAGAAATAGTTTGGTTTGTTTTAGATTGACCGGGTGACTGAAGAGCTCGGGAAAAGAGAAAAAAATATCCACTGTTATATCCGCAGAACGCGAGTTATATTTAGTTTTTTCTTTAGTGTGGTGTTAGTTATGTGTGCTGGTTGACACAGGCAATGTGTTAACGGATTGTTTACTGAGACTGTTCGCCCTGCGAGAGAGAGCGGCCACACGTACGTTTAGTGTTGCATTGGCTGCCAGATCACCTAGCGCTATTTTAAGTGCTTTGTTTGGTGCTACAAAGCTAGAATAGTGCTGGAGTGGGCGTGTAATCTGGGCGTGGGATGCGCCAAGGAACTACTCATGTGTATCTCTCATGATGTGTTTTATCCACATGTGTGTAAACTACCGGCTAAGTGAAGAAACGTAAAGTGTATCCGGTTTTCGGGGGTAACAGTCCCTTGGGGATATATATGTGACCCTGGATCACAAAACCAGTCTTAAGTAGCAAAGGAACATTTGAGGTAAAAGCCAAAAATACATCGTATGGGTCAAAATTATAGATTTTTCTTTTATGCCAAAAATCATTAGGATATTAAGTAAAGATCTTGTTCCATGAAGATATTTTGTAAATTTCCGGCACCAAATATATAAAAACGTCCCTCTGACTAACAACTTCAAAGGCGATTTTCTCAATATAATTTGTTTTTCGAACTCTCAAATTCCAGAGTTTTAAACGGTTGTATCTCTGCCATTTATTGTCATATCCTAACAACCCATACATCAATAGAAAGCTTTATTAATTAGCTTACAGATTATGTAAAAATCTCAATTTCGAAAGATTGACCCATAAAACTAGTTTTGTTGTCCAGGGTCACATATGCTTTATTTTTCCGGCTGATTGGTTATTTCCAGCTGTACAGCTCTCTACTTGATTTTAAATTATGTTGTGTTTTTCTGGGGATTATTCATACCTGATATACTGTATATATATATATATATACACCCATCTTCCTTTTATTTAATTTCCATTTTTTAGATAAATTGCTTTACTTTAAATTCGTCTAGTTCATTTATTATCCAAGTAAACAGAGAAGGGGATTTAATTCCTTTGTCGAGAGACAATAATAGCAAGAATCCGGTGCTCCACCCTATAGAGTTTAGGTCAGGCAAGCCTAGGAGGGTAGGGGCACTACATATATAGAGCTTTCTTCCCAGCATAAGCAAAGGTGTCTTTTCTGCCCCTGCTTCTGTGTATGAATGGCGTGATCTAGCCTGGTACATTAGTTCGGCAGATAGTTAACAGTTTCCCCAAGACAAAGAATGAAGCTTGTGTAGTCTTTCAAACTTTACTGAAGAAGCACTGTAAAACTACAAAGATACAAAAATACATCTCAGTATTTTACTAAGATACAGACGAACATGAAATATAAAATATATAAAAGCATTCAGGAACACATGCGTTAGCTTAAGGCTAGCTTCCATGAGAAATTCCATTGCGATGCTAGCGTGGAGCATACGCGATCAAATACATATTTAGAATAAACTTAAACTCAAAAACAGAGGATAACTTGCATTACTAATATTTAATAACAAGATAACTCCGAGATTGTACTTACAGGCAATCGTTTTTCAGGGCAACTTAAGTCGAGAGAGAAAAAATGCGTAACCGTTCACCATAAATATCCGAACTACGGCAAGACTGAAAGTACAAAAATAAACATAACGCTACGTAAGAGTCACCACTAGAGGTTCCCCTTTTACGAGAAAAACAACAGGACATCACACTCCCCGCTTGTTATAATGTATTATAACACTACCCCTTTTACAAGTAGAACAACTTCTGAGACTGGTCTAGAATACACCCGCTGAGTACCCTGTCTAACCACCCTCACGTCTACTTTGCGAACTTTAAAGTCTTTGCTGGGAATGGCGTTCACCACTACTCCGACAGGCCATTCATTCCGCTTGACCTGAGCATCCTTGAACAGCACGACATCTCCTTCGCTCAGGTTTGGCTTGTCGACGTGCCACTTTCTCCTTGGTTGCAATGACAACAGGTATTCTTGACGCCAGCGTTTCCAGAATGCGTCGGCCAACGCCTGTACTTGCTTTCACTGCTTGCCATATAGGTCTTTAAGATCATACTCTCCCGCAGGTGGCAGCACCGGGTCAACTTTCTGAGTTAGCAGCATGGCAGGAGAGAGGACTGTGGGCATGTCTGGATCGGATGACACTGGAACAAGAGGTCTAGCATTCATTATGGCCATGACTTCAGACATGAGTGTGACCAGAACTTCGTGAGACAGGTGAGCAGTGTTTGTCTTTAACAGCAGTGCATCCAGTATTCTACGGGCAATACCTATCATTCGTTCCCAAACTCCACCCATATGAGAGGAGTGGGGAGGATTAAAACTCCAGGTGCTGCTTTAATCGTGTAGATAAGTATTCAGTTCATGGTCATTGGATTTGATCTGAAGTTCCTTGCATGCCCCTATAAAGTTTGTTCCCCGGTCAGAACGAAACAGGCGGACAGGACCACGGACAGCTGTGAATCTCCTTAGTGCATTAACAAAGCTTGAAGAGGACAGAGACTCAAGCACTTCGATATGCACAGCTCTCGTTACCATGAAAGTGAAGATGACTGCCCAGCGTTTATTCTCTGCAATGCTGCCACGGGTTCGTTTAGCTTATGGTCCATGGGCCAAACACATCAACACCTACATTTGTGAATGGAGGACCTGGGTCGAGTCGTTCAGCAGGTAGGTTTGACATTTTTTGTTCTTCCATCCTTCCCCTCAGCTTATTACAGGTCACACATCCATGTATGATGCTTGACACCAGTCTCTTGCCTCCAATCAACCACAAGCCAGCAGAGCGAACAGCACCCTCTGTCAAATGTCTTCCCTGATGAGCGACTCTTGCATGGTAATGCCTCACCAATAAAGTCGCTACGTGGTGTTTTCTGGGTACGATGATTGGGTGTTTCTCTTCCCAGGGTATGTCAGCCAAAGGAATGTGTCCTCCAACTCTCAGCAGGCCATCCATATCCACACTTGGATTCAGTTTCCTGAGAGGACTTGACTTTGGAATGACTTCACCTCTGGAAAGGCATTTAATCTCCTCAGCAAACGCATCGTGTTGAGCATTTCTGATGACTATTACTTTTGCTTGAGTCGACTCGTCTGTATTGCTGTTTGAGCCCTTTGCGCAGGACCTGGCCTTGTGTATGAGCTTAGTAACGGCTCGAATGAGTGCTTTCCAGCTGGAGAAGCGTTCGAATCGATTTGACCCCAGCTTACTTTCGAAGGCCTTGGTTATGAAGGCTTGGACCTGTGGGCGTATGTCTGCGTCTGCTTCAGGGTCGACGAGCTCAAACTCCTCTGGTTGTGAGGCATCTTTAGCCAGGAAGGCGGGGCCTTTGAACCAGTTGGTGTCTTTCAACATGGCTGCTGGCACTGAGCGAGTTCCATGGTCTGCAGGGTTGTGCTCTGTGCTAACAAAGTGCCATTGTTCAGGGCTTGTTGACTTTCTGATGCGAGCGACTCTGTTAGCGACATATACGTAGAATCGTCTACTTGTGTTGTTGATGTAGCCCAATACAATTCGGCTGTCTGTGTAGAATTTGACTTTGTGGATGTCTACGTCGAGTTCTTCTGTAATTAAATCTGCAATTTCAACAGCCAAAACAGCAGCACAAAGCTCGAGACGTGGAACAGTGTGAGGGGGATGAGGAGCCAGCTTTGCCTTGCCCATGAGAAATCCAATGTGAGTGTGTCCTTTTTCATCTGCTACTTTGCAGCCACTGCTGATATGGCCATAGTAGAGGCGTCGGAGAAGACGCAGAGCTCTCTGTGTTTTGTGGAGCACAAAGAAACAGGCACATAGGGTCTTTCAATCTGAAGCTGTTCTAGCTCACAGAGTGAGTCCGTCCACATTCTCCACTGTTCCTCTTTCAGCGCTGGCAGAGGAGTGTCCCATTCAGCTCGTTCGGCAAACAGCTCCCTGACTAAGGCCTTTCCTTGAATGGTGACAGGTGCCACAAAACCCAGGGGGTCGTAAAGTCCATTGACTGTAGACAGGATTCCTCTTCTAGTAAATGGCTTCTTCTCTCTGGATACACGGAAGGTGAACGTATCTGACTGCAAGTTCCAAGTGAGTCCTAAGCTGCGTTGCAGTGGCAAAGGGTCAGCGGTTAGCTCTAGATCCACCAGATTTTTTGCCCGCTCCTCAGGGGAAAATGCATCCATCACAGCACGACTGTTAGAGGCTATTTTGTGTAGCTTGATGCTTGACTCTGCTAACATTTCTTTTGTGTTTTTCAGTACGGCAATGGCCTTTTCATCCGTGGGGAATGAGGAAAGCCCATCATCAACATAAAAGTTTCTCATGACAAACTGTTTAGCTTCCCTGCCATGTTCTTTTTCTCCGTGCAGGGCTGCTCTTCTCAGGCCGTAGATGGCTACCGCAGGGGAAGGAGAGTTGCCAAAAACATGTACTTTCATGCGGTACTCTGTGATGTGTTTGTTTGGGTTGTTGTCTTCAAACCACAAAAATCTTAAAAAATCACGATGCTTTCCATGGACAATGAAGCAGTAGAACATCTGCTGCACATCCGCAGTTACCGCTACAGGCTCTCTGCGGAAGCGCATGAGGACCCCTAGTAAAGGTGTTGTTCATGTCAGGCCCACTGAGAAGAACGTCATTGAGGGAGGTGCCTTCGTGCTTCGCACTGGAATCAAACACTACGCGTATTTGGTCCTTTTTTTGCGGGTGATAAACACCGAATATTGGTAGGTACCAGCATTCTTGTTGTGGCCTCAGCGTTGGGGCAGGCTCTGCTTGGTCGGCGTCAAACATTGCTTGCATGAAGTTGAAGAAATGTTCTTTCATGCCATGTTTCTTCTCCAACATACGGCGGAGGGAGGCGAGGCGGTTGACAGCATGCTGTCTGTTGTTGGGCAGGCGTGGCCTATTTGGTTTGAATGGTAGCGGAGCTACCCAGCAGTTTGCTTTGTCTATGTAGACCTCCTTATCCATGAGATGAAGGAACAACTCATCTTCGATGGACAGGCCAAGCTGGTCGTCACGCTGTATTCTTTGAAACACGTCTCTGCCCAAGCCATCTGTTTCATTGGCTGTATGAAACACACATGTAGAGGTGTGAGGTAGTACAACGCTGTCAATCTTCTCTCTGACCATTAAGCTGCTGGTGCATGGGCTGAGGATGGAGTGGCGTCCGCTTGTCAGCACGCTGGTTTTGAAGACGCTAATGGTAGTGGTTTTATGTGCTCTTCCCAGACACACATCTCCAATTATCACCCATCCAAGGTCGAGACGCTGGGCAAACGGCGCGTTGTGTGGCCCATTACATTGTTCTCGCACTTTGTGCAGCCGAATTATGTCTCGCCCGAGGAGAAGAAGGATGGACGCATCAGGATCCAGGGCTGGGATTTTGTCTGACAAGTGTTTGAGGTGAGGGTGATGCCTGGCTACCTCTGGTGATGGTATTTCAGAACTGTCGTCTGGCAGCATGTCGCACTCAATCAGAGTAGGCAAGGGAATGTGGAAGTTGCCATCCACTGACTCCACTATGAAGTTACTGGCGCGTCGTCCCGCTGTATCCACCACCCCTGAGCATGTCTTCAGAGTGTACCTTGATCCTGCGCCTTGAATTCTGAAATGTTCGAAGAATTCTGTTCTTCCAAGGGACTTGTTGCTCTGTTCGTCAAGAACAATGTAGGTCTTCATAGCTCGGTCTCTTTGGCCAGCAGGATACACTAATGCTAAACAGATTTTTGAGCAGGATTTTGACGTGTTCACACTCCCACAGATTTCCGTGCATTTGGATGTCACTGACGGAATGGCCTCCGATGGCTGCCGCTCCCCGCTGTGAGCCACGGTACTCCCATAGACATCAGTTTTCCATGGGGCGGGCCCAGGATGTAGCGCTGACGGGTGTTTGTCACTGTTGCACTCCTGACACAGCAGAGGCCTGTTACAGTCCTTAGTGACATGAGTGGATGAGGCACAGCACTTGAAGCAGATGTGTTTTTCCTTCAGATATGCTTTCCTTTCATCCAGAGTTTTGTTTCTGAAGCCACGACATTTCCTCAATGGATGAGGCTTGTTATGTAGTGGGCATTGTTTGTCGGGATCCTCATGTTTCCTGACCACTGTTGTATTATCGTTATTGCTGCCGCTTGTAGAGATTTCAGTCCTTCTCACAGCAACTGATGTTCTCACGTGATGACTGGCTGGCTGGAAAACACTCTTTTCTGTCTTTGATGAATACCATGTTCCTGATATGCTGGCAAAGCTGGGATCGTTGCGTGTTTTTGCCTGTTCACAGACAAAGTTGACGAAGACTGCAAAAGGAGGATATGGCACTCTGTGTTGGTCTTTGTAACGTGATCCTACAGTAATCCACCTCTCTTGTAGGTTGGGAGGGAGTTTCTGGACTATTGGGCTTACTCCACGGGAGGTGCTGAGGTACGAGAGACCAGGTAAGAATCCATCTGCTCTGGCTGCTTCAAGTTCCATGAGAATGTCTCCCAATTCTCTTAGCTTGTGGTTTTCTTTAGCTGAGATCTTAGGAAAATCTTCAACCTTTTGCAGAAAAGCGTTTTCAATCACCTCAGGTGAGCCGTAAACATCTTCCAGTCTTTGCCATAACATCCTGAGGCCTGTGAGCGCATTGTTAATGTGTACAGCTCGGATCCTTTTAGCTTGCTCAGATGACAAAGGTCCAAGCCATTTGCATAGAAATTCAAGTTCCTCTCTGGCGGTGAGTTTCAGATCATCCGTAGAGCTGATAAATGATGCCTTCCAGGCCCAGTAGTTCTCTGGTTTGTCATCAAACTTCAGTAGGCCTGAACTCACCAGCTCTCGTCGCATCAGGTACCTTCCTAGGTCTGTTGCGGCCACAGTACTGGGTGGTCTTGTGTCGTACGTAGGGAATGACTGAGCATAGTAAGGCTGGGGAGGCTTGGGCTCTCCATTGATTTGTTTCAAATCGTTGGATAGTTCTTTGTAGCTGTAAGATTTTCTATGTGCAGTGCTGGGTACCTGACTTGGGATCCAGGTGGCTCCTCCTCTGTGCGAGTGGTGTTGAGTCGGCTCACTAGACTCGTGGTCACTGAGCTCACTTGGTGACGCGCTGCACTGATTTTCACATCTGTTCGCTTCACTGCTGTCCATAGAAGGTTGGCGCATTGGTGAATGTGAAGTCGTCTGTGGTCTTGCATCTGATTGTGAGACTGCAACCGAATTTACTTTGTTGGCTGCCCTTGCACTCTGATGAGGCTGGTGGCCTGGACTTATAATAGGAACCTGCACTGCAACATTTTCACTGTGAATTTCGACTGGAGTCAGAGGCACTGCGTTAGTTTTAATTTGCTGAAGTGGATTTGACAGTTCATATTCTTCTTCAGCAGCTGCTTCAAGACTTTCAGCTTCAGCGTTAGCAGCCGCTGCTGCCCTTGCTAATTTCAGTTCATGCAGACTGGCGTTTAGAATGGCTTGTTGTTTCATTAGCTCTGCCTCTTCTCTAGCGAACGCAACCTCTGCACGTGCGGCTTCTGCTTTAGCCCGTGCTTTCAATGCCAAGGAATTAGCTACAGACTGTCTGCTGGTTCTTGAACAGTTGGATATTTGAGATCTTGTTTCCATTTCAACAAAATCCTCTTCTTCTATTCTATGTGCCATTTTTTTCTCTAACCGTTTGACGAATGCTGAGTGCCTTTTTACTTTTCTGCCCCTGCTTCTGTGTATGAATGGCGTGATCTAGCCTGGTACATTAGTTCGGCAGATAGTTAACAGTTTCCCCAAGACAAAGAATGAAGCTTGTGTAGTCTTTCAAACTTTACTGAAGAAGCACTGTAAAACTACAAAGATACAAAAATACATCTCAGTATTTTACTAAGATACAGACGAACATGAAATATAAAATATATAAAAGCATTCAGGAACACATGCGTTAGCTTAAGGCTAGCTTCTATGAGAAATTCCATTGCGATGCTAGCGTGGAGCATACGCGATCAAATACATATTTAGAATTAACTTAAACTCAATAACAGAGGATTACTTGCATTACTAATATTTAATAACAAGATAACTCCGAGATTGTACGTACAGGCAAACGTTTTTCAGGGCAACTTAAGTCGAGAGAGAAAAAAATGCGTAACCGTTTACTTCACCATAAATATCCGAACTACGGCAAGACTGAAAGTACAAAAATAAACATAACGCTACGTAAGAGTCACCACTAGAGGTTCCCCTTTTACGAGAAAAACAACAGGACATCACAGTGTCTAAATGAGGAGTGTTGAAAGACAATAAAAGATTTTCCTCCTCCTGCGATTCCTTTGAGTTCGCAGTAACTTTATAAAGAAAAATTATAATCCGACACAGTTCATTAACATGATTAGGCTCCTTGGCAAAAAAAAGTTGATCAGGATTCAGCTTTCCAAGCACTTCATCAGTGAGTTGTTTAAGAAAACAAGTAGACCTTATTCCAGATTATTGCCTATGAGATGACCCAGTGTCACACATCCTGCAGCTATCAGCTGTAATGACATCAGAGAACATAAGAGCCTAGATGGCAAAAAAGGAATTAAAACATAGTGGCTCTACAAAGACCCAGCACATGCTTCAGATTGTCTCGACGCAGAAAAAACTTCCCAAGCTTCCATCACAGATCTATTAAAAGATGTCAAGTCTGTTGAAGTAGCTTCATTCAAGTCCATTAGGAACATATGTTTGTCAAGTCCCATGTTGCCTGCCTTTCTCAGCAGAGCAACTGCAGTGTTGAACCAAGCAATCTCCTTGTTATACAAAAATCTATGAGCAGCTTGTAGATGGAACGCCATAAGTGTAGATTTGATATCTACTAGGCCTTGGCCTCCTTCATGAACTGTTAAAAACAAGACCGATGAGCGAACCAAATGCTGTCCTTACCAAAAAAATGTCACTTATTTCCTTGAATTAGTCTGGCTGGTGGCTGTAACACTGTAAACCTGTGCCACAGGGCAGAAGCAACTAAATTATTGGAAACTAAGACTCTCCCCCTATAGGACAGCTGGGGTAGCAGCCTTTCCAAAAATCCCTCCCACTTTGAAATTCCTCAGACCCCAGACCTAATGTTTTTTAACCTCTTTTATTCCATTTTGAATTACATGGAATTTATGGGAGATTTTCAAAAACTCATTGACCTGCCTAAAAAGCCTCAGTCTTTTCCCAAAAAAGACTCGCTGATGATGCTTTTTCATACAAATCAAAAACTTTAAACAACCCCTTTATATCTTCCTTACCATTTACAAAAACTGTAACATCATCCGGATAAGCAGTAGCTGTAATCTTTGTATGCTGGGGCATTGTGGGAATAAAAAAACAGATAAACGTTTTTCTTCGCAGATCCAGTGATAGTCCTGTATGCAAACATCAGTGACTTGAATCTGATCCAGGCTTCAACCGGTAGCCAGTGGAGAGAGATGAAAAGGGGTGTCATATGAGCCCTTTTTGGGCTGTTGGAAGATGAGGCGTGCTGCTGTTTTTTGAACCAGCTGAAGTGGTTTGATAGCCTTTGCAGGAAGACCAGCAAGGAGAGCATTGCAGTAGTCCAACCTTGAGATTACCAGGGCCTGGACAAGGAGTTGTGCCGCATGCTCAGTGAGGTAGGGTCTAACCTTGCGAATGTTAAATAAGGCATATCGGCATGATCGCGTTGTCTTTGCAATGTGATCATTGAAGGACAGCTGTTCATCAAATATGACTCTGAGGTTCCTGGCTGATTCGGAGGGAATGATAGTGGAATTGCCAAGCTGGATGGTGAGATCGTGTTGGACCGTGGGGTGTGCCGGAAACACGAGTAGTTCTGTCTTGGCCGGGTTCAGTTGCAGGTGATGCTCTTTCATCCAGGCTGATGTGAGCTGCTACAGTGGTATCCTCTGGGTGAAACGAGATGTAGGTCTGGGTGTCATCAGCATAACAGTGATACGAGAAGCCGTGTGCCCGTATGATGGGTCCTAAGGATGTCATGTAGATGAAAAAAAGCAGCGTTCCAAGTACCGATCCGTGAGGGAGTCCAGTGATCATATGGTGAGCAGTGGACAGCGAGCCCCTCCATGACACCTTGAATGATCTGCCGAAGAGGTAGGATTGGAACCAGCGGAGAGGGGAGCCAGAGATTCCTAAGGATGACAGGGTTGCTAGCAGTATCTGGTGATTGACCGTGTCAAACGCTGCAGATAGGTCTAGCAGAATCAGGATCGAGGATTTGGATTCCGCCTTAGGTAGCCGCAGTGATTCTGTGACCGATAGCAGTGCAGTCTCAGTGGAGTGGTTTGTTTTGAAGCCAGACTGCTTGTCATCCAGTAGATTGTTCTGGGATAGGTATGAGGAAACTTGGTTGAAAACTGCCCTTTCAAGAGATTTTGCAATAAAAGGGAGGAGAGAGACAGGTCTGTAACTGTCGGTAATAGTAGGGTCCAATGTGGGTTTCTTGAGTAGGGGCGTAACCTGGGCCTGTTTGAATGTGGATGGAAAAGTGCCGGTGAGCAGGGAGCAGGGCCGGATTAACCATATGGGCAATTGGGCAATCGAGCAGCCCGTTTCACATTCAAAGTCCAGAAAAATGATTATGTAAGATGTGTTTGCCAAATGAAACCAAGCATTTCAAATTTATACATGCTCTTCCCCATTATTTAGGATTCAAATTGTGTATTTTGCCAGATTATTTAGCATTTATTTTGTCTTGTCTAATTGAGATAAATTGACAGATTTCCAAATTTTTATATTGCACTAAATGTTTAACCCTTGCCTGTCTTGTTGAACTGTGATGTGACAGGTTGTTTTCGGTTTTAAAACAAGTTCAAAAGAGTTTAGGAGCAGATGATACTGCATTTGATAAATTTTTTCCTTGTGGTGGCTCCATGAAAATGCTGTAAATTTTGTTTGTTTATTGTTGTTGTGAGATTTCAAAATGTTTATATTGCGCTATAACTTGATAGTCCTATTGAATTCTGAGGTGACGGTGATTTCTGTTTAAAATGAGCTGTGGACCAAAATGCTACTTGATTCAAGGAGATGGATTCTATGGATTTGTGTTTGTCTTGTCTGTGGACTTCCTCTGTGATGGCTCTATCAATTCTATGCATTTGTGTTTGGAGTAGGTGTTGTTAAATAAATATTGGATGCTTTGAAAGTCATTGCTTATTTATTTTTTGTGACTATGTAGTGGGTCAATTTTGCCAAATGATACTGATGCCGATGTGTTTTGTTTTCATAACATCCTTGTGGTCTTGACAAGAGAACATAGTGGTGCATTTGTAGTTCTATGAGCATTTGCACATCTGTACATCAAAATGCACTTTATGGCAGTTAGTTATTGAAAAATTTTGTATATTGACTGTATTACTGTATTTATTCTGTATTTTCCCAGATTGTGGTGATCCAGGGGTTGTGATGATGGGGCCGGGCCCTTAAAAATTGTTTCCCGGGGTACAGTGAAGTGTTAATCTGACCCTGGCAGGGAGGTGTTGATGATGTGTGTAAGTGTGGTGGATGTGGCCTGAAGGAGATGGGAGGGATTGGGTCAAGCATTAGTCCCCCATGCGCCCCTTAGGAATCTGCTGATCGGGTTGTGCTCTCCAGCACGACACAGGTCAAGCCACTCTGTGCAGCAGGAAGCGCAGCAGGGTGAGAAGAGGTGCCACTTATAGTGACAGTCACCTAGTGGTGGGGCTCTTGCCCGAGGGACCATGCTCACGAGAGCGGGAGACAGGTCACTTCGGATCTTCTTGTCCCGTCCAGGCTCCAGACATTGGGTTCCAGAGGTCTGGTCTCGGGTGCCAGACCGTGCCCTTCTCGCCAGGGAGGAGTGGCCGTCAGAGTGTGTGCTCCGAGAGCCACATCTGGTTGGGCCAATCGGCTGGACCACGGGATGGAGTAGCCAACTTCCGTAGAGCGACCTGCCAAGAGAGCACGTCGGCTGTCTGATCAAGGTGGTCTGGGATATGAATGGCCCGCAGGGACACCACCCACTGCTGACTCCAGAGGAGGCGTCAGGCGAGTTGCGACATCTGCCATGAACGAACGCCACCTGACGGTTGACATACACTAGGGCAACTATGCTGTCTGCAGCATATGTTTGCGCCAAATGGGAGGCAGGGGCCTCTATATCGCAAGGCAAGCTGTCAGCAACTCCAGGCAATTGGATTGCCCTGCAGGCGGGGGCCCATCCCGCGCCCCGATACTGCCAGCCCGTAGCACACCGCACCCCAACAGAGCAGGGATCACGGCACGCCTCCTAACTGCTCTAACGGGACTCGATCCCAGAGTGGGACATGTCTGTCCGAGGGGTTAGGGTGCGCCAGCAGATAGACATTATGGGAACATGCACTGTGCTGGTGTGCCACAGTCTCCAGGGAACCCGACTCTGAAGCCAATGCTGAAGCGGTCTCATATGCATCAACCTGATGCAATAAGGCCTTAGTAAGATGAGGGAGGAACTTCGCTCGCTCTATATTTTCGCTCAATTTAGGCCGGTAAAATAATAATAGAGCTATAAAGAGATTTCTTGGGAGATCTCTATAAAGAGATTTCTTGGGAGATCTCTATAAAGAGATTTCTTGGGAGATCTCTATAAAGATATTTCTTGTTCCTTACTCGGGAGCAATAAAGTACAGGTTGTCACCCCTAAGACATCTCGGCCAGAGGGACAGGCTCGATTGCTCCCTTCTTCAGAAGGGTGGCGACCTCGAGCCAAAGCACGGGCGCGATCTTGCCTC
Source organism: Barbatula barbatula (assembly GCF_947034865.1). Taxonomy (NCBI): domain Eukaryota; kingdom Metazoa; phylum Chordata; class Actinopteri; order Cypriniformes; family Nemacheilidae; genus Barbatula; species Barbatula barbatula. Next base: position 16,843,721 of record NC_136772.1, read on the forward strand.
TGTTGAGGTTAGAGAATGTCCTGAGACTTGGCTGAGTGCCTGGCAACCGATCGCGAGGCTGAGACAGATCATCCTCACTAGGGACCGAGACATTGTGACAGGGAACTAGCAGGGAGTTCTGGTTCATTGCCCATGGGAGGGGAAGTTCTTTGGTGGTAGCACGGAAGTGGCATGTCACAACGTCGAATTGAGGCTGTTGCATGCTGTGGGCACCCAGGGAGAAGGAAGCTCTCCTGGAGAACAAGTGGGCACCAGGCCCTGAGAAGGATGTGGCAAGAATCATCCCATGCAGCTTCAAAGCAAACAAAAGGAGATATGAGAAGTCTCTGTCGCATCTGTAGTTTGTCCAGAGGAACTTATCTGACACGACTTGATGTTCTTCTTAATATGTCTGTTTTAAACATTCACTCAAAGTAGTTTGAATGGATGTGTATAACTTCTGGAATTACTAGATTTGCAGTAATTCATTTAACCAAGATGATATGTAGATCATGTTTGAGTTCTATGAGATGCAGTTGTGATTTCCTTAATGTTAATGTTTGTTGTGTTTTGGGTAATTCTTTCTTTATTCGATTTATCCAATTCTTGGAAGTTTTCTTCCAATCAGCTTCCACATGCAAGTGCTGGAAGAAAAAGAACATTTACTTTGACCCAATCAGATGATGGTAACTTTGGAGTCACATCTGTAGGGCTTGATATCCTCACAACTTAAGAGACAACAGTCTCTTCCGGACTTTGCTTTTTGACCTTTTCCTACACACCTGCCTCGACCAGAAACCAGTTAATGGCGTCTCTTCGGAGACCGCCTTTTCCCCCACTGTGGGGGAAAGAAGGAAAAATTGACTGCTGCCCACCACGCGGCCTGAACTTTTCCAGCAAGACCGCATCCTGAAACCAATTGAACATTTCCATCTCTCAAAGCGCAATACGGACACACCTCTAGCACAGAGCTCGCAAGTATCCGTTGCTATTTATAGAATAGCTGCGTTAAGTTCGTGCTTCTTTGTTAAAGATGATTTTATTGGTGTTCAGGAATCGCTGTAATGCTTCTCCCTTCTGACATAGCTAAACTAATTCCTTGACCGAAACTGATGTTTTATATAACTCTGTTCATGGATTTGATCTTGATAGATCTGGGGGAGAATTTTATTTGGTGAGCTAAGCTCATCGTTATTTTTACATGCAGCTAAAACCACTACATATAATGGTGGACGGAATGCGGCCACAGTTTTAAACTTTGTTTTGTGAGAAATCAGTAACTATTCATGTGTTTCTATGTTGTTTATTGAAACAAATACTCTTTGGTGTGTGTGTGTGTGAATGACTTGCCCACCTTTTGTCCCTCACCGAGAAACTTCAGCCACTGTTAAGGAATTAAAAGTGACAATATAAAAATGAAGAAATCTCTTTTTAGCTCACTCTATTATTATTTTAACGGCCTAAATTGAGCGAAGATATAGAGCGAGCGAAGTTCCTCCCTCGTCTTACTAAGGCCTTATTGTTAATGCAGCTAAAACCTCTCCAAGTACTATGAGAAGAGTGTTTTGTTCTAAAGAATTAGAAAGAGATTTATCTCCATTGTTCCGAGTATTCTGTCAAAAGTGGGTTTTTATAGCTCCATATATCAATTAGTTAAGTTTTTACAAAAATAAATAACTCGGATAGATTTCCATTTCCTTGTAGAGCATATACTAGTTTAGCATCTGGGATACTGTTAAAATCCCCTCCTAGAACAACTTCCATATCAGGAAACCTTTCTCTTAACTTTTTAACCTGATTTTCAATACCAGAGAATAACTCGATACTATACTTTTTAATATTATAAGCATATACAGTACCTAATAAAATAAAATTCTCCTCACTGGATACTGTTAAAATGATCCATCTACCTCCATTGTGGACTTTGATATTAATTACTTTGCCTTTAAATGACCCCTTAAAAGTGATTACTTCCAAAAGAATGCCAGATTTCACTACCCCATTGAGACTTCCAGAAATGTATGTCTGTTGAACAAGCATAAGTCTCTTAAAATCAAAATCCACATTAAATATTTTGCAATAAAAAAACAGCCTTTCATTTTATTAAATCTCGAATACCGCTGACATTGAAAGAACAAAATGATAGTGACATTAACTTTTAACAATCACAATAAGAAGAAAATAAAAAAACACTTTAAGGGCTATGGTATATGTCACTCGATAACATCTTATTGTAATATTCTAGTGAAAACTGGAGTTAACTATTTGGGAATTTTGTTACATAAAAATAAACCAAATAGATGCTCGTTAACTTTAGTCCAATTATTCAAAACACCCAGAAGAAATTTATTCAGTGGCTTGTTAGAGGCTTATCCTTAAGGGGGAGAGTTTTGCTTACTAATGCAGGGGGAAAATTTTGCGTAATATATACTGCTTTGGCTCTTCATGTGGACAATTAAATAGCTAAATCTGGAATGTTATCCTCCTCCATATTTTCACTCAGTTAGGTATTCAACAAAATACCCCTTTAGCTCTCTGACTTTGATGTATTTTATATGGAACAATAAGGACATTTTTTATTAAAATGTTTTATTTGGGAACTGGTTTCGGAATTATATTGTTCTGGTGGACCAGTTATTTATCTCTTTACATATGATACTTTTTTGAAGCACTATATTATCCATATACCCAGTGGCAGACCCAGGAATTTTTCATAGGGATGACCGAGTAGGAGCCAGCAGTTACTTTGGAGTGGCACAGAAAATATCATCATGCATGCATTGAAAGATTGGATGAGTGCCAAACATGACACTCATTGAACCTTAAAACACTTTAAAAGTACACTATAGGTGCCCAAATAATTATGATGTATCATGTGTGATTGCTATAATATTTTAATTTGAATAAAACAAATTAAAGTCACCCTTGAAACATCCGCTCTACCACGACCCGTGCACCAGAGCCACCTCCTCGTCATATTCGCTGACAGTCGCCGGATTTTAATCCAAGGACTATTTCCCATCAGACACTGCACTCATCCGACCAGAGTGATTGTTCCCCACAATCCTTTACAAATTAGGGTTGCGCGACGAGAGTTTCTCTGTTGGAATATTATCATATAGACAGGATCACTGTCCTCTTACCTACACCAATATCTGTAAATCATTTTTGCCTTTAAAAAAGCTAACATGAGTCTGATGGCCACGATTACCCCTAGCTCCGCCACTGCTTGGTAGGGGAGTTTAATGGCTCCGTTTTATTACGTGGTTAATCACTGGCATCTCGAATAATGTCCTTCTGTCCTCATCTTGTCATACGTATGGGTGGAGTACCTGTGGCCTGTTCAGTTGACACAAGCTGCATGGTCTCCACAGTTACAGAATGCAATTTTTCGCAGCATTTTGAACCATGGGGCCAGGGGTACTTACATTTACATTTAGTAATTTAGCATACGCTTTTATCCAAAGCGACTTACAAAGAGTTAGTGGAGCAATACTGGGTTCCTGGTTTTATCTGAATTAATGTTTTGAAGCGATGTTACCGGGAAATCTTTGCTAAGTATGGCCCACTGGACGTGTCAAAAGTGCTACATTCTGTATCTCAGGCATTCCAATACTGTTGCGATAGTAACACCCTATCTTATGTAAATTGTGCTGGTAAGGTTAGGGGCTTCAGGGTTCTAGGCCTTGTCGTATTCATGTTTAAGTTTGTTCCATTAACTTGTTCAAACAAGTTTTCTGGTGGGACTGTGCTTTTTGAACCTCCCGAGTCTAGTTTGCGGTGGTCCGGGTAAGTCAAGGGACAGTTTATATTCCTGTGGTTTATGTTGGTGTGACCTCCGGACCATGATTGGGTAATGCTTATGTGGTGAGTTTGCCAACAGGCTAACTGAGGTTCGGTCTGTCGAGTGGTCATAGGTTCTCAGATTGCTGAGGTGGTACCCACCATTCCAGAGCAAGAAGAGGTGGTGGATTTGCCTGGTTTATTTGATTTGATTTTGATTTGATTTTTGATTTTGATTCAATTTATTGTCATTACACACATACAAGTACAGTGCAACGAAATGTATTTTTAGAAGAAGATAAAGCATAACATGGGGAAGGTGGGGAGAAAAAAACATGTACACAATACACCAAAGACAAGACTTGCAACAGGGATAGGTAATCCAGTTCCGACAAGCAGCATCTGATTCTGCTGCCATGGTGGCGCCGCATGCAGACCCACTTGTCAGGCTGGCGGGTCAAAGCGACGGAGGCAATGGATCTGGAAATGGTTGAGGAGCGCAAGTCTCTTTCAAAGTCTGAGCTGACTCCGTTTCGGCAGTGGGACCATCTCCTGAAAAGGGAGGGGTCATCTACTGTTGTATGTTACGACCTGATGGAGGTGAGGAAGTGCTTCAACTGGTTTGCCTGCAGTTTTGACATTGAATCAGTTACATCAACACCATGGACACCAGGGCATTGAGCGGACAACGGAGCCCATTCGCCAGCAGTGTTATTGGCCTGGTATGTCTGCTGAGATCGCGCAGTGGAGTCGGGAATGCGAGCGTTGTCAGCTAGCTGAAAACACCTGACCATTGGCTGGGGTTTTATAGGACATGTTTCCGCTTCTAAAAAAAACAAGATCTTAGCGATTGACTTTATAATGCTAGAGCCTTCTCGCTCTGGAAATGAGAATGTATTGACGTGTTCAGTAAATATACATTGGCTGTCCCGACTAGGGACCAGAGTGCCGAAACGGTAGTACAAGCCTTGGTCACAGAATGTTTTTTTCAAGTTTGGGGACCAAGGTCATATTAATTCCGACCAGGGCCGGAATTTTGAGTCTGCCCTTATGAAACAGCTTTGTAGGTTTTATGTAATTGAAAAATCCCGAACTACACCATATCATCCAGCTGGCAACGGCGTGTTTGAATGGTTTAATCGAACCCTCCATAAACTCCTGCTCTCTGTGGTGTATAAGGTCATACGGGCCATACGGGGACCACAGGATGGAGGGTTTGTGTATGCTGTTGCACCGTGGATGATCTGGGTAGGATAATGCATGTGCATGTATTAGTGCCTACTTTAAACAGTAGGTCTTGTATCGATGTGACCTGTTTGTGTAGGTCTTGTATCTTCTTCACTCCTCGAGAAAGGTAGGTTCTGTTAAACTCTGTAGGTTCTGGTGGCCCATAGACGGGAGGGAAATATAAATCTAGAATATGGGTGTTCGTGGGAATTTAACTTAATTCACATGTTTGCTTAATGTGCTTGTTGGTGTAATTTAGATTCGTCGGGTGTGTCAAGACATTGCTAGTGACCATGTGTGAGTGAGTGTCTTACACGTGAAAGGTAATATTATGTTTCCCTTACCCTGTTTGTGTGGTTATAAATTTGAGAGGAGTGGGGAGGGAGAAGAAAGCAAACGGAAATGTCTATTTGTTTTTCAGAAGTTGCCAGCTGCTGTTTTGTTGCGGTTTAAATAGCGTTTCCAGTCTGGGACGCGGGATTCTCTTTTTTGCATTGAACGCTCGTGATTGCCTTGAATGTCTTCAATTGCCTGTACAACACTCACGTTGGATGCGCTTTAAACCAGTGGCCGTTGATTCCGGCGCCACCTGGTTCGCTCACTTCGCTGGCGTAATTTCATTTATTTGCGTTTATTCGTTGTCTGTGTATTTTGTTTAAATGTGTGTGCAATGGAGTTGAATTGAAATCGTGTTGTTTTTTTGGATTGCTTCATTTTATAATAATAATAATAATTATTATTATTATTATTAGGTTTTGTTTATTAACAATTTATTTAGTTTGTTTATTCCGTTATTTGGGTTGGTTGTATCCTTTCTTTGTCTTGCTTTACATTGATACTGCTCCATTACAGAGATGATTAATTATGGTTTATCTGTTCTTTTGTTCTTTTTGACCTTGATTTATTTGATGGGTGTCGAGTGGGTTTAAAATAATTATAGTTTTTTTGGGTATGGTTGGTTTGAAGTGTTTTGATTTATATTTATTTTGATTGAGTTGAGTGGTGAACTGTTTATTCAAAGACATAATGCCCAAGAAAGAAACCAACTTGTTTAGTTTATCTTTTTGTTAATTGTTCTTTTGTTAGTATATTTTGTCTTTTTGGCCAGTGTATGGGTGGCCGGACCAGGGGAACCACCTAAACGAAGCCCAATGGGCCGATTCATTCACATCGATTAAATTATTTTATCATTGATGTTGAGCTCCAGGGGTTTTTAGTAACTATTTGATACATACATTTCTAGTCTGTGGTTTTGTCTCTGCTTGTCCTTTTCATTTAGTTGAAAGTCTGTTATTGGGGAGGCTCGTAAATTTGGGATCTTGAGTACGGGCCTTACCAGTGTGAGTTAATGATCTTCATACGGTCACATATGGTTTAGTGAGGCATCCAGAGAGAGAGCCAGGAGATGAACGGTGAGTAAGTGGGACACCTGCAAACCTGTATCTCGTTCCAGTAAGGGCATAGAGAAACAGGAAACAGGATCCTTAACCGAGGAGAGAGAGACGGGCTGACTACGGACTCTGCTCTAAGACGATACAGTCCTTCAATGTAAAGTCCTCCAAGAGCTTTCCATGTTTACCAGCTCTCAACGTACTGAGGGAACAGCCAGCTGTGTTTTGTGTTTATCAGATTTTCTACCACTGTTGTTAAATAAGAATAAAGCCTGTATCAGTCTAGCCAATCTCGGCAATGTGTCTTCTGCCGTTGCTGTCGGGGGAGGCGCAGCTCGCTGCCCGACCACTGCCTGTACGGAATCTCCTGGTCTTCGATGATTTGACACAAAACACAGAATGTATTGCAGAACATTTGCGTCATTCGAGCGAATCACACCGCAAGTAGGTGTAGGTCTATCACCAGGGAGTCAGTCAAGAGAGAGTGAGTAGACTGGTCCATGGCAAAAGTTGCAGACGCCGTAAATGTTGTAGCCTCACAACCTAGGACCGTGGCCGAAATAAAAAAGAAATGGTTGGACATCAAACGTCAGACGGACACGTTGACGAGAATATCAGTTTTGTACATTATTTCATTCTGTTTACCACTTTTTCTAATTTGCATTTCTGTTGTAATTTTTGTTTGATTTTCTTTGTTTTACCCTGCAGATCGATCAAACGAGTGTTCGTGTAGGCTGTTAATTGTAAGACTTGCTTTGTGAAGTCTTCATGTTATTTATGAGAGGCAGTATTGCCATTTCTTTTACACAACGGTCTACAGTTTCACACACTTTCACGTGTTTCTTCCATCTGCCGACGGAGTCGCCATTTCTCATTTCACCCGTTTTTGTGTGTACGCCTGGGTCAGAGCTTGCGTGAAGGACCGCACATTTTCCCGTCAAGTTTGCTTTTTATAAATACCAATTATTGCGTAGAGAGCGGCGTACACCTTCTTTTGTACGTACGCAACGTTTATGAATGAGGCCCCTGTTGTTATCAGAAAATCCCCAGTATATTGCCCTTGTTCTGTTTTTATTTTCGGCCTTGCTTTTTAGTTTTTAACCAGTGAATGGGGCATAATGTGTTGTTTCTTGTGTAAAATTATGAAAATAATAATAATATGACATTTGACATACCAAAAACATATTATACACTTCTGAATAGGCTTTTTCTGTTAGTAATTCTGTGTCATGCCTACAGTATGCCAGCTTAATTAATTTATTAGTCAGTCAATTTCGGCCGGTCACATAATTTTTTGTCACATGTATTGTGAATAGTACATTTACCACAATAGTCTTTTGGCATATCATCCTGCCCGCATGTCTCAAATAAGCTATAAACCCTACATTAGGCTTATTTGTTTCAATTGGTTTGTGTGTGTTTATTTATAGTAAAATATCCAGGATGCTGGATAAGTGTATTTTCATGCAATTGCTGTGGTTAATGGAGTGTATATAAGGATTTGTCTCGTAAATGTTGTTTTCTCAGTATGTCCCCACTCACCGATCTGTGCCACACTAATTCCTTCCTTTGGCAGATGCACATCTTTGAGGATTAAACCCAGGATTAGACAGTCAAGATTCTTTTCCTCCTCTCACACCAACAGCTCCTGCTCCACAACTCCTGCTTGACGATAATGAGAGGAAAACAAACTGTAAGTTACACCACTCAAACTGAGTATGATATCTCATGTTTGTGAACATGTGTAATATGATGTGTGCCTTGTGTTGATGATGGGCTGAACAAAGTTGTTTTGGTAACAAAAAATTATCTTTAATGATGCCCTCAGTTTCTTTCAGAGTATTTCTGATGAAGTATGAATTTTAGATATGTTTGGTAGTCTTTCATCATGTCGTACTGTTATGAACACCGTTGAGGACTTCTATTGTGCTACTGTATCTAGCACAGTTGATGTGTTTACATACATTATTGTGACCATGTGACCTGGTTTTAATCTAGTATAATGAGATGTATTATATTTGGATTGTGATCACATGTTGAATTTACATAAACATACAGTAGTGGTGTGGTGGTGACATGCCGGTACATAACATACTGTTTACTGTGTGGTTCACATTACATTACATAAGTGTGATTACAATTTTTATTTAGCTTGAAGACCGTTTCATCAGACCGTGCGCCTGACCCTCAGTTAACTTGTTTGGCTAGTGTCTAATAATATAACTTTATTATTTAATGAATGTATGTTAATATACATTTTATATACTATTTTACTGTATAGTAATTATATTAAATGATTGATTTGTTGAATTTGTTGTATATTCATTTTATTAAATAAACTATTTGTTGATGGGTCCTATATTTGGTTGCATTTAAACAAACCATATGGTACATTGACATCTAGCGGTTGACCTTGGTATCGGAGTCTAAATTAAAAATATTTGAGAGACAAGTTTAGCTATTTAAGGGTTCTTCTCGGTTTCTTTGGATGGATCATCAGAAATAATCTACAGGCACTCTATTGTTTGTGAATTTGTACCGCAAGTTAGGTTGGGGTCATAAAAGTGCCTATGTGTACTAACGTTTGTTTACATTGTTATCCGTCTATTCCTGGAAATAAGCAAATTAGCATAATAACAACATGTCATTGTCTGTTGCTTTCATGAAGGCACACAAGACGCAGCACATTCTTAAATAATATACTGTAATGTAGATCATTAGAGTATAAACAAACAAGTGTTTGCCATCTTAAATCCATATTACCAGGAATACCCCAAAATGGTTAATTTAAGTGTAATCTTATGTGCTTATCTTTATATATTAAAGGGGTCATATGGCGCGAATACATGTTTTTCTGTGTCTTTGGAGTGTTATAAGTTGCCTATAACATTATAAGAAACATGCATGTATTAGACACGTAAAATTGTAAAAATAAATGTGTTTGAATAAAATAAGCATTCTACCTAAAAGCGAATGTTCACCCAGGCTTGCCTGAAACGCCTCGTGTAACCACACACCCACGCATGTACGTTATTTTGTGGTATGACTTGACTCAGACTGCCCAAATGTATATGCAAGTAAGGTGGGCGTACTTATTAATCTCATTGTATCGTCGCCGCAGCCATGTTGTGGAGACGCTGTGTTTCGTTGCAAAGAAAGACTTTGTTTGCCTTTCCAGAAGATGAAACAACTAAAAGCGAATGGTTACATTTTATTTACTACTAAAAGTACTGTTATAGAACAGTACAATCTGAATATTCAAGTGTTGGCTGCGCATTTCACAGATGATTGCTTCACAAACCTGGGAGAGATCAAGGCTGACTGTGCACAAATGCTTTTGTTTAAAACCATTACAATTTCGCAAGGACAGTCTGGCGCTTCAGATTCACAGCCTGTAAGTATATTTTCATTGTAAAAGACATTGTTACGCAATAACGTGAATTTAGTTTGTCGTGTGTTTGTAGCCCATGTTGTTTCTTTGTGTGATCTGCAAATGCAGACACGCGCAACATGAAAAAAGACAACATAGGTCCTAATAATCAGTAATTATGTTTCAACTAGAGGCAACAAATGACTTGTTTATAACTAGGTTTATTGTCTTTGTTGAGTCGCGACGAGACATGGCGTACCACTGGTTGATCAAGAAGGGCCAAAGCGTGCGTGTTATTTATTATGTTACCATTCCCTGATGTAAAGCAAGCTTACTTCTCTCTCACACAAACTCTGTATGATGTAGATGGTTGTTTGTTTATAGTCTTTATGACATTGTATATCAAAGGTAAAACAGTTAGCTGTAGTTTTTAACTATTTAACATAATGTATTTTTAATAAAAACCATACCAATCTGTGGACGAGAGCCGTGAGGGAAAGGCGCAAGGCCAGTCACGTGAGTGATAAGAGCATCAGCTGTGCCTGCACCAGTCTTGCATCTCTCACGGAGGAGCTCCGGAAGCAAAAGAGAGGAGCGATAACAGGGAAGTGCGAGAGAGGACAAGACCTGGACTTTATGTTGTGTTATGTTCGTATGGCCGGCAGTCGACCGTGAGGGAGCATTTTAAGTTTGTTTATTTCGGTTCCCGCCTCCTTCCTTCCTTTTATTGATCGCATTACTCAATCCTTTTCATCCTACTCAAGTCTGCTTGATCATCTTCATTTTACGGATCAGATTCGGGCTCGAATTGATATAAGGAAGTACTGATGACATTTTATCACTTATCAACACAATTGCTTTGGAGTCTGATGTTCCGAATATGGCTAACGCTAAAGAAACCAAGGAAGAACCGTTACTTGGCTAAACTTGCCTCTCCAATTTTTTTAAATGTAGACTGCGATACCAAGCTCAACCGCTAGATGTCTGTGTCCCATATTGTTTCTTTAAATGCGACTAATCTACAGGCCACTTTTAACTAATTGTTTATTTAATAAAATTAACATACAACTAAATTCAACAAATCGTTTAATTACAGTTTTGTACGATTGCTAAAGGCACGAGGATGGAGTGAGCCCTCACAGCCAGTGAGCACGTGTCTTGGGATTGGTACACCAAAGTTATGGCGTCCACAATTCAAACACCTTGAGCGTGGAGGTAGAGAGGTTGTTCTCTGGCCTTCCTGAAGGTAGGACAGTCTGACACAATTGGAGATGATAGGTTCTCAAGTCAAATCCCATTCGGTCAGTCTCGGCACAACGTCGCGAGACCGACGGAAAGGGAACCATTCACTTCATTGTTCACTGAAAATCAGAACACACTAAATACAATATAGTATACGAACAAAAACATTTTTGGAGACAAAAAAAGCATAATTACTGTAACAAATTATTGTTAATAACTTAGGGACATTTGAGTCTGAAAGCCAACATTTATTATCAAATATAGACCAAATAAAACCGTATATTTAAAAAGAAAAAATTTAATGTCTCAAAGCATTGTTCAGAGGGCGGTCCAAATCTGTGAGCGGGCCACATTCGGTCCCCGAGCCGTAGTTTGGGCACCCCTGTCATAAACCTTACAATGGGGTTAAGGAAAGGAGAGTATGGTGGGAGGTATTGGAGAGAAACTGTGGATGATCACAAAACCAGTTTTGGACCAGAGCAGCTCGGTGAAAAGATACATTGTCCCAGATGATAATGTATCTTATCTGCTCTGCATCTCTTTGCTCATCTGCTGTGACAATGTTGTCTTGTCTGTCAAAAAATTACGAATTGTGGGCCGTGTTTTAAGGACCTAACTTTGCACAGCTCTCCCTTGTTTCTCTGTAAATATGGGGCACCTTCCCCTCTACATTCTCAACCCCAAATCCTACTTGTATTTAGATCAGTAAAAATAGATTTTATAGCACATCACAGGACAGCAAACAAGACATTGTTCAAACACGGAACATAATGAGTGGTACCAAATATTATTGATTTACATTTTTACGCATTTGGCAGATGCTTTTATCCAAAGCAACTTACATTGCATTATCCCATACATTTTACAATGGTATCTGCAATCCCCTGGGATCGAACCAAAAACCTTGCGTTTGTTAACACAATGCTCTTACCACTGAGCTAAAGGAAAGCTGATGGGTGTCCAAATTGGGTGCCCAGACTATCATTGTAAACCCATGGTTTACAATATGGTCAGTTTCCCAAATTTTAGTGTGTAAGCAATCATAAAACACTGTGATAAAATTAGTATGCAATAAAATAATAATATGAATAAATGTCAACATAAATAAAATACAAATCGTTATATTATTAGACACTAGCCAGGTGCGTTTCCCAAAAGCATCTTAATATTACGGTCTGTTTCCCAAAAGCTTTGTAAATTAAGTAGCACTTGAAAATCAATGTAGATCTACGAGTGCGCTGGAATAATCATATATTTTATATATATATATATTTTATTAATAATTACTAAACTAAATTCATTAAAAATACAGTACAATGAAAATTAAATGATTGAACATATATTAATAAAGTAAAGAATAAAAAATATATATTATGGGCAAGTGGTTGTTTCATGCATGTTTGTTGCTGGATTGGGGAATTAAAGTTACTTCACATTTTATTCGAAGTAAAAATGTTGGGTTTTAAAGAGAAATGGTCAAAATTTCTTGGTGGTTGTCTTTGTCTTTCTTCTGCTGCTGTTTAATGCAGCCATGATTTCTTCTTAAAGATTATTGTGAACTATCCTCTGATTATTTAGAGGAACTATGTGATTAAAGGTTTTCAGTTGTTACAAACCTTATATATCACACACTGCCTATCATATGTTCCAACAACTGCAGAAGGCTATACTTAAATAAACTGTATGCCTGATTTGCTGAGAAATTGGATTAATTAGCTCTTCTCTTTATCGTTCTCAAATTGAAAGGTTCATATTCATAATGAACACACTTTGTGCTTATTATTAATAAAGTTCTGGAAATGTATGTGTACAATAAACATTTTGTTTGGAACTAAACACTAGATAATTGGCCCTAAGAAGTTTCCACCTCCACACCACACAAAAGTGTAATAAAATGTGGTTCAACAATCACTTTTTTTACTTTTTTTATTGTCCCTAGAACGTGCAAAATACATTACACAATTACAGTAGATCCTATCTATACACAGAAAATGTATTACACGTTATGTTAAACTTATTAGAAATTATGTTAAACAACATCGAACAATATCCACCAACCACATGCACAACGGGTGAAAATAATTAGCCTAACACCTGACATGAGAAAACAGACTTTGGGACCAAAGCAATTAGGTTGTATGTCCCTGTCAGGCAGAAAGGAGCAGATCAGTGTCATTTACACAAATTTACTCATAATCTTCTAACAGGAATTAGCTATATTCAGCATGAGCTCATTTAAAGCAACATGTTCACTCACAAGTTGTATACTCACACAACACACTATCAGACTTGGTTTACATGAGCTAGAAAGAATATGGCGCACATTGTTGTTTCTCTGACTTTATTCAGTCCTGATATTTACACAGCCTTTCGCAGATGTTTTTATCCAAAGCTACTTACAAAATGAGCGTAGGTATTGATATTGGGCATGTGAAGTCAAAACACCAAGGAAATTATGAAATATTGAATAACTACCGAAACAGAAAGTTTAAATAGTCAGTTCATTAATTTAGGTTATCCAACAGAAAGTATTCAAAGACCTTATGTGCCCTTTAGACAACATGCCAAGTGTCAAGCATAAGAAAAAGAATGTCAAGAAAGACATCAATGAAGTGGAGGAACCACCAGCAGGTAATTATTTTTCTAAAAATAAATAAGATTTGAAATGGGATTAAAAAACATGTATTATGTATTTATGTACTTCTGGTACACAACAGTGTGTGTGTATTAATGGTCTAACAGCTACTTCTGCAGGTAACACATACACATTTAATACCAATATGTGGCAAACAGGCTGTGTTGTTAGTATTAAGTGTTATTGTAGCATGTAATTTATCATGTTTCCTAAATATTTGGGGGGACAGAACAAGCTTTAGAAATGGAATGTGTTGAGAGTCACAGGCAGTCTGAATGCAGAGAGACTCTGACCCCAGAGCCTCAGGACAATCCACCACAGAAGAAAAAGAAAAAGAAGAAAGCACATACTTTAGGTAAACAACTTATGTTATCATTACATTTTAGGGATTGTTTGTGCTCTTTTGCCATTACAAATTGTTCTGCTAATCATTTTTCTGTAAGAACATGGTGAAAAGCAAGACCTCACAAACGGAGATGTTCAAGATCCCCAAACACATGGTGAAGAGGTTACCAAAAAAAGCAAGAAAAAAAGGTGAGAGACAAAAGCTAAAAATGAAGAACTGAACATATATGTTAATATAAAAGATGAACGTGTTCCATAAATCTAGAAGGTTCAACTTCTGTAATCAAAGCAATTGTGATAACATTTAAAATTCTTTACTTGTTAATAGTCATTTCTTTGTGAAGGAAGGCTAAAATGTTGGAGAACCAATCCCATAATGAGCTAAGTGTGAAGGAAGATGATATCATCACTGATTCGCATGCACCGATTTCTCTGCATTCTCTATTCTCTGCCCCTCTGGGTCACAGCCATCCCATTGGAAAAGTTTTTATAGAGAAAAAAAGTGAGTTTCAAAATGAAAAATGTATGCTTCAAGGGAGATATCATTAATTAAAGGACCATTCTCTAAGTTTAAGAGGTATTGGTGAGGTTGCGAATTGCAAACAAGCATTTTTTTATTTTCATGGGCAATGCATTCCAAAGTTGAGGGGCAACAAAAGAGAAGGCTCGGAAACCCCTGCGCTTTCTATTCATTTTAGGAATAGACAGAGTCTGATCGTTTGAAGACCGAAGAGAGATCTACAAGTCTTTCATCCAACAAATACTGTAGATCAAAAATGTAAGAGGGACCCAAACCATTCAACAATTTCAAAACAATAAGCAAAATTTTTAAATCTACTCTGTGGCACACAGGCAACCAATGCAGAGATCTTAAAACAGGAGTGATATGAGCACATTTACGAGTCACAGTTAAAAATCTAGCTGCTGCATTATGGACCAGTTGTAGACGGGACATTGAAGAGTGACTAAAATAGTGAGTTACAATAGTCTAGTCTTGACATAGTGAAAGCATGAATTACTTTCTCAAGATTTTTTAAATGAGAGAAAAGTCTTAACCTTTGACAGGAGTTTCAGCTGGAAAAAGGATGATTTTACCACTACATTTATCTGCCCATAAAACTTCAAGTGTTCATCAAAGATAACACCCAGATTTTTTACATGGTGCTTGACCCAAGTGGATAGCCCACCAAGATTTATATTGGGGCAGCCACAGAATCTGAAGGTCCGAATACAGTGATTTCGGTTTTATTGTCATTTGAAATTTAGAAAGTTTAGCGATAACCATGCCCTCACATCAGACAGACATGGCATCGACAACTTTCTCTTAATAGGCAGATACATTTGCGTATCATCCACATAACAGTGAAAAGACAGTCCATATTTTCTAAAAATAGAACCCAATGGGAGCATATATAAATAAAATATAATGGGAGACAAATTTATCATTGGGGAACCCCACATGTTAAGACAGCACTTTTAGAGGAATAGTCACCTATAGTGATAGTTTGCAAGGTATGATTTAAACCAGTTCAGAGCTCTGCCTGTAATGCCTGCACACTGTTCGAGACGACCAACAAGAATAGCATGATCAACCCATTCGAAGGCGGCAGTAAGATCTAACAGCACCAGCGCAGCATAGTCGCCTGAGTCACATATTACAAGCAAATCATTTAAAACCTTCAACAGAGCAGTCTCGGTGGAATGATGTTTCATGAACCCAGATTGAAAAACTTCAAAGCTCATATTATCAGCTAAATATGTTTGCAATTGTTCAAGAACAGTTTTCTCCATAATTGTTTTAATAAAGGACAGATTTGAAATAGGTCTAAAATTAGCTAAAATAGTGGGATCTAGACTTGTTTCTTTTTACTTAAGAGTAGCATTAATAATATTAAAAAGAGTTTTAGGTTTGTGACAGTTCTTGTTTATAACTTCAGTGAAATATCTAGATTTTACTAATTTAACAGCTTTCTGGTATTGTGATTCCTGAATGAGAAAATTTTGTTACGAAATGCACTCTGTAGAGCAGTTTTTCCATTTAGGGCTACTGTAGAAACAACATGGGGAATTCCCTGCAAGGGGTGTACACTTAACACATAACACTTCATTATGCAAGGTCTCGCTGAAGACATACAGTAGTATCTACAGTAGTATATTTCTTTCAATAGATTTCCCCCAAAAAATCACACCGCAGTATTAACAGATTAGATGTAGTCAGGAAATTTTAGAAAAGAAACGATAAATGTTTATATTTTTACAGAATTCTGCTGTAAAAATACTGTATGTAATAGAGGAACTGTAACCGATTTGACTTCTGGTCAGTAATGATTTCTTTCACAAATCTCATGTGTATTTCACTTTGCTATGTCATTCCAGAGGTTTGTTTCTGTTAAAATTCAACAGACCTGGACTGGGCACAACATGCAGAAATGTTGATTAAGAGCAAAACTGGAGTGGTCTCTTTATTTGTCCTGTGGCTATATCATTCAATATTTAAAATCTAGCCAGTAAAGGGTAGACTATAGGGGTTTGAGCACAGTATGTCACAAAATATTACCTCTTACCAGAACGGTTCCAAGCAACCAATCGTTTGGACTTAGCCAATGAACAGCTGGAGGAGTATATGCAGGTGAGACCTATGTGGAATACACGAGATGTTGCCATGAGAGTCCACAGCGGCTTCAGGTGAGTCTGTTTAAGTGATATTTCACCCCAGAATGAGAATCTGTCATAATTTACACACCATCTTGTCATTTCAAATCTCTATGAATATCTTTCCTTCTGCAAAAATATATATCTTGGTAACCCAACAACGGCGGTACCCATTCACTTCTATTGTATGGATACAAAACCAATGCAAGTCAATGGATACCGCAGTGGTTTCAGTTACCAATATTCTTCAAAATATCGTATTTTTTCTTTTGCAGAAGAAAGTAATTTTTGGGTGAACTATCCCTTTAAGAAAATGGTCACAAGTAGTGTAAAGTATAAACTAAACTCTAGTTCTCTACTCCAATCATTGTGATAAAGCACAATAATGTGTAAATTCCCCCAAATAACAGTGCCAGGGACTTGAGACCCCTACTATCCTCGCAGGTGGCTCAAGTATACAAACATTGGACGCAACTGTGCACATGTGCTTATTAGGTCTATCCAAACGCTTGCATAATGACAACAAAAATTAACACATTCTAATAATATTACTTAATAGTTACTTACTCAGGATTTTGCTTGTTGTTATACATTAACCATGAACTATTACTACAGATGGTCAAATTTCATTAAACTGATTTGATTGCTGATGGATGTGATCTTTATGAAAACGCCGGCCTCTTTTCTTAACAGAGGTTGATGGCCTTTCTGTCTGCGGAAGGCCCTCCTCTGCTGGCCTCCCTGCGTTGTCTTTGGTCGATATTAACCAACGTTTCATTTCAACAATTAAAAATATCCTGAACTTAAAGCCTGAAAAATAATCTTGTGCACATCTGGGAATGTTTAACGTGGTGCTGTCAATGGACTTGCTAACCTAATGTTGTTGCTAATGTGATGTAATCAGCTAATTCTAATGGCTGATGGCTTTTTACTTGCATGATTCTATTTTTAACTTAACTACTATTTTTATTTTTTGTTACATTTATTGATTAAATATGATATTCCTAATAATACAAAAAATTATTTCTGGAAATCATCTTGCGACCTTGCAACCCCAGGGTTTTGACCGCCTACTTTGGGGGGGGACACAATCATCATGACCCTGATCAAATAATAATAATGCTGAAATTGAGTATTGTGCACTTAATGTATTTAACTGTTTATTTGTGTGACCCTGTAGGATAATTGGACTCTTCTCTCATGGATTTCTGGCAGGATATGCAGTTTGGAATATTATTGTAGTGTATGTGTTTGCCGGAGAGCAGCTGACCACACTTAAAAACTTCCTTCAGCAGTATCACAGTCTGGCTTACCCAGCACAGTCTCTGCTTTACCTCCTACTGGCTATCAGCACTGTGTCCGCCTTTGACAGGTGTGTGGAAGCATTTAGTAATGTCCCCTACTGCTCTGAGAAACAGTGTAAGCCATGTCATGTTAGAGGGATAGTTTATGAAACTTCTGTCATGAATTAATCACCCTCAAGTTGTTCCAAATCTGCACAAATATCTCTGTTCTGTTGAACAGCAAGAAAGATATTTGGAAGGATGTTAGCAACTGAGATTTATGGGGCACCGTTTACATGCACAGTCTTACGCCTATTATGCATAATGCAAACGGCTTAGGCAAAAACCGCAGAGGTCGTTTTTGATCATTACTCAGATTTCGTGCTGCATGTAAACGCCTTTACGATTTTCTCTCAGTTTTCTTTTTACCAGCATGTCTGAAAGCGCAGTAGTAAAAGTCCCAAATGGAAGTAATTGTAAAAAACGCTTAAAAGTCTGCTCTGGAATCATGCGGTTAATGTAGAAATGTCCAAATGAACAACTATTGTTGCATGTATGCGGACATGACAAGAGATATGTAAACTTCTGCGCAAGTTCAGCTATGAAGACCAAATCTTGCATTACACACGCTTCACTTGCATGTCACTTGTTTTCAGGATTCAGCAATTTCAGGGTCGTTAATATACTTTGTTACTCTAACCTCAGCCAGTCATGGCTGACGTTTCGTTCAACAGCCGCATTGAAAAGCTCTCAAAAAATTTTCATGACATTGATCGGCGTCACACACAAACAAGCACAAGGATAAATACACTCTCATAAACAACCCACTCTTTCTAATGCACTTCCACAATTTTATTCGAAAGCATACAGAGCTCTCTGCTCTTGTGGTGCTTTAATGTAATACGTCAATTGGTCCGTGCAGCGCTGAATGTCGATCACACCTCTCGTTTTGGACAACATACAAGATCATGATCCTCGCGATTCCGTCGAAAAGTGGATTGAGGACACCTTCAAGATTGCAAGATCGATCACGATTGCCCCTCCTACATTGGCCTTAGTTAAGTTCAACAATTTATCGAGCCAGGAACAAAAACTTCGGTCTATTTGTTTTACACAGTGGTATTCTCAGTCTCTTTGCCGATGGCAGCAGCTGGTATTCGCAAAAAAGGGGATGTTTGGAATCGGTATTGATATTCGTTGCTTTCTCATCACTGCCTGTTCATATAAGTCTGCATGGTCTCATATTGTTTTATTCCAACGATTCATGGCTGTTTTGTGGACACAATCAATCTGTTCTTTCCTTGAACAGAGAAGTTTCCAAACCAGGCTGTGATCTTGTAGAGAAGAAGAATTCAAGAGCGGATTACGAATCCATGACAGGACTCCAGCTGTGGATTTAAATTAAATAATGTCTCGTCGTAATTCCTTGATGGAATTAATTTCATCAATGTTTAAATGCCCTCTGAGTTTCGATAAATGAAAGCGTTAAGATAAACTCTGAAGGTACAGCAAACTCAAGTGACAATTAACATATTCACGGCTCACGGCGGTGGTGATATGGGAGTCCCGGTGGGCGTAACTCCGTTGCATTATTGCCGTGGACGGCGCAGGCCCCATCACGCCCACTGAACCTGTCTCCTATGGGCATCGCCAGACAGTCTCACAGCGGATCCACGCTACGGCGCGCAGAGGATAGGATTTCAGCTGCAGCATCGGATGGTGATTTCCTGACATTAGACGCTGAGGACTCCCTGCAGCTCCCGGCTACGGTCGGTCCAGCCCAGGACGAGCCCGACGTGGAGATGTCAGGCGTGCTTGCCCGGACCGCCGTGAGCAGCGGGCGGAACTGCACTGCCTTCCCCGCAGTTCATGGCCGGAATCCTGGTATCTGGACACGAGGGATCCGCGTTCCGCCCCGGTGCCAGTTTCCCGGCAGTGCACGACAAGCTCACGAAAACCGGGAACGCCCCCTTCAGCTCGTTCGCGGCAGACGGGCTCAGTCACCGTGACTTCCCTCGACTCTGGAGCAGCTAAGGGCTATGTCGGTATTCCAGGAAGAGCATGCTCTTGTGGCACAAGTGCACTTGTTTCCACAGACTTGCTACCTGGAGGCACCAACCAAGGCTCCCTTCCAAAGCTTGTTTGCCCTCGCCATCACTGATGTCGAGGGCTTTCAGCTGCCTCCACCCTTCATGCCAAGGCCATCCTGCAGAGCCACCAGGCTAAGATATTGGGGTGGTTAGACATGGGAAAACAGGACCCAGTGGTTATGCAGGGCCTGCGCACCGCCACAGACCTCGCTCTCCAGGCGACTAAAGCTCGACCGGGTGACGGTGCGCACACTGGGTCTGATGATGTCCACTCTTGTGGTCCAAGAGAGAAACGTCTGGATCAATTCTGCGCAGATGGAAAGCATTGGGAGAGTCAGCTTTCTTGATGAACCCATCGCGGGCTGCTTTGGGCATCGTCGAAGACTTTCGAGTCTTTCGATGAAATAGCAGACTGAGGCCATCAGCCTCTCTGCCGCGACCCGGCCCCCACTAGGGCGTCAAGGCAGGACAGCTGTGCTGCCACCACAGAACCTCCCCCCACGGGGCAATGAAGCAGATCTCCCCTCTAGTTCCGCCGTCACGATGTCTCGGGGCCTCGTCACAGCTCCCCAGCAAGTCACAGTGCCTAGTGAGGATGATCTGTCTCGGCCTAGCGATTGGTTGCCAGGCACTCGCCCAAGTCTTGGGACATTCTCTATCCTCAGAGGTGAGATCACTCCTGTACTTCAGCTCGAGGTCGCCACCCTTCTGGAGAAGGGGGCAATCTATCCTGTCCCTCTGGCCGAGATGTGTCAGTGTTGACAACCTCTACTTAATTTCCCCTGAGTAAGGTGGTAGCTGCGTGGAGGCGTATCCTGGTGTCCGTCTGACATCAGGATTGGTTTGTGGTTATTGACCCAAAGGACACATACTCCATGTCTCGATTCTCCAGCAGACCGTTTCCTCGGTTTTTGCTCTTAAGGGTCGAGCTTACAAGTAGAGCCTCCTCCCCCTAGGTCTGGCCCTCCCTCCCTGTACGTTCACGAAGGTCACGGAGGCTGCCCTTACTCCCCCCGGGAGCTGGGCGTGCATATGCTAACTATCTTGATGACTGACCTATCTTGGCACTCGTGGGATCTGTGGCCTAGGCACTGGGACCATGTGCCTAGCACCTGGACCGATTGGGCTTACGGGTCAACCTGGACAAGAGCATGCTGTCCCCTGCCGGAGCACCTCTTTTCCCGGAATGGGACTTCCCCAAGGGCCTTGCCCTTGTCAGGCAACAGTCAGTGGTCGCTCCTGGGGCATATAGCGTCCTTGTCGGCAATCATGCCGTTCAGGTTGATGCATATGAGACCGCTTCAGCATGGGCTTCAGAGTCGGGTTCCCTGGAGAGCGTAGCACACTGGCACAGGGCGTGTTCCCATCACGTCTATCAACCAGCGCACCCTAACCCCTGGAGTCCCATTATAGCAAGTGGGAGGCGTGCCGTGGTACTGCAGACGCATCCCTGCTCGGTTGGGGTGCGGTGTGCAACGGGCAGGCAGTGCTGGGGGGCTGGACGGGCCCCTGCCTGCAGTAGAAATTCAATTGCCTTAGATTGAAGACAGCTTGCCTTGCAATGTAGAGGCCCCTGACTCTCATTTGGTGCAAGCACATGCTTCAGACAGCATAGCTGCCCTAGCGTATGTAAACCGTCAGGTGGCTTTTGTTCATGGCAGATGTCGCAACTCGCCAGATGCCGCCTCTGGAGTCAGCAGTGGGTGGTGTCCCTGCGGGCCATCCATATCCCGGGCGACCTCGATCAGACAGCCGATGTGGTCTTTGCAGGTCGCTCCGCAGAAGTTGGCGACTCCATCCCTGCGGTCCAGCGCATTGGGAGCAGTGCGGGCAGGCACAGGGAGTCCTGTTTGCCCCTGCACATCTCCCATTGGCCGCTTAGGGACTCCCTAACCGAGAGCTCCTCGGTACGGATGCCTTTGCGCACAGCTGACTGCGGGGCAAGCAGGAGTAAATCTTCCTCCCCAGTGAGCCTCCCCACACAGGTACTGTGCGGAGCCAGGGTAGAGGAGCTTCAAAGTCTGCTAGTTACGGCCGATTGGCCCAACCATACTTGGCTCTCGGAGCACACACTCTGACGGCCACTCCCCCCTGGCTAGAAAGGCACGGTCTGGCACCCCGAGATCAGACCTCTGGGACCCCATGTCTGGACCCTGGATGGGACGAGAAGATCCGAAGGGACCTGTCCCCTCTCGTAAGCATGGTCCCTCGGGCAAGAGCACTACCACTAGGCGACTGTCGCTATAAGTGACGCCTCTTCTCGCCCGGCTGTGCTTTCTGCAGTACAGAGTGCCTTGATATGTGTCGTGCAGGGCAGAACGACCCGATCAGCAGATTCTTAAGGGGCATACAGGGGGCTAATCCCCCCTGTCGTTATCCATACCCTCCTGCGTAAGGCCCCATTGGAGCCCCTGGAGAACCCGGCCTTTCTCGAAGCATGAAGACGCTTCTGTTGGCGCTCCATTCTGTTAGGCTGCTGGGAAGCAGACGCAGCGCGGGACCTCGACGGTCGAAAAGCGGCGGGGCAGGATGTGCTTGATCGCCTCCATCTGCTTCTTTACCATAGAGAACTGCTGGGAGAAGTCCTTGACTGTATCACCAAACAGCCCGCCTTGCGAGATGGGAGCGTCGAGAAAGCGAACCTTCTCAGCATCCCGCATCGGTCCGCGAGCCGGTGGCTGACGGATTGAGGCTCACGGTAATCCCCATATCACCCTCGTTGCTCGCCGAGGCGGACGGCAGGGCTGATGCCACTGCTGCCGCAGGACGGGAAGCAATCGAGGTGGTGGCTGTTTCTCGGGAGAAAACTTGTGACTGCAACGTCTGGATCAACATTGGCCCGCAGTGCGGGCATGACGTATCCACAAACGCTGCCTCTGCGTGCCGGAGACCCAGACACCTGAGGCAGACATTGTGTCCGTCCCCCTCCTCGATGAGTTCGTTGCACTCACGAGCACAGCGGGACATGCCGCGCTGAATGGAAATTGCTCTTTTAGAAGAGAGAACTCTGGATTATTGCCGAGACGCCCAGGGGAAGTAACTGGATAAGGGACAGTCCGCTGCACCACGTTGTAAGACCAGCAATAGAAATGCGAATGCATCAAAGTCTTCAGCATCAGGATGCGAAGGCTCCGAAGAACAAAAGGTGAATTTATGCAGCACTCCGGCTCCCTTTTATACCCGGATGTCCGGGGCGGAGACCGGCATGCAAATTTCATTCGCCAATTTTTCAAAAGTCAGTCAGAGATGATAGGTTCTCAAGTGAAACCCCATTCTGTCAGTCTCGACACAACGTCTCGTTCCCTCCATCAGGGAGGAAACTGCCTAGCCTGTTTATTACTATGCATGTAAACAGGTTTATTTTAAAGCTGATTTTTTATAGATATCCGTATATTTTGTGCATGTAATCACACTCATTGACTACCTTTAAAATGGTTCCCTAGAACTGTTTGTTTTCGTAAATTCATTAAAATCTTATCTTTTGTGTTTAACAGAAAATATAATACACAGTAATTATTCTACTATGGTGGTCAATGGTGCCCCAGTAATCTCATTTGCTAACATTCTTCCAAATATCTTTCTTTGTGTTTTTCCCAACAAGGATATTTATGAACTATCCCTTTAATAGTTACAAAACGTAGCTATGCAAAAATATAACGTTCACTTTTTAATGCTGTGCTGTAGGGTGCACTAGAACAGGCGAATTTTGTCTAATAGCTAAATTTATCAAGTGTTAAATATAGATGTCAGTAGACCAGTTCAGTGACGGTTATCTAAACTATCTCTCACATCAGGGTGAATCTGGCCAAAGCCTCCATGGCTCTTCGAGGATTTCTCACTCTCGATCCAGCGGCTCTCGCTTCCTTCTGTGAGGGAAAAACAATAAATTGTATTAATGCAATGGAGGGAAAAACTTCACAAAATGATAAACTGTCTCTTTTTTCCTAAGTGTACTTCGCTGCTCTTATTCTGTCTTTAAGCCAGCAGATGACCAGTGATCGAATTCATCTCTACCCCTCAGTCAATGAGACGCTTTGGTTAGTTGCCAATATTAGAATGGCTTTTTAAAGGTTCCAACAACAAGTTGACATACATACATGGTGTAAACTTTCATTTTCTAATAGTTATAGCAGTTATTGTTACCTTACTTCTTGAATGATTTGTTCGGCGATTCATCTGTCTAATCCCCTCCTTTCTGTCAGCCCACTCTGATCTGCTTAGTCAGATGGTCTAGTAGTCTGATTGGTCTACCGCGTGCAGTGTTGCAAATGGAACGTAGGCGGGTATTACACGGAATGACGCAATTACTGAACTGAAATTAGAACGACAGACAACTCGTTGATGTGATTCAGAATCGACTCCTTTTTTCCCAAGCCAAATTTTATTTCATTCGTTCACTTTCGGCTTTACAACTTGACGAGCAACATTACACACTGCATGAAATGTAATTTTTAGGGCATTGTAATAGTAACTCTTTAAAAAATCTGTGTAGGCCCCCAGGTTCAGAACATCAGATTTTACAGCCCTGGATTGTGGTAAACCTGGTTGCAGCTCTTTTGGTTGGACTGGCCTGGGTTTTTGTTGCTACAAGACCAGATATGGACTACACTGAAGGTAAGCAAGTGTATTTAGAAAAATAAATTAATGATGTATTTGTATAGATGTGTCTGATCCTGTTCATATATTTTGACAAATTATTTTCACTCTATTTATTATTTATCTATGTTATAATTTTTTTTCTCTTTACTGACAGAGTTTTTAATGGCAATGGAGGTGGAGGAATATCCACAGCACGAATACAAAATTGAGCTTGCATCCTGAAATGGATAAGCTTTTCACATATACATGCGAATACGTGTTTTTCTGTGTCTTTGGTGTGTTATAAGTTGCCCATCCCATGTATTAGACACAAAATTGCAAAATAATTTAGTGTCTTAGGTAATACCCGGCCTAAGGTAACCTCTGGTGACTGCCGAGACGCCCTGGGGAAGTCACTGACAAGAAGGGACAATCCGCTGCACCACGTCGTAGAAATCCAGAAATATATATAAGTGGAGTTGTCAGCATCAGATGTAAAGGCGCCGAAGAACAAAAGGTGAATTAATGCAGCGCGCTGTCTTCCTTTTATACCCGGATATCCAGGGCCGGCATGCAAATTTCATTGGCGAATACATTTGTTTTTCCCAAGTCAGTCAGAGATGATAGGTTCTCAAGTCAAATCCCATTCTGTGGATACAACGTTGAGACCGCCAGAAAGGGAACTGCGCGTTTCAGAGAGGCGGGCAAAGAGGAGATACAAACATGCACAGATTTTGAACCTTAAATTGTGTATTCACATTGCATTACATCTAAAACAAACAATAATATTTGGGCCAGTTAAAGGTGTGGTGTCCGATTTCCAGATTACGCTTGTTTAGACAAAATCGGGCCGAGTACCAAAACAACCTGGTAGCCAATCAGCAGTGCACAGGACGGACATTAGTCCAGTCGAGCGCTGACGAAAGCGAATGGGAGTGGGGGTGTGTTTGTTTTGATGATTTGATCATCAACAGAGAAATCAGACTTTAAGGTTGAGTTTTGGGGTGGACAGATCAGAGACTGGGGCGCAGGAAGGGTAAATAGACTTTTCAGAATGGGTTACCTTTTAACAATGCAGCAAATTAGTTTTACTTTGTAATAAAATGATTTAGCCCTTAATCTCAAATGTTTTTGATTTTAGTGAGAAATAAATCGAAGACAATCCATAGAAGAAAGAAAGAAAGAAAAAACATTTAAATTCATAACAAATGTAGTGTTAGCTGATTAAAGACTTGCTTGAGATAGTTCTAGCTTGTAATTCTAAACATGAGGGCAAAATTTTCCCATTATTAACAAGCATCAATATTATATTAAACATCCAGATTTAGATTATTATTTATTATATCCAGATTTTAGTAAATATTACAGCTGTTTTTTTACATAACTACCATGATAAATAGTCAAGAGTTTACATCCCCAACCTTAAAAAAAGGAAAGTTACGCTCAGAAAATTCCCCTAAAAAACAAAAGCACCTCTGTGCCATATTGAATGTGGTTAAGTATCTGGGTAACAGAATATCTTCCACGTACTATCTTAATATCTTAACACCCACATAATTATTTATTTATTTAATTAATTATCCAATTAATACTTTTTTTCAAAAATAAGTTTTAAATCAGTTTAAAGCCTTTTAATTTAAATTTTGTTTTTGTTTTATTTTTAATTTATTACTGATACATTTTATATCTGATCAAATATTTTTCTTCTCAACTGATTATCATTGAGATTTGTATATGTTTTTTTTTCCATTAAAATGTATCTTATGCAACAATAAAACGGCTTTGTTTTGAAATATACGCTGCATGTTTCAAGACATGCGCACTAGCTGCAACATCTAGTGACTGTTAAGTTAAAGTTAAAATGGAAGAAAAAGGAAAAAGAGGAAAATATATATACTCATCATTGTTAAATTAAAAAGATTTGAGATCAAAATGAGTGAAGCCTATTGGGTGTGAGCACAGTGCTACCTGGAACAACCAAGGAAGCTGATTGGGCATTGGAACTGCACATGGCACAAAGTACCAGGTGTGTGCCAGCATGTGCTTCTCCTACCCAAGGAGAAAGATTGGAAATCAGCATTGGGTCAATTGAGTTTGTCCAAAGACTGCTGGCAAAAGCCACAATGTGTTCATCAACTTAGAGATGCTACTGGTAGGACAAATACTCGTTGTGTACTGTATGTTTGATAGGTGTTTTATGCTAGTAGTTTTAGCACCTAGCATGCTAACTGGACACGTGCTATGAAGTGTACTTGATTTTACATTGCTGTTAAGTGCTACATAAACTGCAAATATTTTAACAATGTTGTTTGTACTTTAAATATCTTTGAATGCTGTGTGCAGTGACAGTGTGATGTTTTTTGTATAGGTTATTAAGCTAATCATCTGAGATATTCATTGAAGCATATAATAAATTGATTTGACGATGAAGAAATCGATGCTTTGAGTTATTCCATGCACCCTCTTAAAGTTGATTGAAGCCTTTTTCAAGTTTGGGCAGACATTGAGGCAAACAAACCCTGATAACTTAACAGTAACAGCATTTAGCAGGCTTTTTTCGTCTGGTCTTAATGTGATTGCTGAATGAATAAAACAGTGCTATTTTCGACATTACGACAAGTTTATATCGAAAAAAATATGTAGCGGCATGCAACATATCAGCCAAGTGTGGGCCATGTGCAGTAAGGTACTGGATGCACAGCGGCAGACATCAGTTGGGCTTGATAAAACTTTTGAGAGAGAGAGAGAGAGAGATATGTATAATTATATTATGATCATCTTCCCTGTGTCTAGAATTAGCATAATGTTTTCTTGCCGTTTTATAAAATATTTTTTTAAAGAAAATGGTAGTTTTTTTTTAATGGTAGATGGTAATGGTAGTTTAATGGTGAATATAGTGTATAAATGTTGAATAAATTAAAACATTTGGGTGAAGTATCCCTTTAAAAACAGAAAAGATAAGTACATTGGCATCAATTCTGAATCGAATCATGAGGAACCAAGTAATTCCCACTCCTAGTTCCAGGACATGTTTGCAAACACATGATCTAGATCAACCTGATGTTGGGCACCAAACTGCTAACCTGACACATCTGTTTTAACTGTAAAAAAGTTGCACAGTGGTTGATGATTATTATTTTTTTTCTTTTCAAAGGGCCATTGGGAGAGCGGGGACAGAGGAGTGAGGAGCTGAACTGTTTTTGTTATTTGTTTTCAGATATACAAGTTCAGCCAAATGTTTGTCAGAAGCTTTAAGATACTTCTGTTTTATAGAGTTCTAAATATGCAAGCTTAAATAGTAATTTTCTAATTATTACAATAATTGAGACTGCACTGTGACGACACACAGACACACAGACACATTTACCCATATACAAATACGGACTTGTGTTGTGTAAGTGTAATTAATATGTTTAATGTCTGTTAATTGCTTTACTTTATGTTGCTTTGTGCCCATGTGATGTGTTTGCTCTTTATCTACCATGTCAGTTCAAACTACATTGCATACTTACGGATAGCACATTGAAATAACCATAGACACGTTTCTTTCATTCATCTATCCCCATTTATTTGAAATACAAGAAAATTACAACCAAACACTGATTCAGGGAGGTGAAAGTAGGTTGGTGTGTTTGTCAAGATAATTTTGAACTTTGTAGTGGCAGATGCAAGCGCCACACACACGATGGACTTGCTGACATAATTCACCAACAGTATTCACTGAGAGAGAAGCTTTACGGCCCCTTTAAGTAGGCGGAGCCGGGATTCTAGTTCTGTGGTGTTCTGGTGTTTTGTGATCTTCTTGTAGTTCAATAAAGGTACTGCGTTGAGAGTTACCACATGCAGTTCTCTCGTGTTTTCTTTTGTTAGCACTAGTGCTACATTGGTGACCCCGAGTCAGAACTATTAACGCAAAATGTCGACGAATGCTGTATCGCTTAAGCTTCCGGAGTTTTGGGAGCAACAAGCGTCTGTGTGGTTCGCTCAAGCCGAGGCTCAGTTCGCTTTACGAGAGATAACCACGGACGACACGAGATACTACTATGTGGTCGCAGCTCTCAACAGTTCCAAAGCCGCACGAGCGTTAAGCATCCTGGAAAATCCCCCAGAACGACACAAATACGCTGCGCTAAAGGCTTACCTGCTAAAGACTTTCAGTTTATCAGAGACTGACAGAGCACGTCGTTTGCTCTCGCTGCCGGGTCTCGGAGATTCCCGGCCGTCCGAATTGATGGATCACATGCTAGCATTGCTCGGTGAGCATAAACCATGTTTTCTGTTTAAAGAATTGTTCCTACAACAGTTGCCACCGAACGTTCGCACCTCTCTCGCAAACAGCACGGTGACTGATTACAGAGAACTAGTGCAGCTGGCGGACGAATATCACACAGCTTCGCACAAATTTACGGCTAATGACTCAACGGCCATGTTGTGTATCCCGTAACGAGAGCTGCAGAGCGTTGTCCAGACGTACGGCCATCGTTTCCGGCACGGCAGCCAGGCGATCACGGATTTTGTTACTTTCACGCCTGTTTCGGAGCAAGAGCCAAGAAATGTCGTGCCCCTTGCACGTTCAGTGGGAGCCGAGGAATCCCAACAGTCAGCAGCGTAGCGACACATAATGCTGAATATCTCCTTTTCATCACAGATTCGCTATCCAGCCGACATTTCTTGTGTGACACAGGAGCACAAGTTAGCGTGATTCCGGCATCACCTGTGGACAGACGATCAGGCGAAACTGGCACACCGCTCGAAGCGGCCAACGAAGGTAAAATTAAGACGTATGGGACACGGCTAGTCCCGCTGTGTTTCAATGGACAACGTTTTACATGGGAGTTTGTTTTAGCAGATGTGAGCAGGCCCCTCCTGGGCGCAGATTTTCTATGCTCTTTTGGACTTTTGGTTGATGTAAAGAACTGTTGCTTAGTCACTGCGGAAGGTTTCAATGTGTTGCCTTGTTCAAGAAGCACTTTTGCAACAACCACACTCTCTAGCGCGTTGACCGTGGAGTGCGAGTTTGCTCGAATACTCAGTGATTTTCCCAATCTCACTAAACCCAGTTTCTCATCAGCCTCAGCTAGCCATGGGGTTGTACACCATATTTTGACGTCTGGACCCCCAGTGCATGCCCGAGCCCGACGCTTGCATCCTGAAAAGATGGCAGCGGCTCAGGCGGAGTTTACCAACATGGAAAACCTGGGAATTGTGCGACGCTCCAACAGTCCTTGGGCCTCACCCCTACATATAGTCCCCAAAACTGATGGTGGTTACCGCCCGTGCGGGGATTATCGTCAGCTCTATGATGTCACCACGCCCGACCGATACCCC
This sequence comes from Barbatula barbatula, assembly GCF_947034865.1. Taxonomy (NCBI): domain Eukaryota; kingdom Metazoa; phylum Chordata; class Actinopteri; order Cypriniformes; family Nemacheilidae; genus Barbatula; species Barbatula barbatula. Next base: position 16,873,624 of record NC_136772.1, read on the forward strand.
GTTCCTCACATTCAGGATTTTTCAGCGCACCTGGCAGGGGCAACCATCTTCTCCAAAGTGGATCTGGTGCGTGGATACCATCAGGTACCAGTTTTCGATGAGGACATCCCCAAAACAGCTGTGATAACACCGTTTGGCCTCTTTGAGTTTTTACGGATGCCTTTTGGCCTCAAGAATGCTGCCCAAACATTTCAGTGCATGATGGACTCAATCTTACGGGATTTGGACTTTATATTTGTGTATTTAGATGACATCCTGATCGCCAGTTCCTCCGCACACGAACATCTCACTCATCTACGCTTGCTTTTTGCCCGACTCAGTCAACACGGTTTGATAATTAACCCTGCCAAGTGTCATTTTGGCCTGGGGGCCATCGACTTTCTTGGTCACAGAGTAACAGATAGGGGGGCTTTCCCGCTACCAAACAAAGTGGACGCCATCGAACAGTTCCCTGTGCCCCACACTATCAAAGCGCTGCAAGAATTTCTGGGGATGGTCAATTTTTATCACCGTTTCATTCCTCGGGCCGCTGAGCTCATGCGACCTTTGTACGGCGCCGTCAAAGAACACAGCAAAGCAAACCCGATCACCTGGTCGGAGGAGATGACCAAGTCGTTTGTGGACACTAAGCAAGCTCTAACTTAAGCAACCATGCTATCTCACCCTGACTCAAGTCTGACAATCGCTGATGTCATTTTTACTGAGGCAGGTGTGACACTAATGTGCGATGTCTCCACGGGCAACCCTCGCCCAGTTCTACCCATGCAGTGGCGGCGCCTTGTTTTCGATAAGGTCCACAGTTTGTCACACCCAGGGCGGAGAGCTTCGCAGAAGCTGGTCTCATCGAAGTATGTGTGTCATGGTTTAAAAAAAGATGTTCGGGACTGGGTTGCTGCTTGCGTGGCATGCCAGCGGGCTAAAATACAAAGGCACGTCAGAGCACCCTTGGAGACATTTGCGGTACCTGAGCGACGTTTCGAACATGTCAACATCGACCTGGTGGGTCCATTACCGCCCTCCCAGGGGTTCACTCACCTTCTCACCATGGTGGATCGGACTACCAGGTGGCCGGAGGCAGTTCCATTGACCTCGACAACCACAGACAGTGTGGCATGGGCTTTCATTGCCAATTGGGTGGCACGTTTCGGCATGCCTGGAGACATGTCTTCGGACCGTGGCCCGCAGTTCACGTCAGAGTTGTGGTCGGAGGTGGCCCGCATCCTCGGAGTGCAGCTCCATCGTACTACGGCGTTCCACCCGCAGGCCAATGGCCTGTGTGAACGTTTTCACCGCTCTCTTAAGACTGCTTTGAGGGCCAGTCTAACGGACGACAGATGGGTCGAGCGTTTGCCCTGGGTCCTTCTGGGTCTACGGACCGCTCCTAAGGAAGCGCTGCAAACCTCTTCGGCAGAATTGGTGTATGGTCAGCCACTGCGTGTCCCAGGCGACTTCATTCCACCCAGCACTGAACCATGGAGCCCGCTCGCTGAACGGTCTACACTTGTTGACAAGATGAAGGCTTTTCGGCCGGTGCCCACATCGCAACACGGCATGGGGCAGTCCTGGATACCCCGAGACCTATCTACGGCTGATTTTGTATTTATTCGCTGTGACGCTCGCCGACACTCCTTGCGCCCTCCTTACGATGGGCCATTTCGCGTACTGGAGGCTGGAGATAAGACTTTCCTGGTTGACATTGGAGGTCGTCCAGAACGAGTTACGGTCGACCGACTCAAGCCAGCTCATGGAGCACGAGGCTGCCCACTGGTTCCTGCTCGGGCACCTAAGCGGGGTCGCCCGTCCATTCACAAGAGTACAGTCTCCAGGAAGGTTTCCCAGCCCGCTTTACCTGTGCCATCGGCCCCTGAGCCGCATTCTTTCACACGTTCTGGCAGACAAGTTCGGTTCCCTAACAAGCTGATGTGGGCGCTGTTGGTGAATTCTGGGGGGACCTGTGTAGTGGCAGATGCAAGCACCACACACACGATGGACTTGCTGACATAATTCACCAACAGTATTCACTGAGAGAGAAGCTTTACGGCCCCTTTAAGTAGGCGGAGCCGGGATTCTAGTTCTGTGGTGTTCTGGTGTTTTGTGATGTTCTTGTAGTTCAATAAAGGTACTGCGTTGAGAGTTACCACATGCAGTTCCCTCGTGTTTTCTTTTGTTAGCACTAGTGCTCCAACTTGATATTACAGAAGCTTATCAGGTCCATAGGATTTAGCTGAACAAGCCTGTAGATATTGAACAGTTTATTTTTCTTTTGTTATTGTGTCCTTTTATCACACTGTTTTGCTGGATTCTTATTCTTTGCGCCTTGGGGAAGAGAAGCTATAAATCTCTTTCCACCTCACAAGTTTTGTTGTCGCTGTCCATACCCATTGCTCGGGTAATCATTGCTTAAAAAATAAAGCTTGAAGAATACAAGTTATGCCATTTGGTGTTGTTTCCCGGACAGGGTTTAAGACTTGTCCTGGACTCAAATAAATGTTAGAGACATTTAAGCTAAACACAACTTGGACTGACATCTTAAAAGACATCAATGCCATTGGATTGTCTTTAATAAAAAACAATATTTGTGTGCATTTTATCTAATCCCTGTCCTGGAAACCACCCCATAAAGTTTGTTAGGAGCTTAACATGACAAGGTATAAATGTTGTGTTTAAAATATTCCAAATAAACTTTGCTTAAAAGCATGAACTACGGGTTTCTGTTTGTTGAATGCCTTTAGATTTTTAGTGGATTCAATTTAATGTTTGTATTTAGGGGTTTACTGTAAAATAAGGTAACCCAAACAGACACAATCTGTATATGTATCTGTACACAATCCCATATGTATACTTTTTGTGGCCCATAAGAGTCAGCCTATCTGCAAGAGTTCAGACCACTGATCTTCATAAATGACAGGATTGCTCATGGCATCTCTTCTGCCCTCGGTTGAGTGTGTGGCTACTCAGCCTATGCAGCGAGCTAAACATACAGTAAAAGGAGGTGGGACTCAGGATGACAAGACACAGTTTTTTCTTCTTAATGCCTTTACTGAAGACCTCTTTTTCTGATTTTGTAAAACTGTGAAACATACAAACAATTTGCATTAAAAATACATTATTTTACAAACCAAGACTCATAGCTGTGAATTTAAATGCTGTAAGTGACCAGAAATTGAAGATATAAGAATCACAAACTACATTCTAAATAATTCAGGTTGTATCAGATTGCCAGTATGTGTACGCAAAATATACTGCAGCTGATTACAGTTTCAGTACAGAGTTACAGGCAGTTCAAAATACTGTTCAACATATCTGTAGTCCCAACATAATTTACAACCACTGTAGAAGAAAGTTGCAAATGTGTTTCTCTTTTCACTAATCTGTAAAAGTATAACAGCTCTTTCCTATTTAGTTAGATTTAGTAGAACGTGAACTCAGCAAGCCTTAGTCAAAGCTACACAGTGAAACAAAAACTTCTTGTATGTACCTGACGACCTGGATTGTGAGAAAAACAGTGCTAACATTGACTTATACGATATTGTGCAACCACATACTAAACAGAAGCTAGCGACATGAGCTGACTTAGAACACAAACAACCTTTTGCTAGTAAGAGTCCAAATAACCTTTCAAGTAATCAGAACTTTAGAAAACAAAATTGACCACTAATTACTTACAGATTATGGCATATCAAAGCTTCCCAAAGACATAAGGGGTCTGAGAGGAATGTAGCATGTCAACTCCTTTGGACATTTTCTCACCGCGTGTAACAAACTTTTTCCTGCTGCCTCCACACATCACCACCGAGCGCCGTCTCACGCACGCAATATATAATAGAAGAAGAAGCACTCCAAAAAACAAACACTAACGGAGATACTGACCCCTAGTGGGAAAATAAAGAAATGCACCAGCGAATTAATACAATACTATTGAACATAGAGGGACAGAATAGCATCATTACATGGAAGCTACCACACATTCTTTTAAATTAATAGGGTGTTATCACCCAGCAAGCAATTTTGCGTCTAAAAGACATCTAATAGCATCCAAATATAGTCCGGACGTCTAGGCCAAAAAAAGCCAGATTTTGGCTGTCAGTGAAAATCTAATAGACATCTAATGACCAAGAGTAGACTTGTCAGCAATAAGACAGCTATTATACGACTACAAATATACGTCTAATAGACTGTGAATATGGGTCTAGGCTAAACTAGGCTGAACTTGGGCTATAGACGTCTAACCACAGCCCAAGAGTTGACAACTTGAGATAAGGCAAAATGCTGAAGAATAAAGAAATTACAATACATTCTCATGATCCTCTGAGATTCTTGGTCACAAAAAGCAGTTTTCAGTTCAAACAGCTTGTTTCTGACCTACTGACAGCTCAATTAGAGCATTTCAGTGATGAAATGTGTTCTTTGTTAAAGCTAACGTTCTCATCATCCTCTGATGCTCTTTGTAACAAAAAGAAGTTTTCAACTCAAAAAGCTTGTCTCTGACATTCTAACAGCTAAATTAGAGCATTTTCAGTGATGAACTGTGTTCTTTGTCTAAACTGATTATCTCATCATCCTCTGATGCACTTTGTCACAAAATGCAGTTTTCAGCTCACTTACCTTGTTTCTGACATTCTAACAGCTCAATTAGAGCATTTCAGTGATGAACTGTGTTCTTTGTCTAAACTGAGTTTCTCATCATCCTCTGATAAACTTTGTCACAAAACTGAGTTTCTAATCATCCTCTGATACACTTTGTCAAAAAATGCAGTTTTCAGCTCAATAAGCTTGTTTCTGACATTCTAACAGCTCAATTGGAGCATTTTAGTAATGAACAGTGTTCTTAGTCAAAACTGACATTCTCATCATCCACTGATGAACTTTGTCACAAAATGCAGTTCTCAGCTCAGAAAGCTTGTTTCTGACATTCTAACAGCTCAATTAGAGCATTTTAGTAATGAACAGTGTTCTTTGTCAAAACTGACATTCTCATCATCCACTGATGAACTTTGTCACAAAATGCACTTCTCAGCTCAGAAAGCTTGTTTCTGACATTCTAACAGCTCAATTGGAGCATTTTAGTAATGAACAGTGTTCTTAGTCAAAACTGACATTCTCATCATCCACTGATTCACTTTGTCACAAAATGCAGTTCTCAGCTCAGAAAGCTTGTTTCTGACATTCTAACAGCTCAATTAGAGCATTTAAGTAATGAACAGTGTTCTTTGTCAAAACTGACATTCTCATCATCCACTGATGAACTTTGTCACAAAATGCAGTTCTCAGCTCAGAAAGCTTGTTTCTGACATTCTAACAGCTCAATTGGAGCATTTTAGTAATGAACAGTGTTCTTAGTCAAAACTGACATTCTCATCATCCACTGATTCACTTTGTCACAAAATGCAGTTTTCAGCTCAGAAAGCTTGTTTCTGACATTCTAACAGCTCAATAAGAGCATTTTAGTAATGAACAGTGTTATTTGTCAAAACTGACATTCTCATCATCCACTGATGAACTTTGTCACAAAATGCAGTTCTCAGCTCAGAAAGCTTGTTTCTGACATTCTAACAGGTCAATTAGAGCATTTTAGTAATGAACAGTGTTCTTTGTCAAAAATGACATTCTCATCATCCACTGATGAACTTTGTCACAAAATGCAGTTCTCAGCTCAGAAAGCTTGTTTCTGACATTCTAACAGCTCAATTGGAGCATTTTAGTAATGAACAGTGTTCTTAGTCAAAACTGACATTCTCATCATCCAATGATTCACTTTGTCACAAAATGCAGTTCTCAGCTCAGAAAGCTTGTTTCTGACATTCTAACAGCTCAATAAGAGCATTTTAGTAATGAACAGTTTTCTTTGTCAAAACTGGCATTCTCATCATCCACTGATTCAATTTGTCACAAAATGCAGTTTTCAGCTCAGAATGCTTGTTTCTGACATTCTAACAGCTCAATAAGAGCATTTTAGTAATGAACAGTTTTCTTTGTCAAAACTGACATTCTCATCATCCACTGATGAACTTTGTCACAAAATGCAGTTCTCAGCTCAGAAAGCTTGTTTCTGTCATTCTAACAGCTCAATTAGAGCATTTTAGTAATGAACAGTGTTCTTTGTCAAAACTGACATTCTCATCATCCACTGATGAACTTTGTCACAAAATGCACTTCTCAGCTCAGAAAGCTTGTTTCTGACATTCTAACAGCTCAATTGGAGCATTTTAGTAATGAACAGTGTTCTTAGTCAAAACTGACATTCTCATCATCCACTGATTCACTTTCTCACAAAATGCAGTTCTGAGCTCAGAAAGCTTGTTTCTGACATTCTAACAGCTCAATTAGAGCATTTTAGTAATGAACAGTGTTATTTGTCAAAACTGACATTCTCATCATCCACTGATGAACTTTGTCACAAAATGCAGTTCTCAGCTCAGAAAGCTTGTTTCTGACATTCTAACAGCTCAATTAGAGCATTTTAGTAATGAACAGTGTTCTTTGTCAAAACTGACATTCTCATCATCCACTGATTCAATTTGTCACAAAATGCAGGTTTCAGCTCAGAAAGCTTATTTCTGACATTCTAACAGCTCAATTAGAGCATTTTAGTAATGAACAGTGTTCTTAGTAAAAACTGACATTCTCATCATCCACTGATTCACTTTGTCACAAAATGCAGTTCCCAGCTCAGAAAGCTTGTTTCTGACATTCTAACAGCTCAATTGGAGCATTTTAGTAATGAACAGTGTTCTTAGTCAAAACTGACATTCTCATCATCCACTGATGAACTTTGTCACAAAATGCAGTTCTCAACTCAGAAAGCTTGTTTCTGACATTCTAACAGCTCAATTAGAGCATTTTAGTAATGAACAGTGTTCTTTGTCAAAACTGACATTCTCATCATCCACTGATGAACTTTGTCACAAAATGCACTTCTCAGCTCAGAAAGCTTGTTTCTGACATTCTAACAGCTCAATTGGAGCATTTTAGTAATGAACAGTGTTCTTAGTCAAAACTGACATTCTCATCATCCACTGATTCACTTTGTCACAAAATGCAGTTCTCAGCTCAGAAAGCTTGTTTCTGACATTCTAACAGCTCACTTAGAGCATTTTAGTAATGAACAGTGTTCTTTGTCAAAACTGACATTCTCATCATCCACTGATGAACTTTGTCACAAATGCAGTTCTCAGCTCAGAAAGCTTGTTCCCGACATTCTAACAGCTCAATTGGAGCATTTTAGTAATGAACAGTGTTCTTAGTCAAAACTGACATTCTCATCATCCACTGATTCACTTTGTCACAAAATGCAGTTCTCAGCTCAGAAAGCTTGTTTCTGACATTCTAACAGCTCACTTAGAGCATTTTAGTAATGAACAGTGTTCTTTGTCAAAACTGACATTCTCATCATCCACTGATGAACTTTGTCACAAATGCAGTTCTCAGCTCAGAAAGCTTGTTCCCGACATTCTAACAGCTCAATTGGAGCATTTTAGTAATGAACAGTGTTCTTAGTCAAAACTGACATTCATATCATCCACTGATTCACTTTGTCACAAACTGCAGTTCTCAGCTCAGAAAGCTTGTTTCTGACATTCTAACAGCTCAATTAGAGCATTTTAGTAATGAACAGTGTTCTTTGTCAAAACTGACATTCTCATCATCCACTGATGAACTTTGTCACAAAATGCACTTCTCAGCTCAGAAAGCTTGTTTCTGACATTCTAACAGCTCAATTGGAGCATTTTAGTAATGAACAGTGTTCTTAGTCAAAACTGACATTCTCATCATCCAATGATTCACTTTGTCACAAAATGCAGTTCTCAGCTCAGAAAGCTTGTTTCTGACATTCTAACAGCTCAATTAGAGCATTTTAGTAATGAACAGTGTTCTTTGTCAAAACTGACATTCTCATCATCCACTGATGAACTTTGTCACAAAATGCACTTCTCAGCTCAGAAAGCTTGTTTCTGACATTCTAACAGCTCAATTGGAGCATTTTAGTAATGAACAGTGTTCTTAGTCAAAACTGACATTCTCATCATCCACTGATTCACTTTCTCACAAAATGCAGTTCTGAGCTCAGAAAGCTTGTTTCTGACATTCTAACAGCTCAATTAGAGCATTTTAGTAATGAACAGTGTTATTTGTCAAAACTGACATTCTCATCATCCACTGATTCACTTTGTCACAAAATGCAGTTCTCAGCTCAGAAAGCTTGTTTCTGACATTCTAACAGCTCAATTAGAGCATTTAAGTAATGAACAGTGTTCTTTGTCAAAACTGACATTCTCATCATCCACTGATGAACTTTGTCACAAAATGCAGTTCTCAGCTCAGAAAGCTTGTTTCTGACATTCTAACAGCTCAATTGGAGCATTTTAGTAATGAACAGTGTTCTTAGTCAAAACTGACATTCTCATCATCCACTGATTCACTTTGTCACAAAATGCAGTTTTCAGCTCAGAAAGCTTGTTTCTGACATTCTAACAGCTCAATAAGAGCATTTTAGTAATGAACAGTGTTATTTGTCAAAACTGACATTCTCATCATCCACTGATGAACTTTGTCACAAAATGCAGTTCTCAGCTCAGAAAGCTTGTTTCTGACATTCTAACAGGTCAATTAGAGCATTTTAGTAATGAACAGTGTTCTTTGTCAAAAATGACATTCTCATCATCCACTGATGAACTTTGTCACAAAATGCAGTTCTCAGCTCAGAAAGCTTGTTTCTGACATTCTAACAGCTCAATTGGAGCATTTTAGTAATGAACAGTGTTCTTAGTCAAAACTGACATTCTCATCATCCAATGATTCACTTTGTCACAAAATGCAGTTCTCAGCTCAGAAAGCTTGTTTCTGACATTCTAACAGCTCAATAAGAGCATTTTAGTAATGAACAGTTTTCTTTGTCAAAACTGGCATTCTCATCATCCACTGATTCAATTTGTCACAAAATGCAGTTTTGAGCTCAGAATGCTTGTTTCTGACATTCTAACAGCTCAATAAGAGCATTTTAGTAATGAACAGTTTTCTTTGTCAAAACTGACATTCTCATCATCCACTGATGAACTTTGTCACAAAATGCAGTTCTCAGCTCAGAAAGCTTGTTTCTGTCATTCTAACAGCTCAATTAGAGCATTTTAGTAATGAACAGTGTTCTTTGTCAAAACTGACATTCTCATCATCCACTGATGAACTTTGTCACAAAATGCACTTCTCAGCTCAGAAAGCTTGTTTCTGACATTCTAACAGCTCAATTGGAGCATTTTAGTAATGAACAGTGTTCTTAGTCAAAACTGACATTCTCATCATCCACTGATTCACTTTCTCACAAAATGCAGTTCTGAGCTCAGAAAGCTTGTTTCTGACATTCTAACAGCTCAATTAGAGCATTTTAGTAATGAACAGTGTTATTTGTCAAAACTGACATTCTCATCATCCACTGATGAACTTTGTCACAAAATGCAGTTCTCAGCTCAGAAAGCTTGTTTCTGACATTCTAACAGCTCAATTAGAGCATTTTAGTAATGAACAGTGTTCTTTGTCAAAACTGACATTCTCATCATCCACTGATTCAATTTGTCACAAAATGCAGGTTTCAGCTCAGAAAGCTTATTTCTGACATTCTAACAGCTCAATTAGAGCATTTTAGTAATGAACAGTGTTCTTAGTAAAAACTGACATTCTCATCATCCACTGATTCACTTTGTCACAAAATGCAGTTCCCAGCTCAGAAAGCTTGTTTCTGACATTCTAACAGCTCAATTGGAGCATTTTAGTAATGAACAGTGTTCTTAGTCAAAACTGACATTCTCATCATCCACTGATGAACTTTGTCACAAAATGCAGTTCTCAACTCAGAAAGCTTGTTTCTGACATTCTAACAGCTCAATTAGAGCATTTTAGTAATGAACAGTGTTCTTTGTCAAAACTGACATTCTCATCATCCACTGATGAACTTTGTCACAAAATGCACTTCTCAGCTCAGAAAGCTTGTTTCTGACATTCTAACAGCTCAATTGGAGCATTTTAGTAATGAACAGTGTTCTTAGTCAAAACTGACATTCTCATCATCCACTGATTCACTTTGTCACAAAATGCAGTTCTCAGCTCAGAAAGCTTGTTTCTGACATTCTAACAGCTCACTTAGAGCATTTTAGTAATGAACAGTGTTCTTTGTCAAAACTGACATTCTCATCATCCACTGATGAACTTTGTCACAAATGCAGTTCTCAGCTCAGAAAGCTTGTTCCCGACATTCTAACAGCTCAATTGGAGCATTTTAGTAATGAACAGTGTTCTTAGTCAAAACTGACATTCTCATCATCCACTGATTCACTTTGTCACAAAATGCAGTTCTCAGCTCAGAAAGCTTGTTTCTGACATTCTAACAGCTCACTTAGAGCATTTTAGTAATGAACAGTGTTCTTTGTCAAAACTGACATTCTCATCATCCACTGATGAACTTTGTCACAAATGCAGTTCTCAGCTCAGAAAGCTTGTTCCCGACATTCTAACAGCTCAATTGGAGCATTTTAGTAATGAACAGTGTTCTTAGTCAAAACTGACATTCATATCATCCACTGATTCACTTTGTCACAAACTGCAGTTCTCAGCTCAGAAAGCTTGTTTCTGACATTCTAACAGCTCAATTAGAGCATTTTAGTAATGAACAGTGTTCTTTGTCAAAACTGACATTCTCATCATCCACTGATGAACTTTGTCACAAAATGCACTTCTCAGCTCAGAAAGCTTGTTTCTGACATTCTAACAGCTCAATTGGAGCATTTTAGTAATGAACAGTGTTCTTAGTCAAAACTGACATTCTCATCATCCAATGATTCACTTTGTCACAAAATGCAGTTCTCAGCTCAGAAAGCTTGTTTCTGACATTCTAACAGCTCAATTAGAGCATTTTAGTAATGAACAGTGTTCTTTGTCAAAACTGACATTCTCATCATCCACTGATGAACTTTGTCACAAAATGCACTTCTCAGCTCAGAAAGCTTGTTTCTGACATTCTAACAGCTCAATTGGAGCATTTTAGTAATGAACAGTGTTCTTAGTCAAAACTGACATTCTCATCATCCACTGATTCACTTTCTCACAAAATGCAGTTCTGAGCTCAGAAAGCTTGTTTCTGACATTCTAACAGCTCAATTAGAGCATTTTAGTAATGAACAGTGTTATTTGTCAAAACTGACATTCTCATCATCCACTGATGAACTTTGTCACAAAATGCAGTTCTCAGCTCAGAAAGCTTGTTTCTGACATTCTAACAGCTCAATTAGAGCATTTTAGTAATGAACAGTGTTCTTTGTCAAAACTGACATTCTCATCATCCACTGATTCAATTTGTCACAAAATGCAGGTTTCAGCTCAGAAAGCTTATTTCTGACATTCTAACAGCTCAATTAGAGCATTTTAGTAATGAACAGTGTTCTTAGTAAAAACTGACATTCTCATCATCCACTGATTCACTTTGTCACAAAATGCAGTTCCCAGCTCAGAAAGCTTGTTTCTGACATTCTAACAGCTCAATTGGAGCATTTTAGTAATGAACAGTGTTCTTAGTCAAAACTGACATTCTCATCATCCACTGATGAACTTTGTCACAAAATGCAGTTCTCAACTCAGAAAGCTTGTTTCTGACATTCTAACAGCTCAATTAGAGCATTTTAGTAATGAACAGTGTTCTTTGTCAAAACTGACATTCTCATCATCCACTGATGAACTTTGTCACAAAATGCACTTCTCAGCTCAGAAAGCTTGTTTCTGACATTCTAACAGCTCAATTGGAGCATTTTAGTAATGAACAGTGTTCTTAGTCAAAACTGACATTCTCATCATCCACTGATTCACTTTGTCACAAAATGCAGTTCTCAGCTCAGAAAGCTTGTTTCTGACATTCTAACAGCTCACTTAGAGCATTTTAGTAATGAACAGTGTTCTTTGTCAAAACTGACATTCTCATCATCCACTGATGAACTTTGTCACAAATGCAGTTCTCAGCTCAGAAAGCTTGTTCCCGACATTCTAACAGCTCAATTGGAGCATTTTAGTAATGAACAGTGTTCTTAGTCAAAACTGACATTCTCATCATCCACTGATTCACTTTGTCACAAAATGCAGTTCTCAGCTCAGAAAGCTTGTTTCTGACATTCTAACAGCTCACTTAGAGCATTTTAGTAATGAACAGTGTTCTTTGTCAAAACTGACATTCTCATCATCCACTGATGAACTTTGTCACAAATGCAGTTCTCAGCTCAGAAAGCTTGTTCCCGACATTCTAACAGCTCAATTGGAGCATTTTAGTAATGAACAGTGTTCTTAGTCAAAACTGACATTCATATCATCCACTGATTCACTTTGTCACAAACTGCAGTTCTCAGCTCAGAAAGCTTGTTTCTGACATTCTAACAGCTCAATTGGAGCATTTTAGTAATGAACAGTGTTCTTAGTCAAAACTGACATTCTCATCATCCACTGATGAACTTTGTCACAAAATGCAGTTCTCAACTCAGAAAGCTTGTTTCTGACATTCTAACAGCTCAATTAGAGCATTTTAGTAATGAACAGTGTTCTTTGTCAAAACTGACATTCTCATCATCCACTGATGAACTTTGTCACAAAATGCACTTCTCAGCTCAGAAAGCTTGTTTCTGACATTCTAACAGCTCAATTGGAGCATTTTAGTAATGAACAGTGTTCTTAGTCAAAACTGACATTCTCATCATCCACTGATTCACTTTGTCACAAAATGCAGTTCTCAGCTCAGAAAGCTTGTTTCTGACATTCTAACAGCTCACTTAGAGCATTTTAGTAATGAACAGTGTTCTTTGTCAAAACTGACATTCTCATCATCCACTGATGAACTTTGTCACAAATGCAGTTCTCAGCTCAGAAAGCTTGTTCCCGACATTCTAACAGCTCAATTGGAGCATTTTAGTAATGAACAGTGTTCTTAGTCAAAACTGACATTCTCATCATCCACTGATTCACTTTGTCACAAAATGCAGTTCTCAGCTCAGAAAGCTTGTTTCTGACATTCTAACAGCTCACTTAGAGCATTTTAGTAATGAACAGTGTTCTTTGTCAAAACTGACATTCTCATCATCCACTGATGAACTTTGTCACAAATGCAGTTCTCAGCTCAGAAAGCTTGTTCCCGACATTCTAACAGCTCAATTGGAGCATTTTAGTAATGAACAGTGTTCTTAGTCAAAACTGACATTCATATCATCCACTGATTCACTTTGTCACAAACTGCAGTTCTCAGCTCAGAAAGCTTGTTTCTGACATTCTAACAGCTCAATTGGAGCATTTTAGTAATGAACAGTGTTCTTAGTCAAAACTGACATTCTCATCATCCACTGATGAACTTTGTCACAAAATGCAGTTCTCAGCTCAGAAAGCTTGTTTCTGACATTCTAACAGCTCAATTAGAGCATTTTAGTAATGAACAGTGTTCTTTGTCAAAACTGACATTCTCATCATCCACTGATGAACTTTGTCACAAAATGCACTTCTCAGCTCAGAAAGCTTGTTTCTGACATTCTAACAGCTCAATTGGAGCATTTTAGTAATGAACAGTGTTCTTAGTCAAAACTGACATTCTCATCATCCACTGATTCACTTTGTCACAAAATGCAGTTCTCAGCTCAGAAAGCTTGTTTCTGACATTCTAACAGCTCAATTAGAGCATTTTAGTAATGAACAGTGTTATTTGTCAAAACTGACATTCTCATCATCCACTGATGAACTTTGTCACAAAATGCAGTTCTCAGCTCAGAAAGCTTGTTTCTGACATTCTAACAGCTCAATTAGAGCATTTTAGTAATGAACAGTGTTCTTTGTCAAAACTGACATTCTCATCATCCACTGATTCAATTTGTCACAAAATGCAGGTTTCAGCTCAGAAAGCTTATTTCTGACATTCTAACAGCTCAATTAGAGCATTTTAGTAATGAACAGTGTTCTTAGTAAAAACTGACATTCTCATCATCCACTGATTCACTTTGTCACAAAATGCAGTTCCCAGCTCAGAAAGCTTGTTTCTGACATTCTAACAGCTCAATTGGAGCATTTTAGTAATGAACAGTGTTCTTAGTCAAAACTGACATTCTCATCATCCACTGATGAACTTTGTCACAAAATGCAGTTCTCAACTCAGAAAGCTTGTTTCTGACATTCTAACAGCTCAATTAGAGCATTTTAGTAATGAACAGTGTTCTTTGTCAAAACTGACATTCTCATCATCCACTGATGAACTTTGTCACAAAATGCACTTCTCAGCTCAGAAAGCTTGTTTCTGACATTCTAACAGCTCAATTGGAGCATTTTAGTAATGAACAGTGTTCTTAGTCAAAACTGACATTCTCATCATCCACTGATTCACTTTGTCACAAAATGCAGTTCTCAGCTCAGAAAGCTTGTTTCTGACATTCTAACAGCTCACTTAGAGCATTTTAGTAATGAACAGTGTTCTTTGTCAAAACTGACATTCTCATCATCCACTGATGAACTTTGTCACAAATGCAGTTCTCAGCTCAGAAAGCTTGTTCCCGACATTCTAACAGCTCAATTGGAGCATTTTAGTAATGAACAGTGTTCTTAGTCAAAACTGACATTCTCATCATCCACTGATTCACTTTGTCACAAAATGCAGTTCTCAGCTCAGAAAGCTTGTTTCTGACATTCTAACAGCTCACTTAGAGCATTTTAGTAATGAACAGTGTTCTTTGTCAAAACTGACATTCTCATCATCCACTGATGAACTTTGTCACAAATGCAGTTCTCAGCTCAGAAAGCTTGTTCCCGACATTCTAACAGCTCAATTGGAGCATTTTAGTAATGAACAGTGTTCTTAGTCAAAACTGACATTCATATCATCCACTGATTCACTTTGTCACAAACTGCAGTTCTCAGCTCAGAAAGCTTGTTTCTGACATTCTAACAGCTCAATTGGAGCATTTTAGTAATGAACAGTGTTCTTAGTCAAAACTGACATTCTCATCATCCACTGATGAACTTTGTCACAAAATGCAGTTCTCAGCTCAGAAAGCTTGTTTCTGACATTCTAACAGCTCAATTAGAGCATTTTAGTAATGAACAGTGTTCTTTGTCAAAACTGACATTCTCATCATCCACTGATGAACTTTGTCACAAAATGCACTTCTCAGCTCAGAAAGCTTGTTTCTGACATTCTAACAGCTCAATTGGAGCATTTTAGTAATGAACAGTGTTCTTAGTCAAAACTGACATTCTCATCATCCACTGATTCACTTTGTCACAAAATGCAGTTCTCAGCTCAGAAAGCTTGTTTCTGACATTCTAACAGCTCAATTAGAGCATTTTAGTAATGAACAGTGTTATTTGTCAAAACTGACATTCTCATCATCCACTGATGAACTTTGTCACAAAATGCAGTTCTCAGCTCAGAAAGCTTGTTTCTGACATTCTAACAGCTCAATTAGAGCATTTTAGTAATGAACAGTGTTCTTTGTCAAAACTGACATTCTCATCATCCACTGATTCAATTTGTCACAAAATGCAGGTTTCAGCTCAGAAAGCTTATTTCTGACATTCTAACAGCTCAATTAGAGTATTTTAGTAATGAACAGTGTTCTTAGTAAAAACTGACATTCTCATCATCCACTGATTCACTTTGTCACAAAATGCAGTTCCCAGCTCAGAAAGCTTGTTTCTGACATTCTAACAGCTCAATTGGAGCATTTTAGTAATGAACAGTGTTCTTAGTCAAAACTGACATTCTCATCATCCACTGATGAACTTTGTCACAAAATGCAGTTCTCAACTCAGAAAGCTTGTTTCTGACATTCTAACAGCTCAATTAGAGCATTTTAGTAATGAACAGTGTTCTTTGTCAAAACTGACATTCTCATCATCCACTGATGAACTTTGTCACAAAATGCACTTCTCAGCTCAGAAAGCTTGTTTCTGACATTCTAACAGCTCAATTGGAGCATTTTAGTAATGAACAGTGTTCTTAGTCAAAACTGACATTCTCATCATCCACTGATTCACTTTGTCACAAAATGCAGTTCTCAGCTCAGAAAGCTTGTTTCTGACATTCTAACAGCTCACTTAGAGCATTTTAGTAATGAACAGTGTTCTTTGTCAAAACTGACATTCTCATCATCCACTGATGAACTTTGTCACAAATGCAGTTCTCAGCTCAGAAAGCTTGTTCCCGACATTCTAACAGCTCAATTGGAGCATTTTAGTAATGAACAGTGTTCTTAGTCAAAACTGACATTCATATCATCCACTTATTCACTTTGTTACAAACTGCAGTTCTCAGCTCAGAAAGCTTGTTTCTGACATTCTAACAGCTCAATTAGAGCATTTTAGTAATGAACAGTGTTATTTGTCATAACTGACATTCTCATCATCCACTGATGAACTTTGTCACAAAATGCAGTTCTCAGCTCAGAAAGCTTGTTTCTGACATTCTAACAGCTCAATTGGAGCATTTTAGTAATGAACTTTGTCAAAACTGACATTCTCATCATCCACTGATGAACTTTGTCACAAAATGCAGTTCTCATCTCAGAAAGCTTGTTTCTGACATTCTAACAGCTCAATTGGAGCATTTTAGTAATGAACAGTTTTCTTAGTCAAAACTGACATTCTCATCATCCACGGATGAACTTTGTCACAAAATGCAGTTCTCAGCTCAGAAAGCTTGTTTCTGACATTCTAACAGCTCAATTAGAGCATTTTAGTAATGAACAGTGTTATTTGTCAAAACTGACATTCTCATCATCCACTGATGAACTTTGTCACAAAATGCAGTTCTCAGCTCAGAAAGCTTGTTTCTGACATTCTAACAGGTCAATTAGAGCATTTTAGTAATGAACAGTGTTCTTTGTCAAAAATGACATTCTCATCATCCACTGATGAACTTTGTCACAAAATGCAGTTCTCAGCTCAGAAAGCTTGTTTCTGACATTCTAACAGCTCAATTGGAGCATTTTAGTAATGAACAGTGTTCTTAGTCAAAACTGACATTCTCATCATCCAATGATTCACTTTGTCACAAAATGCAGTTCTCAGCTCAGAAAGCTTGTTTTTGACATTCTAACAGCTCAATTAGAGCATTTTAGTAATGAACAGTGTTCTTTGTCAAAACTGGCATTCTCATCATCCACTGATTCAATTTGTCACAAAATGCAGTTTTCAGCTCAGAAAGCTTGTTTATTACATTCTAACAGCTCAAGTAGAGCATTTTAGTAATGAACAGTGTTCTTTGTCAAAACTGACATTCTCATCATCCAATGAATGACTTTGTCACACAATGCAGTTCTCAGCTCAGAAAGCTTGTTTCTGACATTCTAACAGCTCAATTGGAGCATTTTAGTAATGAACAGTGTTCTTAGTCAAAACTGACATTCTCATCATCCACTGATTCACTTTGTCACAAAATGCAGTTCTCAGCTCAGAAAGCTTGTTTCTGACATTCTAACAGCTCAATTGGAGCATTTTAGTAATGAACAGTGTTCTTAGTCAAAACTGACATTCTCATCATCCACTGATTCACTTTGTCACAAAATGCACTTCTCAGCTCAGAAAGCTTGTTTCTGACATTCTAACAGCTCAATTAGAGCATTTTAGTAATGAACAGTGTTCTTTGTCAAAACTGACATTCTCATCATCCACTGATGAACTTTGTCACAAAATGCAGTTCTCAGCTCAGAAAGCTTGTTTCTGACATTCTAACAGCTCAATTGGAGCATTTAAGTAATGAACAGTGTTCTTAGTCAAAACTGACATTCTCATCATCCACTGATGAACTTTGTCACAAAATGCAGTTCTCAGCTCAGAAAGCTTGTTTCTGACATTCTAACAGCTCAATTGGAGCATTTAAGTAATGAACAGTGTTCTTAGTCAAAACTGACATTCTCATCATCCAATGATTCACTTTGTCACAAAATGCAGTTCTCAGCTCAGAAAGCTTGTTTCTGACATTCTAACAGCTCAATTGGAGCATTTTAGTAATGAACAGTGTTCTTAGTCAAAACTGACATTGCCATCATCCACTGATGAACTTTGTCACAAAATGAAGTTCTCAGCTCAGAAAGCTTGTTTCTGACATTCTAACAGCTCACAATTAGAGCATTTTAGTAATGAACAGTGTTCTTTGTCAAAACTGACATTCTCATCATCCACTGATTCAATTTGTCACAAAATGCAGGTTTCAGCTCAGAAAGCTTATTTCTGACATTTTTACAGCTCAATTAGAGCATTTTAGTAATGAACAGTGTTCTTTGTCAAAACTGACATTCTCACCATCCACTGATTCACTTTGTCACAAAATGCATTTGTCAGCTCAGAAAGCTTGTTTCTGACATTCTAACAGCTCAATTAGAGCATTTTAGTAATGAACAGTGTTCTTTGTCAAAACTGACATTCTCATCATCCACTGATGAACTTTGTCACAAAATGCACTTCTCAGCTCAGAAAGCTTGTTTCTGAAATTCTAACAGCTCAATTGGAGCATTTTAGTAATGAACAGTGTTCTTTGTCAAAACTGACATTCTCATCATCCACTGATTAACTTTGTCACAAAATGCAGTTCTCAGCTCAGAAAGCTTGTTTCTGACATTCTAACAGCTCAATTAGAGCATTTTAGTAATGAACAGTGTTCTTTGTCAAAACTGACATTCTCATCATCCACTGATGAACTTTGTCAAAAAATGCAGTTCTCAGCTCAGAAAGCTTTTTTTTTGACATTCTAACAGCTCAATTGGAGCATTTTAGTAATGAACAGTGTTCTTTGTCAAAACTGACATTCTCATCATCCACTGATGAACTTTGTCACAAATGCAGTTCTCAGCTCAGAAAGCTTGTTTCTGACATTCTAACAGCTCAATTAGAGCATTTTAGTAATGAACAGTGTTCTTTGTCAAAAATGACATTCTCATCATCCACTGATGAACTTTGTCACAAAATGCAGTTCTCAGCTCAGAAAGCTTGTTTCTGACATTCTAACAGCTCAATTGGAGCATTTTAGTAATGAACAGTGTTCTTAGTCAAAACTGACATTCTCATCATCCAACGATTCACTTTGTCACAAAATGCAGTTCTCAGCTCAGAAAGCTTGTTTTTGACATTCTAACAGCTCAATTAGAGCATTTTAGTAATGAACAGTGTTCTTTGTCAAAACTGACATTCTCATCATCCACTGATTCAATTTGTCACAAAATGCAGTTTTCAGCTCAGAAAGCTTGTTTCTGACATTCTAACAGCTCAATTGGAGTATTTAAGTAATGAACAGTTTTCTTTGTCAAAACTGACATTCTCATCATCCACTGATGAACTTTGTCACAAAATGCAGTTCTCAGCTCAGAAAGCTTGTTTCTGTCATTCTAACAGCTCAATTAGAGCATTTTAGTAATGAACAGTGTTCTTTGTCAAAACTGACATTCTCATCATCCACTGATTCACTTTGTCACAAAATGCATTTCTCAGCTCAGAAAGCTTGTTTCTGACATTCGAACAGCTCAATTAGAGCATTTTAGTAATGAACAGTGTTCTTTGTCAAAACTGACATTCTCATCATCCACTGATGAACTTTGTCACAAAATGCAGTTCTCAGCTCAGAAAGCTTGTTTCTGACATTCTAACAGCTCAATTGGAGCATTTAAGTAATGAACAGTGTTCTTAGTCAAAACTGACATTCTCATCATCCACTGATGAACTTTGTCACAAAATGCAGTTCTCAGCTCAGAAAGCTTGTTTCTGACATTCTAACAGCTCAATTAGAGCATTTTAGTAATGAACAGTGTTATTTGTCAAAACTGACATTCTCATCATCCACTGATGAACTTTGTCACAAAATGCAGTTCTCAGCTCAGAAAGCTTGTTTCTGACATTCTAACAGGTCAATTAGAGCATTTTAGTAATGAACAGTGTTCTTTGTCAAAAATGACATTCTCATCATCCACTGATGAACTTTGTCACAAAATGCAGTTCTCAGCTCAGAAAGCTTGTTTCTGACATTCTAACAGCTCAATTAGAGCATTTTAGTAATGAACAGTGTTCTTTGTCAAAACTGACATTCTCATCATCCACTGATTCAATTTGTCACAAAATGCAGGTTTCAGCTCAGAAAGCTTATTTCTGACATTCTAACAGCTCAATTGGAGCATTTTAGTAATGAACAGTGTTCTTAGTCAAAACTGACATTCTCATCATCCACTGATGAACTTTGTCACAAAATGCACTTCTCAGCTCAGAAAGCTATTTTGTGACATTCTAAACAGCTCAATTGGAGCATTTTAGTAATGAACAGTGTTCTTAGTCAAAACTGACATTCTCATCATCCACTGATTCACTTTGTCACAAAATGCACTTCTCAGCTCAGAAAGCTTGTTTCTGACATTCTAACAGCTCAATTAGAGCATTTTAGTAATGAACAGTGTTCTTTGTCAAAACTGACATTCTCATCATCCACTGATGAACTTTGTCACAAAATGCAGTTCTCAGCTCAGAAAGCTTGTTTCTGACATTCTAACAGCTCAATTGGAGCATTTTAGTAATGAACAGTGTTCTTAGTCAAAACTGACATTCTCATCATCCACTGATGAACTTTGTCACAAAATGCAGTTCTCAGCTCAGAAAGCTTGTTTCTGACATTCAAACAGGTCAATTAGAGCATTTTAGTAATGAACAGTGTTCTTTGTCAAAAATGACATTCTCATCATCCACTGATGAACTTGTCATAAAATGCAGTTCTCAGCTCAGAAAGCTTGTTTCTGACATTCTAACAGCTCAATTGGAGCATTTTAGTAATGAACAGTGTTCTTAGTCAAAACTGACATTCTCATCATCCAATGATTCACTTTGTCACAAAATGCAGTTCTCAGCTCAGAAAGCTTGTTTTTGACATTCTAACAGCTCAATTAGAGCATTTTAGTAATGAACAGTGTTCTTTGTCAAAACTGGCATTCTCATCATCCACTGATTCAATTTGTCACAAAATGCAGTTTTCAGCTCAGAAAGCTTGTTTATTACATTCTAACAGCTCAATTAGAGCATTTTAGCAATGAACAGTGTTCTTTGTCAAAACTGACATTCTCATCATCCAATGATTCACTTTGTCACAAAATGCAGTTCTCAGCTCAGAAAGCTTGTTTCTGACATTCTAACAGCTCAATTGGAGCATTTTAGTAATGAACAGTGTTCTTAGTCAAAACTGACATTCTCATCATCCACTGATTCAATTTGTCACAAAATGCAGTTCTCAGCTCAGAAAGCTTGTTTCTGACATTCTAACAGCTCAATTGGAGCATTTTAGTAATGAACAGTGTTCTTAGTCAAAACTGACATTCTCATCATCCACTGATGAACTTTGTCACAAAATGCAATTCTCAGCTCAGAAAGCTTGTTTCTGACATTCTAACAGCTCAATTGGAGCATTTTAGTAATGAACAGTGTTCTTAGTCAAAACTGACATTCTCATCATCCACTGATTCACTTTGTCACAAAATGCAGTTCTCAGCTCAGAAAGCTTGTTTCTGACATTCTAACAGGTCAATTAGAGCATTTTAGTAATGAACAGTGTTCTTTGTCAAAAATGACATTCTCATCATCCACTGATGAACTTTGTCACAAAATGCAGTTCTCAGCTCAGAAAGCTTGTTTCTGACATTCTAACAGGTCAATTAGAGCATTTTAGTAATGAACAGTGTTCTTTGTCAAAACTGACATTCTCATCATCCACTGATTCAATTTGTCACAAAATGCAGGTTTCAGCTCAGAAAGCTTATTTCTGACATTCTAACCTCTCAACTGGAGCATTTTAGTAATGAACAGTGTTCTTAGTCAAAACTGACATTCTCATCATCCACTGATGAACTTTGTCACAAAATGCACTTCTCAGCTCAGAAAGATTGTTTCTGACATTCTAACAGCTCAATTAGAGCATTTTAGTAATGAACAGTGTTCTTAGTCAAAACTGACATTCTCATCATCCACTGGTGAACTTTGTCACAAAATGCAGTTCTCAGCTCAGAAAGCTTGTTTCTGTCATTCTAACAGCTCAATTAGAGCATTTTAGTAATGAACAGTGTTCTTTGTCAAAACTGACATTCTCATCATCCACTGATTCAATTTGTCACAAAATGCAGTTTTCAGCTCAGAAAGCTTGTTTATTACATTCTAACAGCTCAATTAGAGCATTTTAGTAATGAACAGTGTTCTTTGTCAAAACTGACATTCTCATCATCCACTGATTCAATTTGTTCCAAAATGCAGTTTTCAGCTCAGAAAGCTTGTTTCTGACATTCTAACAGCTCAATTAGAGCATTTTAGTAATGAACAGTGTTCTTTGTCAAAACTGACATTCTCATCATCCACTGATTCACTTTGTCACAAAATGCAGTTCTCAGCTCAGAAAGCTTGTTTCTGACATTCTAACAGCTCAATTAGAGCATTTTAGTAATGAACAGTGTTCTTTGTCAAAACTGACATTCTCATCATCCACTGATGAACTTTGTCACAAAATGCACTTCTCAGCTCAGAAAGCTTGTTTCTGACATTCTAACAGCTCAATTGGAGCATTTTAGTAATGAACAGTGTTCTTAGTCAAAACTGACATTCTCATCATCCACTGATTCACTTTGTCACAAAATGCAGTTCTCAGCTCAGAAAGCTTGTTTCTGACATTCTAACAGCTCAATTAGAGCATTTTAGTAATGAACAGTGTTATTTGTCAAAACTGACATTCTCATCATCCACTGATGAACTTTGTCACAAAATGCAGTTCTCAGCTCAGAAAGCTTGTTTCTGACATTCTAACAGGTCAATTAGAGCATTTTAGTAATGAACAGTGTTCTTTGTCAAAACTGACATTCTCATCATCCACTGATTCAATTTGTCACAAAATGCAGGTTTCAGCTCAGAAAGCTTATTTCTGACATTCTAACAGCTCAATTGGAGCATTTTAGTAATGAACAGTGTTCTTAGTCAAAACTGACATTCTCATCATCCACTGATGAACTTTGTCACAAAATGCACTTCTCAGCTCAGAAAGATTGTTTCTGACATTCTAACAGCTCAATTAGAGCATTTTAGTAATGAACAGTGTTCTTAGTCAAAACTGACATTCTCATCATCCACTGGTGAACTTTGTCACAAAATGCAGTTTTCAGCTCAGAAAGCTTGTTTCTGACATTCTAACAGCTCATTGAGAGCATTTCAGTAATGAACAGTGTTCTTTGTCAAAACTGACATTCTCATCATCCACTGAATAATTTTGTCACAAAATGCATTTTTCTGCTCAGAAAGCTTGTTTCTGACATTCTAACAGCTCAATTAGAGCATTTTAGTAATGAACAGTGTTCTTTGTCACAACTGACATTCTCATCATGCACTGATGCACTTTGTCACAAAATGCAGTTTTCAGCTCAGAAAGCTTGTTTCTGACATTCTAACAGCTCATTGAGAGCATTTCAGTAATGAACAGTGTTCTTTGTAAAAACTGACATTCTCATCATCCACTGAATCACTTTGTCACAAAATGCATTTTTCTGCTCAGAAAGCTTGTTTCTGACATTCTAACAGCTCAATTAGAGCTTTTCAGCCATGAACAGTGTTCTTTGTCAAAACTGACATTCTCATCATCCACTGATGCACTCTGTCACAAAATGCAGTTTTCAGCTCAGAAAGCTTGTTTCTGACATTCTAACAGCTCATTGAGAGCATTTCAGTAATGAACAGTGTTCTTTGTCAAAACTGACATTCTCATCATCCACTGAATCACTTTGTCACAAAATGCATTTTTCTGCTCAGAAAGCTTGGTTCTGACATTCTAACAGCTCATTGAGAGCATTTCAGTAATGAACAGTGTTCTTTGTCAAAACTGACATTCTCATCATCCACTGAATCAGTTTGTCACAAAATGCATTTTTCTGCTCAGAAAGCTTGTTTCTGACATTCTAACAGCTCAATTAGAGCATTTTAGTAATGAACAGTGTTCTTTGTCACAACTGACATTCTCATCATGCACTGATGCACTTTGTCACAAAATGCAGTTTTCAGCTCAGAAAGCTTGTTTCTGACATCTAACAGCTCATTGAGAGCATTTCAGTAATGAACAGTGTTCTTTGTCAAAACTGACATTCTCATCATCCACTGAATCACTTTGTCACAAAATGCATTTTTCTGCTCAGAAAGCTTGTTTCTGACATTCTAACAGCTCATTGAGAGCATTTCAGTAATGAACAGTGTTCTTTGTCAAAACTGACATTCTCATCATCCACTGAATCAGTTTGTCACAAAATGCATTTTTCTGCTCAGAAAGCTTGTTTCTGACATTCTAACAGCTCAATTAGAGCATTTTAGTAATGAACAGTGTTCTTTGTCACAACTGACATTCTCATCATGCACTGATGCACTTTGTCACAAAATGCATTTTTCTGCTCAGAAAGCTTGTTTCTGACATTCTAACAGCTCAATTAGAGCATTTCAGTAATGAACAGTGTTCTTTGTCAAAACTGACATTCTCATCATCCACTGAATCACTTTGTCACAAAATGCATTTTTCTGATCAGAAAGCATGTTTCTGACATTCTAACAGCTCAATTAGAGCATTTCAGTAATGAACAGTGTTCTTTGTCAAAACTGACATTCTCATCATCCACTGAATCACTTTGTCACAAAATGCATTTTTCTGCTCAGAAAGCTTGTTTCTGACATTCTAACAGCTCAATTAGAGCATTTTAGTAATGAACAGTGTTCTTTGTCACAACTGACATTCTCATCATCCACTGATGCACTTTGTCACAAAATGCAGTTTTCAGCTCAGAAAGCTTGTTTCTGACATTCTAACAGCTCATTGAGAGCATTTCAGTAATGAACAGTGTTCTTTGTCAAAACTGACATTCTCATCATCCACTGAATCATTTTGTCACAAAATGCATTTTTCTGCTCAGAAAGCTTGTTTCTGACATTCTAACAGCTCAATTAGAGCATTTTAGTAATGAACAGTGTTCTTTGTCACAACTGACATTCTCGTCATGCACTGAAGCACTTTGTCACAAAATGCAGTTTTCAGCTCAGAAAGCTTGTTTCTGACATCTAACAGCTCATTGAGAGCATTTCAGTAATGAACAGTGTTCTTTGTCAAAACTGACATTCTCATCATCCACTGAATCACTTTGTCACAAAATGCATTTTTCTGCTCAGAAAGCTTGTTTCTGACATTCTAACAGCTCATTGAGAGCATTTCAGTAATGAACAGTGTTCTTTGTCAAAACTGACATTCTCATCATCCACTGAATCAGTTTGTCACAAAATGCATTTTTCTGCTCAGAAAGCTTGTTTCTGACATTCTAACAGCTCAATTAGAGCATTTTAGTAATGAACAGTGTTCTTTGTCACAACTGACATTCTCATCATGCACTGAAGCACTTTGTCACAAAATGCATTTTTCTGCTCAGAAAGCTTGTTTCTGACATTCTAACAGCTCAATTAGAGCATTTCAGTAATGAACAGTGTTCTTTGTCAAAACTGACATTCTCATCATCCACTGAATCACTTTGTCACAAAATGCATTTTTCTGATCAGAAAGCATGTTTCTGACATTCTAACAGCTCAATTAGAGCATTTCAGTAATGAACAGTGTTCTTTGTCAAAACTGACATTCTCATCATCCACTGAATCACTTTGTCACAAAATGCATTTTTCTGCTCAGAAAGCTTGTTTCTGACATTCTAACAGCTCAATTAGAGCATTTTAGTAATGAACAGTGTTCTTTGTCACAACTGACATTCTCATCATCCACTGATGCACTTTGTCACAAAATGCAGTTTTCAGCTCAGAAAGCTTGTTTCTGACATTCTAACAGCTCATTGAGAGCATTTCAGTAATGAACAGTGTTCTTTGTCAAAACTGACATTCTCATCATCCACTGAATCATTTTGTCACAAAATGCATTTTTCTGCTCAGAAAGCTTGTTTCTGACATTCTAACAGCTCAATTAGAGCATTTTAGTAATGAACAGTGTTCTTTGTCACAACTGACATTCTCGTCATGCACTGATGCACTTTGTCACAAAATGCAGTTTTCAGCTCAGAAAGCTTGTTTCTGACATTCTAACAGGTCACTGATAGCATTTCAGTAATGAACAGTGTTCTTTGTCAAAACTGACATTCTCATCATCCACTGAATCACTTTGTCACAAAATGCATTTTTCTGATCAGAAAGCATGTTTCTGACATTCTAACAGCTCAATTAGAGCATTTCAGTAATTAACAGTGTTCTTTGTCAAAACTGACATTCTCATCATCCACTAATGCAGTTTGTCACAAAATGCAGTTTTCAGCTCAGAAAGCTTGTTTCTGACATTCTAACAGCTCAATTAGAGCATTTCAGTAATGAACAGTGTTCTTTGTCAAGACTGACATTCTCATCATCCACTGAATCACTTTGTCACCAAATGCATTTTTCTCATCAGAAAGCTTGTTTCTGACATTCTAACAGCTCAATGAGAGCATTTCAGTAATGAACAGTGTTCTTTGTCAAAACTGACATTCTCATCATCCACTAATGCAGTTTGTCACAAAATGCAGTTTTCAGCTCAGAAAGCTTGTTTCTGACATTCTAACAGCTCAATTAGAGCATTTCAGTAATGAACAGTGTTCTTTGTCAAAACTGACATTCTCATCATCCACTGAATCACTTTGTCACAAAATGCATTTTTCTGCTCAGAAAGCTTGTTTCTGACATTCTAACAGCTCAATTAGAGCTTTTCAGCCATGAACAGTGTTCTTTGTCAAAACTGACATTCTCATCATCCACTGATGCACTCTGTCACAAAATGCAGTTTTCAGCTCAGAAAGCTTGTTTCTGACATTCTAACAGCTCATTGAGAGCATTTCAGTAATGAACAGTGTTCTTTGTCAAAACTGACATTCTCATCATCCACTGAATCACTTTGTCACAAAATGCATTTTTCTGCTCAGAAAGCTTGTTTCTGACATTCTAACAGCTCAATTAGAGCATTTTAGTAATGAACAGTGTTCTTTGTCACAACTGACATTCTCATCATGCACTGATGCACTTTGTCACAAAATGCAGTTTTCAGCTCAGAAAGCTTGTTTCTGACATTCTAACAGCTCATTGAGAGCATTTCAGTAATGAACAGTGTTCTTTGTCAAAACTGACATTCTCATCATCCACTGAATCACTTTGTCACAAAATGCATTTTTCTGCTCAGAAAGCTTGTTTCTGACATTCTAACAGCTCATTGAGAGCATTTCAGTAATGAACAGTGTTCTTTGTCAAAACTGACATTCTCATCATCCACTGAATCAGTTTGTCACAAAATGCATTTTTCTGCTCAGAAAGCTTGTTTCTGACATTCTAACAGCTCAATTAGAGCATTTTAGTAATGAACAGTGTTCTTTGTCACAACTGACATTCTCATCATGCACTGATGCACTTTGTCACAAAATGCATTTTTCTGCTCAGAAAGCTTGTTTCTGACATTCTAACAGCTCAATTAGAGCATTTCAGTAATGAACAGTGTTCTTTGTCAAAACTGACATTCTCATCATCCACTGAATCACTTTGTCACAAAATGCATTTTTCTGATCAGAAAGCATGTTTCTGACATTCTAACAGCTGAATTAGAGCATTTCAGTTATGAACAGTGTTCTTTGTCAAAACTGACATTCTCATCATCCACTGAATCACTTTTTCACAAAATGCATTTTTCTGCTCAGAAAGCTTGTTTCTGACATTCTAACAGCTCAATTAGAGCATTTTAGTAATGAACAGTGTTCTTTGTCACAACTGACATTCTCATCATCCACTGATGCACTCTGTCACAAAATGCAGTTTTCAGCTCAGAAAGCTTGTTTCTGACATTCTAACAGCTCATTGAGAGCATTTCAGTAATGAACAGTGTTCTTTGTCAAAACTGACATTCTCATCATCCACTGAATCATTTTGTCACAAAATGCATTTTTCTGCTCAGAAAGCTTGTTTCTGACATTCTAACAGCTCAATTAGAGCATTTTAGTAATGAACAGTGTTCTTTGTCACAACTGACATTCTCATCATGCACTGATGCACTTTGTCACAAAATGCATTTTTCTGCTCAGAAAGCTTGTTTCTGACATTCTAACAGCTCAATTAGAGCATTTCAGTAATGAACAGTGTTCTTTGTCAAAACTGACATTCTCATCATCCACTGAATCACTTTGTCACAAAATGCATTTTTCTGATCAGAAAGCATGTTTCTGACATTCTAACAGCTCAATTAGAGCATTTCAGTTATGAACAGTGTTCTTTGTCAAAACTGACATTCTCATCATCCACTGAATCACTTTTTCACAAAATGCATTTTTCTGCTCAGAAAGCTTGTTTCTGACATTCTAACAGCTCAATTAGAGCATTTTAGTAATGAACAGTGTTCTTTGTCACAACTGACATTCTCATCATCCACTGATGCACTTTGTCACAAAATGCAGTTTTCAGCTCAGAAAGCTTGTTTCTGACATTCTAACAGCTCAATTAGAGCTTTTCAGCCATGAACAGCGTTCTTTGTCAAAACTGACATTCTCATCATCCACTGATGCACTCTGTCACAAAATGCAGTTTTCAGCTCAGAAAGCTTGTTTCTGACATTCTAACAGCTCATTGAGAGCATTTCAGTAATGAACAGTGTTCTTTGTCAAAACTGACATTCTCATCATCCACTGAATCATTTTGTCACAAAATGCATTTTTCTGCTCAGAAAGCTGGTTTCTGACATTCTAACAGCTCAATTAGAGCATTTTAGTAATGAACAGTGTTCTTTGTCACAACTGACATTCTCGTCATGCACTGATGCACTTTGTCACAAAATGCAGTTTTCAGCTCAGAAAGCTTGTTTCTGACATTCTAACAGGTCACTGATAGCATTTCAGTAATGAACAGTGTTCTTTGTCAAAACTGACATTCTCATCATCCACTGAATCACTTTGTCACAAAATGCATTTTTCTGATCAGAAAGCATGTTTCTGACATTCTAACAGCTCAATTAGAGCATTTCAGTAATGAACAGTGTTCTTTGTCAAAACTGACATTCTCATCATCCACTAATGCAGTTTGTCACAAAATGCAGTTTTCAGCTCAGAAAGCTTGTTTCTGACATTCTAACAGCTCAATTAGAGCATTTCAGTAATGAACAGTGTTCTTTGTCAAAACTGACATTCTCATCATCCACTGAATCACTTTGTCACCAAATGCATTTTTCTCATCAGAAAGCTTGTTTCTGACATCCTAACAGCTCAATGAGAGCATTTCAGTAATGAACAGTGTTCTTTGTCAAAACTGACATTATCATCATCCACTGAATCACTTTGTCACAAAATGCATTTTTCTGCTCAGAAAGCTTGTTTCTGACATTCTAACAGCTCAATTAGAGCATTTTAGTAATGAACAGTGTTCTTTGTCACAACTGACATTCTCATCATCCACTGATGCACTTTGTCACAAAATGCAGTTTTCAGGTCAGAAAGCTTGTTTCTGACATTCTAACAGCTCAATTAGAGCTTTTCAGTAATGAACAGTGTTCTTTGTCAAAACTGACATTCTCATCATCCACTGAATCACTTTGTCACCAAATGCATTTTTCTGATCAGAAAGCTTGTTTCTGACATTCTAACAGCTCAATTAGAGCATTTCAGTAATGAACAGTGTTCTTTGTCAAAACTGACAATCTCATCATCCACTGAATCACTTTGTCACAAAATGCATTTTTCTGATCAGAAAGCTTGTTTCTGACATTCTAACAGCTCAATTAGAGCTTTTCAGCCATGAACAGTGTTCTTTGTCAAAACTGACATTCTCATCATCCACTGAATCACTTTGTCACAAAATGTATTTTTCTGCTCAGAAAGCTTGTTTCTGACATTCTAACAGCTCATTGAGAGCATTTCAGTAATGAACAGTGTTCTTTGTCAAAACTGACATTCTCATCATCCACTGAATCAGTTTGTCACAAAATACATTTTTCTGCTCAGAAAGCTTGTTTCTGACATTCTAACAGCTCAATGAGAGCATTTTAGTAATGAACAGTGTTCTTTGTCACAACTGACATTCTCATCATGCACTGATGCACTTTGTCACAAAATGCAGTTTTCAGCTCAGAAAGCTTGTTTGTGACATTCTAACAGCTCAATTAGAGCTTTTTTGTAACAGTGTTCTTTGTCAAAACTGACATTCTCATCATCCACTGAATCACTTTGTCACAAAATGCATTTTTCTGATCAGAAAGCTTGTTTCTGACATTCTAACAGCTCAATTAGAGCATTTCAGTAATGAACAGTGTTCTTTGTCAAAACTGACATTCTCATCATCCACTGAATCACTTTGTCACCAAATGCATTTTTCTGATCAGAAAGCATGTTTCTGACATTCTAACAGCTCAATTAGAGCATTTCAGTAATGAACAGTGTTCTTTGTCAAAACTGACATTCTCATCATCCACTGAATCACTTTGTCACCAAATGCATTTTTCTGATCAGAAAGCTTGTTTCTGACATTCTAACAGCTCAATTAGAGCATTTTAGTAATGAACAGTGTTCTTTGTCACAACTGACATTCTCATCATGCACTGATGCACTTTGTCACAAAATGCATTTTTCTGCTCAGAAAGCTTGTTTCTGACATTCTAACAGCTCAATTAGAGCATTTCAGTAATGAACAGTGTTCTTTGTCAAAACTGACATTCTCATCATCCACTGAATCACTTTGTCACAAAATGCATTTTTCTGATCAGAAAGCATGTTTCTGACATTCTAACAGCTCAATTAGAGCATTTCAGTAATGAACAGTGTTCTTTGTCAAAACTGACATTCTCATCATCCACTGAATCACTTTGTCACAAAATGCATTTTTCTGCTCAGAAAGCTTGTTTCTGACATTCTAACAGCTCAATTAGAGCATTTTAGTAATGAACAGTGTTCTTTGTCACAACTGACATTCTCGTCATGCACCGATGCACTTTGTCACAAAATGCATTTTTCTGCTCAGAAAGCTTTTTTCTGACATTCTAACAGCTCAATTAGAGCATTTTAGTAATGAACAGTGTTCTTTGTCACAACTGACATTCTCATCATGCACTGATGCACTTTGTCACAAAATGCAGTTTTCAGCTCAGAAAGCTTGTTTCTGACATTCTAACAGCTCATTGAGAGCATTTCAGTAATGAACAGTGTTCTTTGTCAGAACTGACATTCTCATCATCCACTGAATCACTTTGTCACAAAATGCAGTTTTCTGACATTCTAATTAGAGCATTTTAGTAATGAACAGTGTTCTTTGTCACAACTGACATTCTCGTCATGCACCGATGCACTTTGTCACAAAATGCAGTTTTCAGCTCAGAAAGCTTGTTTCTGACATTCTAACAGGTCACTGATAGCATTTCAGTAATGAACAGTGTTCTTTGTCAAAACTGACATTCTCATCATCCACTGAATCACTTTGTCACAAAATGCATTTTTCTGATCAGAAAGCATGTTTCTGACATTCTAACAGCTCAATTAGAGCATTTCAGTAATTAACAGTGTTCTTTGTCAAAACTGACATTCTCATCATCCACTAATGCAGTTTGTCACAAAATGCAGTTTTCAGCTCAGAAAGCTTGTTTCTGACATTCTAACAGCTCAATTAGAGCATTTCAGTAATGAACAGTGTTCTTTGTCAAAACTGACATTCTCATCATCCACTGAATCACTTTGTCACCAAATGCATTTTTCTCATCAGAAAGCTTGTTTCTGACATTCTAACAGCTCAATGAGAGCATTTCAGTAATGAACAGTGTTCTTTGTCAAAACTGACATTCTCATCATCCACTAATGCAGTTTGTCACAAAATGCAGTTTTCAGCTCAGAAAGCTTGTTTCTGACATTCTAACAGCTCAATTAGAGCATTTCAGTAATGAACAGTGTTCTTTGTCAAAACTGACATTCTCATCATCCACTGAATCACTTTGTCACCAAATGCATTTTTCTCATCAGAAAGCTTGTTTCTGACATCCTAACAGCTCAATGAGAGCATTTCAGTAATGAACAGTGTTCTTTGTCACAACTGACATTCTCATCATCCACTGATGCACTCTGTCACAAAATGCAGTTTTCAGCTCAGAAAGCTTGTTTCTGACATTCTAACAGCTCATTGAGAGCATTTCAGTAATGAACAGTGTTCTTTGTCAAAACTGACATTCTCATCATCCACTGAATCATTTTGTCACAAAATGCATTTTTCTGCTCAGAAAGCTTGTTTCTGACATTCTAACAGCTCAATTAGAGCATTTTAGTAATGAACAGTGTTCTTTGTCACAACTGACATTCTCATCATGCACTGATGCACTTTGTCACAAAATGCATTTTTCTGCTCAGAAAGCTTGTTTCTGACATTCTAACAGCTCAATTAGAGCATTTCAGTAATGAACAGTGTTCTTTGTCAAAACTGACATTCTCATCATCCACTGAATCACTTTGTCACAAAATGCATTTTTCTGATCAGAAAGCATGTTTCTGACATTCTAACAGCTCAATTAGAGCATTTCAGTTATGAACAGTGTTCTTTGTCAAAACTGACATTCTCATCATCCACTGAATCACTTTTTCACAAAATGCATTTTTCTGCTCAGAAAGCTTGTTTCTGACATTCTAACAGCTCAATTAGAGCATTTTAGTAATGAACAGTGTTCTTTGTCACAACTGACATTCTCATCATCCACTGATGCACTTTGTCACAAAATGCAGTTTTCAGCT
Source organism: Barbatula barbatula (assembly GCF_947034865.1). Classification (NCBI taxonomy): domain Eukaryota; kingdom Metazoa; phylum Chordata; class Actinopteri; order Cypriniformes; family Nemacheilidae; genus Barbatula; species Barbatula barbatula. The sequence continues at coordinate 16,906,407 of NC_136772.1, forward strand.
CAGAAAGCTTGTTTCTGACATTCTAACAGCTCAATTAGAGCTTTTCAGCCATGAACAGCGTTCTTTGTCAAAACTGACATTCTCATCATCCACTGATGCACTCTGTCACAAAATGCAGTTTTCAGCTCAGAAAGCTTGTTTCTGACATTCTAACAGGTCACTGATAGCATTTCAGTAATGAACAGTGTTCTTTGTCAAAACTGACATTCTCATCATCCACTGAATCACTTTGTCACAAAATGCATTTTTCTGATCAGAAAGCATGTTTCTGACATTCTAACAGCTCAATTAGAGCATTTCAGTAATGAACAGTGTTCTTTGTCAAAACTGACATTCTCATCATCCACTAATGCAGTTTGTCACAAAATGCAGTTTTCAGCTCAGAAAGCTTGTTTCTGACATTCTAACAGCTCAATTAGAGCATTTCAGTAATGAACAGTGTTCTTTGTCAAAACTGACATTCTCATCATCCACTGAATCACTTTGTCACCAAATGCATTTTTCTCATCAGAAAGCTTGTTTCTGACATCCTAACAGCTCAATGAGAGCATTTCAGTAATGAACAGTGTTCTTTGTCAAAACTGACATTATCATCATCCACTGAATCACTTTGTCACAAAATGCATTTTTCTGCTCAGAAAGCTTGTTTCTGACATTCTAACAGCTCAATTAGAGCATTTTAGTAATGAACAGTGTTCTTTGTCACAACTGACATTCTCATCATCCACTGATGCACTTTGTCACAAAATGCAGTTTTCAGGTCAGAAAGCTTGTTTCTGACATTCTAACAGCTCAATTAGAGCTTTTCAGTAATGAACAGTGTTCTTTGTCAAAACTGACATTCTCATCATCCACTGAATCAGTTTGTCACCAAATGCATTTTTCTGATCAGAAAGCTTGTTTCTGACATTCTAACAGCTCAATTAGAGCATTTCAGTAATGAACAGTGTTCTTTGTCAAAACTGACAATCTCATCATCCACTGAATCACTTTGTCACAAAATGCATTTTTCTGATCAGAAAGCTTGTTTCTGACATTCTAACAGCTCAATTAGAGCTTTTCAGCCATGAACAGTGTTCTTTGTCAAAACTGACATTCTCATCATCCACTGATGCACTCTGTCACAAAATGCAGTTTTCAGCTCAGAAAGCTTGTTTCTGACATTCTAACAGCTCATTGAGAGCATTTCAGTAATGAACAGTGTTCTTTGTCAAAACTGACATTCTCATCATCCACTGAATCACTTTGTCACAAAATGTATTTTTCTGCTCAGAAAGCTTGTTTCTGACATTCTAACAGCTCATTGAGAGCATTTCAGTAATGAACAGTGTTCTTTGTCAAAACTGACATTCTCATCATCCACTGAATCAGTTTGTCACAAAATGCATTTTTCTGCTCAGAAAGCTTGTTTCTGACATTCTAACAGCTCAATTAGAGCATTTTAGTAATGAACAGTGTTCTTTGTCACAACTGACATTCTCATCATGCACTGATGCACTTTGTCACAAAATGCAGTTTTCAGCTCAGAAAGCTTGTTTGTGACATTCTAACAGCTCAATTAGAGCTTTTTTGTAACAGTGTTCTTTGTCAAAACTGACATTCTCATCATCCACTGAATCACTTTGTCACAAAATGCATTTTTCTGATCAGAAAGCTTGTTTCTGACATTCTAACAGCTCAATTAGAGCATTTCAGTAATGAACAGTGTTCTTTGTCAAAACTGACATTCTCATCATCCACTGAATCACTTTGTCACCAAATGCATTTTTCTGATCAGAAAGCATGTTTCTGACATTCTAACAGCTCAATTAGAGCATTTCAGTAATGAACAGTGTTCTTTGTCAAAACTGACATTCTCATCATCCACTGAATCACTTTGTCACCAAATGCATTTTTCTGATCAGAAAGCTTGTTTCTGACATTCTAACAGCTCATTGAGAGCATTTCAGTAATGAACAGTGTTCTTTGTCAAAACTGACATTCTCATCATCCACTGAATCACTTTGTCACAAAATGCATTTTTCTGCTCAGAAAGCTTTTTTCTGACATTCTAACAGCTCAATTAGAGCATTTTAGTAATGAACAGTGTTCTTTGTCACAACTGACATTCTCATCATGCACTGATGCACTTTGTCACAAAATGCAGTTTTCAGCTCAGAAAGCTTGTTTCTGACATTCTAACAGCTCATTGAGAGCATTTCAGTAATGAACAGTGTTCTTTGTCAGAACTGACATTCTCATCATCCACTGAATCACTTTGTCACAAAATGCATTTTTCTGCTCAGAAAGCTTGTTTCTGACATTCTAACAGCTCATTGAGAGCATTTCAGTAATGAACAGTGTTCTTTGTCAAAACTGACATTCTCATCATCCACTGAATCAGTTTGTCACAAAATACATTTTTCTGCTCAGAAAGCTTGTTTCTGACATTCTAACAGCTCAATTAGAGCATTTTAGTAATGAACAGTGTTCTTTGTCACAACTGACATTCTCATCATGCACTGATGCACTTTGTCACAAAATGCATTTTTCTGCTCAGAAAGCTTGTTTCTGACATTCTAACAGCTCAATTAGAGCATTTCAGTAATGAACAGTGTTCTTTGTCAAAACTGACATTCTCATCATCCACTGAATCAGTTTGTCACAAAATGCATTTTTCTGCTCAGAAAGCTTGTTTCTGACATTCTAACAGCTCAATTAGAGCATTTTAGTAATGAACAGTGTTCTTTGTCACAACTGACATTCTCATCATCCACTGATGCACTTTGTCACAAAATGCAGTTTTCAGCTCAGAAAGCTTGTTTCTGACATTCTAACAGCTCAATTAGAGCATTTCAGTTATGAACAGTGTTCTTTGTCAAAACTGACATTCTCATCATCCACTGAATCAGTTTGTCACAAAATGCATTTTTCTGCTCAGAAAGCTTGTTTCTGACATTCTAACAGCTCAATTAGAGCATTTTAGTAATGAACAGTGTTCTTTGTCACAACTGACATTCTCATCATCCACTGATGCACTTTGTCACAAAATGCAGTTTTCAGCTCAGAAAGCTTGTTTCTGACATTCTAACAGCTCAATTAGAGCTTTTCAGCCATGAACAGCGTTCTTTGTCAAAACTGACATTCTCATCATCCACTGATGAACTCTGTCACAAAATGCAGTTTTCAGCTCAGAAAGCTTGTTTCTGACATTCTAACAGCTCATTGAGAGCATTTCAGTAATGAACAGTGTTCTTTGTCAAAACTGACATTCTCATCATCCACTGAATCATTTTGTCACAAAATGCATTTTTCTGCTCAGAAAGCTTGTTTCTGACATTCTAACAGCTCATTGAGAGCATTTCAGTAATGAACAGTGTTCTTTGTCAAAACTGACATTCTCATCATCCACTGAATCACTTTGTCACAAAATGCATTTTTCTGCTCAGAAAGCTTTTTTCTGACATTCTAACAGCTCAATTAGAGCATTTTAGTAATGAACAGTGTTCTTTGTCACAACTGACATTCTCATCATGCACTGATGCACTTTGTCACAAAATGCAGTTTTCAGCTCAGAAAGCTTGTTTCTGACATTCTAACAGCTCATTGAGAGCATTTCAGTATTGAACAGTGTTCTTTGTCAGAACTGACATTCTCATCATCCACTGAATCACTTTGTCACAAAATGCATTTTTCTGCTCAGAAAGCTTGTTTCTGACATTATAACAGCTCATTGAGAGCATTTCAGTAATGAACAGTGTTCTTTGTCAAAACTGACATTCTCATCATCCACTGAATCAGTTTGTCACAAAATGCATTTTTCTGCTCAGAAAGCTTGTTTCTGACATTCTAACAGCTCAATTAGAGCATTTTAGTAATGAACAGTGTTCTTTGTCACAACTGACATTCTCATCATCCACTGATGCACTTTGTCACAAAATGCAGTTTTCAGGTCAGAAAGCTTGTTTCTGACATTCTAACAGCTCAATTAGAGCTTTTCAGTAATGAACAGTGTTCTTTGTCAAAACTGACATTCTCATCATCCACTGAATCAGTTTGTCACCAAATGCATTTTTCTGATCAGAAAGCTTGTTTCTGACATTCTAACAGCTCAATTAGAGCATTTCAGTAATGAACAGTGTTCTTTGTCAAAACTGACAATCTCATCATCCACTGAATCACTTTGTCACAAAATGCATTTTTCTGATCAGAAAGCTTGTTTCTGACATTCTAACAGCTCAATTAGAGCATTTCAGTAATGAACAGTGTTCTTTGTCAAAACTGACATTCTCATCATCCACTGAATCACTTTGTCACCAAATGCATTTTTCTGATCAGAAAGCTTGTTTCTGACATTCTAACAGCTCATTGAGAGCATTTCAGTAATGAACAGTGTTCTTTGTCAAAACTGACATTCTCATCATCCACTGAATCACTTTGTCACAAAATGCATTTTTCTGCTCAGAAAGCTTTTTTCTGACATTCTAACAGCTCAATTAGAGCATTTTAGTAATGAACAGTGTTCTTTGTCACAACTGACATTCTCATCATGCACTGATGCACTTTGTCACAAAATGCAGTTTTCAGCTCAGAAAGCTTGTTTCTGACATTCTAACAGCTCATTGAGAGCTTTTCAGCCATGAACAGTGTTCTTTGTCAAAACTGACATTCTCATCATCCACTGATGCACTCTGTCACAAAATGCAGTTTTCAGCTCAGAAAGCTTGTTTCTGACATTCTAACAGCTCATTGAGAGCATTTCAGTAATGAACAGTGTTCTTTGTCAAAACTGACATTCTCATCATCCACTGAATCACTTTGTCACAAAATGTATTTTTCTGCTCAGAAAGCTTGTTTCTGACATTCTAACAGCTCAATTAGAGCATTTTAGTAATGAACAGTGTTCTTTGTCACAACTGACATTCTCATCATGCACTGATGCACTTTGTCACAAAATGCAGTTTTCAGCTCAGAAAGCTTGTTTGTGACATTCTAACAGCTCAATTAGAGCTTTTTTGTAACAGTGTTCTTTGTCAAAACTGACATTCTCATCATCCACTGAATCACTTTGTCACAAAATGCATTTTTCTGATCAGAAAGCTTGTTTCTGACATTCTAACAGCTCAATTAGAGCATTTCAGTAATGAACAGTGTTCTTTGTCAAAACTGACATTCTCATCATCCACTGAATCACTTTGTCACCAAATGCATTTTTCTGATCAGAAAGCATGTTTCTGACATTCTAACAGCTCAATTAGAGCATTTCAGTAATGAACAGTGTTCTTTGTCAAAACTGACATTCTCATCATCCACTGAATCACTTTGTCACCAAATGCATTTTTCTGATCAGAAAGCTTGTTTCTGACATTCTAACAGCTCATTGAGAGCATTTCAGTAATGAACAGTGTTCTTTGTCAAAACTGACATTCTCATCATCCACTGAATCACTTTGTCACAAAATGCATTTTTCTGCTCAGAAAGCTTTTTTCTGACATTCTAACAGCTCAATTAGAGCATTTTAGTAATGAACAGTGTTCTTTGTCACAACTGACATTCTCATCATGCACTGATGCACTTTGTCACAAAATGCAGTTTTCAGCTCAGAAAGCTTGTTTCTGACATTCTAACAGCTCATTGAGAGCATTTCAGTAATGAACAGTGTTCTTTGTCAGAACTGACATTCTCATCATCCAATGAATCACTTTGTCACAAAATGCATTTTTCTGCTCAGAAAGCTTGTTTCTGACATTCTAACAGCTCATTGAGAGCATTTCAGTAATGAACAGTGTTCTTTGTCAAAACTGACATTCTCATCATCCACTGAATCAGTTTGTCACAAAATGCATTTTTCTGCTCAGAAAGCTTGTTTCTGACATTCTAACAGCTCAATTAGAGCATTTTAGTAATGAACAGTGTTCTTTGTCAAAACTGACATTCTCATCATCCACTGAATCACTTTGTCACAAAATGCATTTTTCTTATCAGAAAGCATGTTTCTGACATTCTAACAGCTCAATTAGAGCATTTCAGTTATGAACAGTGTTCTTTGTCAAAACTGACATTCTCATCATCCACTGAATCAGTTTGTCACAAAATGCATTTTTCTGCTCAGAAAGCTTGTTTCTGACATTCTAACAGCTCAATTAGAGCATTTTAGTAATGAACAGTGTTCTTTGTCACAACTGACATTCTCATCATCCACTGATGCACTTTGTCACAAAATGCAGTTTTCAGCTCAGAAAGCTTGTTTCTGACATTCTAACAGCTCAATTAGAGCTTTTCAGCCATGAACAGCGTTCTTTGTCAAAACTGACATTCTCATCATCCACTGATGAACTCTGTCACAAAATGCAGTTTTCAGCTCAGAAAGCTTGTTTCTGACATTCTAACAGCTCATTGAGAGCATTTCAGTAATGAACAGTGTTCTTTGTCAAAACTGACATTCTCATCATCCACTGAATCATTTTGTCACAAAATGCATTTTTCTGCTCAGAAAGCTTGTTTCTGACATTCTAACAGCTCATTGAGAGCATTTCAGTAATGAACAGTGTTCTTTGTCAAAACTGACATTCTCATCATCCACTGAATCACTTTGTCACAAAATGCATTTTTCTGCTCAGAAAGCTTTTTTCTGACATTCTAACAGCTCAATTAGAGCATTTTAGTAATGAACAGTGTTCTTTGTCACAACTGACATTCTCATCATGCACTGATGCACTTTGTCACAAAATGCAGTTTTCAGCTCAGAAAGCTTGTTTCTGACATTCTAACAGCTCATTGAGAGCATTTCAGTAATGAACAGTGTTCTTTGTCAGAACTGACATTCTCATCATCCACTGAATCACTTTGTCACAAAATGCATTTTTCTGCTCAGAAAGCTTGTTTCTGACATTCTAACAGCTCATTGAGAGCATTTCAGTAATGAACAGTGTTCTTTGTCAAAACTGACATTCTCATCATCCACTGAATCAGTTTGTCACAAAATGCATTTTTCTGCTCAGAAAGCTTGTTTCTGACATTCTAACAGCTCAATTAGAGCATTTTAGTAATGAACAGTGTTCTTTGTCACAACTGACATTCTCATCATGCACTGATGCACTTTGTCACAAAATGCATTTTTCTGCTCAGAAAGCTTGTTTCTGACATTCTAACAGCTCAATTAGAGCATTTCAGTAATGAACAGTGTTCTTTGTCAAAACTGACATTCTCATCATCCACTGAATCACTTTTTCACAAAATGCATTTTTCTTATCAGAAAGCATGTTTCTGACATTCTAACAGCTCAATTAGAGCATTTCAGTTATGAACAGTGTTCTTTGTCAAAACTGACATTCTCATCATCCACTGAATCAGTTTGTCACAAAATGCATTTTTCTGCTCAGAAAGCTTGTTTCTGACATTCTAACAGCTCAATTAGAGCATTTTAGTAATGAACAGTGTTCTTTGTCACAACTGACATTCTCATCATCCACTGATGCACTTTGTCACAAAATGCAGTTTTCAGCTCAGAAAGCTTGTTTCTGACATTCTAACAGCTCAATTAGAGCTTTTCAGCCATGAACAGCGTTCTTTGTCAAAACTGACATTCTCATCATCCACTGATGCACTTTGTCACAAAATGCAGTTTTCAGGTCAGAAAGCTTGTTTCTGACATTCTAACAGCTCAATTAGAGCTTTTCAGTAATGAACAGTGTTCTTTGTCAAAACTGACATTCTCATCATCCACTGAATCAGTTTGTCACCAAATGCATTTTTCTAATCAGAAAGCTTGTTTCTGACATTCTAACAGCTCAATTAGAGCATTTCAGTAATGAACAGTGTTCTTTGTCAAAACTGACAATCTCATCATCCACTGAATCACTTTGTCACAAAATGCATTTTTCTGATCAGAAAGCTTGTTTCTGACATTCTAACAGCTCAATTAGAGCTTTTCAGCCATGAACAGTGTTCTTTGTCAAAACTGACATTCTCATCATCCACTGATGCACTCTGTCACAAAATGCAGTTTTCAGCTCAGAAAGCTTGTTTCTGACATTCTAACAGCTCATTGAGAGCATTTCAGTAATGAACAGTGTTCTTTGTCAAAACTGACATTCTCATCATCCACTGAATCACTTTGTCACAAAATGTATTTTTCTGCTCAGAAAGCTTGTTTCTGACATTCTAACAGCTCAATTAGAGCATTTTAGTAATGAACAGTGTTCTTTGTCACAACTGACATTCTCATCATGCACTGATGCACTTTGTCACAAAATGCAGTTTTCAGCTCAGAAAGCTTGTTTGTGACATTCTAACAGCTCAATTAGAGCTTTTTTGTAACAGTGTTCTTTGTCAAAACTGACATTCTCATCATCCACTGAATCACTTTGTCACAAAATGCATTTTTCTGATCAGAAAGCTTGTTTCTGACATTCTAACAGCTCAATTAGAGCATTTCAGTAATGAACAGTGTTCTTTGTCAAAACTGACATTCTCATCATCCACTGAATCACTTTGTCACCAAATGCATTTTTCTGATCAGAAAGCATGTTTCTGACATTCTAACAGCTCAATTAGAGCATTTCAGTAATGAACAGTGTTCTTTGTCAAAACTGACATTCTCATCATCCACTGAATCACTTTGTCACCAAATGCATTTTTCTGATCAGAAAGCTTGTTTCTGACATTCTAACAGCTCATTGAGAGCATTTCAGTAATGAACAGTGTTCTTTGTCAAAACTGACATTCTCATCATCCACTGAATCACTTTGTCACAAAATGCATTTTTCTGCTCAGAAAGCTTTTTTCTGACATTCTAACAGCTCAATTAGAGCATTTTAGTAATGAACAGTGTTCTTTGTCACAACTGACATTCTCATCATGCACTGATGCACTTTGTCACAAAATGCAGTTTTCAGCTCAGAAAGCTTGTTTCTGACATTCTAACAGCTCATTGAGAGCATTTCAGTAATGAACAGTGTTCTTTGTCAGAACTGACATTCTCATTATCCACTGAATCACTTTGTCACAAAATGCATTTTTCTGCTCAGAAAGCTTGTTTCTGACATTCTAACAGCTCATTGAGAGCATTTCAGTAATGAACAGTGTTCTTTGTCAAAACTGACATTCTCATCATCCACTGAATCAGTTTGTCACAAAATGCATTTTTCTGCTCAGAAAGCTTGTTTCTGACATTCTAACAGCTCAATTAGAGCATTTTAGTAATGAACAGTGTTCTTTGTCAAAACTGACATTCTCATCATCCACTGAATCACTTTGTCACAAAATGCATTTTTCTTATCAGAAAGCATGTTTCTGACATTCTAACAGCTCAATTAGAGCATTTCAGTTATGAACAGTGTTCTTTGTCAAAACTGACATTCTCATCATCCACTGAATCAGTTTGTCACAAAATGCATTTTTCTGCTCAGAAAGCTTGTTTCTGACATTCTAACAGCTCAATTAGAGCATTTTAGTAATGAACAGTGTTCTTTGTCACAACTGACATTCTCATCATCCACTGATGCACTTTGTCACAAAATGCAGTTTTCAGCTCAGAAAGCTTGTTTCTGACATTCTAACAGCTCAATTAGAGCTTTTCAGCCATGAACAGCGTTCTTTGTCAAAACTGACATTCTCATCATCCACTGATGAACTCTGTCACAAAATGCAGTTTTCAGCTCAGAAAGCTTGTTTCTGACATTCTAACAGCTCATTGAGAGCATTTCAGTAATGAACAGTGTTCTTTGTCAAAACTGACATTCTCATCATCCACTGAATCATTTTGTCACAAAATGCAGTTTTTCTGCTCAGAAAGCTTGTTTCTGACATTCTAACAGCTCATTGAGAGCATTTCAGTAATGAACAGTGTTCTTTGTCAGAACTGACATTCTCATCATCCACTGAATCACTTTGTCACAAAATGCATTTTTCTGCTCAGAAAGCTTGTTTCTGACATTCTAACAGCTCATTGAGAGCATTTCAGTAATGAACAGTGTTCTTTGTCAAAACTGACATTCTCATCATCCACTGAATCAGTTTGTCACAAAATGCATTTTTCTGCTCAGAAAGCTTGTTTCTGACATTCTAACAGCTCAATTAGAGCATTTTAGTAATGAACAGTGTTCTTTGTCACAACTGACATTCTCATCATCCACTGATGCACTTTGTCACAAAATGCAGTTTTCAGCTCAGAAAGCTTGTTTCTGACATTCTAACAGCTCAATTAGAGCTTTTCAGCCATGAACAGCGTTCTTTGTCAAAACTGACATTCTCATCATCCACTGATGAACTCTGTCACAAAATGCAGTTTTCAGCTCAGAAAGCTTGTTTCTGACATTCTAACAGCTCATTGAGAGCATTTCAGTAATGAACAGTGTTCTTTGTCAAAACTGACATTCTCATCATCCACTGAATCAGTTTGTCACAAAATGCATTTTTCTGCTCAGAAAGCTTGTTTCTGACATTCTAACAGCTCAATTAGAGCATTTTAGTAATGAACAGTGTTCTTTGTCACAACTGACATTCTCATCATCCACTGATGCACTTTGTCACAAAATGCATTTTTCAGCTCAGAAAGCTTGTTTGTGACATTCTAACAGCTCAATTAGAGCTTTTTTGTAATGAACAGTGTTCTTTGTCAAAACTGACATTCTCATCATCCACTGAATCACTGTCACAAAATGCAGTTTTCAGATCAGAAAGCTTGTTTCTGACATTCTAACAGCTCATTGAGAGCATTTCAGTAATGAACAGTGTTCTTTGTCAAAACTGACATTCTCATCATCCACTGAATCACTTTGTCACAAAATGCATTTTTCTGCTCAGAAAGCTTGTTTCTGACATTCTAACAGCTCATTGAGAGCATTTCAGTAATGAACAGTGTTCTTTGTCAAAACTGACATTCTCATCATCCACTGAATCACTTTGTCACAAAATGCATTTTTCTGCTCAGAAAGCTTGTTTCTGACATTCTAACAGCTCAATGAGAGCATTTTAGTAATGAACAGTGTTCTTTGTCACAACTGACATTCTCATCATGCACTGATGCACTTTGTCACAAAATGCAGTTTTCAGCTCAGAAAGCTTGTTTCTGACATTCTAACAGCTCAATTAGAGCATTTCAGCAAAGAACAGTGTTCTTTGTCAAAACTGACATTCTCATCATCCACTGAATCACTTTGTCACCAAATGCATTTTTCTGATCAGAAAGCATGTTTCTGACATTCTAACAGCTCAATTAGAGCATTTCAGTAATGAACAGTGTTCTTTGTCAAAACTGACATTCTCATCATCCACTGAATCACTTTGTCACCAAATGCATTTTTCTGATCAGAAAGCTTGTTTCTGACATTCTAACAGCTCAATTAGAGCATTTCAGTAATGAACAGTGTTCTTTGTCAAAACTGACATTCTTATCATCCACTGAATCACTTCGTCACAAAATGCATTTTTCTGATCAGAAAGCTTGTTTCTGACATTCTAACAGCTCAATTAGAGCTTTTCAGCCATGAACAGTGTTCTTTGTCAAAACTGACATTCTCATCATCCACTGATGCACTCTGTCACAAAATGCAGTTTTCAGCTCAGAAAGCTTGTTTCTGACATTCTAACAGCTCATTGAGAGCATTTCAGTAATGAACAGTGTTCTTTGTCAAAACTGACAATCTCATCATCCACTGAATCACTTTGTCACAAAATGCATTTTTCTGCTCAGAAAGCTTGTTTCTGACATTCTAACAGCTCATTAAGAGCATTTCAGTAATGAACAGTGTTCTTTGTCAAAACTGACATTCTCATCATCCACTGAATCAGTTTGTCACAAAATGCATTTTTCTGCTCAGAAAGCTTGTTTCTGACATTCTAACAGCTCAATTAGAGCATTTTAGTAATGAACAGTGTTCTTTGTCACAACTGACATTCTCATCATGCACTGATGCACTTTGTCACAAAATGCAGTTTTCAGCTCAGAAAGCTTGTTTCTGACGTTCTAACAGCTCATTGAGAGCATTTCAGTAATGAACAGTGTTCTTTGTCAAAACTGACATTCTCATCATCCACTGAATCACTTTGTCACAAAATGCATTTTTCTGCTCAGAAAGCTTGTTTCTGACATTCTAACAGCTCATTGAGAGCATTTCAGTAATGAACAGTGTTCTTTGTCAAAACTGACATTCTCATCATCCACTGAATCAGTTTGTCACAAAATGCATTTTTCTGCTCAGAAAGCTTGTTTCTGACATTCTAACAGCTCAATTAGAGCATTTTAGTAATGAACAGTGTTCTTTGTCACAACTGACATTCTCATCATCCACTGAATCACTTTGTCACAAAATGCATTTTTCTGATAAGAAAGCATGTTTCTGACATTCTAACAGCTCAATTAGAGCATTTCAGTTATGAACAGTGTTCTTTGTCAAAACTGACATTCTCATCATCCACTGAATCACTTTGTCACAAAATGCATTTTTCTGCTCAGAAAGCTTGTTTCTGACATTCTAACAGCTCAATTAGAGCATTTTAGTAATGAACAGTGTTCTTTGTCACAACTGACATTCTCGTCATGCACTGATGCACTTTGTCACAAAATGCAGTTTTCAGCTCAGAAAGCTTGTTTCTGACATTCTAACAGGTCACTGATAGCATTTCAGTAATGAACAGTGTTTCTTTGTCAAAACTGACATTCTCATCATCCACTGAATCACTTTGTCACAAAATGCATTTTTCTGATCAGAAAGCATGTTTCTGACATTCTAACAGCTCAATTAGAGCATTTCAGTAATGAACAGTGTTCTTTGTCAAAACTGACATTCTCATCATCCACTAATGCAGTTTGTCACAAAATGCAGTTTTCAGCTCAGAAAGCTTGTTTCTGACATTCTAACAGCTCATTGAGAGCATTTCAGTAATGAACAGTGTTCTTTGTCAAAACTGACATTCTCATCATCCACTGAATCAGTTTGTCACAAAATGCATTTTTCTGCTCAGAAAGCTTGTTTCTGACATTCTAACAGCTCAATTAGAGCATTTTAGTAATGAACAGTGTTCTTTGTCAAAACTGACATTCTCATCATCCACTGAATCACTTTGTCACAAAATGCATTTTTCTTATCAGAAAGCATGTTTCTGACATTCTAACAGCTCAATTAGAGCATTTCAGTTATGAACAGTGTTCTTTGTCAAAACTGACATTCTCATCATCCACTGAATCAGTTTGTCACAAAATGCATTTTTCTGCTCAGAAAGCTTGTTTCTGACATTCTAACAGCTCAATTAGAGCATTTTAGTAATGAACAGTGTTCTTTGTCACAACTGACATTCTCATCATCCACTGATGCACTTTGTCACAAAATGCAGTTTTCAGCTCAGAAAGCTTGTTTCTGACATTCTAACAGCTCAATTAGAGCTTTTCAGCCATGAACAGCGTTCTTTGTCAAAACTGACATTCTCATCATCCACTGATGAACTCTGTCACAAAATGCAGTTTTCAGCTCAGAAAGCTTGTTTCTGACATTCTAACAGCTCATTGAGAGCATTTCAGTAATGAACAGTGTTCTTTGTCAAAACTGACATTCTCATCATCCACTGAATCATTTTGTCACAAAATGCAGTTTTTCTGCTCAGAAAGCTTGTTTCTGACATTCTAACAGCTCATTGAGAGCATTTCAGTAATGAACAGTGTTCTTTGTCAGAACTGACATTCTCATCATCCACTGAATCACTTTGTCACAAAATGCATTTTTCTGCTCAGAAAGCTTGTTTCTGACATTCTAACAGCTCATTGAGAGCATTTCAGTAATGAACAGTGTTCTTTGTCAAAACTGACATTCTCATCATCCACTGAATCAGTTTGTCACAAAATGCATTTTTCTGCTCAGAAAGCTTGTTTCTGACATTCTAACAGCTCAATTAGAGCATTTTAGTAATGAACAGTGTTCTTTGTCACAACTGACATTCTCATCATGCACTGATGCACTTTGTCACAAAATGCATTTTTCTGCTCAGAAAGCTTGTTTCTGACATTCTAACAGCTCAATTAGAGCATTTCAGTAATGAACAGTGTTCTTTGTCAAAACTGACATTCTCATCATCCACTGAATCACTTTGTCACAAAATGCATTTTTCTTATCAGAAAGCATGTTTCTGACATTCTAACAGCTCAATTAGAGCATTTCAGTTATGAACAGTGTTCTTTGTCAAAACTGACATTCTCATCATCCACTGAATCAGTTTGTCACAAAATGCATTTTTCTGCTCAGAAAGCTTGTTTCTGACATTCTAACAGCTCAATTAGAGCATTTTAGTAATGAACAGTGTTCTTTGTCACAACTGACATTCTCATCATCCACTGATGCACTTTGTCACAAAATGCAGTTTTCAGCTCAGAAAGCTTGTTTCTGACATTCTAACAGCTCAATTAGAGCTTTTCAGCCATGAACAGCGTTCTTTGTCAAAACTGACATTCTCATCATCCACTGATGAACTCTGTCACAAAATGCAGTTTTCAGCTCAGAAAGCTTGTTTCTGACATTCTAACAGCTCATTGAGAGCATTTCAGTAATGAACAGTGTTCTTTGTCAAAACTGACATTCTCATCATCCACTGAATCATTTTGTCACAAAATGCATTTTTCTGCTCAGAAAGCTTGTTTCTGACATTCTAACAGCTCAATTAGAGCATTTTAGTAATGAACAGTGTTCTTTGTCACAACTGACATTCTCGTCATGCACTGATGCACTTTGTCACAAAATGCATTTTTCTGCTCAGAAAGCTTGTTTCTGACATTCTAACAGCTCAATTAGAGCATTTTAGTAATGAACAATGTTCTTTGTCACAACTGACATTCTCATCATCCACTGATGCACTTTGTCACAAAATGCATTTTTCAGCTCAGAAAGCTTGTTTGTGACATTCTAACAGCTCAATTAGAGCTTTTTTGTAATGAACAGTGTTCTTTGTCAAAACTGACATTCTCATCATCCACTGAATCACTGTCACAAAATGCAGTTTTCAGATCAGAAAGCTTGTTTCTGACATTCTAACAGCTCATTGAGAGCATTTCAGTAATGAACAGTGTTCTTTGTCAAAACTGACATTCTCATCATCCACTGAATCACTTTGTCACAAAATGCATTTTTCTGCTCAGAAAGCTTGTTTCTGACATTCTAACAGCTCATTGAGAGCATTTCAGTAATGAACAGTGTTCTTTGTCAAAACTGACATTCTCATCATCCACTGAATCACTTTGTCACAAAATGCATTTTTCTGCTCAGAAAGCTTGTTTCTGACATTCTAACAGCTCAATGAGAGCATTTTAGTAATGAACAGTGTTCTTTGTCACAACTGACATTCTCATCATGCACTGATGCACTTTGTCACAAAATGCAGTTTTCAGCTCAGAAAGCTTGTTTCTGACATTCTAACAGCTCAATTAGAGCATTTCAGCAAAGAACAGTGTTCTTTGTCAAAACTGACATTCTCATCATCCACTGAATCACTTTGTCACCAAATGCATTTTTCTGATCAGAAAGCATGTTTCTGACATTCTAACAGCTCAATTAGAGCATTTCAGTAATGAACAGTGTTCTTTGTCAAAACTGACATTCTCATCATCCACTGAATCACTTTGTCACCAAATGCATTTTTCTGATCAGAAAGCTTGTTTCTGACATTCTAACAGCTCAATTAGAGCATTTCAGTAATGAACAGTGTTCTTTGTCAAAACTGACATTCTTATCATCCACTGAATCACTTCGTCACAAAATGCATTTTTCTGATCAGAAAGCTTGTTTCTGACATTCTAACAGCTCAATTAGAGCTTTTCAGCCATGAACAGTGTTCTTTGTCAAAACTGACATTCTCATCATCCACTGATGCACTCTGTCACAAAATGCAGTTTTCAGCTCAGAAAGCTTGTTTCTGACATTCTAACAGCTCATTGAGAGCATTTCAGTAATGAACAGTGTTCTTTGTCAAAACTGACAATCTCATCATCCACTGAATCACTTTGTCACAAAATGCATTTTTCTGCTCAGAAAGCTTGTTTCTGACATTCTAACAGCTCATTAAGAGCATTTCAGTAATGAACAGTGTTCTTTGTCAAAACTGACATTCTCATCATCCACTGAATCAGTTTGTCACAAAATGCATTTTTCTGCTCAGAAAGCTTGTTTCTGACATTCTAACAGCTCAATTAGAGCATTTTAGTAATGAACAGTGTTCTTTGTCACAACTGACATTCTCATCATCCACTGATGCACTTTGTCACAAAATGCATTTTTCAGCTCAGAAAGCTTGTTTGTGACATTCTAACAGCTCAATTAGAGCTTTTTTGTAATGAACAGTGTTCTTTGTCAAAACTGACATTCTCATCATCCACTGAATCACTGTCACAAAATGCAGTTTTCAGATCAGAAAGCTTGTTTCTGACATTCTAACAGCTCATTGAGAGCATTTCAGTAATGAACAGTGTTCTTTGTCAAAACTGACATTCTCATCATCCACTGAATCACTTTGTCACAAAATGCATTTTTCTGCTCAGAAAGCTTGTTTCTGACATTCTAACAGCTCATTGAGAGCATTTCAGTAATGAACAGTGTTCTTTGTCAAAACTGACATTCTCATCATCCACTGAATCACTTTGTCACAAAATGCATTTTTCTGCTCAGAAAGCTTGTTTCTGACATTCTAACAGCTCAATGAGAGCATTTTAGTAATGAACAGTGTTCTTTGTCACAACTGACATTCTCATCATGCACTGATGCACTTTGTCACAAAATGCAGTTTTCAGCTCAGAAAGCTTGTTTCTGACATTCTAACAGCTCAATTAGAGCATTTCAGCAAAGAACAGTGTTCTTTGTCAAAACTGACATTCTCATCATCCACTGAATCACTTTGTCACCAAATGCATTTTTCTGATCAGAAAGCATGTTTCTGACATTCTAACAGCTCAATTAGAGCATTTCAGTAATGAACAGTGTTCTTTGTCAAAACTGACATTCTCATCATCCACTGAATCACTTTGTCACCAAATGCATTTTTCTGATCAGAAAGCTTGTTTCTGACATTCTAACAGCTCAATTAGAGCATTTCAGTAATGAACAGTGTTCTTTGTCAAAACTGACATTCTTATCATCCACTGAATCACTTCGTCACAAAATGCATTTTTCTGATCAGAAAGCTTGTTTCTGACATTCTAACAGCTCAATTAGAGCTTTTCAGCCATGAACAGTGTTCTTTGTCAAAACTGACATTCTCATCATCCACTGATGCACTCTGTCACAAAATGCAGTTTTCAGCTCAGAAAGCTTGTTTCTGACATTCTAACAGCTCATTGAGAGCATTTCAGTAATGAACAGTGTTCTTTGTCAAAACTGACAATCTCATCATCCACTGAATCACTTTGTCACAAAATGCATTTTTCTGCTCAGAAAGCTTGTTTCTGACATTCTAACAGCTCATTAAGAGCATTTCAGTAATGAACAGTGTTCTTTGTCAAAACTGACATTCTCATCATCCACTGAATCAGTTTGTCACAAAATGCATTTTTCTGCTCAGAAAGCTTGTTTCTGACATTCTAACAGCTCAATTAGAGCATTTTAGTAATGAACAGTGTTCTTTGTCACAACTGACATTCTCATCATCCACTGATGCACTTTGTCACAAAATGCATTTTTCAGCTCAGAAAGCTTGTTTGTGACATTCTAACAGCTCAATTAGAGCTTTTTTGTAATGAACAGTGTTCTTTGTCAAAACTGACATTCTCATCATCCACTGAATCACTGTCACAAAATGCAGTTTTCAGATCAGAAAGCTTGTTTCTGACATTCTAACAGCTCATTGAGAGCATTTCAGTAATGAACAGTGTTCTTTGTCAAAACTGACATTCTCATCATCCACTGAATCACTTTGTCACAAAATGCATTTTTCTGCTCAGAAAGCTTGTTTCTGACATTCTAACAGCTCATTGAGAGCATTTCAGTAATGAACAGTGTTCTTTGTCAAAACTGACATTCTCATCATCCACTGAATCACTTTGTCACAAAATGCATTTTTCTGCTCAGAAAGCTTGTTTCTGACATTCTAACAGCTCAATGAGAGCATTTTAGTAATGAACAGTGTTCTTTGTCACAACTGACATTCTCATCATGCACTGATGCACTTTGTCACAAAATGCAGTTTTCAGCTCAGAAAGCTTGTTTCTGACATTCTAACAGCTCAATTAGAGCATTTCAGCAAAGAACAGTGTTCTTTGTCAAAACTGACATTCTCATCATCCACTGAATCACTTTGTCACCAAATGCATTTTTCTGATCAGAAAGCATGTTTCTGACATTCTAACAGCTCAATTAGAGCATTTCAGTAATGAACAGTGTTCTTTGTCAAAACTGACATTCTCATCATCCACTGAATCACTTTGTCACCAAATGCATTTTTCTGATCAGAAAGCTTGTTTCTGACATTCTAACAGCTCAATTAGAGCATTTCAGTAATGAACAGTGTTCTTTGTCAAAACTGACATTCTTATCATCCACTGAATCACTTCGTCACAAAATGCATTTTTCTGATCAGAAAGCTTGTTTCTGACATTCTAACAGCTCAATTAGAGCTTTTCAGCCATGAACAGTGTTCTTTGTCAAAACTGACATTCTCATCATCCACTGATGCACTCTGTCACAAAATGCAGTTTTCAGCTCAGAAAGCTTGTTTCTGACATTCTAACAGCTCATTGAGAGCATTTCAGTAATGAACAGTGTTCTTTGTCAAAACTGACAATCTCATCATCCACTGAATCACTTTGTCACAAAATGCATTTTTCTGCTCAGAAAGCTTGTTTCTGACATTCTAACAGCTCATTAAGAGCATTTCAGTAATGAACAGTGTTCTTTGTCAAAACTGACATTCTCATCATCCACTGAATCAGTTTGTCACAAAATGCATTTTTCTGCTCAGAAAGCTTGTTTCTGACATTCTAACAGCTCAATTAGAGCATTTTAGTAATGAACAGTGTTCTTTGTCACAACTGACATTCTCATCATGCACTGATGCACTTTGTCACAAAATGCAGTTTTCAGCTCAGAAAGCTTGTTTCTGACGTTCTAACAGCTCATTGAGAGCATTTCAGTAATGAACAGTGTTCTTTGTCAAAACTGACATTCTCATCATCCACTGAATCACTTTGTCACAAAATGCATTTTTCTGCTCAGAAAGCTTGTTTCTGACATTCTAACAGCTCATTGAGAGCATTTCAGTAATGAACAGTGTTCTTTGTCAAAACTGACATTCTCATCATCCACTGAATCAGTTTGTCACAAAATGCATTTTTCTGCTCAGAAAGCTTGTTTCTGACATTCTAACAGCTCAATTAGAGCATTTTAGTAATGAACAGTGTTCTTTGTCACAACTGACATTCTCATCATCCACTGAATCACTTTGTCACAAAATGCATTTTTCTGATAAGAAAGCATGTTTCTGACATTCTAACAGCTCAATTAGAGCATTTCAGTTATGAACAGTGTTCTTTGTCAAAACTGACATTCTCATCATCCACTGAATCACTTTGTCACAAAATGCATTTTTCTGCTCAGAAAGCTTGTTTCTGACATTCTAACAGCTCAATTAGAGCATTTTAGTAATGAACAGTGTTCTTTGTCACAACTGACATTCTCGTCATGCACTGATGCACTTTGTCACAAAATGCAGTTTTCAGCTCAGAAAGCTTGTTTCTGACATTCTAACAGGTCACTGATAGCATTTCAGTAATGAACAGTGTTTCTTTGTCAAAACTGACATTCTCATCATCCACTGAATCACTTTGTCACAAAATGCATTTTTCTGATCAGAAAGCATGTTTCTGACATTCTAACAGCTCAATTAGAGCATTTCAGTAATGAACAGTGTTCTTTGTCAAAACTGACATTCTCATCATCCACTAATGCAGTTTGTCACAAAATGCAGTTTTCAGCTCAGAAAGCTTGTTTCTGACATTCTAACAGCTCAATTAGAGCATTTCAGTAATGAACAGTGTTCTTTGTCAAAACTGACATTCTCATCATCCACTGAATCACTTTGTCACCAAATGCATTTTTCTCATCAGAAAGCTTGTTTCTGACATCCTAACAGCTCAATGAGAGCATTTCAGTAATGAACAGTGTTCTTTGTCAAAACTGACATTCTCATCATCCACTGAATCACTTTGTCACAAAATGCATTTTTCTGCTCAGAAAGCTTGTTTCTGACATTCTAACAGCTCAATTAGAGCATTTTAGTAATGAACAGTGTTCTTTGTCACAACTGACATTCTCATCATGCACTGATGCACTTTGTCACAAAATGCAGTTTTCAGCTCAGAAAGCTTGTTTGTGACATTCTAACAGCTCAATTAGAGCTTTTTTGTAATGAACAGTGTTCTTTGTCAAAACTGACATTCTCATCATCCACTGAATCACTTTGTCACAAAATGCATTTTTCTGCTCAGAAAGCTTGTTTCTGACATTCTAACAGCTCAATTAGAGCATTATAGTAATGAACAATGTTCTTTGTCACAACTGACATTCTCATCATCCACTGATGCACTTTGTCACAAAATGCATTTTTCAGCTCAGAAAGCTTGTTTGTGACATTCTAACAGCTCAATTAGAGCTTTTTTGTAATGAACAGTGTTCTTTGTCAAAACTGACATTCTCATCATCCACTGAATCACTTTGTCACAAAATGCAGTTTTCAGCTCAGAAAGCTTGTTTCTGACATTCTAACAGCTCATTGAGAGCATTTCAGTAATGAACAGTGTTCTTTGTCACAACTGACATTCTCTTCATGCACTGATGCACTTTGTCACAAAATGCAGTTTTCAGCTCAGAAAGCTTGTTTCTGACATTCTAACAGCTCAATTAGAGCTTTTCAGCCATGAACAGCGTTCTTTGTCAAAACTGACATTCTCATCATCCACTGATGCACTCTGTCACAAAATGCAGTTTTCAGCTCAGAAAGCTTGTTTCTGACATTCTAATAGCTCATTGAGAGCATTTCAGTAATGAACAGTGTTTTTTGTCAAAACTGACATTCTCATCATCCACTGAATCACTTTGTCACAAAATGCATTTTTCTGCTCAGAAAGCTTGTTTCTGACATTCTAACAGCTCATTGAGAGCATTTCAGTAATGAACAGTGTTCTTTGTCACAACTGACATTCTCGTCATGCACTGAATCACTTTGTCACAAAATGCATTTTTCTGCTCAGAAAGCTTGTTTCTGACATTCTAACAGCTCATTGAGAGCATTTCAGTAATGAACAGTGTTCTTTGTCAAAACTGACATTCTCATCATCCACTGAATCAGTTTGTCAAAAAAATGCATTTTTCTGCTCAGAAAGCTTGTTTCTGACATTCTAACAGCTCAATGAGAGCATTTTAGTAATGAACAGTGTTCTTTGTCACAACTGACATTCTCATCATGCACTGATGCACTTTGTCACAAAATGCAGTTTTCAGCTCAGAAAGCTTGTTTGTGACATTCTAACAGCTCAATTAGAGCTTTTTTGTAATGAACAGTGTTCTTTGTCAAAACTGACATTCTCATCATCCACTGAATAACTTTGTCACCAAATGCATTTTTCTGATCAGAAAGCTTGTTTCTGACATTCTAACAGCTCAATTAGAGCATTTCAGTAATGAACAGTGTTCTTTGTCAAAACTGACATTCTCATCATCCACTGAATCACTTTGTCACCAAATGCATTTTTCTGATCAGAAAGCATGTTTCTGACATTCTAACAGCTCAATTAGAGCATTTCAGTAATGAACAGTGTTCTTTGTCAAAACTGACATTCTCATCATCCACTGAATCACTTTGTCACCAAATGCATTTTTCTGATCAGAAAGCTTGTTTCTGACATTCTAACAGCTCAATTAGAGCATTTCAGTAATGAACAGTGTTCTTTGTCAAAACTGACATTCTCATCATCCACTGAATCACTTCGTCACAAAATGCATTTTTCTGATCAGAAAGCTTGTTTCTGACATTCTAACAGCTCAATTAGAGCTTTTCAGCCATGAACAGTGTTCTTTGTCAAAACTGACATTCTCATCATCCACTGATGCACTCTGTCACAAAATGCAGTTTTCAGCTCAGAAAGCTTGTTTCTGACATTCTAACAGCTCATTGAGAGCATTTCAGTAATGAACAGTGTTCTTTGTCAAAACTGACATTCTCATCATCCACTGAATCACTTTGTCACAAAATGCATTTTTCTGCTCAGAAAGCTTGTTTCTGACATTCTAACAGCTCAATGAGAGCATTTCAGTAATGAACAGTGTTCTTTGTCAAAACTGACATTCTCATCATCCACTGAATCAGTTTGTCACAAAATGCATTTTTCTGCTCAGAAAGCTTGTTTCTGACATTCTAACAGCTCAATTAGAGCATTTTAGTAATGAACAGTGTTCTTTGTCACAACTGACATTCTCATCATCCACTGAATCACTTTGTCACAAAATGCATTTTTCTGATAAGAAAGCATGTTTCTGACATTCTAACAGCTCAATTAGAGCATTTCAGTTATGAACAGTGTTCTTTGTCAAAACTGACATTCTCATCATCCACTGAATCACTTTGTCACAAAATGCATTTTTCTGCTCAGAAAGCTTGTTTCTGACATTCTAACAGCTCAATTAGAGCATTTTAGTAATGAACAGTGTTCTTTGTCACAACTGACATTCTCATCATCCACTGATGCACTTTGTCACAAAATGCAGTTTTCAGGTCAGAAAGCTTGTTTCTGACATTCTAACAGCTCAATTTGAGCTTTTCAGCCATGAACAGCGTTCTTTGTCAAAACTGACATTCTCATCATCCACTGATGCACTCTGTCACAAAATGCAGTTTTCAGCTCAGAAAGCTTGTTTCTGACATTCACACAGCTCATTGAGAGCATTTCAGTAATGAACAGTGTTCTTTGTCAAAACTGACAATCTCATCATCCACTGAATCACTTTGTCACAAAATGCATTTTTCTGATCAGAAAGCTTGTTTCTGACATTCTAACAGCTCAATTAGAGCTTTTCAGCCATGAACAGTGTTCTTTGTCAAAACTGACATTCTCATCATCCACTGAATCACTTTGTCACAAAATGTATTTTTCTGCTCAGAAAGCTTGTTTCTGACATTCTAACAGCTCATTGAGAGCATTTCAGTAATGAACAGTGTTCTTTGTCAAAACTGACATTCTCATCATCCACTGAATCAGTTTGTCACAAAATACATTTTTCTGCTCAGAAAGCTTGTTTCTGACATTCTAACAGCTCAATGAGAGCATTTTAGTAATGAACAGTGTTCTTTGTCACAACTGACATTCTCATCATGCACTGATGCACTTTGTCACAAAATGCAGTTTTCAGCTCAGAAAGCTTGTTTGTGACATTCTAACAGCTCAATTAGAGCTTTTTTGTAACAGTGTTCTTTGTCAAAACTGACATTCTCATCATCCACTGAATCACTTTGTCAAAAAATGCATTTTTCTGATCAGAAAGCTTGTTTCTGACATTCTAACAGCTCAATTAGAGCATTTCAGTAATGAACAGTGTTCTTTGTCAAAACTGACATTCTCATCATCCACTGAATCACTTTGTCACCAAATGCATTTTTCTGATCAGAAAGCATGTTTCTGACATTCTAACAGCTCAATTAGAGCATTTCAGTAATGAACAGTGTTCTTTGTCAAAACTGACATTCTCATCATCCACTGAATCACTTTGTCACCAAATGCATTTTTCTGATCAGAAAGCTTGTTTCTGACATTCTAACAGCTCAATTAGAGCATTTTAGTAATGAACAGTGTTCTTTGTCACAACTGACATTCTCATCATGCACTGATGCACTTTGTCACAAAATGCATTTTTCTGCTCAGAAAGCTTGTTTCTGACATTCTAACAGCTCAATTAGAGCATTTCAGTAATGAACAGTGTTCTTTGTCAAAACTGACATTCTCATCATCCACTGAATCACTTTGTCACAAAATGCATTTTTCTGATCAGAAAGCATGTTTCTGACATTCTAACAGCTCAATTAGAGCATTTCAGTAATGAACAGTGTTCTTTGTCAAAACTGACATTCTCATCATCCACTGAATCACTTTGTCACAAAATGCATTTTTCTGCTCAGAAAGCTTGTTTCTGACATTCTAACAGCTCAATTAGAGCATTTTAGTAATGAACAGTGTTCTTTGTCACAACTGACATTCTCGTCATGCACCGATGCACTTTGTCACAAAATGCATTTTTCTGCTCAGAAAGCTTTTTTCTGACATTCTAACAGCTCAATTAGAGCATTTTAGTAATGAACAGTGTTCTTTGTCACAACTGACATTCTCATCATGCACTGATGCACTTTGTCACAAAATGCAGTTTTCAGCTCAGAAAGCTTGTTTCTGACATTCTAACAGCTCATTGAGAGCATTTCAGTAATGAACAGTGTTCTTTGTCAGAACTGACATTCTCATCATCCACTGAATCACTTTGTCACAAAATGCAGTTTTCTGACATTCTAATTAGAGCATTTTAGTAATGAACAGTGTTCTTTGTCACAACTGACATTCTCGTCATGCACCGATGCACTTTGTCACAAAATGCAGTTTTCAGCTCAGAAAGCTTGTTTCTGACATTCTAACAGGTCACTGATAGCATTTCAGTAATGAACAGTGTTCTTTGTCAAAACTGACATTCTCATCATCCACTGAATCACTTTGTCACAAAATGCATTTTTCTGATCAGAAAGCATGTTTCTGACATTCTAACAGCTCAATTAGAGCATTTCAGTAATTAACAGTGTTCTTTGTCAAAACTGACATTCTCATCATCCACTAATGCAGTTTGTCACAAAATGCAGTTTTCAGCTCAGAAAGCTTGTTTCTGACATTCTAACAGCTCAATTAGAGCATTTCAGTAATGAACAGTGTTCTTTGTCAAAACTGACATTCTCATCATCCACTGAATCACTTTGTCACCAAATGCATTTTTCTCATCAGAAAGCTTGTTTCTGACATTCTAACAGCTCAATGAGAGCATTTCAGTAATGAACAGTGTTCTTTGTCAAAACTGACATTCTCATCATCCACTAATGCAGTTTGTCACAAAATGCAGTTTTCAGCTCAGAAAGCTTGTTTCTGACATTCTAACAGCTCAATTAGAGCATTTCAGTAATGAACAGTGTTCTTTGTCAAAACTGACATTCTCATCATCCACTGAATCACTTTGTCACCAAATGCATTTTTCTCATCAGAAAGCTTGTTTCTGACATCCTAACAGCTCAATGAGAGCATTTCAGTAATGAACAGTGTTCTTTGTCACAACTGACATTCTCATCATCCACTGATGCACTCTGTCACAAAATGCAGTTTTCAGCTCAGAAAGCTTGTTTCTGACATTCTAACAGCTCATTGAGAGCATTTCAGTAATGAACAGTGTTCTTTGTCAAAACTGACATTCTCATCATCCACTGAATCATTTTGTCACAAAATGCATTTTTCTGCTCAGAAAGCTTGTTTCTGACATTCTAACAGCTCAATTAGAGCATTTTAGTAATGAACAGTGTTCTTTGTCACAACTGACATTCTCATCATGCACTGATGCACTTTGTCACAAAATGCATTTTTCTGCTCAGAAAGCTTGTTTCTGACATTCTAACAGCTCAATTAGAGCATTTCAGTAATGAACAGTGTTCTTTGTCAAAACTGACATTCTCATCATCCACTGAATCACTTTGTCACAAAATGCATTTTTCTGATCAGAAAGCATGTTTCTGACATTCTAACAGCTCAATTAGAGCATTTCAGTTATGAACAGTGTTCTTTGTCAAAACTGACATTCTCATCATCCACTGAATCACTTTTTCACAAAATGCATTTTTCTGCTCAGAAAGCTTGTTTCTGACATTCTAACAGCTCAATTAGAGCATTTTAGTAATGAACAGTGTTCTTTGTCACAACTGACATTCTCATCATCCACTGATGCACTTTGTCACAAAATGCAGTTTTCAGCTCAGAAAGCTTGTTTCTGACATTCTAACAGCTCAATTAGAGCTTTTCAGCCATGAACAGCGTTCTTTGTCAAAACTGACATTCTCATCATCCACTGATGCACTCTGTCACAAAATGCAGTTTTCAGCTCAGAAAGCTTGTTTCTGACATTCTAACAGGTCACTGATAGCATTTCAGTAATGAACAGTGTTCTTTGTCAAAACTGACATTCTCATCATCCACTGAATCACTTTGTCACAAAATGCATTTTTCTGATCAGAAAGCATGTTTCTGACATTCTAACAGCTCAATTAGAGCATTTCAGTAATGAACAGTGTTCTTTGTCAAAACTGACATTCTCATCATCCACTAATGCAGTTTGTCACAAAATGCAGTTTTCAGCTCAGAAAGCTTGTTTCTGACATTCTAACAGCTCAATTAGAGCATTTCAGTAATGAACAGTGTTCTTTGTCAAAACTGACATTCTCATCATCCACTGAATCACTTTGTCACCAAATGCATTTTTCTCATCAGAAAGCTTGTTTCTGACATCCTAACAGCTCAATGAGAGCATTTCAGTAATGAACAGTGTTCTTTGTCAAAACTGACATTATCATCATCCACTGAATCACTTTGTCACAAAATGCATTTTTCTGCTCAGAAAGCTTGTTTCTGACATTCTAACAGCTCAATTAGAGCATTTTAGTAATGAACAGTGTTCTTTGTCACAACTGACATTCTCATCATCCACTGATGCACTTTGTCACAAAATGCAGTTTTCAGGTCAGAAAGCTTGTTTCTGACATTCTAACAGCTCAATTAGAGCTTTTCAGTAATGAACAGTGTTCTTTGTCAAAACTGACATTCTCATCATCCACTGAATCAGTTTGTCACCAAATGCATTTTTCTGATCAGAAAGCTTGTTTCTGACATTCTAACAGCTCAATTAGAGCATTTCAGTAATGAACAGTGTTCTTTGTCAAAACTGACAATCTCATCATCCACTGAATCACTTTGTCACAAAATGCATTTTTCTGATCAGAAAGCTTGTTTCTGACATTCTAACAGCTCAATTAGAGCTTTTCAGCCATGAACAGTGTTCTTTGTCAAAACTGACATTCTCATCATCCACTGATGCACTCTGTCACAAAATGCAGTTTTCAGCTCAGAAAGCTTGTTTCTGACATTCTAACAGCTCATTGAGAGCATTTCAGTAATGAACAGTGTTCTTTGTCAAAACTGACATTCTCATCATCCACTGAATCACTTTGTCACAAAATGTATTTTTCTGCTCAGAAAGCTTGTTTCTGACATTCTAACAGCTCATTGAGAGCATTTCAGTAATGAACAGTGTTCTTTGTCAAAACTGACATTCTCATCATCCACTGAATCAGTTTGTCACAAAATGCATTTTTCTGCTCAGAAAGCTTGTTTCTGACATTCTAACAGCTCAATTAGAGCATTTTAGTAATGAACAGTGTTCTTTGTCACAACTGACATTCTCATCATGCACTGATGCACTTTGTCACAAAATGCAGTTTTCAGCTCAGAAAGCTTGTTTGTGACATTCTAACAGCTCAATTAGAGCTTTTTTGTAACAGTGTTCTTTGTCAAAACTGACATTCTCATCATCCACTGAATCACTTTGTCACAAAATGCATTTTTCTGATCAGAAAGCTTGTTTCTGACATTCTAACAGCTCAATTAGAGCATTTCAGTAATGAACAGTGTTCTTTGTCAAAACTGACATTCTCATCATCCACTGAATCACTTTGTCACCAAATGCATTTTTCTGATCAGAAAGCATGTTTCTGACATTCTAACAGCTCAATTAGAGCATTTCAGTAATGAACAGTGTTCTTTGTCAAAACTGACATTCTCATCATCCACTGAATCACTTTGTCACCAAATGCATTTTTCTGATCAGAAAGCTTGTTTCTGACATTCTAACAGCTCATTGAGAGCATTTCAGTAATGAACAGTGTTCTTTGTCAAAACTGACATTCTCATCATCCACTGAATCACTTTGTCACAAAATGCATTTTTCTGCTCAGAAAGCTTTTTTCTGACATTCTAACAGCTCAATTAGAGCATTTTAGTAATGAACAGTGTTCTTTGTCACAACTGACATTCTCATCATGCACTGATGCACTTTGTCACAAAATGCAGTTTTCAGCTCAGAAAGCTTGTTTCTGACATTCTAACAGCTCATTGAGAGCATTTCAGTAATGAACAGTGTTCTTTGTCAGAACTGACATTCTCATCATCCACTGAATCACTTTGTCACAAAATGCATTTTTCTGCTCAGAAAGCTTGTTTCTGACATTCTAACAGCTCATTGAGAGCATTTCAGTAATGAACAGTGTTCTTTGTCAAAACTGACATTCTCATCATCCACTGAATCAGTTTGTCACAAAATACATTTTTCTGCTCAGAAAGCTTGTTTCTGACATTCTAACAGCTCAATTAGAGCATTTTAGTAATGAACAGTGTTCTTTGTCACAACTGACATTCTCATCATGCACTGATGCACTTTGTCACAAAATGCATTTTTCTGCTCAGAAAGCTTGTTTCTGACATTCTAACAGCTCAATTAGAGCATTTCAGTAATGAACAGTGTTCTTTGTCAAAACTGACATTCTCATCATCCACTGAATCAGTTTGTCACAAAATGCATTTTTCTGCTCAGAAAGCTTGTTTCTGACATTCTAACAGCTCAATTAGAGCATTTTAGTAATGAACAGTGTTCTTTGTCACAACTGACATTCTCATCATCCACTGATGCACTTTGTCACAAAATGCAGTTTTCAGCTCAGAAAGCTTGTTTCTGACATTCTAACAGCTCAATTAGAGCATTTCAGTTATGAACAGTGTTCTTTGTCAAAACTGACATTCTCATCATCCACTGAATCAGTTTGTCACAAAATGCATTTTTCTGCTCAGAAAGCTTGTTTCTGACATTCTAACAGCTCAATTAGAGCATTTTAGTAATGAACAGTGTTCTTTGTCACAACTGACATTCTCATCATCCACTGATGCACTTTGTCACAAAATGCAGTTTTCAGCTCAGAAAGCTTGTTTCTGACATTCTAACAGCTCAATTAGAGCTTTTCAGCCATGAACAGCGTTCTTTGTCAAAACTGACATTCTCATCATCCACTGATGAACTCTGTCACAAAATGCAGTTTTCAGCTCAGAAAGCTTGTTTCTGACATTCTAACAGCTCATTGAGAGCATTTCAGTAATGAACAGTGTTCTTTGTCAAAACTGACATTCTCATCATCCACTGAATCATTTTGTCACAAAATGCATTTTTCTGCTCAGAAAGCTTGTTTCTGACATTCTAACAGCTCATTGAGAGCATTTCAGTAATGAACAGTGTTCTTTGTCAAAACTGACATTCTCATCATCCACTGAATCACTTTGTCACAAAATGCATTTTTCTGCTCAGAAAGCTTTTTTCTGACATTCTAACAGCTCAATTAGAGCATTTTAGTAATGAACAGTGTTCTTTGTCACAACTGACATTCTCATCATGCACTGATGCACTTTGTCACAAAATGCAGTTTTCAGCTCAGAAAGCTTGTTTCTGACATTCTAACAGCTCATTGAGAGCATTTCAGTATTGAACAGTGTTCTTTGTCAGAACTGACATTCTCATCATCCACTGAATCACTTTGTCACAAAATGCATTTTTCTGCTCAGAAAGCTTGTTTCTGACATTATAACAGCTCATTGAGAGCATTTCAGTAATGAACAGTGTTCTTTGTCAAAACTGACATTCTCATCATCCACTGAATCAGTTTGTCACAAAATGCATTTTTCTGCTCAGAAAGCTTGTTTCTGACATTCTAACAGCTCAATTAGAGCATTTTAGTAATGAACAGTGTTCTTTGTCACAACTGACATTCTCATCATCCACTGATGCACTTTGTCACAAAATGCAGTTTTCAGGTCAGAAAGCTTGTTTCTGACATTCTAACAGCTCAATTAGAGCTTTTCAGTAATGAACAGTGTTCTTTGTCAAAACTGACATTCTCATCATCCACTGAATCAGTTTGTCACCAAATGCATTTTTCTGATCAGAAAGCTTGTTTCTGACATTCTAACAGCTCAATTAGAGCATTTCAGTAATGAACAGTGTTCTTTGTCAAAACTGACAATCTCATCATCCACTGAATCACTTTGTCACAAAATGCATTTTTCTGATCAGAAAGCTTGTTTCTGACATTCTAACAGCTCAATTAGAGCTTTTCAGCCATGAACAGTGTTCTTTGTCAAAACTGACATTCTCATCATCCACTGATGCACTCTGTCACAAAATGCAGTTTTCAGCTCAGAAAGCTTGTTTCTGACATTCTAACAGCTCATTGAGAGCATTTCAGTAATGAACAGTGTTCTTTGTCAAAACTGACATTCTCATCATCCACTGAATCACTTTGTCACAAAATGTATTTTTCTGCTCAGAAAGCTTGTTTCTGACATTCTAACAGCTCAATTAGAGCATTTTAGTAATGAACAGTGTTCTTTGTCACAACTGACATTCTCATCATGCACTGATGCACTTTGTCACAAAATGCAGTTTTCAGCTCAGAAAGCTTGTTTGTGACATTCTAACAGCTCAATTAGAGCTTTTTTGTAACAGTGTTCTTTGTCAAAACTGACATTCTCATCATCCACTGAATCACTTTGTCACAAAATGCATTTTTCTGATCAGAAAGCTTGTTTCTGACATTCTAACAGCTCAATTAGAGCATTTCAGTAATGAACAGTGTTCTTTGTCAAAACTGACATTCTCATCATCCACTGAATCACTTTGTCACCAAATGCATTTTTCTGATCAGAAAGCATGTTTCTGACATTCTAACAGCTCAATTAGAGCATTTCAGTAATGAACAGTGTTCTTTGTCAAAACTGACATTCTCATCATCCACTGAATCACTTTGTCACCAAATGCATTTTTCTGATCAGAAAGCTTGTTTCTGACATTCTAACAGCTCATTGAGAGCATTTCAGTAATGAACAGTGTTCTTTGTCAAAACTGACATTCTCATCATCCACTGAATCACTTTGTCACAAAATGCATTTTTCTGCTCAGAAAGCTTTTTTCTGACATTCTAACAGCTCAATTAGAGCATTTTAGTAATGAACAGTGTTCTTTGTCACAACTGACATTCTCATCATGCACTGATGCACTTTGTCACAAAATGCAGTTTTCAGCTCAGAAAGCTTGTTTCTGACATTCTAACAGCTCATTGAGAGCATTTCAGTAATGAACAGTGTTCTTTGTCAGAACTGACATTCTCATCATCCAATGAATCACTTTGTCACAAAATGCATTTTTCTGCTCAGAAAGCTTGTTTCTGACATTCTAACAGCTCATTGAGAGCATTTCAGTAATGAACAGTGTTCTTTGTCAAAACTGACATTCTCATCATCCACTGAATCAGTTTGTCACAAAATGCATTTTTCTGCTCAGAAAGCTTGTTTCTGACATTCTAACAGCTCAATTAGAGCATTTTAGTAATGAACAGTGTTCTTTGTCAAAACTGACATTCTCATCATCCACTGAATCACTTTGTCACAAAATGCATTTTTCTTATCAGAAAGCATGTTTCTGACATTCTAACAGCTCAATTAGAGCATTTCAGTTATGAACAGTGTTCTTTGTCAAAACTGACATTCTCATCATCCACTGAATCAGTTTGTCACAAAATGCATTTTTCTGCTCAGAAAGCTTGTTTCTGACATTCTAACAGCTCAATTAGAGCATTTTAGTAATGAACAGTGTTCTTTGTCACAACTGACATTCTCATCATCCACTGATGCACTTTGTCACAAAATGCAGTTTTCAGCTCAGAAAGCTTGTTTCTGACATTCTAACAGCTCAATTAGAGCTTTTCAGCCATGAACAGCGTTCTTTGTCAAAACTGACATTCTCATCATCCACTGATGAACTCTGTCACAAAATGCAGTTTTCAGCTCAGAAAGCTTGTTTCTGACATTCTAACAGCTCATTGAGAGCATTTCAGTAATGAACAGTGTTCTTTGTCAAAACTGACATTCTCATCATCCACTGAATCATTTTGTCACAAAATGCATTTTTCTGCTCAGAAAGCTTGTTTCTGACATTCTAACAGCTCATTGAGAGCATTTCAGTAATGAACAGTGTTCTTTGTCAAAACTGACATTCTCATCATCCACTGAATCACTTTGTCACAAAATGCATTTTTCTGCTCAGAAAGCTTTTTTCTGACATTCTAACAGCTCAATTAGAGCATTTTAGTAATGAACAGTGTTCTTTGTCACAACTGACATTCTCATCATGCACTGATGCACTTTGTCACAAAATGCAGTTTTCAGCTCAGAAAGCTTGTTTCTGACATTCTAACAGCTCATTGAGAGCATTTCAGTAATGAACAGTGTTCTTTGTCAGAACTGACATTCTCATCATCCACTGAATCACTTTGTCACAAAATGCATTTTTCTGCTCAGAAAGCTTGTTTCTGACATTCTAACAGCTCATTGAGAGCATTTCAGTAATGAACAGTGTTCTTTGTCAAAACTGACATTCTCATCATCCACTGAATCAGTTTGTCACAAAATGCATTTTTCTGCTCAGAAAGCTTGTTTCTGACATTCTAACAGCTCAATTAGAGCATTTTAGTAATGAACAGTGTTCTTTGTCACAACTGACATTCTCATCATGCACTGATGCACTTTGTCACAAAATGCATTTTTCTGCTCAGAAAGCTTGTTTCTGACATTCTAACAGCTCAATTAGAGCATTTCAGTAATGAACAGTGTTCTTTGTCAAAACTGACATTCTCATCATCCACTGAATCACTTTTTCACAAAATGCATTTTTCTTATCAGAAAGCATGTTTCTGACATTCTAACAGCTCAATTAGAGCATTTCAGTTATGAACAGTGTTCTTTGTCAAAACTGACATTCTCATCATCCACTGAATCAGTTTGTCACAAAATGCATTTTTCTGCTCAGAAAGCTTGTTTCTGACATTCTAACAGCTCAATTAGAGCATTTTAGTAATGAACAGTGTTCTTTGTCACAACTGACATTCTCATCATCCACTGATGCACTTTGTCACAAAATGCAGTTTTCAGCTCAGAAAGCTTGTTTCTGACATTCTAACAGCTCAATTAGAGCTTTTCAGCCATGAACAGCGTTCTTTGTCAAAACTGACATTCTCATCATCCACTGATGCACTTTGTCACAAAATGCAGTTTTCAGGTCAGAAAGCTTGTTTCTGACATTCTAACAGCTCAATTAGAGCTTTTCAGTAATGAACAGTGTTCTTTGTCAAAACTGACATTCTCATCATCCACTGAATCAGTTTGTCACCAAATGCATTTTTCTAATCAGAAAGCTTGTTTCTGACATTCTAACAGCTCAATTAGAGCATTTCAGTAATGAACAGTGTTCTTTGTCAAAACTGACAATCTCATCATCCACTGAATCACTTTGTCACAAAATGCATTTTTCTGATCAGAAAGCTTGTTTCTGACATTCTAACAGCTCAATTAGAGCTTTTCAGCCATGAACAGTGTTCTTTGTCAAAACTGACATTCTCATCATCCACTGATGCACTCTGTCACAAAATGCAGTTTTCAGCTCAGAAAGCTTGTTTCTGACATTCTAACAGCTCATTGAGAGCATTTCAGTAATGAACAGTGTTCTTTGTCAAAACTGACATTCTCATCATCCACTGAATCACTTTGTCACAAAATGTATTTTTCTGCTCAGAAAGCTTGTTTCTGACATTCTAACAGCTCAATTAGAGCATTTTAGTAATGAACAGTGTTCTTTGTCACAACTGACATTCTCATCATGCACTGATGCACTTTGTCACAAAATGCAGTTTTCAGCTCAGAAAGCTTGTTTGTGACATTCTAACAGCTCAATTAGAGCTTTTTTGTAACAGTGTTCTTTGTCAAAACTGACATTCTCATCATCCACTGAATCACTTTGTCACAAAATGCATTTTTCTGATCAGAAAGCTTGTTTCTGACATTCTAACAGCTCAATTAGAGCATTTCAGTAATGAACAGTGTTCTTTGTCAAAACTGACATTCTCATCATCCACTGAATCACTTTGTCACCAAATGCATTTTTCTGATCAGAAAGCATGTTTCTGACATTCTAACAGCTCAATTAGAGCATTTCAGTAATGAACAGTGTTCTTTGTCAAAACTGACATTCTCATCATCCACTGAATCACTTTGTCACCAAATGCATTTTTCTGATCAGAAAGCTTGTTTCTGACATTCTAACAGCTCATTGAGAGCATTTCAGTAATGAACAGTGTTCTTTGTCAAAACTGACATTCTCATCATCCACTGAATCACTTTGTCACAAAATGCATTTTTCTGCTCAGAAAGCTTTTTTCTGACATTCTAACAGCTCAATTAGAGCATTTTAGTAATGAACAGTGTTCTTTGTCACAACTGACATTCTCATCATGCACTGATGCACTTTGTCACAAAATGCAGTTTTCAGCTCAGAAAGCTTGTTTCTGACATTCTAACAGCTCATTGAGAGCATTTCAGTAATGAACAGTGTTCTTTGTCAGAACTGACATTCTCATCATCCACTGAATCACTTTGTCACAAAATGCATTTTTCTGCTCAGAAAGCTTGTTTCTGACATTCTAACAGCTCATTGAGAGCATTTCAGTAATGAACAGTGTTCTTTGTCAAAACTGACATTCTCATCATCCACTGAATCAGTTTGTCACAAAATACATTTTTCTGCTCAGAAAGCTTGTTTCTGACATTCTAACAGCTCAATTAGAGCATTTTAGTAATGAACAGTGTTCTTTGTCACAACTGACATTCTCATCATGCACTGATGCACTTTGTCACAAAATGCATTTTTCTGCTCAGAAAGCTTGTTTCTGACATTCTAACAGCTCAATTAGAGCATTTCAGTAATGAACAGTGTTCTTTGTCAAAACTGACATTCTCATCATCCACTGAATCACTTTGTCACAAAATGCATTTTTCTTATCAGAAAGCATGTTTCTGACATTCTAACAGCTCAATTAGAGCATTTCAGTTATGAACAGTGTTCTTTGTCAAAACTGACATTCTCATCATCCACTGAATCAGTTTGTCACAAAATGCATTTTTCTGCTCAGAAAGCTTGTTTCTGACATTCTAACAGCTCAATTAGAGCATTTTAGTAATGAACAGTGTTCTTTGTCACAACTGACATTCTCATCATCCACTGATGCACTTTGTCACAAAATGCAGTTTTCAGCTCAGAAAGCTTGTTTCTGACATTCTAACAGCTCAATTAGAGCTTTTCAGCCATGAACAGCGTTCTTTGTCAAAACTGACATTCTCATCATCCACTGATGAACTCTGTCACAAAATGCAGTTTTCAGCTCAGAAAGCTTGTTTCTGACATTCTAACAGCTCATTGAGAGCATTTCAGTAATGAACAGTGTTCTTTGTCAAAACTGACATTCTCATCATCCACTGAATCATTTTGTCACAAAATGCATTTTTCTGCTCAGAAAGCTTGTTTCTGACATTCTAACAGCTCATTGAGAGCATTTCAGTAATGAACAGTGTTCTTTGTCAAAACTGACATTCTCATCATCCACTGAATCACTTTGTCACAAAATGCATTTTTCTGCTCAGAAAGCTTTTTTCTGACATTCTAACAGCTCAATTAGAGCATTTTAGTAATGAACAGTGTTCTTTGTCACAACTGACATTCTCATCATGCACTGATGCACTTTGTCACAAAATGCAGTTTTCAGCTCAGAAAGCTTGTTTCTGACATTCTAACAGCTCATTGAGAGCATTTCAGTAATGAACAGTGTTCTTTGTCAGAACTGACATTCTCATTATCCACTGAATCACTTTGTCACAAAATGCATTTTTCTGCTCAGAAAGCTTGTTTCTGACATTCTAACAGCTCATTGAGAGCATTTCAGTAATGAACAGTGTTCTTTGTCAAAACTGACATTCTCATCATCCACTGAATCAGTTTGTCACAAAATGCATTTTTCTGCTCAGAAAGCTTGTTTCTGACATTCTAACAGCTCAATTAGAGCATTTTAGTAATGAACAGTGTTCTTTGTCAAAACTGACATTCTCATCATCCACTGAATCACTTTGTCACAAAATGCATTTTTCTTATCAGAAAGCATGTTTCTGACATTCTAACAGCTCAATTAGAGCATTTCAGTTATGAACAGTGTTCTTTGTCAAAACTGACATTCTCATCATCCACTGAATCAGTTTGTCACAAAATGCATTTTTCTGCTCAGAAAGCTTGTTTCTGACATTCTAACAGCTCAATTAGAGCATTTTAGTAATGAACAGTGTTCTTTGTCACAACTGACATTCTCATCATCCACTGATGCACTTTGTCACAAAATGCAGTTTTCAGCTCAGAAAGCTTGTTTCTGACATTCTAACAGCTCAATTAGAGCTTTTCAGCCATGAACAGCGTTCTTTGTCAAAACTGACATTCTCATCATCCACTGATGAACTCTGTCACAAAATGCAGTTTTCAGCTCAGAAAGCTTGTTTCTGACATTCTAACAGCTCATTGAGAGCATTTCAGTAATGAACAGTGTTCTTTGTCAAAACTGACATTCTCATCATCCACTGAATCATTTTGTCACAAAATGCAGTTTTTCTGCTCAGAAAGCTTGTTTCTGACATTCTAACAGCTCATTGAGAGCATTTCAGTAATGAACAGTGTTCTTTGTCAGAACTGACATTCTCATCATCCACTGAATCACTTTGTCACAAAATGCATTTTTCTGCTCAGAAAGCTTGTTTCTGACATTCTAACAGCTCATTGAGAGCATTTCAGTAATGAACAGTGTTCTTTGTCAAAACTGACATTCTCATCATCCACTGAATCAGTTTGTCACAAAATGCATTTTTCTGCTCAGAAAGCTTGTTTCTGACATTCTAACAGCTCAATTAGAGCATTTTAGTAATGAACAGTGTTCTTTGTCACAACTGACATTCTCATCATGCACTGATGCACTTTGTCACAAAATGCATTTTTCTGCTCAGAAAGCTTGTTTCTGACATTCTAACAGCTCAATTAGAGCATTTCAGTAATGAACAGTGTTCTTTGTCAAAACTGACATTCTCATCATCCACTGAATCACTTTGTCACAAAATGCATTTTTCTTATCAGAAAGCATGTTTCTGACATTCTAACAGCTCAATTAGAGCATTTCAGTTATGAACAGTGTTCTTTGTCAAAACTGACATTCTCATCATCCACTGAATCAGTTTGTCACAAAATGCATTTTTCTGCTCAGAAAGCTTGTTTCTGACATTCTAACAGCTCAATTAGAGCATTTTAGTAATGAACAGTGTTCTTTGTCACAACTGACATTCTCATCATCCACTGATGCACTTTGTCACAAAATGCAGTTTTCAGCTCAGAAAGCTTGTTTCTGACATTCTAACAGCTCAATTAGAGCTTTTCAGCCATGAACAGCGTTCTTTGTCAAAACTGACATTCTCATCATCCACTGATGAACTCTGTCACAAAATGCAGTTTTCAGCTCAGAAAGCTTGTTTCTGACATTCTAACAGCTCATTGAGAGCATTTCAGTAATGAACAGTGTTCTTTGTCAAAACTGACATTCTCATCATCCACTGAATCAGTTTGTCACAAAATGCATTTTTCTGCTCAGAAAGCTTGTTTCTGACATTCTAACAGCTCAATTAGAGCATTTTAGTAATGAACAGTGTTCTTTGTCACAACTGACATTCTCATCATCCACTGATGCACTTTGTCACAAAATGCATTTTTCAGCTCAGAAAGCTTGTTTGTGACATTCTAACAGCTCAATTAGAGCTTTTTTGTAATGAACAGTGTTCTTTGTCAAAACTGACATTCTCATCATCCACTGAATCACTGTCACAAAATGCAGTTTTCAGATCAGAAAGCTTGTTTCTGACATTCTAACAGCTCATTGAGAGCATTTCAGTAATGAACAGTGTTCTTTGTCAAAACTGACATTCTCATCATCCACTGAATCACTTTGTCACAAAATGCATTTTTCTGCTCAGAAAGCTTGTTTCTGACATTCTAACAGCTCATTGAGAGCATTTCAGTAATGAACAGTGTTCTTTGTCAAAACTGACATTCTCATCATCCACTGAATCACTTTGTCACAAAATGCATTTTTCTGCTCAGAAAGCTTGTTTCTGACATTCTAACAGCTCAATGAGAGCATTTTAGTAATGAACAGTGTTCTTTGTCACAACTGACATTCTCATCATGCACTGATGCACTTTGTCACAAAATGCAGTTTTCAGCTCAGAAAGCTTGTTTCTGACATTCTAACAGCTCAATTAGAGCATTTCAGCAAAGAACAGTGTTCTTTGTCAAAACTGACATTCTCATCATCCACTGAATCACTTTGTCACCAAATGCATTTTTCTGATCAGAAAGCATGTTTCTGACATTCTAACAGCTCAATTAGAGCATTTCAGTAATGAACAGTGTTCTTTGTCAAAACTGACATTCTCATCATCCACTGAATCACTTTGTCACCAAATGCATTTTTCTGATCAGAAAGCTTGTTTCTGACATTCTAACAGCTCAATTAGAGCATTTCAGTAATGAACAGTGTTCTTTGTCAAAACTGACATTCTTATCATCCACTGAATCACTTCGTCACAAAATGCATTTTTCTGATCAGAAAGCTTGTTTCTGACATTCTAACAGCTCAATTAGAGCTTTTCAGCCATGAACAGTGTTCTTTGTCAAAACTGACATTCTCATCATCCACTGATGCACTCTGTCACAAAATGCAGTTTTCAGCTCAGAAAGCTTGTTTCTGACATTCTAACAGCTCATTGAGAGCATTTCAGTAATGAACAGTGTTCTTTGTCAAAACTGACAATCTCATCATCCACTGAATCACTTTGTCACAAAATGCATTTTTCTGCTCAGAAAGCTTGTTTCTGACATTCTAACAGCTCATTAAGAGCATTTCAGTAATGAACAGTGTTCTTTGTCAAAACTGACATTCTCATCATCCACTGAATCAGTTTGTCACAAAATGCATTTTTCTGCTCAGAAAGCTTGTTTCTGACATTCTAACAGCTCAATTAGAGCATTTTAGTAATGAACAGTGTTCTTTGTCACAACTGACATTCTCATCATGCACTGATGCACTTTGTCACAAAATGCAGTTTTCAGCTCAGAAAGCTTGTTTCTGACGTTCTAACAGCTCATTGAGAGCATTTCAGTAATGAACAGTGTTCTTTGTCAAAACTGACATTCTCATCATCCACTGAATCACTTTGTCACAAAATGCATTTTTCTGCTCAGAAAGCTTGTTTCTGACATTCTAACAGCTCATTGAGAGCATTTCAGTAATGAACAGTGTTCTTTGTCAAAACTGACATTCTCATCATCCACTGAATCAGTTTGTCACAAAATGCATTTTTCTGCTCAGAAAGCTTGTTTCTGACATTCTAACAGCTCAATTAGAGCATTTTAGTAATGAACAGTGTTCTTTGTCACAACTGACATTCTCATCATCCACTGAATCACTTTGTCACAAAATGCATTTTTCTGATAAGAAAGCATGTTTCTGACATTCTAACAGCTCAATTAGAGCATTTCAGTTATGAACAGTGTTCTTTGTCAAAACTGACATTCTCATCATCCACTGAATCACTTTGTCACAAAATGCATTTTTCTGCTCAGAAAGCTTGTTTCTGACATTCTAACAGCTCAATTAGAGCATTTTAGTAATGAACAGTGTTCTTTGTCACAACTGACATTCTCGTCATGCACTGATGCACTTTGTCACAAAATGCAGTTTTCAGCTCAGAAAGCTTGTTTCTGACATTCTAACAGGTCACTGATAGCATTTCAGTAATGAACAGTGTTTCTTTGTCAAAACTGACATTCTCATCATCCACTGAATCACTTTGTCACAAAATGCATTTTTCTGATCAGAAAGCATGTTTCTGACATTCTAACAGCTCAATTAGAGCATTTCAGTAATGAACAGTGTTCTTTGTCAAAACTGACATTCTCATCATCCACTAATGCAGTTTGTCACAAAATGCAGTTTTCAGCTCAGAAAGCTTGTTTCTGACATTCTAACAGCTCATTGAGAGCATTTCAGTAATGAACAGTGTTCTTTGTCAAAACTGACATTCTCATCATCCACTGAATCAGTTTGTCACAAAATGCATTTTTCTGCTCAGAAAGCTTGTTTCTGACATTCTAACAGCTCAATTAGAGCATTTTAGTAATGAACAGTGTTCTTTGTCAAAACTGACATTCTCATCATCCACTGAATCACTTTGTCACAAAATGCATTTTTCTTATCAGAAAGCATGTTTCTGACATTCTAACAGCTCAATTAGAGCATTTCAGTTATGAACAGTGTTCTTTGTCAAAACTGACATTCTCATCATCCACTGAATCAGTTTGTCACAAAATGCATTTTTCTGCTCAGAAAGCTTGTTTCTGACATTCTAACAGCTCAATTAGAGCATTTTAGTAATGAACAGTGTTCTTTGTCACAACTGACATTCTCATCATCCACTGATGCACTTTGTCACAAAATGCAGTTTTCAGCTCAGAAAGCTTGTTTCTGACATTCTAACAGCTCAATTAGAGCTTTTCAGCCATGAACAGCGTTCTTTGTCAAAACTGACATTCTCATCATCCACTGATGAACTCTGTCACAAAATGCAGTTTTCAGCTCAGAAAGCTTGTTTCTGACATTCTAACAGCTCATTGAGAGCATTTCAGTAATGAACAGTGTTCTTTGTCAAAACTGACATTCTCATCATCCACTGAATCATTTTGTCACAAAATGCAGTTTTTCTGCTCAGAAAGCTTGTTTCTGACATTCTAACAGCTCATTGAGAGCATTTCAGTAATGAACAGTGTTCTTTGTCAGAACTGACATTCTCATCATCCACTGAATCACTTTGTCACAAAATGCATTTTTCTGCTCAGAAAGCTTGTTTCTGACATTCTAACAGCTCATTGAGAGCATTTCAGTAATGAACAGTGTTCTTTGTCAAAACTGACATTCTCATCATCCACTGAATCAGTTTGTCACAAAATGCATTTTTCTGCTCAGAAAGCTTGTTTCTGACATTCTAACAGCTCAATTAGAGCATTTTAGTAATGAACAGTGTTCTTTGTCACAACTGACATTCTCATCATGCACTGATGCACTTTGTCACAAAATGCATTTTTCTGCTCAGAAAGCTTGTTTCTGACATTCTAACAGCTCAATTAGAGCATTTCAGTAATGAACAGTGTTCTTTGTCAAAACTGACATTCTCATCATCCACTGAATCACTTTGTCACAAAATGCATTTTTCTTATCAGAAAGCATGTTTCTGACATTCTAACAGCTCAATTAGAGCATTTCAGTTATGAACAGTGTTCTTTGTCAAAACTGACATTCTCATCATCCACTGAATCAGTTTGTCACAAAATGCATTTTTCTGCTCAGAAAGCTTGTTTCTGACATTCTAACAGCTCAATTAGAGCATTTTAGTAATGAACAGTGTTCTTTGTCACAACTGACATTCTCATCATCCACTGATGCACTTTGTCACAAAATGCAGTTTTCAGCTCAGAAAGCTTGTTTCTGACATTCTAACAGCTCAATTAGAGCTTTTCAGCCATGAACAGCGTTCTTTGTCAAAACTGACATTCTCATCATCCACTGATGAACTCTGTCACAAAATGCAGTTTTCAGCTCAGAAAGCTTGTTTCTGACATTCTAACAGCTCATTGAGAGCATTTCAGTAATGAACAGTGTTCTTTGTCAAAACTGACATTCTCATCATCCACTGAATCATTTTGTCACAAAATGCATTTTTCTGCTCAGAAAGCTTGTTTCTGACATTCTAACAGCTCAATTAGAGCATTTTAGTAATGAACAGTGTTCTTTGTCACAACTGACATTCTCGTCATGCACTGATGCACTTTGTCACAAAATGCATTTTTCTGCTCAGAAAGCTTGTTTCTGACATTCTAACAGCTCAATTAGAGCATTTTAGTAATGAACAATGTTCTTTGTCACAACTGACATTCTCATCATCCACTGATGCACTTTGTCACAAAATGCATTTTTCAGCTCAGAAAGCTTGTTTGTGACATTCTAACAGCTCAATTAGAGCTTTTTTGTAATGAACAGTGTTCTTTGTCAAAACTGACATTCTCATCATCCACTGAATCACTGTCACAAAATGCAGTTTTCAGATCAGAAAGCTTGTTTCTGACATTCTAACAGCTCATTGAGAGCATTTCAGTAATGAACAGTGTTCTTTGTCAAAACTGACATTCTCATCATCCACTGAATCACTTTGTCACAAAATGCATTTTTCTGCTCAGAAAGCTTGTTTCTGACATTCTAACAGCTCATTGAGAGCATTTCAGTAATGAACAGTGTTCTTTGTCAAAACTGACATTCTCATCATCCACTGAATCACTTTGTCACAAAATGCATTTTTCTGCTCAGAAAGCTTGTTTCTGACATTCTAACAGCTCAATGAGAGCATTTTAGTAATGAACAGTGTTCTTTGTCACAACTGACATTCTCATCATGCACTGATGCACTTTGTCACAAAATGCAGTTTTCAGCTCAGAAAGCTTGTTTCTGACATTCTAACAGCTCAATTAGAGCATTTCAGCAAAGAACAGTGTTCTTTGTCAAAACTGACATTCTCATCATCAACTGAATCACTTTGTCACCAAATGCATTTTTCTGATCAGAAAGCATGTTTCTGACATTCTAACAGCTCAATTAGAGCATTTCAGTAATGAACAGTGTTCTTTGTCAAAACTGACATTCTCATCATCCACTGAATCACTTTGTCACCAAATGCATTTTTCTGATCAGAAAGCTTGTTTCTGACATTCTAACAGCTCAATTAGAGCATTTCAGTAATGAACAGTGTTCTTTGTCAAAACTGACATTCTTATCATCCACTGAATCACTTCGTCACAAAATGCATTTTTCTGATCAGAAAGCTTGTTTCTGACATTCTAACAGCTCAATTAGAGCTTTTCAGCCATGAACAGTGTTCTTTGTCAAAACTGACATTCTCATCATCCACTGATGCACTCTGTCACAAAATGCAGTTTTCAGCTCAGAAAGCTTGTTTCTGACATTCTAACAGCTCATTGAGAGCATTTCAGTAATGAACAGTGTTCTTTGTCAAAACTGACAATCTCATCATCCACTGAATCACTTTGTCACAAAATGCATTTTTCTGCTCAGAAAGCTTGTTTCTGACATTCTAACAGCTCATTAAGAGCATTTCAGTAATGAACAGTGTTCTTTGTCAAAACTGACATTCTCATCATCCACTGAATCAGTTTGTCACAAAATGCATTTTTCTGCTCAGAAAGCTTGTTTCTGACATTCTAACAGCTCAATTAGAGCATTTTAGTAATGAACAGTGTTCTTTGTCACAACTGACATTCTCATCATCCACTGATGCACTTTGTCACAAAATGCATTTTTCAGCTCAGAAAGCTTGTTTGTGACATTCTAACAGCTCAATTAGAGCTTTTTTGTAATGAACAGTGTTCTTTGTCAAAACTGACATTCTCATCATCCACTGAATCACTGTCACAAAATGCAGTTTTCAGATCAGAAAGCTTGTTTCTGACATTCTAACAGCTCATTGAGAGCATTTCAGTAATGAACAGTGTTCTTTGTCAAAACTGACATTCTCATCATCCACTGAATCACTTTGTCACAAAATGCATTTTTCTGCTCAGAAAGCTTGTTTCTGACATTCTAACAGCTCATTGAGAGCATTTCAGTAATGAACAGTGTTCTTTGTCAAAACTGACATTCTCATCATCCACTGAATCACTTTGTCACAAAATGCATTTTTCTGCTCAGAAAGCTTGTTTCTGACATTCTAACAGCTCAATGAGAGCATTTTAGTAATGAACAGTGTTCTTTGTCACAACTGACATTCTCATCATGCACTGATGCACTTTGTCACAAAATGCAGTTTTCAGCTCAGAAAGCTTGTTTCTGACATTCTAACAGCTCAATTAGAGCATTTCAGCAAAGAACAGTGTTCTTTGTCAAAACTGACATTCTCATCATCCACTGAATCACTTTGTCACCAAATGCATTTTTCTGATCAGAAAGCATGTTTCTGACATTCTAACAGCTCAATTAGAGCATTTCAGTAATGAACAGTGTTCTTTGTCAAAACTGACATTCTCATCATCCACTGAATCACTTT
Source organism: Barbatula barbatula (assembly GCF_947034865.1). Lineage (NCBI taxonomy): Eukaryota > Metazoa > Chordata > Actinopteri > Cypriniformes > Nemacheilidae > Barbatula > Barbatula barbatula. The sequence continues at coordinate 16,950,646 of NC_136772.1, forward strand.
GTCACCAAATGCATTTTTCTGATCAGAAAGCTTGTTTCTGACATTCTAACAGCTCAATTAGAGCATTTCAGTAATGAACAGTGTTCTTTGTCAAAACTGACATTCTTATCATCCACTGAATCACTTCGTCACAAAATGCATTTTTCTGATCAGAAAGCTTGTTTCTGACATTCTAACAGCTCAATTAGAGCTTTTCAGCCATGAACAGTGTTCTTTGTCAAAACTGACATTCTCATCATCCACTGATGCACTCTGTCACAAAATGCAGTTTTCAGCTCAGAAAGCTTGTTTCTGACATTCTAACAGCTCATTGAGAGCATTTCAGTAATGAACAGTGTTCTTTGTCAAAACTGACAATCTCATCATCCACTGAATCACTTTGTCACAAAATGCATTTTTCTGCTCAGAAAGCTTGTTTCTGACATTCTAACAGCTCATTAAGAGCATTTCAGTAATGAACAGTGTTCTTTGTCAAAACTGACATTCTCATCATCCACTGAATCAGTTTGTCACAAAATGCATTTTTCTGCTCAGAAAGCTTGTTTCTGACATTCTAACAGCTCAATTAGAGCATTTTAGTAATGAACAGTGTTCTTTGTCACAACTGACATTCTCATCATCCACTGATGCACTTTGTCACAAAATGCATTTTTCAGCTCAGAAAGCTTGTTTGTGACATTCTAACAGCTCAATTAGAGCTTTTTTGTAATGAACAGTGTTCTTTGTCAAAACTGACATTCTCATCATCCACTGAATCACTGTCACAAAATGCAGTTTTCAGATCAGAAAGCTTGTTTCTGACATTCTAACAGCTCATTGAGAGCATTTCAGTAATGAACAGTGTTCTTTGTCAAAACTGACATTCTCATCATCCACTGAATCACTTTGTCACAAAATGCATTTTTCTGCTCAGAAAGCTTGTTTCTGACATTCTAACAGCTCATTGAGAGCATTTCAGTAATGAACAGTGTTCTTTGTCAAAACTGACATTCTCATCATCCACTGAATCACTTTGTCACAAAATGCATTTTTCTGCTCAGAAAGCTTGTTTCTGACATTCTAACAGCTCAATGAGAGCATTTTAGTAATGAACAGTGTTCTTTGTCACAACTGACATTCTCATCATGCACTGATGCACTTTGTCACAAAATGCAGTTTTCAGCTCAGAAAGCTTGTTTCTGACATTCTAACAGCTCAATTAGAGCATTTCAGCAAAGAACAGTGTTCTTTGTCAAAACTGACATTCTCATCATCCACTGAATCACTTTGTCACCAAATGCATTTTTCTGATCAGAAAGCATGTTTCTGACATTCTAACAGCTCAATTAGAGCATTTCAGTAATGAACAGTGTTCTTTGTCAAAACTGACATTCTCATCATCCACTGAATCACTTTGTCACCAAATGCATTTTTCTGATCAGAAAGCTTGTTTCTGACATTCTAACAGCTCAATTAGAGCATTTCAGTAATGAACAGTGTTCTTTGTCAAAACTGACATTCTTATCATCCACTGAATCACTTCGTCACAAAATGCATTTTTCTGATCAGAAAGCTTGTTTCTGACATTCTAACAGCTCAATTAGAGCTTTTCAGCCATGAACAGTGTTCTTTGTCAAAACTGACATTCTCATCATCCACTGATGCACTCTGTCACAAAATGCAGTTTTCAGCTCAGAAAGCTTGTTTCTGACATTCTAACAGCTCATTGAGAGCATTTCAGTAATGAACAGTGTTCTTTGTCAAAACTGACAATCTCATCATCCACTGAATCACTTTGTCACAAAATGCATTTTTCTGCTCAGAAAGCTTGTTTCTGACATTCTAACAGCTCATTAAGAGCATTTCAGTAATGAACAGTGTTCTTTGTCAAAACTGACATTCTCATCATCCACTGAATCAGTTTGTCACAAAATGCATTTTTCTGCTCAGAAAGCTTGTTTCTGACATTCTAACAGCTCAATTAGAGCATTTTAGTAATGAACAGTGTTCTTTGTCACAACTGACATTCTCATCATGCACTGATGCACTTTGTCACAAAATGCAGTTTTCAGCTCAGAAAGCTTGTTTCTGACGTTCTAACAGCTCATTGAGAGCATTTCAGTAATGAACAGTGTTCTTTGTCAAAACTGACATTCTCATCATCCACTGAATCACTTTGTCACAAAATGCATTTTTCTGCTCAGAAAGCTTGTTTCTGACATTCTAACAGCTCATTGAGAGCATTTCAGTAATGAACAGTGTTCTTTGTCAAAACTGACATTCTCATCATCCACTGAATCAGTTTGTCACAAAATGCATTTTTCTGCTCAGAAAGCTTGTTTCTGACATTCTAACAGCTCAATTAGAGCATTTTAGTAATGAACAGTGTTCTTTGTCACAACTGACATTCTCATCATCCACTGAATCACTTTGTCACAAAATGCATTTTTCTGATAAGAAAGCATGTTTCTGACATTCTAACAGCTCAATTAGAGCATTTCAGTTATGAACAGTGTTCTTTGTCAAAACTGACATTCTCATCATCCACTGAATCACTTTGTCACAAAATGCATTTTTCTGCTCAGAAAGCTTGTTTCTGACATTCTAACAGCTCAATTAGAGCATTTCAGTAATGAACAGTGTTCTTTGTCAAAACTGACATTCTCATCATCCACTAATGCAGTTTGTCACAAAATGCAGTTTTCAGCTCAGAAAGCTTGTTTCTGACATTCTAACAGCTCAATTAGAGCATTTCAGTAATGAACAGTGTTCTTTGTCAAAACTGACATTCTCATCATCCACTGAATCACTTTGTCACCAAATGCATTTTTCTCATCAGAAAGCTTGTTTCTGACATCCTAACAGCTCAATGAGAGCATTTCAGTAATGAACAGTGTTCTTTGTCAAAACTGACATTCTCATCATCCACTGAATCACTTTGTCACAAAATGCATTTTTCTGCTCAGAAAGCTTGTTTCTGACATTCTAACAGCTCAATTAGAGCATTTTAGTAATGAACAGTGTTCTTTGTCACAACTGACATTCTCATCATGCACTGATGCACTTTGTCACAAAATGCAGTTTTCAGCTCAGAAAGCTTGTTTGTGACATTCTAACAGCTCAATTAGAGCTTTTTTGTAATGAACAGTGTTCTTTGTCAAAACTGACATTCTCATCATCCACTGAATCACTTTGTCACAAAATGCATTTTTCTGCTCAGAAAGCTTGTTTCTGACATTCTAACAGCTCAATTAGAGCATTATAGTAATGAACAATGTTCTTTGTCACAACTGACATTCTCATCATCCACTGATGCACTTTGTCACAAAATGCATTTTTCAGCTCAGAAAGCTTGTTTGTGACATTCTAACAGCTCAATTAGAGCTTTTTTGTAATGAACAGTGTTCTTTGTCAAAACTGACATTCTCATCATCCACTGAATCACTTTGTCACAAAATGCAGTTTTCAGCTCAGAAAGCTTGTTTCTGACATTCTAACAGCTCATTGAGAGCATTTCAGTAATGAACAGTGTTCTTTGTCACAACTGACATTCTCTTCATGCACTGATGCACTTTGTCACAAAATGCAGTTTTCAGCTCAGAAAGCTTGTTTCTGACATTCTAACAGCTCAATTAGAGCTTTTCAGCCATGAACAGCGTTCTTTGTCAAAACTGACATTCTCATCATCCACTGATGCACTCTGTCACAAAATGCAGTTTTCAGCTCAGAAAGCTTGTTTCTGACATTCTAATAGCTCATTGAGAGCATTTCAGTAATGAACAGTGTTTTTTGTCAAAACTGACATTCTCATCATCCACTGAATCACTTTGTCACAAAATGCATTTTTCTGCTCAGAAAGCTTGTTTCTGACATTCTAACAGCTCATTGAGAGCATTTCAGTAATGAACAGTGTTCTTTGTCACAACTGACATTCTCGTCATGCACTGAATCACTTTGTCACAAAATGCATTTTTCTGCTCAGAAAGCTTGTTTCTGACATTCTAACAGCTCATTGAGAGCATTTCAGTAATGAACAGTGTTCTTTGTCAAAACTGACATTCTCATCATCCACTGAATCAGTTTGTCAAAAAAATGCATTTTTCTGCTCAGAAAGCTTGTTTCTGACATTCTAACAGCTCAATGAGAGCATTTTAGTAATGAACAGTGTTCTTTGTCACAACTGACATTCTCATCATGCACTGATGCACTTTGTCACAAAATGCAGTTTTCAGCTCAGAAAGCTTGTTTGTGACATTCTAACAGCTCAATTAGAGCTTTTTTGTAATGAACAGTGTTCTTTGTCAAAACTGACATTCTCATCATCCACTGAATAACTTTGTCACCAAATGCATTTTTCTGATCAGAAAGCTTGTTTCTGACATTCTAACAGCTCAATTAGAGCATTTCAGTAATGAACAGTGTTCTTTGTCAAAACTGACATTCTCATCATCCACTGAATCACTTTGTCACCAAATGCATTTTTCTGATCAGAAAGCATGTTTCTGACATTCTAACAGCTCAATTAGAGCATTTCAGTAATGAACAGTGTTCTTTGTCAAAACTGACATTCTCATCATCCACTGAATCACTTTGTCACCAAATGCATTTTTCTGATCAGAAAGCTTGTTTCTGACATTCTAACAGCTCAATTAGAGCATTTCAGTAATGAACAGTGTTCTTTGTCAAAACTGACATTCTCATCATCCACTGAATCACTTCGTCACAAAATGCATTTTTCTGATCAGAAAGCTTGTTTCTGACATTCTAACAGCTCAATTAGAGCTTTTCAGCCATGAACAGTGTTCTTTGTCAAAACTGACATTCTCATCATCCACTGATGCACTCTGTCACAAAATGCAGTTTTCAGCTCAGAAAGCTTGTTTCTGACATTCTAACAGCTCATTGAGAGCATTTCAGTAATGAACAGTGTTCTTTGTCAAAACTGACATTCTCATCATCCACTGAATCACTTTGTCACAAAATGCATTTTTCTGCTCAGAAAGCTTGTTTCTGACATTCTAACAGCTCAATGAGAGCATTTCAGTAATGAACAGTGTTCTTTGTCAAAACTGACATTCTCATCATCCACTGAATCAGTTTGTCACAAAATGCATTTTTCTGCTCAGAAAGCTTGTTTCTGACATTCTAACAGCTCAATTAGAGCATTTTAGTAATGAACAGTGTTCTTTGTCACAACTGACATTCTCATCATCCACTGAATCACTTTGTCACAAAATGCATTTTTCTGATAAGAAAGCATGTTTCTGACATTCTAACAGCTCAATTAGAGCATTTCAGTTATGAACAGTGTTCTTTGTCAAAACTGACATTCTCATCATCCACTGAATCACTTTGTCACAAAATGCATTTTTCTGCTCAGAAAGCTTGTTTCTGACATTCTAACAGCTCAATTAGAGCATTTTAGTAATGAACAGTGTTCTTTGTCACAACTGACATTCTCATCATCCACTGATGCACTTTGTCACAAAATGCAGTTTTCAGGTCAGAAAGCTTGTTTCTGACATTCTAACAGCTCAATTTGAGCTTTTCAGCCATGAACAGCGTTCTTTGTCAAAACTGACATTCTCATCATCCACTGATGCACTCTGTCACAAAATGCAGTTTTCAGCTCAGAAAGCTTGTTTCTGACATTCACACAGCTCATTGAGAGCATTTCAGTAATGAACAGTGTTCTTTGTCAAAACTGACATTCTCATCATCCACTGAATCACTTTGTCACAAAATGCATTTTTCTGCTCAGAAAGCTTGTTTCTGACATTCTAACAGCTCATTGAGAGCATTTCAGTAATGAACAGTGTTCTTTGTCACAACTGACATTCTCGTCATGCACTGAATCACTTTGGCACAAAATGCATTTTTCTGCTCAGAAAGCTTGTTTCTGACATTCTAACAGCTCATTGAGAGCATTTCAGTAATGAACAGTGTTCTTTGTCAAAACTGACATTCTCATCATCCACTGAATCAGTTTGTCAAAAAATGCATTTTTCTGCTCAGAAAGCTTGTTTCTGACATTCTAACAGCTCAATGAGAGCATTTTAGTAATGAACAGTGTTCTTTGTCACAACTGACATTCTCATCATGCACTGATGCACTTTGTCACAAAATGCAGTTTTCAGCTCAGAAAGCTTGTTTGTGACATTCTAACAGCTCAATTAGAGCTTTTTCTGTAATGAACAGTGTTCTTTGTCAAAACTGACATTCTCATCATCCACTGAATAACTTTGTCACCAAATGCATTTTTCTGATCAGAAAGCTTGTTTCTGACATTCTAACAGCTCAATTAGAGCATTTCAGTAATGAACAGTGTTCTTTGTCAAAACTTACATTCTCATCATCCACTGAATCACTTTGTCACCAAATGCATTTTTCTGATCAGAAAGCATGTTTCTGACATTCTAACAGCTCAATTAGAGCATTTCAGTAATGAACAGTGTTCTTTGTCAAAACTGACATTCTCATCATCCACTGAATCACTTTGTCACCAAATGCATTTTTCTGATCAGAAAGCTTGTTTCTGACATTCTAACAGCTCAATTAGAGCATTTCAGTAATGAACAGTGTTCTTTGTCAAAACTGACATTCTCATCATCCACTGAATCACTTCGTCACAAAATGCATTTTTTTGATCAGAAAGCTTGTTTCTGACATTCTAACAGCTCAATTAGAGCTTTTCAGCCATGAACAGTGTTCTTTGTCAAAACTGACATTCTCATCATCCACTGATGCACTCTGTCACAAAATGCAGTTTTCAGCTCAGAAAGCTTGTTTCTGACATTCTAACAGCTCATTGAGAGCATTTCAGTAATGAACAGTGTTCTTTGTCAAAACTGACATTCTCATCATCCACTGAATCACTTTGTCACAAAATGCATTTTTCTGCTCAGAAAGCTTGTTTCTGACATTCTAACAGCTCATTGAGAGCATTTCAGTAATGAACAGTGTTCTTTGTCAAAACTGACATTCTCATCATCCACTGAATCAGTTTGTCACAAAATGCATTTTTCTGCTCAGAAAGCTTGTTTCTGACATTCTAACAGCTCAATTAGAGCATTTTAGTAATGAACAGTGTTCTTTGTCACAACTGACATTCTCATCATCCACTGAATCACTTTGTCACAAAATGCATTTTTCTGATAAGAAAGCATGTTTCTGACATTCTAACAGCTCAATTAGAGCATTTCAGTTATGAACAGTGTTCTTTGTCAAAACTGACATTCTCATCATCCACTGAATCACTTTGTCACAAAATGCATTTTTCTGCTCAGAAAGCTTGTTTCTGACATTCTAACAGCTCAATTAGAGCATTTTAGTAATGAACAGTGTTCTTTGTCACAACTGACATTCTCATCATCCACTGATGCACTTTGTCACAAAATGCAGTTTTCAGCTCAGAAAGCTTGTTTCTGACATTCTAACAGCTCAATTAGAGCTTTTCAGCCATGAACAGCGTTCTTTGTCAAAACTGACATTCTCATCATCCACTGATGCACTCTGTCACAAAATGCAGTTTTCAGCTCAGAAAGCTTGTTTCTGACATTCACACAGCTCATTGAGAGCATTTCAGTAATGAACAGTGTTCTTTGTCAAAACTGACATTCTCATCATCCACTGAATCATTTTGTCACAAAATGCATTTTTCTGCTCAGAAAGCTTGTTTCTGACATTCTAACAGCTCAATTAGAGCATTTTAGTAATGAACAGTGTTCTTTGTCACAACTGACATTCTCGTCATGCACTGATGCACTTTGTCACAAAATGCAGTTTTCAGCTCAGAAAGCTTGTTTCTGACATTCTAACAGCTCAATTAGAGCATTTCAGTAATGAACAGTGTTCTTTGTCAAAACTGACATTCTCATCATCCACTAATGCAGTTTGTCACAAAATGCAGTTTTCAGCTCAGAAAGCTTGTTTCTGACATTCTAACAGCTCAATTAGAGCATTTCAGTAATGAACAGTGTTCTTTGTCAAAACTGACATTCTCATCATCCACTGAATCACTTTGTCACCAAATGCATTTTTCTCATCAGAAAGCTTGTTTCTGACATCCTAACAGCTCAATGAGAGCATTTCAGTAATGAACAGTGTTCTTTGTCAAAACTGACATTCTCATCATCCACTGAATCACTTTGTCACAAAATGCATTTTTCTGCTCAGAAAGCTTGTTTCTGACATTCTAACAGCTCAATTAGAGCATTTTAGTAATGAACAGTGTTCTTTGTCACAACTGACATTCTCATCATGCACTGATGCACTTTGTCACAAAATGCAGTTTTCAGCTCAGAAAGCTTGTTTGTGACATTCTAACAGCTCAATTAGAGCTTTTTTGTAATGAACAGTGTTCTTTGTCAAAACTGACATTCTCATCATCCACTGAATCACTTTGTCACAAAATGCATTTTTCTGCTCAGAAAGCTTGTTTCTGACATTCTAACAGCTCAATTAGAGCATTTTAGTAATGAACAATGTTCTTTGTCACAACTGACATTCTCATCATCCACTGATGCACTTTGTCACAAAATGCATTTTTCAGCTCAGAAAGCTTGTTTGTGACATTCTAACAGCTCAATTAGAGCTTTTTTGTAATGAACAGTGTTCTTTGTCAAAACTGACATTCTCATCATCCACTGAATCACTTTGTCACAAAATGCAGTTTTCAGCTCAGAAAGCTTGTTTCTGACATTCTAACAGCTCATTGAGAGCATTTCAGTAATGAACAGTGTTCTTTGTCACAACTGACATTCTCTTCATGCACTGATGCACTTTGTCACAAAATGCAGTTTTCAGCTCAGAAAGCTTGTTTCTGACATTCTAACAGCTCAATTAGAGCATTTCAGCAAAGAACAGTGTTCTTTGTCAAAACTGACATTCTCATCATCCACTGATGCACTTTGTCAAAAAATGCAGTTTTCAGCTCAGAAAGCTTGTTTCTGACATTCTAACAGCTCAATGAGAGCATTTCAGTAATGAACAGTGTTCTTTGTCAAAACTGACATTTTCATCATCCACTGAATCACTTTGTCACAAAATGCATTTTTCTGCTCAGAAAGCTTGTTTCTGACATTCTAACAGCTCAATTAGAGCTTTTTTTTAATGAACAGTGTTCTTTGTCAAAACTGACATTCTCATCATCCACTAATGCAGTTTGTCACAAAATGCAGTTTTCAGCTCAGAAAGCTTGTTTCTGACATTCTAACTGCTCAATTAGAGCTTTTCAGCCATGAACAGCGTTCTTTGTCAAAACTGACATTCTCATCATCCACTGATGCACTCTGTCACAAAATGCAGTTTTCAGCTCAGAAAGCTTGTTTCTGACATTCTAATAGCTCATTGAGAGCATTTCAGTAATGAACAGTGTTTTTTGTCAAAACTGACATTCTCATCATCCACTGAATCACTTTGTCACAAAATGCATTTTTCTGCTCAGAAAGCTTGTTTCTGACATTCTAACAGCTCATTGAGAGCATTTCAGTAATGAACAGTGTTCTTTGTCACAACTGACATTCTCGTCATGCACTGAATCACTTTGTCACAAAATGCATTTTTCTGCTCAGAAAGCTTGTTTCTGACATTCTAACAGCTCATTGAGAGCATTTCAGTAATGAACAGTGTTCTTTGTCAAAACTGACATTCTCATCATCCACTTAATCAGTTTGTCAAAAAATGCATTTTTCTGCTCAGAAAGCTTGTTTCTGACATTCTAACAGCTCAATGAGAGCATTTTAGTAATGAACAGTGTTCTTTGTCACAACTGACATTCTCATCATGCACTGATGCACTTTGTCACAAAATGCAGTTTTCAGCTCAGAAAGCTTGTTTGTGACATTCTAACAGCTCAATTAGAGCTTTTTTGTAATGAACAGTGTTCTTTGTCAAAACTGACATTCTCATCATCCACTGAATAACTTTGTCACAAATGCATTTTTCTGATCAGAAAGCTTGTTTCTGACATTCTAACAGCTCAATTAGAGCATTTCAGTAATGAACAGTGTTCTTTGTCAAAACTGACATTCTCATCATCCACTGAATCACTTTGTCACCAAATGCATTTTTCTGATCAGAAAGCATGTTTCTGACATTCTAACAGCTCAATTAGAGCATTTCAGTAATGAACAGTGTTCTTTGTCAAAACTGACATTCTCATCATCCACTGAATCACTTTGTCACCAAATGCATTTTTCTGATCAGAAAGCTTGTTTCTGACATTCTAACAGCTCAATTAGAGCATTTCAGTAATGAACAGTGTTCTTTGTCAAAACTGACATTCTCATCATCCACTGAATCACTTCGTCACAAAATGCATTTTTCTGATCAGAAAGCTTGTTTCTGACATTCTAACAGCTCAATTAGAGCTTTTCAGCCATGAACAGTGTTCTTTGTCAAAACTGACATTCTCATCATCCACTGATGCACTCTGTCACAAAATGCAGTTTTCAGCTCAGAAAGCTTGTTTCTGACATTCTAACAGCTCATTGAGAGCATTTCAGTAATGAACAGTGTTCTTTGTCAAAACTGACATTCTCATCATCCACTGAATCACTTTGTCACAAAATGCATTTTTCTGCTCAGAAAGCTTGTTTCTTACATTCTAACAGCTCATTGAGAGCATTTCAGTAATGAACAGTGTTCTTTGTCAAAACTGACATTCTCATCATCCACTGAATCAGTTTGTCACAAAATGCATTTTTCTGCTCAGAAAGCTTGTTTCTGACATTCTAACAGCTCAATTAGAGCATTTTAGTAATGAACAGTGTTCTTTGTCACAACTGACATTCTCATCATGCACTGATGCACTTTGTCACAAAATGCAGTTTTCAGCTCAGAAAGCTTGTTTGTGACATTCTAACAGCTCAATTAGAGCTTTTTTGTAATGAACAGTGTTCTTTGTCAAAACTGACATTCTCATCATCCACTGAATCACTTTGTCACAAAATGCATTTTTCTGCTCAGAAAGCTTGTTTCTGACATTCTAACAGCTCAATTAGAGCATTTTAGTAATGAACAATGTTCTTTGTCACAACTGACATTCTCATCATCCACTGATGCACTTTGTCACAAAATGCATTTTTCAGCTCAGAAAGCTTGTTTCTGACATTCTAACAGCTCATTGAGAGCATTTCAGTAATGAACAGTGTTCTTTGTCAAAACTGACATTCTCATCATCCACTGAATCACTTTGTCACAAAATGCAGTTTTCAGCTCAGAAAGCTTGTTTCTGACATTCTAACAGCTCATTGAGAGCATTTCAGTAATGAACAGTGTTCTTTGTCAAAACTGACATTCTCATCATCCACTGAATCACTTTGTCACAAAATGCATTTTTCTGCTCAGAAAGCTTGTTTCTGACATTCTAACAGCTCATTGAGAGCATTTCAGTAATGAACAGTGTTCTTTGTCACAACTGACATTCTCTTCATGCACTGATGCACTTTGTCACAAAATGCAGTTTTCAGCTCAGAAAGCTTGTTTCTGACATTCTAACAGCTCAATTAGAGCATTTCAGCAAAGAACAGTGTTCTTTGTCAAAACTGACATTCTCATCATCCACTGATGCACTTTGTCAAAAAATGCAGTTTTCAGCTCAGAAAGCTTGTTTCTGACATTCTAACAGCTCAATGAGAGCATTTCAGTAATGAACAGTGTTCTTTGTCAAAACTGACATTTTCACCATCCACTGAATCACTTTGTCACAAAATGCATTTTTCTGCTCAGAAAGCTTGTTTCTGACATTCTAACAGCTCAATTAGAGCTTTTTTTTAATGAACAGTGTTCTTTGTCAAAACTGACATTTTCACCATCCACTGAATCACTTTGTCACAAAATGCAGTTTTCAGCTCAGAAAGCTTGTTTCTGACATTCTAACTGCTCAATTAGAGCTTTTCAGCCATGAACATCGTTCTTTGTCAAAACTGACATTCTCATCATCCACTGAATCACTTTGTCACAAAATGCATTTTTCTGCTCAGAAAGCTTGTTTCTGACATTCTAACAGCTCATTGAGAGCATTTCAGTAATGAACAGTGTTCTTTGTCACAACTGACATTCTCGTCATGCACTGAATCACTTTGGCACAAAATGCATTTTTCTGCTCAGAAAGCTTGTTTCTGACATTCTAACAGCTC